>NC_092631.1:50525517-51264684 GCF_039555335.1 Amphiura filiformis | reverse complement strand
AATGGCTGCTTGCATGATCTGCTGATGGTAAGCTCTTCCAAGTGCAGTGCGCAAAAGTTGACAGCAAACTTGTACTTTATTTTATAAAAGAAACTTATTATAAGTGATGATTAGATTCTTGAGGATATCGACTGGCTGTTGATGTAATGTATAGATCCTCATAATTTTCCATTCCTGTTTTATTGCAGTGGGCACATGTCAAATAAAAGAGAGTGACATCATTTACAAGGTCATAGACGAGGCTCTCAGACTTGGTTACAGACTTATAGGTAGGTCTATGGTACATTGTATTTGCAGGGGGTAGCCAGCTTTCTTGGTCGGGGAGGGGGGGGGGGACTCTGCAGGACATCATTTGTCTTTCTGATTTTCTCTTTCATTTTTTTTTGTCAGAAGGGGCACCTTTCTTTTTCATTAATTTTTTTGTCAGGCTGCCCCCCCCCCAGCCGCTGGCTACGCTACTGTGTGTTTCTGTTTGACACAATAAAAATTGCAGCATCCTGTTTATCATGCAACCACTTCCTTTTCCAATTTGTAGAAGATAGAGGAGAATGTTCCAATTTTACAACTTACCATGTCCACCTTGGTGTTTCAATCCCGTTTAATATAAGGGATGAAATGTGCACTTAAAGGCAAGCTTCCCCTTAAGATTTAAACAATGTTCGTCCATGTGGATGCGGAAATGTGTGCATGCACCCATCTGATTAATTTTACGATTAATCATGCCATCCGCATGGATGCAAAATGCTCTATCGGATAGCTGCAACTTGCGTCCAAGTTTTTTAAAACGCATCTGGGATGCAATGACGGGCACTAACAGGAACCCTGCACGGTCATCTCAAAAGGAGGTTCTACCCCAAAGTGGTTGTGGTTTCGAACCCTGGCGGTGGTTTAGTATGCTCTTGTGGAAAATTTCAGTTAGCTAAAAAATTTGCCTGATGGACAAGGAACTTAACTGCTAATGCTAATTGTCGTATTGTAACCTGTACGAAACTTGGGGAGCTGATCCTAGCTGTCAAGGTTAAATGTGGAATATGTAGGGTATGCGCTCCATATATGCTTAAAAGTCCCTGAGTTGTTGTTAAATGGAATGATATGGGGCTGCAGTGGTCTCAGCGACAACCTGTAAAGTGTGCTGAGGTTTGTGGATCAAAGTCTATACATGTAGGTATGGGGACCTGATGCAAAAAAATTTCATCGCAAAATTTTTTCGGGGCCCCCCTTTCGAAATCTGACATGAAAATTATGGGTCAACCCCATAGAAAAGCATACTAACTCAATTTTCCCAGGAAAATTTATGGTCATTTTTTTCAGGCCCCCCCTTAGGAGGGTAAAAAAAATTAAGGCCCCCCTTTTTGCATCAGGCCCCCCTAACAAGTGTTTGTGAACAGTCCCTAATCAAGTATATTGATCCTTCTTTATTTAGATACTGCTTCCTCGTATAGGAATGAGCAACATATAGGTAATGCATTGAAAGACCTACTGCCCAAGCATGGTCTCAAAAGATCGGATATATTTATTACAAGCAAGCTAGGTGAGTAGAACAGAACATTGGGCTATTCCAGATGAAATCCGTATAACCTCTCACTTTCAAACATGGGGTTTACCTGAATGGGGACTCCATTTGAAATTTACACCCCCTGTATGGGAGATAGATTTTAACTGGATTTTGCTATTGCATTTGTTGTAGATAATTGCTTAGGCGACGGGGAAAAAACCTGTTTTATGGGCAGGCGCTAAAGCATGAAAAATGCTGAAAAAATATGATAGTTTTTTGCAAACATATTATGAAATATTTTTCTGTTAAAATCAATATATTTTGGCCAAAAATCTGCTGATTTTACATGATTTCAGGAAAATTGTAAAAATATCCTCCAAAATGTAACGCCAGGGTTGGTCAGGTCCATAAAACAAATTATTTTTGTTGCCTTATGTTGGTTTCATACTTTCTGCCGCTTGCCGCTGAGCGGCATGACTCGATCTTCATCATGCCGCTTGTACTTTTCTGCAAGTGGAGCGGCACACCACTGAGCGGCAGCAGCATGACTCTATCTGAAAGCCTCTCTTGCTGCTCAGCACCGCTCCAAAATCACATTTTGTTCTCGTACGTCAGAGCGGCACTGCTCCGAGTTGACATGAATTCAACTCCCAGCGGTGCTGCCGCGGCGGCAAAGTGATCAAGCAAAATGAGTCGGATGTCGGGAATATTGATTTTGAGATATAGCCAATTGTATTCAACTTCCTTTGTGTTTTCCTGTTCTGAGCAACACTAAAATGGCAATATCTCTGAAACTGTAAGTCTAATTATGATGGTGTTTTCAGCAAAATAGAGCTCTGAGAATGGCTCATGTAATGAAATTGAAAACTGAATTTTGATTTTGATCAACATCAGACTCATTTTGCTTGAGCGCATCACATATGTGTACATCCATATTAAAACGATGCACTTAATTGTCGGCTGCTACATATGTCTCATTTCACATAATAGCTAGGAACAAATACCAGACTCATCTCAAGTGGAGGTCACTTCAAATCATCCCCAAGTCGCATGGTTTGGGAATTAGAACATTACTAAGTTAACCATGTGACTTTGGGATGATTTGAAGTGATTTCTGCTTGAGATAAGTCTGATATTTGTTCCTAGCTATTATGTGAAATGAGACACATGTAGCAGCTGACAAGTGCATCGTTTTGATATGGATGTACACATATCGGCTTGCTGCTGGTCACCGCTAGTGTTTTTGGTGCGACTGCGCAGTGAAATAAAATCATCTTCAGAGCAGCAAAGCGGGAAGCGGCAGGAAAGTATGAAACAAGCATTATTACAAACGAATGAGGGAAATATGTAGCAGTGTATGAAAGATTGGTTTAGAGTAACTAGATCTAGCCTGTTCATTACAATCATTCTTGTAGTCAAATTCAAAATTGCTGTTGTAATTTGTGATAAAATTAACTTCAGAAAAGAAAGAAGAAAATAATAAAAACAATTTTGAATGACTCCTTGGGTCAATTTTGTTATATAATTGTTCATTTGGCCCAAACTTTAAACATTGGTGAGCAAACAAGCAAACTAATAAACTCTATCCTCATAATTATGTTTGCTTTTATAAAAGCTCCCAAAGAACAGGGTACAGAACCAGCATATGCCGCCTGCATGCAGTCTCTTCAACGTCTGCAGACAGATTACTTGGATTTATATCTCATTCATTGGCCTGGCAAGCAGAAGTTAAAACCTGATGATTGTGGCAATGCAGAGGCTAGGAGGCAAAGCTGGTTGTCATGTGAAAGACTCCATAAAGAAGGTAAAGGACAGTTAAAAAGTCAACATATATGATGTGATTTGATGTGTGAGGTGATGTGATCTGATCTGATCCAATCCGATCCGGACCAAAACAGGCCAAAGAAGACAAATTTGAAAATTGAGAATTATCATCATCAATTTGTTCAGTAATATATATATTTCATGAAATCCTTAAATCTCTAGCATTGCTGATTGCAAAGTTTATACGGATTGACGCATGTAGCCTGCGCCCACACGGAAATGGCAAAATTGGTTCTGGAACCATTTTTACATTTTACATTTCCATATATGTGCTTGTACATGCACAAACACTGAATGGCATTACATTTACCAGACCCCGCTTTTATTGGGCACCCTGTAGTTACATGTATACAAACCCGGGTACTCAGTACAAATGACCATACGGGACGTGCATAAATATGGGTAGCATTTTTAGCCTTTTGGTATATCAATGACCCCTTTTTCAAAGCCTATTTTGGTATATGAATGGGTCCTTTTTTCAAAATGTTCTCAATTTTTTCAGAAAATAGCCCAATTTTTCCTTAATCTAGCCAAAATTGTCAAAATTTTCCCAAAATTTTGGGAAAATTTGTAAAAACTAAGACAAATTGGGTTAAATTTGGCGAAAATTTTGACTTTTGGTATATCAATGGGTCCAAATTTCTTGAAAAATTGGTATATTTATGGGTCCACTTTCAAATTCTCAGCGACACGTCCCTACCAAAACCAAACTTGAGTACCCCCCCCCCCCTGGGATACTGCTTTAAGACAGCTTATTAATCCATATAGTTTGAAAGTTTTTTTGTTGTTGACATCATGTTTTGATTTTTCATTTATTTTAATGTTTCTAGGGAAAGTTAGGAGCATTGGTGTATCAAACTACACAGTGAAACACTTAGATGAGATGCTTGGTTATGCAACAACATGTCCAGCAGTACTACAGGTATGTAGAAACCTTAGATTATTAAACTCCAGATAGGAAAGTCCCATGCCTGATCCTTCTGAGCACGGAACAGAGTGCTCAACTTGTCAGCTTATGTGCAACCTCCCTTTTGTGTATGCTTGCGCTATTTTTTGAGTTTGCTAACACACCCCGTAATTAACGTCAACCCACATAGGCAACAGGCCTACCTTCAACATGGTACAAACATTATTTCAAACTGCACAGTATATCAGGAATATTGATTTAGGCCTATACAGCCTGTCTCAAAAAAAATTGTGCAAGTGAAAAGCGCCCTCTTTGGCAATAAGAAAATACCGGTATGACCTGATGATTACATCAACGTCAAGGGCGTAGTCTTAGCTCTCGAATGCCATTTATTCTGTTCAATTTGCTTGTTTTAATCTCGAGATATGTTTAGTTGATGACGAAAGGGTAAAATTACAATTGTGCCAGTTTTACTAGGGAAGAGGGCTTTACATGTAAATCAGTGATATCATCAAGTTTATCAAGAGTTCCTTCGTGAAATCAAAAGAATGCATCAATTACACAATACAAAAACTTTTTTACTGTTTTTACTGTTTTATCATGATGCAGGAATAATGATTCTCTTTTTCCACTTAAAACAGATTAAAAGATAAATAAATATTTCACATTCTGCTGTAAAATTAAAAACATGTGCATGTCAATGATTTTATCATGATAAATACTGTTCTCTTAGTCACATCATAAGATATGTTAAAAGACAAACAAATATTGCACACTTAGCCTATAGGTTAATGAACGCGTATTACTTGTTGGGAGAGAAATTAGACAAAATAATGCACTCGCTGATGTTGATGCGTGCAATACAGGAGTCCAGAAGGGGGAGTGCATTAGATGCATCAATATCAGCTATCATTGATTTTACATGTACAGCTCTCTTGCCTAGTAAAAGTGGCACAATTGTGATTTTACCCTTTCGTTGTTAAATAAACATATCTCGAGATTAAAAGAAGCAAATTGAACAGAAGAAACGGCATTTGAGAGCTAAGATTGCGCCCTTGACGCTGATGTAAGCATCATGTCACAACGGTATTTTCTAATTGCCAAAGAGGGCGCTTTTCACTTGCACAATTTTTTTTGAGACAGGCTGTATGTAGATGAGACACCCACAGTGTGTCTAGCAGGACTGCAGGTATGTACAAAACATTTTTTTCAGTCATTTCATTTCATATTTTTATATTCTTGTCAAGTGAACAAAAACTGGCAATCTCTTCCTTCTTTATATTCTCTTCTTTTGAGGCCTTGCACCAGTTCTTGGAAGCACTGCACAAATATGGCCTTAACCCTAACCCGCCCGTATACTACAAAATACTACTTGAAATTTGCGCTGTTCATGCGTGCTTCCCACGTGGTGTGATGACGCAATCGCCCCAAGTGATATATATAGGCACGGTTTCGCTGGCCAGCGAAGGCCAATACCTGTGGCAAGGTGTCGCCGACTCAGTGCTTGGCATGCAAGGGGTCTCGGGTTCGAATCCCACCCAGAGCAAACAACTTCTTTCTTTTTCTCTCTTTATTCCTTCCTTCTTTCCCTTCCCGTAGCCAAAAAGCCCCTGGCGGGTTAGGGTTAATGAGAACATTGCTTATTTATGTGCATTTATATCCTCTATTCACAGGTTGAATATCACCCATACCTTGTGCAGAAGGACTTATTATCATGGTGTAATTTGCATAACACCCATTTACAAGCATACAGCTCATTAGGTCGTACACATGTAAGTACTATATACATGTACTAACTGCTACATGATTCATACTATTTGATGTTTATTGAAAAAAGCCTGTCTCTTCCAAATGCAACATTGGATACTCTTGAAATGTCCAGAGTGTTTATGGCATGTTATACAATTAATATACAAATTATTTGGATCTTATGTTGAATGAATGTTGATGCATCAGACTCATCCATTGTCAATGAAAACTGATAACAAACACTGTGATATAGCTTGTATGATTGATTCTACCTTTAGAGAAGCTAGGTCAATGCAAATAAAAAAATACGGAAATAGAAAACATTGGGTTCAAATTTTTATCAATTTTAGAGCCATATTATAACATTTGCTGAGGAGAACGCCCTCAAAAAAAATTTAATTCTGTTTTTTACACGATTGTAATCTACTTTAGTCAATAAAGATACTCTGCAAAAATCAAGACTTTAGGTGCTGTAGTTTTGTCAAAATCCGAGATTTTGAATAAAAGCGATGGAACCGCATTTTATTATTATGATGGAAATATTAGTCGAACACGTATGCACACCCTGGCTGAAATTTGATACACTTTTGATACACCACTTTTGATACGTATGAAAAATGTATGAAATAAAAGGCTTTGAATTGGAACCCTCATTTCATACACTTTTATGTATCAAAACTGTATCAAATTAACATTGCATACACATTTTATACATATCAAAAGTGTATCAAATGCCAAGATAATGTATCAAAAAGTATCAAATGAAATGTATCCTTTCATTTCATACATATTTGATACATAATTATATCAAAAGTGTATCAAATAAGTAACTGTATCAAATCAGGGTTCCAATTTAAACTGTATCAAATTAGCGTTCAAATTTTATCCTTTCATTTCATACACATTTCATACATAATTTATATCAAAAGTGTATCGAATATGTTACTGTATCAAATGAGGGTTCCAATTTAAACTGTATCAAATTAGCATTGAAATTTTTATCCTTTCATTTCATACACATTTCATTCATAATTTATATCAAAAGTGTATTGAATATGTTACTGTATCAAATCAGGGTTCCAATTTAAACTGTATCAAATTAGCGTTCAAATTTTTATCCTTTCATTTCATACACATTTCATACATCATTTATATCAAAAGTGTATCGAATATGTTACTGTATCAAATGAGGGTTCCAATTTAAACTGTATCAAATTTTCGTTGAAATTTTTATCCTTTCATTTGATACACATTTCATACATAATTTATATCAAAAGTGTATTGAATATGTTACTGTATCAAATGAGGGCTCCAATTTAAACTGTATCAAATTTGCGTTCAAATTTTTATCCTTTCATTTCATACACATTTCATACATAATTTATATCAAAAGTGTATCGAATATGATACTGTATCAAATGAGGGTTCCAATTTAAACTGTATCAAATTTGCGTTCAAATTTTTATCCTTTCATTTCATACACATTTCATACATAATTTATATCAAAAGTGTATCGAATATGTTACTGTATCAAATGAGGGTTCCAATTTAAACTGTATCAAATTTATGTTCAAATTTTTATCCTTTCATTTCATACACATTTCATACATAATTTATATCAAAAGTGTATCGAATATGTTACTGTATCAAATGAGGGTTCCAATTTAAACTGTATCAAATTTGCGTTCAAATTTTATCCTTTCATTTCATACACATTTCATACATCATTTATATCAAAAGTGTATCGAATATGTTACTGTATCAAATGAGGGTTCCAATTTAAACTGTATCAAATTTTCGTTGAAATTTTTATCCTTTCATTTCATACACATTTCATACATAATTTATATCAAAAGTGTATTGAATATGTTACTGTATCAAATGAGGGCTCCAATTTAAACTGTATCAAATTAGCATTGAAATTTTCATCCTTTCATTTCATACACATTTCATACATAATTTATATCAAAAGTGTATCGAATATGTTACTGTATCAAATGAGGGTTCCAATTTAAACTGTATCAAATTTGCGTTCAAATTTTTATCCTTTCATTTCATACACATTTCATACATAATTTATATCAAAAGTGTATCGAATATGTTACTGTATCAAATGAGGGTTCCAATTTAAACTGTATCAAATTTATGTTCAAATTTTTATCCTTTCATTTCATACACATTTCATACATAATTTATATCAAAAGTGTATCGAATATGTTACTGTATCAAATGAGGGTTCCAATTTAAACTGTATCAAATTTATGTTCAAATTTTTATCCTTTCATTTCATACATATTTCAAACATAATTATATCAAAAGTGTATGAAATATGTAACTGTATCAAATCAGCGTTCCAATTTAAACTGTATCAAATTAGCGTTCAAATTTTATCCTTTCATTTCATACACATTTCATACATAATTATATCAAAAGTGTATGAAATATGTAACTGTATCAAATCAGGGTTCCAATTTAAACTGTATCAAATTAGCGTTGAAATTTTTATCCTTTCATTTCATACACATTTCATACATAATTTATATCAAAAGTGTATCGAATATGTTACTGTATCAAATCAGGGTTCCAATTTAAACTGTATCAAATCAGGGTTCCTATTTAAACTGTATCAACTTACCCTTCAAATTTTTCTCCTTTCCTTTCATACACATTTCATACATAATTTATATCAAAAGTGTATCGAATATGTTACTGTATCAAATCAGGGTTCCAATTTAAACTGTATCAAATTAGCGTTGAAATTTTTATCCTTTCATTTCATACACATTTCATACATAATTATATCAAAAGTGTATGAAATATGTAACTATCAAATCAGCGCCCAATTTAAACTGTATCAAATTAGCGTTGAAATTTTGATCCTTTCATTTCATACACATTTCATACATAATTATATCAAAAGTGTATCAAATACAGGGTGGGCCATTAAAAAGTTCACACTTTTTTGATGGCTTATTTCTCAAAAGTGCAAACACATATTGAAATAAGTTGAACATATTTGTAAACCTCTATGTCTGGACTGTCATTGCTGAAAAGGGCATTAACATCCATGGTCTAATTACAAAATGGCGGCCATTTGAAGCAAGGGGGTCAAAAACCACTTTGCACACACGTAAGTCAATGATCATTGAGGCATTTTAAATTTGAAGTTCCCTCCAAAACTAGTGTATTTGTTATGTAAATGAGCATGTCCAATCAGCCTTTTGTGTCAATTATCCACGACACTGAAATAAAGAAACCCTCACACCAATTTTGGACCTCTTGTCAGTCATTCAGAAAGAACGCATAATTTATTCGTGCAATGCTTTGAGAAAATTCATTGGAATCAGCCAGCTAATATTTATTACTTCGAAAGCCAGTTAGCCTATAAACCAAAAGTTCCTTAACGGGAATGCACTATCTAACGATAGAGAAAATATAAAGACTCCATCTAACAATGGATAGAATATAAAGACTGCATCTAACGATGACAATATAAAAAGCAGCGGACTTACATATATCAAAAGAAATTAAATGGCTGACCCTTTCTCATTTTCATATTATATTCATATTTAGATTACATGGTGGGCATCAGTAGAAACCAACGCCAAATCTTCTAGTAGGCAAATACCCAAGAAGATTGGAAAGACTAAATAGAATTTATTAATGTAATATATGTATAATTATGTACATTAAATTGATCATTTTAGAAAAATGATCCAAAAAACTGTCCCAGATTCCTTGACACACATTGTCATGCTTTGAAAGCTTATGATATCGTGATACATCACTCGGTTATGATGCCTACTCTAAATACAATAGGACAGCCTACCCTAGAATTCAACGCGAGAACTAGCCGGCTGCGCAACCTCATAAAAACTTGATTACAATATTTCCTTTTTATATTTTGTTGAACAAGAAAAATCTGAGGGCATAGTACTTGGCCCCTGTCTAGCTACCCCATGCCAACCTGGTGTTGATTCCTTCCTTCCCGCTATACACAACATTCCTCAACCAAAATACCGCCCGACACTGAAATGGCATAAATTTTAACAATTTTACTAATGCTTCTGAAGAAGAAGCAACTTAACCACTATTTTACAACGATATTTGAACATTTATAACTGCGCCACAGCATAAAAACGTGTTGCTGAATAAGAACTGAACCTGAAATGATCTATTTGCGCACTCTCACACCTTAGTCATATTATTACGCACGGAAAGAACATCAGTATATTCTAACCCGAGGGCTCTCAACCAATTATGTTTTCCTTTCTCCTTCCAGACTCAAAATGGTACAATTTAAAATTAATTTTACTAGTGCTTCTGAGGCAGAAGCAAACTTCACCACACTATTTCACTGAGAATAATATTACAGCTGCGCAACAGAATAGAACATGTTGCTGAGATAGAAACTGAAGCAGAAGTGAACTACTCACACACGTACATCCATATAGTCACACTATTATGCAACACAAAGACCCGTGACATCCAACATATTCTGATTTCATTTCATTCTTAATTACATTTTGACTTAACGATGAAACCTTTATGTGATTTTTCTCACTCTTGCGATACTTATTTATGACGCCCAGTCCACTATTTTGATCAATTTTAATCCGATCAACCCTGACATAAAGGGAGTGGTGGGTGGGAAAAATGTTACGCCCGCTCTGAATGCTTGACCGACAAAGAATGAATCCAAATAGCGACAACCCGTGAAGTCCTGCCCGCGAAACTATCACGTGACTTCACTACGGAAGGCGATTCCAGCCACCGGGAAAAAAGTGAAACTATCACGACTTCACTACGGAAGGCGATTTCAGCCGCATGGATAACTGTGTTTTCATTCGACAAGAGAATTAAACTGCATTATCCACGACACTGAAATAAAGAAACCCTCACACCAATTGTGGACCTCTTGTCAGTCATTCAGAAAGAACGCATAATTTATTCGGTGCAATGCTTTGAGAAAATTCATTGGAATCAGCCAGCTAATATTTATTGATTTATGGTCAACTTTTTCGTCATGTAATTACCCGACCGAGCCTCCCAAACAATTACTTGAAAGCCAGTTGCGCCTATAAACCAAAAAGTTCCCTTAACGGGAATGCACTATCTAACGATAGAGAAAATATAAAGACTCCATCTAACAATGGATAGAATATAAAGACTGCATCTAACGATGACAATATAAAAAGCCGCGGACTACATATATCAAAAGAAATTAAATGGCTGACCCCTTTCTCATTTTCATATTATATTCATATTTAGATTACATGGTGGGCATCAGTAGAAACCTAACGCCAAATCTTCTAGTAGGCAAATACCCCGAAGATTGGAAAGACTAAATAGAATTTATTAATGTAATATATGTATAATTATGTACATTAAATTGATCATTTTAGAAAAATGATCCAAAAACTGCCAACCAAGTTCCTGGACAAGTCAAGGAACTTGCCAGACTTCCGCCCCTCTGTTTGCAGTTTATGCTTTTCATGCCATCTACTCCTCCGCCGTGCTTTGCGGTGAAGAAAATGATTGACGGTTCATTCAACCAATGCATTAGCCATGTTATATTTGGAATACCCAAAAGTCTGACAGGTAAGTGCAATAAATACTACTAGGTGATAAAAGGTTTAGGCTTTAACTAGGTTGACGACATGACACTGGATCAACCGACATGAGCATTCGCATACTGTTGGAAATGAATGCCTGAATAATTTGTTTATTGGCTAATTCTTCCAATCTTTTGGGTAGATTTACGTATGCGAAAAACTAATGCCAAACAAAGCAAACAAACCCCATGATAATTACTTCATTATTGAATTTTCATCCCTCAGAGCCTACATGTGATGTTCACATGTAGGCCCTACATATGTCACTGTCGACTTCTCATAGCCATTGTTATATTTGCCTAGATTGGAATAACCCAACAAAAGAATATCTGAATAATTTGTTATTGGCTAATTCTTCTTATCTTTTGGGTAGATTTACGAAGAAAAAATGCCCCATGATTATTAGCCTAGTTCATTATTGGAATTATTTGATTTTTCATCCCTCAAGGCCTACATGTGATGTTCAAATGTAGGCCCTATATGCCACTATCGACTTCACATCTTTTGACAAATACCCATACATGTTTCCTGCCCACTAAGGTGAATTTCCTTTTGTCTCTGGGGTCAACTAGGTGACCCTATTTAACATTCTGACGTAAATACACCGTAGAAGATCATACCGTAATTTGATTAATAAATAATATTTATTTCTTATATAGCGCAAATACATCAAAAGAACTCAAGGCGCTTTACAAAACATGGTATTAAATCCACATACATTTGTAAAAAATGAGAAGAATATTTGAGTTTACAATATTTAGAACATACAAAGAGTTCGAGCAAATATATTAAAGCCAGATTAAAAAGACAATCAAAATATTGCACAGCGTAAATGAACATGATTAATCAAGATGCAATTAACTGTGAAATATACATTATAAACCACGTTAAAATAGCAAACAATGCACATAGTACATATTGCACAACATAAATGCAACAGTAATTTCGAGATCAAAAAGCAAGAAGCCATGCAATATGCATTATGCAAAAAATTTAATTTGTCTTCATTTAATAGACACAATTTAAAACCACAACTCTGTCTTACCAACTTGCGGTGAAGATTTCTGTTCTTTGTTTGATAGGTACAATAAGAGCATAAAATACCATAACTTGATAATAAGGATGAATTCTGGACTTAATTTGATAGATCCAACTAAGCAAACTATTTACCTTCCATTTGTTATGTAAAATCGCTCTACTACATTTAGCCATTAACTATATATATGTAATATGTTACTATGACTTTTATGCTGCCTCTAAGTGAATACCTAAGTCTATATATAATAGCCCTTTTTGATAGATACCATTAAGAAAGACCTGTAATACTATAAAATTGTTTAACTTAATGACCATGAAGAGATCTGGTCTTCGTTTGGTAGATACAGGTAAGAAAATATTTGCCTCCAATTTGTTAAATTTCCCAAAAGGTAAACATAATTCATCTTTTTTGTTTTATTCATCTGAACCCCGTCAATAATATATAGTAATAATAAAGAAACATTTATGAAGCGCTAAAACAGAAGTCGCTAAGCGCTTGCAAGGCATGCCCTAAATACCAAATTATACAACAAATTATAAGTACATCAAACATGATAATTCAAATTCAAATTTACATATCAAAATAACATCAAACTACAGAAAGCATGATAAGCACACCAAAACTATATAAAGCAGGTAATATTGAAACAAAATTATAGCAATATCATCATAAAATCAATGTACATGAACATATGCCATAGAGTTAAAAAAAAAACCACCGGGTTTTTCGATAAAAGCAGAAGAAACATCCGTGGGCCCGTCACCAAGAAGCCACTTGCACGCTATTATTAAAAATGACTATGCGATAAAGAAGTAAGGGAGAGGTTACTAGTACTTCACCCTTTATGGATACACAGATCAATATTTGCGCATAACGCCTGATTTGATGAGTAATATTCCAATCCCATTGTTTTCTGCCATAACGCTTGTCGCTATTTGTCCAACTCGCCAAAGTCAAGTTGTTCGATGTGGAATGACCCTTGTTTGTACCAATATATCAAAGATAATTCATGCAATAACATAATTGGTTAGTCGAGGGCTTAATGTATGGAATTTTATTAATTGAATGATCCATTGATGGCACCAAAATTATTCTTCCATTCCTCCAACTGTATCCTTACTATGCTTCCTGAATTGTTTAACCTGGATAGATTGCCAAAGAATTGTATAAGCTCCTTCCACTGATACCAACTTGATATTAAAGTGTTGACCTTTCCATCAAGCTATGAGCTGATCTTCGTCTATTGCTCACTGCCAATACCCATCCATAGCCATGTTAGAATTCAGTTCCATAATTGCTGATGCTATTTTTACTAGCCCGTAGCACTGTATAATATGTTAATATTCGAGATGCAATAATACTCAATTTGAGGAAAACACTGTATTTTAATGAAGATGTAGTAGATCCTTTGTTATCTTTGCCTGTACTAAATATAGTTAGCTTGTTGTAGGCCTACATACTATAATTCTCCCCATATAGAAGTTCCCGTTCTTTCTTCTATCGTCCTTCCTTCTATCCCCCGTCTCGTAGAATCCATACGACCTGCAATTAAAAGACAGAAGAAAAGGGAAGCAAATCCTGTCTGCAACTTTATAGCCTACACTGAATACTGTATGTCATATACATGTATGTATATTATGAACCTCATATATATTCTACACTCCAACTCCTTTATTAATTTATACCACTTGCACTTTCAGACAACCTTTAACCTGCCAAATCTGTGATGAAAACAAATTCTAGTTGATGCGAAGAATATCAAATTACATTTTTATTTAGTTTTGTTATTCGCCAAGACGGAAACACGCATGGCTTCCACAATAAAAATTTTTTATGCTAAACTGTTTGAAATTGATAATAAAATTAAGCTAAATAAAATAGCCCTTAGGCCTATATCCTCAGAGAAATTTTTCAATTCGAACAGAAATTTTGAACATGATTTTTAACCTCACCAGTATGGGATTCATAAACATCCATACGTATAACTGTGACAACCCATCATGATATGTTATAGAAAAGGCCACCCGCATGATTCATCAATCTTTAGTATTCATGAGTACCAATAATTTTGATAACACATTATAAGAGTGATCACTGTTCATGCTCCATCGGCTACGAGTTTATTACGTAGCGTGTAAAGATTGGTTACGCATTCATGAGGTTCTAATTTCTATTGTATTACTTTCTGATGTGACATACACGCATCTATTCAATTCTATGTCACTTCAATCATGCTTCAATGAACATGGTGCATAACATGATGACCATAGAGGTCGCGTCCCTGAAGTCATGATTAGATTACGTAGGCCTATTTGTATTGTTATAAGAAAATTAACCCAGGTTTTCTACCCATGGCCTCCGAGCTGAAATACAGCAAGATTATAACGTTAGATTGAAATGCAACCTGTATTTTAGAATACTAAAGTAGTTATCTGGATCTATTCTCCATGGCTAATTTCCCTAAAGGTGGGCTAGAACCCAATTATTCACTGCTAATAAAACTGATTAACGGCAAAGTTTAACAAATTTATTGATGAAAGCAAATATCTCACCGATTTATCACCTGTTGTTAGTCATCGGTCGTTGCCATTATGTTCCAGCATAAAAAGGTCTCGTAACGCCTGGCCTCCTCAATATAGGCCTACTTGAATCGAGTAATTTACACAAATTTATGCAGACAACATCTTGATTATCTTTTGCCGTCACAGTTTATTCCATGTGAAGAAAGCTGTATTGTATACGCTTGCTGATTTAATACGGCCTCTTCGTTGTCCAATAAACATGATAAATAGAGAGAGAAAAAATGTTACGCCCGCTCTGAATGCTTGACCGACAAAGAATGAATCCAAATAGCGACAACCCGTGAAGTCCTGCCCGCGAAACTATCACATGACTTCACTACGGAAGGCGATTCACATCACGACTTCACTACGGAAGGCGATTTCAGCCGCATGGATAACTGTGTTTTCATTCGACAAGCGAATTAAACTGCATTTCACAGGTGAATGATTTTCAAACAGTAAACAACTCATACACGCACGAGTCCGATGACCCCGGCAATGACACTCAAGTAAATGCATATAGAGTCATCAAACTTTTTTAAACTTGCTTAAGCCTAAAAACTTAATATGCATGATCATTGTCTATAGTCTTACGTGTGTGCAAAGTGGTTTTTGCCTTCTCTGCTTTAAATGGTCGCCATTTTGTAATTAGACCATGGATGTTAATGCCCTTTTCAGCAATGACAGTCCAGACATAGAGGTTTACAAATATGTTCAACTTATTTCAATATGTGTTTTCATTTCTGAGAAATAAGCCATCGAAAAAGTGTGAACTTTTTAATGGCCCACCCTGTATGTCACTGTATGAAATCAGCGTGCCAATTTAAACTGTATCAAATTAGCATTGAAATTCTTATCCTTTCATTTTATACACATTTTATACATAATTATATCAAAAGTGTATCAAATATGTCACTGTATCAAATCAGCGTTCCAATTCTAATGCTGGCCAGCTGGACCGCCCTATTTTTGATACATGCCTTTTGATACACCTTTGATATAGTTTTTTGATACACTTTCGATACAGTTTTTTATACACTTTTGATAGTTTTTTTGATACACTTTTGATAGTTTTTTTACACTTTTGATACAGTTTTTATACACTTTTGATACAGTTTTGATAACTTTTGATAGAGTTTTTTATACACTTTTGATACAGTTTTTCAAATTTCAAAATTGGTTCAATCAAGCTCAAATTCAACAAGAATTATCCGTACATGATCTAAACATATTTGCAAACATTAATGACCCCAAAGTGAAGGGGTCAAAGGTCAAATTTTGAAATTAGTCTAATCAAGCTCAAATTCAACACTGCCCTCTACTGCTAATGCTGACCTCTAGCACTTTCCCCATCACGGAGCAGCTCAATGCACTTTCCCCTATCAACGCTCAAAATTACAATAATAGGATAAATGTGTGAGAAAGTCTTGCAAAAAAGAAGCAAAACCCAACCAAAATGGAACATACATACATCAGAAGGCCTGCTTGGAATGCAGTGCTTGTCACTGAAGTTGTTACCCTCAATAAAGAGACAAAAGGCTACCAATAACATCTACTATACAGGCATGTGCTATATTCATGCTTAATACATATACATTGAGGCCCTATATATAATATATAGTAAGCTTACCTTATCAGAACAAAGTCAGATATTTCCTCTTTAATCACAGTCCCTGATTACAACTACATTGTAACCTAATGTGCAGTCTACAAGCATGTTTGTATCATCATCATGATAAATAAAACACCATAATTTGCTCTAAAATACAGTACATTTCCAAATGCAAATCCTGGTGTTAACTGCATACATGCCACATGGGCAAATTTGAAAATGATGAGTCATTATCTAGACATGTGATCAGTTATTGATACAGTTTTCATACACTACAAAAGGTCAGTTTATGAAAGCCCAATTTGATACACTTTTGATATACCTCTAGCCACCCAAAATAAACTAAGTCCAATTTAATACGCTTTTGATACACTAAAAACAGGCAAAGTCCAATTTAATACACTTTTGATACACTGTATGCAGCCAGAATTTGACTAAGTCCAATTTGATACACTTTTGATATACCTCTAGACACCAAAAATTAACTAAGTTCAATTTGATACACTTTACATACACTAAAAAACAGGCAAAGTCCAATTTAATACACTTTTGATACACTGTATGCAGCCAGAATTTGACTAAGTCCAATTTGATACACTTTTGATATACATCTAGCACCAAAAAGTTCACTTTGATACACTTTACATACACTGAAAAACTGCAAAGTTCAATTTGATACACTTTTGATACACCACAAGCATGGCCAAAATTAACTAAGTTCAAATTTGATACACTTTTGATACATTTTTGATACAGTTAGGTGGTATTTGATACAGTTTTGATACCTTATATTTTCAGTTGATACATTTTCAATACACCCTTTGTATATCAAAACTGTATTAAATTGCTGTTTGATACAGTTTTAATACACTTTGATACACTTTTGATACACTTCTTGCTGTATAGAATTTCTGCTAGGGCAGGATGTACACGGCTTAGCTCAGCTTATGGGATACACACACCCAGAGGATCGATCGTATTACAACGCTGGGAGTAACATGCATGGGCGCTAGTAGTAAATTCCAATTTTCTATGCTTTACCTCTCTTGTTCGGCTCAAAATTAAAAGGGGACATATCTGACAGTAAAAGATAATCCGACGAGTAGGACCTGTTTTTTTTCTTAGTTACCAACTATACTCTAACTCTGATCGCTTAAGAAAGATTAACCACAAAAATCCACTAACCGCTCCTCCCGAAAAAGGGGCGGCGCGGTCACTGGACTTTCGCGATTCGTCTTTCTTGTGTCATGTGAGATAGTGATCATAGTGTGAAATGTGTATAGTCTGGTAACTTAGAAAAAAGGTCCTACTCGTCGGACTAGTAAAAGCTAACATTTTATGGAAAATAAATACTAATCTATTTTTAAAGAAATGTTATAACATGGCTTTAATGTCAAGTAACTAGAGATTAAGAAATATCCCCTTCCTATTCTTGTACCTACAATTATGGTAGGTTATAGCACAAGAAAGAGGGTTACAGATGATTTATGTTCAGTGAGCTGAGGCTTATTTTGCAGTTTTAAATAGGGTCTAGTTGGTGAACAGTATCTTATTTGGGGAATGTGCAAATTAAAGATTCGATATGCATTTAAGAAGTTCCAAATAATTTTCCATTTTAATTGGCTCACATTTTCAGCTTCTCAGTGATAAGGATGTCATAGATGTAGCCAAAAGACTAGAAAGGAAACCCAGTCAAGTTTTGCTGAGATGGGGCCTTCAACAAAACATTGGTAAGTTTGACAAGAAAGGAGTTTGCTTGGCCAATACCATATTGACCTAACCCCTTTCTCTAATTAGCAGGAGGCATGTAACCAGTCTCGGTATTTCAAGAGGGAAAAGACCCAGTCATTAAGAATTTGGTCCAGGGAAAAGAGCATCTAAAGAGGGCCGATTCCAACATAGGTTTCATTTTTATCTGTCACCATTTACCTGAAAATATTTTTAGTGAACTGTTAGCATGATTTGGTAAAAATTTTAAATCACAAAAATGATCATTTCAGCATTGAGCTGCAATGCATCGTGACCTTTATTCTACTGTTTGTTATCACTAATATCCCGAGTTGCAATACTACTTTGATTGGAAAATATAAAGGAGGATGACTTGATTAAAAACCTCAGCCTCACTTTTTCTTTTTAAAACTTGAGGTTTTGGTATCAATGGAGAGGTTGTAGTTTTGTCATTAACTTTATGAAATATTAGGGCTCAAAGATGTTTAGCTTGGATTTTGTAAGCCAAAATGTGTTTAAAAAGTGGGTTACCCATTTTTTAGTCACACAGTATTCTATGGCACCTTCAAATATATTGTTTGGCTCTTGTATCAAAAAGGAATGCAATGCCAGGATGAAACACCATAGGTGTGATCATGTTTGATGTTCCTTTTTTATATATATCTACATAATTACAGCACTGATCATTTTCCAAGGTAAAGATAAATGATTTTCACATATTATTTATTATTATTATTATTATTATTATTATTATTATTTATTATTTATTATTTTATTATTTATTATTTATTATTATTATTTATTATTTATTTTTATTATTATTATTATTATTTATTATTATTTGATTTATCATCCCTTGTTTGGTGCAGGAGTTATACCCAAAACACAAAATCTGGAACGTGTAGCTGAGAATGCAGCATTGTGGGATTTTGAGCTGACAACAAAAGACATGGAAAGATTGAGTCAACTACATAGAAATACAAAATTCTGCTGGGATCCATCTGGTATTGCTTGATTCAACAGGACTAAAAAATTTACCTTTTTGTTAAACAAATATGGACTCTTACCTGAACAAAGGCATCTGAACAGTATGAGGAACAATTATTGTCTTTGGCTGTAATTTTGTACTATTTAATTTTTGGAAGAACAATTATATTTACATTTGTACAGTGCCTACACAACAATGTTTTTTCAAAATGATCCATATGCAACTTTTTCTGATATCTTGGAACACCCTGAATAAAGATTAACTTTGATATGGCTATATGGAACTTTTAAAACTGTATTAAAATCATTGTAAAACTAAATATATTTATAAGCATAATATGCATATTTCGTGAAGGGGTCTGGTGGTTATTTTGTATGTTTTCTCCCCCCACCGGACTCAAGTACAGGGAATAAATTGTGGACAAAAAATTAACATGCTCTTATGATGCAGTGTTGTTTTATCTACAGTGAGCACATGAATTAAGGTACCAGTTATTTGTAGCCACAATGTACGATCTTTTAATATGAAATTGGTTAATTTTTTTCAAAACTGATTTTTGGCATATTTGTAACGTTTACACATGCCCCAACTTTACACCTAAACAGGCCTTGCCGTCTAGATTTTCAAGGCGAGTGGTTAATCACTCGCTAGCATGATGCTAGGCGAGTGGTCGAATCCCTCTCCAGTATGAATGAAGCTAGGCGAGCTTTGCCATCTTTCCTCTCGGTATTGTATCCAGTTACTGCGGAAGCTGTAAGGGGGCGAATATATTTTTTCGAAGCGCGCAAAAGTTTGCTATTTTTCCTATTTTGGCCCAAAACACTCTGTATTTCCGCTAAAAGGAAAAAGAATGTAGAAGTCAATAAATATTGTTTTCTTATTTCTTCATAGAATTGTTTTCGAAGTTTGCAATATTTTCCTATTTTGGTCCAAATCACTGTGTTTTCCGGCTAAAAAGGAAAATGTAGATGTCAGCTATTCCTTTATTTTTTCTTATTAGAATTTCTTTCGAAGTACGCAAAAGGTTGCAATTTTTCCTATTTTGTCCCAAATCACTGTGTTTTCTGACTAACAAGGAAAATGCAGAGCTCAATTATTGCTTTATTTTTTCTTCTCATTTTTTTTTTGGGGAGGGGGAGATGTCGTCTATGATTGTATCCAATCCAGTTTTCTACATTTCAGCGTATGAAATGTTTTGATTAGTACTTGCCATATGATCAGAACTATACACCATTTACCATGTTAATTTATCGTTGCATTAAACATTTTGGTGTAGATTTAATTTACAAAATATTGCATTTAATATATAGTTACCTGCTATGTAAGTTATAATTTAGCTCATTATATACTCGTTGCAAGTGCACGTGCAATCATGTGCTTATGCTTTCACCCGGGCTAATTTTACATTTTTGTTATTATTGTACCGTAATACTTATGCCATGCCTGAACTGTTTTATATTATAATGGGATTTTACAACCCTTTTACACCTACTGTGTAGGTTTGGTTGTTATTTTCAACATCATTACTCATTGATTTATAATTGAAAGCATAGCTCTTGTGATAATAAGTTTATACCTAACCCACAAGGCATATATCTTGCTATTGTATTTATTATTATTCTAAAATTTTGTTTATCATAATTATTTAATACTAACTTTTGTAAAGGGTGCCACAACAACACGCTCTATGTTCAGTGGCATCCTCATCATTTCACCATATTATACGATGTTTGTAAAAGCTTTTTTATATTGTATTTATTTAATGGATGAATTTGATGAAATAAAACTGAACTGAACTGAACTGAACTGATCAAAATAATATTTGATCAACTTCATTATTTTCGTTTTATTAAAGTCTTTTGTTTATAAATTTAGACTCTTACCAATTATACCAGCAATTGGCTATAGCCGACACAGGCATTGCATAAATAACACGTCTAGGTTTTAAAAATCATTTATAGGTCTACCAATGTGAAATACAATATTGTACTGTTGAAACCCTCTCTTTCGCTCTCATGGATTAAGGCTTTTTTTCACGATAAATCGAGTAGTGCTAGAACTTGGGATGATTCGTAGCGAGCGATATTTAGTGTCTATGGCGAGCGTAAAATCGCTCACTAGAAATCGAGTTTGGGCGAGCGGTGGCGAGCGAGAGCGATCGCTCGCCTCAAATGGCAAGGCCTGCCTAAATGGAGTCAGCTAAATTTGTTTGTGTTTGTAGGTCAACAGAGCAATTTTGACATAAAGTCATAATTATGACTTTTAAGTCGTCCATAGAACTCTATGTTAAACAGCCAAAATGGCCAGTGGGAGCTAGTGGGGTTTCACCTTACCTTGTTATTACAGCTTGAAATGGACAGAAACCCTTTCTGGCCATTAGTACCAATATTATTTCAGCATTTTGGGTAAAGAATAACAAAATTTAAATTTGACAGAAATCATACATGAAGATTTTAAATCAGAGCTATAGGTACAGGTATTTGCTGCTGGTTTTAATTTTGACATAAATGTCTTTGTCTAGAATATATAGGGGTGAACATAACTACTCCCCATTCCAGAAAAAAATACAGAACTATTTTTTTTGGATTAAAAAAATATTATCCTGTTTTGACAAATGAAACATAGCTAAATCCTAATCCTTTAGTTAGTCCTAACTAGCAATAAAAGTCAAATTTTAATATTTGGTCAATTTTGGGAATAAGGGCCAAAAACATGTGTTTTTAGGGTATTTTCTGACAATCAAGTCACAAAAATCAAGACTTGGAACAAGTCTAAGCATTCAAAATCATGAGTAGATGCAGCAATTTTGCTCTAATTCCCACTTTTTGTGTTACAATAATTAAATAATTGGTTATAAAAATGAAACATGTCTTTTCCAAAAACTAGAATGCATAAACTGATTAGTACAAGTGTTTGGGCTTGATTGTCACAGCATACGAAAAAACACCCTAAAACGCATGTTTTTGGCACTTATTTCCAAAAATTGGCCAAATATTACAATTTTACTTTTATTGCCAGTTAGGACTAACTAAAGGGTTAGCATTTAGCTATGTTTCATTTGGCAAAACAGGATAGTATTTTTTTAATACAAAAAAATTAGTTCTGTATTTTTCTGGAATGGGGAGTAGTACCTTAATTATTCTTTTGTTGTCTGTGTTTGTTTTTATCCTGGGACATAACATGTTTTGTTTTCCCATTCAGCAACAAAGGATACATATGCAGACATCTGCCTCTACAGTTTGTCCACTCTGAAGTACAAAGTGACAACGCGCGCGTATACAGCGCGTAAACAGTGCGCAGTGTTGCATCTCTGTTGCAGGTATGCATGCCTTCAAAGTCGGCACAATGTCTGCGTCCGTGTCCGTACTTTGTACTTCAGAGTAGACTGACTGTAGAAGGAGGGGTTTTGGACAAATTCCTTTGCTGTTGTTGTGTTAAAATACAGTACCCAAAGCACTTACCTTCAACATTTTGGGAGAGCCATCCGATTCCAATTCTCCCAGATCAAAATATCAACAAAAAGTTTACTTAAATAAAGTTAAGGTGGTGGCGCATTCAGCAAACTCAAAAAAAGTTTTCAAAAACATTTGCAAAATAATGTAATAACATAATGTTATTTTAATGTAGATGCAATAATTTTACAAACATATCTGCAAATAAATATTTTATAATAACATGTTGACAACATGCTGCTGGGCCAAGTCATCACCTAAAGAAACCAGGCAAGTAGGTTATGAAACATTGAGTCTCCATAGAATGTGAGTACTTTGTACATGGATATGTTTTATTGAACTTGGCTACGAATTCTAAAAATGTTTTTGTAGTGTTTTTTTTCATACAAAACGTTAATGTTTTCATGGCCTTATATAACCTGGTAATGTTATAAAAACATTTTGACCAAAACATAAAAAACTGGTAAAACATCTTAAAACATTTTTGCATTTGTTGGGTACAATCAAAATGATTTTTACCCATCAGCTTTGATGTTTATTGAAAGCATGTGTCTTTCATATACATGGGTAACAATCATTTTGACACAGTGATGTATAAAATATTTGAATTAAGTTAAATTACAAATCAAATCGTATAAAAATAGAACTGGTGCTTTATTGTAACTAACTACCCAGCAAACACAAAACGTTTTCGACATCATTCGCAAAAGGTTATAAAAGGTTGTCAGAAAACGTTTAAATGTCGGGTTATATAAAGGGTACATTAATGGTATAAAACATTTTCATAACATTAAATAACATTTGTTGGTAACTTACTGCACAGCAAACACAAATGTTTTACAGAAAACATTTAAATGCCGGGTTATATAAAGGGTATAAAAACGTTTTAATAACATTCCAAAAACATTTTTGAAAACTTGGTACAAATCATTCTAAACAGAATGTTATTTTGGGGTTGAAAAATATTTTGCAAAAATGTTTGCCCAAAATATTTACAATAACGTTTTTAAAATGTATTCACGACCTTTGTATAACCCGGCATTTAAATGTTATTAATACGTTTTGTAAAAAACATTTTAAGAACATTTCTGTGTTTGCTGGGTGCAAATATTTTAACATAATGTTATTTAAGACAAGTGTTGACAAAATATTTGGCCAAAAATGTTTGCAAAAATAGTTTCCAATGACATTTCGAAAACATTTTAAAAATATTGTTGTCGTGTTTTTATACAAAACGTTTTAAAACTTTATATAATAATGTTATTAAAACGTTTTTACCTAAACCAAAACCCAAATATAACTTATTTAAAACGTTTTAAAAATGTTTTTGTGTTTGCTGGGTAACTATGTAGATCCAGAAATATTTACAGCATTTATAGACAAAACTTGTCAGTCATTGACACATGAATAAAACTTTATTAGTTGCACACAAAAATAAGTGAAACTTATCAATCTTCTAAAATGTACAACAATGGGCTGTTCCATAAAATCTGTCGTACCCATGTGGAAAATTTAAAAAGTTTTCCACAGAGGGAGTAAATGGCATTTACAGCATTAATTATTTTGAAACCCATTCTCTCTGTATAATGTTTTACCTATATCTTCCATGAATGGATTGAGTATTTCAAATGAAAGTTACCCAAGGGGCAGTGTGGATTTTAAATAGAATAGCCCAATGTTACCTGGAATAGTGAAATACCCTAGGTAAACAGCAAAATAATGCAATAAATTATCATCCCTTGAGCGATAATTAGCACATTTCGCAAATAGCATAAAGAAGGCTCCGAACTACTCAGAGGATGAAATATTTTAATTATTTTATTTGAACTTACTAAACTTGACCTTGGATACAAACTTGAAGGAATATTGTCATTATTGAGAATTTTGTTAGTTTGTAATAATGTATGAGAAACAGCCAGTATGTTTTGAAAGTTTTCCTTTTCTCCCATGTATGAATTACCTTGATTTCTGATCATGTATACCACATTTTTGATCACTAAAAACATAAGCATAAAATCAATCGGCTACAGACACGGTAAAATCATGTAAAAAAACGAGCCTTTTACATTTTAGTGAAGACGCATGTTTAAAACTTCAGAAAACAGAGATTCCGCATGGCAATATGTCTAGTTCGAGGCATGAAGAAACATTGGCCTGGGTATGCCTTTGGTAATCCAGAAAATTGAACTCGTAAAACTATTCAACTAGTGCATCTTCAGGCCATCTGTTGATCTGGCAGCAATTGGTTATTGACCTATGACAAGGTGGTGTTTCCAAATGTTGTTGATTGTGAAGATGCAAGCCTAGCCTCTAAGGGCGAGTTTCCCGACAGGAGTCTTATTAAGCCGTAGTCTTAAGGTGGCCTTGAGGCTACTAAGCCTAGCCCGCTCTCGAAGCCCGAGTCTTAACTCTAGCCGGATTTCTTCAACGCAAATTCAACCTAGTCTTAGTGGCCTTGTAGGCTTAACGCTTGACAACCTCGTCCCTTTCAACCAGCGACTTAATTGTATAGGCTGTTGGAGGTAGATGTACATAAGCTGTGGTCCTCACGGTTTACCGTACTAACAAGGTTGCCGTCTCATTATCGCAATGTTCCCGGCGCAAGCGCAAAGACTAGCCTGGACCAGCGGTCTTGTGCTTGGGCTTATACCGTACACAACTTGATGCAAGAATATTGTGTCTGTTTTTGTGTCTTTTATGTATTATTTTATTTCCACTTGACTTTTTATGAGTCCAACTTGTATGAATGATACGTCTATGCTTTATACTCGTGATTCTTTCTTTGCATCCCAAAAAGGGTAAAACTGTAAGCCTAATGGAAAGGAATCTGTGATTCCCCTAAAAAGGAAAGCAACCAACGTGCGATCTACTGCTGATATCAGTAGTCTTCTCAGATCTCACATGAAGTTATCTGTTGGTACAATATTTATAATTATTTAAGTAGAAGATACAGCAATATTATATGCATCTTATCCGTAAATTCAGTTTTAATACTGCATGCATTATTGTTTCGTGTCAAATATTTACTATATCTTTACCAATTTTGTCCTTCTTTTATTGTATTAAATTGATGTCCAACCTGGTATAATATAGGCACTCCAAAATAATATTTTAATAGGCCTACTTATGAAAAGTACGAGTATCAAACTATTAAGGCTTGGATAGGGACAGGTGGTATCATATAGGTCTTCATGATGATGATGATGATGATGATGATGATGATGATGATGATGATGATGATGATGATGATGATGATGTAGGTCTTATGATAGCAACAGCTACTTAAAAAAATTCAACTAACTCAAATGAACACTAAAATAAAATGTTGAAATGTTCAACTAAATCGAACAATTACTTACCCACAGTGGCGTAACTAGACATTTTCATTTGGGGGTGGGGTGGGGGAAAGCGGGGGAAAACATAATAAATGAGGGGCAGGCATCGTTCATGCTGTTTGGGTTTGTAAGGGGTGGAGTGGGTCTGAGGAGTTATGGGATCTGCTTGGAATGTGTCCCCGGAACATTGGCGTAGATTTCTTTTTGACATGGGGGGAGGTGGGCTTGAAAAAAATTATGGTACAAATGCCATATTAAAGGTATTAAAGCTGGTGACATATAGGCCAATGGTATAAAGGTGGGATAAATGCAATTTATTTAACCTTAAAAATTGAGTTTTTAAGGTTAAAATGACCAAATAATGAGGTTAATTAATAAGTAGGCCTAATTTACTTTTTTCATGGGGGGCAAGAGCTCCCCTGCCCCCCCCAGTTACGCGACTGCTTACTTATTTTAATTGAAAGACCGTCAAAAATATGAAAGATAAACTTTGCGTTACAATTTAAATAATTTGTAAATTGAAATAGACCAAGGCTTACGACCTAAGACCTGCTCTGAGGCAGGGCCAAGAAAAGCCGCTGTAAGCCTGGTCTAACAGGCTTGCGTAGACTACGGCTACAGAAGACTGATTTCGAGAAATGCAAATTTTACTGAAGCCTGGGGCTAATCCTACAAGCCTGGCCCACGGGCTAACGAAGCCTCGAGGCTATGGTAGCCGTGCTTCGGGAAATACGTTTTCAGTTAAGCCTGGTCTTACGACCTCTTAAGCCTTGAGGCTAGACAAGCCAATTGCTAAGCCACCCGTCGAGAAATTCGCCCTAAAAAACGTGAATCCAGTTGAATAGTTTCATGAGTTCAATAATATTTTCCTTTGGTAATATATGAATCTATTAAAACACCAAAAGTATTTGAACACCTAGAACTTCGACATGCATGGGTCCGGGCATAGATCCTGGAAATAATTATTTCCTTTTATGTTTGTCATTCTGTTTTAATTTTACTAATTGATTTTATAGTAACTTAGATGATATTTAGGCTAGCTTATATAATAAATAGAGTATAGTTAATTTTAAGCTTAAAATCACATAATACATTTCGGTATATTTTGTGTTGACAAACTACAACAATTACTGTATATTCCCAAGAGTATAATTCAATTAGTATTGCAGATTAATCAATTTGGATGCCCCATTGAGCCTGAGGCAACAAGCAACAGAATTGGCATATACTCTCCTTGTGGGTCACTTATCAGAAAGAATATATTAGCCAACGTTAGCCCATTGTGTGATCCCAGAATTCTGAGGTCAAAGTTTATACAGGGGTCAAATTTCAAAGTTGCTCAAATTTTGTTAAAACTGATCCCATAATATGTCATGTCATAAGGATTCAGAAAATGTATAATGTGACCTATAGCTTATCATTCTGGAGTTATGTGCAAAAAGGTCGAAGGTCAACATTTGGGCTACACGTGGGTCAAAACAGGAAATTTCCTCTGATTTTGATGAAAATGGGTGCAATCAAAATATTCATCTTGTATTAGCAATCAAAATAAACAATAGTTTGCACTATCTAGGACATTTGGTTACCTAGCTAACACATCCAAAATATGTCACAACCATAGGACTGATTGGTATTGACCCGTTTCACTATGTTACCTAGGTAACAACACATCTCGGGTATATTGCAAACTATTCCTTATTGAAATTGTTATATCAAGTCGAAAGTTTTGAGACCATTTTCATCCAAATCAGAAAAAAAATTCTTTTGACCCATGGAATTGACCTTGGAATTATGGGATTGTAAAATGTCTAACGTTGGGTAACACATTTTTCCTAATAAGTGACCCACTAGGAGAGTTTATGCCAATTCTGTTGCTTGTATCACCTTGGGCTCAATTGCTTCGATAATCAGAAGTACTAAATTTACCAACTTTACGAACAGGATAGCTATAATAGGCTACATAATACAGTATTTTCAGGGGCAGTCAGTGACAAATCCCACATTTGGGAACCATTGTCATACTGTGTTTTATAAACATTGCAGATACAAGAATATTTGATCCCAATAAGGGGGCTATCATTTTCTTCGGAAGGGGATCCCAAATTTACAAAAGGTTGGCGTCAATAAAATTGCGACCCTCCTATTTCGGCAACAAAAAAATAAGACCCCTCCCACCACCGATACACCTTACCCCGAAACAGGCTAAAATTGTATTGAAATTACACTGTAAAACAAAATCTTTAAATTTTACAATAAAAGTGTGTGCAGCCAATCTGCCAACAAAACCCTGTAAAATTTACAGTATCCTGTAAAAATGAACACACTCAAAATGCTGTATATTTGGCGAGTTATTTTAGAGCTTGGGAATGTGTTTAGGATAAAAAATGCTGACTGACTTCAAAAGTCCACCCTTCCCATAGAACAGGTTTTTTTACATCGCCTAACTGTAAAATTTACAGTTTCCTGTCAAGAAAATACAGTTGAAACCTGTAAAATTTATCTTTTTTACAGGATACTGTAAATTTTACAGGTTTTGGTTGGCAGATTGGCTGCACACACTTTTACTGTAAAATTTAGTCACATGATATTTAGTACTTAATCGTATAAGTGACCATTCTTACAGTGTAGTGATGATATTGATATTGCTTAAACGTTGAATTATAATTTTAATTTCAGCTTTGATAGGCCTAGATAATTTAAACTAAAAAATACAGTATTTGCCTGTTTTTATCAATTACAGCCAAATACTGCAAATAATTAGCCTTTTTTACAGTAGGCCTATTTTACTGTAAATTTCACTGTTATTTTTTACAGTGTAGTCTTTTTAAATAAAATAAACACACTATCTGTGGTCATCTTGTGACTCTTATACATTTGATCATCAAAATTTAAAAACATTTATGACCACCCCATATATTTGGAATCCCCCTCCGAAGAAATGATAGCCCCTAGTATTTAACAAATTTACATCACCTGCATATACTGTAGGTGATGAAAGCATGTGTAAATTCATAGATTTTAAATATTTAAAATCTATGGTAAATTTTAGTTCCAATTTTTTGTATTGTCAATCATTAGATTCAGTTAACCACAGGGGCTATTTTAACGTTCGTGCAGTGACCACTGCACGAACTTTTGACCACTTTTGACCACAATCAACACTTAAGCATGCCTTTTCACGAAAGCCTCATTTCATAGGGCCCGATACATATAGAAATATTTTGAGAACCGCTACCTTAAACATGTTAAAGCAGGCACGGAATCAGGGGGCGTCCCTCCCCAATGAAAGTGATCAAACCCTAAAGTATAAGCCTAATTTTATAGACTATAATCATGATAAAGATAATTATTTTCCTCAATACATGTATATTGAAAATGTTGAATGATTAAATAGTTTGTTAGAATGAATGAAAGTGAACACAATCATGATCTTGAAAATGCCGTGTCAACAGAGAAAATGGATCTATCTTTTGTCCATAATAGAAATTCTATATAGCCTAGACAATAGACATGATCTATATAACGTATGTGAATTCATTTAAAAGACTGAGCTCAATGAAGAACCTTATATGCATACAAATTGCATACCCAATAGAAGCTAACATAAGGCATGAATGTTTCTCATTTCATATCATAACATAAATTACTTAACGAGATGTTCATGATTCATCTGTTTTTATACTTTGCTGGTACAATAAGTAACATGACAATAAACCATCTTCACGATAGATCTGTTATTTCACGTAATTAATTCTAGATCTATTATTTGTTCTCATCATATTTTTTCGACTCTGATATTTGTATAAGTTGTATCTGCAAGATTGTTGTATAGTTTGCTTGCTAAGTGCCTACATCGTATAAATCATTATTGTAATGTGTTATGTTATCACAATCTTTTTATCGGTAGTTGATGTTGCCTTTTGACAATATCTGAGAGATATGTCACACAAAACCTCGAACAAATAAAGTGAAACGAAATATTGGCATAAAGATCAAAACAGCTTCTTATTCTAAGAGAATAAAGTTTCCGTCTGAAACTGTCACAATAAACATGATAAATGTGAATTAAGTAACTATATGGCAACGCTGTATCAAAACAACTTGTATCTATATACTTCGATGCTTAAAATATATTACATAGCCTACTGCATGGGTTTTGATTAAAAGTAAAGATACAATATAATAACAAATCAGATAACTCAAATGTACGAGGGATGCTTGGAAGTTATGTTGACCTATTTTCAAACTATAATAATTATTTTTCCAATTCCTTTATTAAAGTAAAAATATATATATAATTTATATATACATACGATTGCGCAAAAAATGTTTTATTTTTTCCAACATTAAAAGTGTAGATTGATTACAGGTAATAATAATCTTCATACTATGTATTGCATGCTCAAAGACTTGAAATCAGCAAAAGTGTAATTGTTAAAACACACCTCAATCAAGATTTTTTTGTTACAATGATTTTAGAGAGTTCGATCGAACCCCACAACCCCCACCCCGGCTACTGGCCTAGTAGGGCCTCAAATATGTCAATACGTCAAGATACAGGACAACCCAGAAGTATCTATACCGGGAAAGTTCAATTTTATTCGGTGTGAATGGCATTGCTATTGCTCATTATTGTTTCATATCAAATTGTACGTCGTAAGCGCTCCTTATTAGTCATAGTTCATTGAATTTACAACCGTATGACAAAAACAGGCGAAAATAGTAACTTTTTGCACAAGATTTGCAATTTAAAGAGAATTGGCCATTGCTCATTAAAATGAAGCTAGAACATGGACAATATAAATGATATATAGATCCACCCCTGCCACCACTGCCTCCCACCCCCACCCCGCCCCAAGACTTTGCTAACGAGAACGTTAATAAGCTATTACAATGTTCATCCGGAGATTTTCACGTTGGCGGCGTGCAGTGACTTTTCACCAGTTGACCATGATCACAGCCATGTACAGTCTAGATTTATAAATTCGTGAGAAACACCACTGGATGCAGCTGGATGCTGCCATTATGCAGAGCGCCAGTATCTCTGGATAGGGAACAATGACCCCCTAGCATGATGGGTGGTCTTCCAGCATTTTCAATGGCAAGACAATTGACCAGAGTAACTTGTCGCTCAAAATATGTTGTATTTTGCCAAATAAAAAACATGAACTTTTTCTAAAATGAGTTCGTCATAATATATTTACGTTTATGTTTCCCTAATCTTATTTTTGCAGCAGTTTTTTTACTAAGTGAAAATCGCGAATAACGATAGCTTGTGTTGAAAAATCATGACATATAATACGTATCTACATAGGATGGTAACGTCCATTACATGAATACTTCATACTACCACAGGACCACCAACGAAATACTCAACACTCTTCGAAACAGAGGCCCTAAAAGAGTTCTTCAAAGAGCCATTGAAGATTCTCCAAAGGATCTCTAGAACCCCTATTGGTTATAAGGAACCTTGTTTGGTTTCTTGAATGTATAGCTATGTATAAAGAACATTTATTTCCTGAGTGTGCCCTTTTTTCTTCTACGAGTGAATAAGGCTACTAACGTGGAATTATGTACATCAGAGTAGGCCTACAGATATTAAGTTGACTTTTTTGTTAACAATGATTTCATGATATCACAGTATCTCAGAAAACAAATTGTATATACTACACGACCGATGTGACACATATTATCTTAGAAACGTATTTTCTTAGAAATGATATTATTACAATACAATTACTTGCACATAATTATAGTAATAGGCCCCTATGGTGCAAATTAACTTAGAGTGATATACCTTTATCGGCAGTCACTAAAGGTAAGGTGAATTTGATTTACGTTAAAACGTTACAAAGGTTTTATTCTATTATTTCAGGGTATAAATATCAGCTAAGATAACTTTTTGCTACCAACCAAAATATTTTGCAGTACGATGTATATCAGAAAACAAGACATACAATACGATTATGATGATACACCTTTTAATTGCAACTCTACTTTTGTTTGAGATAAATAATATAAAGTGGTCTTATCTTAATTGTATATTACTTAAGTTCAGGGCCGGATTTACCATTGGGTCAGATGGGCCAGGGCCCCCAAAATTGCCTTGTGTATGCTCCTTTTTAGCCCGAAAACACCATGTTTTGAAGTTGAACCAAAATATGGTGCTGGCCCTTTATATACCAAAATGTACCTTCATTTTAGGCTAAATAATTGTCTGAGATTAGTGACATTTTGTCGTGCGCTACATGCGCGTAAACTGTCCTACATGTAGTAAAATCGGAACAAAATATCCTCGTTTCCCTCTAAATTGCAATACTCCCGCTGCCACTGTCGATCTTTAGTAGACCAAAACTTGGCCTCTTGAGTACACCGTCCTCATGGAGAGTTTGGAGCCTCCAAATTTTGGCCTGGCCCAGGGCCCCCAAAAAAGTAAAACCCGGCCCTGCTTAAGATGAAGTGAGTCTAAAGAAACTTTACCATGTTTACAAGCGTATTTTCTAATGTTCGTATATTTAACACGTTACAAAAACCACAGCCAAAGAACAAGCATAATTGAAAATACCCTCTTTAGAAAAACCTCCATGGTAATCAGGTGGACTTCATTTAGGTCAACTCTGTGATTCAGTATTAAAATAGATGCATTTGTAGGATTGTAGATAATTGTTTGCTTGACAAATCCATTAAATCTGAGTACTCACGACGTGAGCTTTCGCCATCACGGCTGATGGCTTGATCACAAGTGACTTAAAAGATTTAAGATTATCTTAAAAGATAATTAACTACATTATCAGCGCCATAATGTAAACTCATGGAAAGCACATTTTCTATATTCACATTACTTTAAACCATCTCCCGACACACTCCAATTAATATTTAGCCCGTGCGGTTTATGCAGACCCCTTCCAGACCAGTCTTGGAATGTTGCGAAAAAATATTCCATACTAAATGTCAAGTCTGTAACACACGGCACTACGGTGGGGAATCGAATCTGGGCCGCAGTGGTAAGAGGCGAGTGCCTCGACAACTACACCATCCCATTCTTCATTTATTGGACTGCTTTTGCCCACATCTTTATTGCAAAAAACCTCTCCGTGTCCTTATTTGCTGGTGAGATTTTCAAGTTACGGGAGGGCACTTTTAGTTTGTGCCTAAATTCCAGTTATGTCAAGGGAACCCAGCTCCTAATAGGCGGGAATTATTCGGTTTTTGTTACTGCGCGAGTCAATCAAGTTCCAACTTACGCACGCATAAATTCACAAAAGCACGCGTCATTCACGCAAAAGGCAAAGCGCAGTTCGCGTAGGTGCTGCACCCTTGCTGTGTGACGCCATTCTATATCAATCCACGATGTTATGAGTCCCGCCTATTTAGAGCTGATCAGAGTATAGGCGAATCTTTACGGTATGTATGCACATCTTCTATTAGCAAATTAGCTCAATGCGTTAGACTCCAGTTCATTGGTGTTAATCGCGATGCGAGTTCGAACTCCGGCACAGTCCCTGTTTGTTCTCGTGAAATATTGTAGCTAACTTGAACTATTAATAACTGTTTATTGCCTCGGTTCCCAAACGGAAACCCGGGGAGCTGATCCTGGATGCGATGGATTATTGTGATAAAGTGCGCTTAGGCTTGTGCGTTGTTCGAAGCGTGATGTTGATTCAAAGCACTTGAAGTGATGCACCTGTTTATACGTTAGATTCAGTTACGTTTACCGTACCGGGAATGCTTGCCTCTTGCTGGACATTGCTGTGCTGAATGCTAGAGATGGTGTGTAGTTGGGTTCTTTGAGTATTAGATGTCTGACTTCGTGTAGGCCTTTGTGACCTTTCCTGATTTTCAACCGCTGAAATATGTGCCTGTTTACGATGGTTACTAATGAGAGCTGCGACAGTGTAAAGATACGGGTTGATTGCAGAATTTATGGGTAAAATAACAGTCACAGTCCAAGCAAATACAGAGGGAGGTAAGGTCAGTACACCAGCCTGAACCAAGATCCCGAGCAAGATAACCGGCGCCCAGCAAAAGAAATCTGTCAAAACAATAGCTGCAACTTTGGTGGTCAATCTGATCTGTTCTTTGGCATCTTTGTTAAGTCCGGCGCGTTTCGATGACTTGTAAACAAATCTTACAATTTCCCCATAACAAAATAGTATGACAAGGTAGCAGATGCCGTTAAGACCTAGAAACACTGCTGATGAATAATACAACCCGGGGAAATGACCGAGAGATTTAGACGTGACCACATACCTCTGATATTTCCACTCAAGGTAGCCATCCTTCATAGTAATATTTTCCACAGAAATATTCTTATAGAAACGCTCAACTCGAGCTAGAGGAAGGCCAATACACACGTGAGAGTTGTCATAAAATTCAAAACTTGCTCTAACTAAAACAGAGGGATGGCCGCTAGTAAGAGGGAAAGCAGCCATATTAATGCAACTATTTTAACGGATGCTCTTTTTGTCAACTTGCGATGTGAATAAGGAAATCGAATGTTAATGAATCTGTTCATACTGATCAAAGTCACGAAGAACACAGACGCTTCACTCGATAGTATTGACAGTGCACCAGCAATTATGCAGGTAATACCAGATCTCCAGGTTTCGGCTTGCATCGGAAAATATTCTCCAAAATAAATATCAGCAGATGCAATTATTAGCATATAGACGCCCATTAGTAAATCAGACATTGCGAGGTTGTTAAGCAAGAGAGTTTGAACATTGTTCTTTTCATTGTTTGTTTTCGTACGGATCAGCACGAACAAGTTGCCACCCAAAGCATTCAAACCAATAAGCCACATCATGACCATTAGTACTCTATCTGACAACAATCTATCGCATGTCAGATATGGAGATCGCACATCTAGAGCACTACAATTAACATCACTTGGTAGATAACATTCACAAATTTCTGTTTGGCTTACAACAATTTCAGGGTGATTTGGGAGGCCAATAAATGAACGCTTATCTACCATATTCAATTTGTTTTCTCGTAAACCAATAAGGGTAAGTTGATTCAAATTGTTGATATTTGGAATGTTTGTTAACTGATTTCCAGATAATTCTAGTAAACGGAGGTTTATTGTATCTTTAAAAATGTGAAGATCTAAGGTGTAAATGTGATTAAAGTCCAGATACAACAATTCCAGCTTTTGCAATCCCTCAAATACTCTGGAATGCAATTGGGTAAGATAGTTGTAACCTAAATGAAGAAATATCAAATCCCTCATTTTCCAGAATAAATCGTAACTCACTTCCCTCCACTTATTTCCGGCCACCACGAGTTGCTGTAAATTAGTCAGTACATGAAAAAACTGATTTGGCAGATGTGGCAACATGTTTCTATCCAGGTATAGGTGAGTCAGCTTACTGGTTTTATTCAACAAATTTGCATCTAATGAAGTAAGCAGGTTGCCGTCCAAACGCAACAAAGTCAACTCCCTGGTTTTCTTCAACAAATTCGCATCTATTGAAGTAAGCTGGTTGTTATACAAAGTCAGGTACTCCAACTCACTGGTTCCTTCAACAAATTCTCGTCTAATGAAGTCAGCTGGTTGTTATGCAGATGCAGGATGTCCAGCTTGCTGGTTTCACTCAACAAATTCTTATCCAATGAAGTAAGCTTGTTGTTATCCAGACTCAGGCGTCTCAGGTTACTGGTTTCCTTCAACAGGTTCGCATTTAATGAAGTAAGCTGATTGTAACTCAGAAGCAGGTGAGTCAGCTTACTGGTACTCTTCAACAAATTCTCATTTAGTGAAGTAAGCTGGTTGTTATGCAGATACAGGAGTTTCAACTTACTGGTTTTCTTCAATAAATTCTCATCTAACGAAGTAAGCAGGTTATTCTCCAGAGTCAGTTTAGTCAGTTTACTGGTTGCGTTCAACAAATTCTTATCTAATGAAGTAAGCTGGTTGTTATCCAGTTGCAGGGTAGTCAGCTTACTGGTTTCCTTCAATAAATTCCCATCTAACGAAGTAAGTAAATTATTCTCCAGAGTGAGTCTAGTCAGTTCACTCGTTTCCTTCAGCAAATTCGCATCTAATGAAGTAAGCTGGTTGTTATGCAGATACAGGCGAGTCAGCTCTCGTGTTCCCTTCAATAGATTTGTATCCAATAAAGTTAGCTGGTTGCCATTAATATACAGACGTTGAAGGTTTACCAAGCTGCTGAACAAGCCATTTGGCAAATTTGCCAAGTTGTTGAGACTTAGATCTAAATAAGTTAAACTAATTAAATCATCAAACACATACGAGTCCATTGTGTTTAACTGATTATGATCCAAGTGCAGTTCTTTGAGGGATTGCAAACCTGTAAAGGCTTTGGAATGTGCTCTAGATAATATGTTGTAACTAATATCAACCTCTACTAAGAAGTGCAGGTAACCAAAGGCATTTTCTGTAATCTCTGCTATATTCTGCCGACGTAAATCCAATGTAATGACATCATTGGGGTAGATGATAAGAGATGTGTGGTTGGAATGGACACTGCCATCATGACACTTATAATCTACATATCCTTTCCCAAGCGTGGTCGTACAATTGAATGGAAACTTCTCAAACATGTCAAATGAACATATTTGACGAGAGGATGGATTACAGGAAATTGTATGGTTGAATTGAGTCATGGGACAATAATTTATTTCACGTATTGCAGAATTTGCTTGCGCTTGTTCATTATGGCATACAGATAGAGAGCGATTTATTGAAGTATCGCTGATGAAGATACTGGTATTACCTTGCAGAAATAGTTGGAGATTTGTGTGCGAAAATGCAGTGAAGCAAGGCTTGTCTGTTGCAATAACCACGTATCTATTTTGACAATAAAGGAGATTGCCTCGTTTTTCTACGTACAAGAATGTGTCAGGAGATATTGCGTTTGGAATGTGTATTTTAGTTCCTGCTCCGAGAGATGTTGTTAATTTGACACTGCAAGTTTCACCACCTGGGTTCCCTGTTAGAGTGGACGAGTTATACTCATCAATGCCTTGGATTAGAGCGCACGCGTTTGAGCTACTAGTAGTAACATTCCAAAGAGGAACGACCTCTAATTCTGCGCTGGCATACAATTCCAGGTTACAGGGGATTAGTGAAAATACCAAAACAATAGCAGCAAGTTTAGAAATGCAATGATTGATTTCCATTGTTTGTTGGCCTTTCAATTTTTCGAGTTAAATTGTTCGTAAATTTATGACAATCATTATGAATACATGACAATCATTATGAATACATGTTACACACACTTATATTTACACGTGACCCAGTTCATCTATTAAAAATACTGCTAGGAATTTACAATATGAACAAATGTATATTTAAAAGTGTCTCCAGCATTTATCTACTTTACGGATACAGTGGTTTACTCCAGAGTGTAACAACGGTCAAACATGCTTGACTTTGGCATTCGATCTCACTTTAGGTACACATAAATGGTACACAAAAATGGTAAATGTCAATCTGCATCATATGGTGTACAACATTTAGGAACAATTAATCCCCAACAATAATTTACACGCTTATAAGCTGTGACAGTTATCGTTTATCTGCACTAGAATGCCCGTTTTTGACTTACTGGCTTTGTCGTTTCTTGCTATTTATCATGTTCATATTGCATTGTTAAGCAAATTGCATCACTCACTTTGAGTCCAAATCCCACCTTTGAATGACACTGTTCAACTGTTCTTAGTCCAATGTTCTTAGATCATCAACGTTTTAGTGCCCCATGTGGCCATGTTTTTGCATCAAACATACAAAGATCATTCTATTATGAATGTAAACAAGTTACAAAACTTTTTTACAGATGTCGTTGATCATAGTGACTTTTCTTTCAAGCAAAGCCCTGGATGAAATCTGGCGGAAAATGCGCAAAAAATAAGAGGATAAACAAATCAGTGAGTAACATGGTACAGTATTTCTTTGACTCTGGTACAAGAGACCTAGTGTTGATTACAGGCGGTCGAGGCAAATAATTTAACAATTATCAGCTTTCTTCATCACGTACCGTATTTGTGTTGTGGAGCAGATGTATATTACCAACAGCTGTTCATTCACATTATCCTGGACATCATGGGAGAATAGAATCTGAGATTTAATGAAAAAGATATTAAAGAATTACTAAAAATGGTTTTAAGTAAACTGTAAAAGTAATTTCTCTTCAGTCAAATAATTATTTTGATTCAAAGTAGTTTTTGAAATATTTCCCAATAAAGCAGTATGCAGAGTATTAGACGTACAATATTGTATGTAACATAATGTTTAAGTTCTAACGAATGTTTGATGACGTAAAATCGATAATATGTTACGTATAGTATCTGGTAGATATATATTATCGATTTTACGTCATCAAACATTCGTTAGAACTTAAACATTACTGGAAATAGAATGGCAATAGATTAAATAACGTAGATATGTTACATACAATATTGTACGTCTAATAAAAAATCTGCATACTGCTTCATTTTATATTTACCTCCCATGTTTTCAAAGGTAACATAATAAACAGTTTTCAAATATCGAAGGTTAATGCAAATGGGCAGAGGATGATTTAAGGAAGCCCCATCATGCACTGCAAACGTGTTATCACTAGAGTTTCAACTGCCACTTTACTTTTCAAATCCCATTGAATTCTGTGCAAAAGATGTTGTTTAAGAATTTTGTTTGTGTCATTATTACTTGGTCGATTTCAGAACAAAAGTGATGTATGCATAAAGGATAATTCACACCTTCTGTAGGTAACATAAAATGTGAAATCGACTAGCATTTTGAATGCGTTTTTATTGTAAATATATCAGTCCAAATTCAAATTTAACCATGCCCGTCAATGCAATGTGCGAGCAGTGGTGTCATGTTCACTCACACAGCTGTGCTAACCGCAAGTCAACACAGTGGCGTGGTGGGAAGTGCTTAAATCATCCTCTGGCAAATGGGTAATGCATAAGTTGCCCTTTCAGAACATAGAACGGCAATGCATGAATTTTTCCTTGAATCCATATGAAAAAGAGAAATATCATAAAAACATCGTTTTGGGCAATAGGGCGAGATTTAAATATCGGTAATTACAATTTAATCAAAATTGATTTTCGTCATTTGATTTGATTTGATTCAGAATAATTATATTTATACAACACAGATACAAAATTTACCAGCACAGATAAATTATTGCACAATTTGTATGTAAATAAAAATATTTAAACTGAATACACCATACTTCAAACACACTTGAATATCAAGTCATATGGTTTCCCCAAAACAGGAAAAAGGCAATGTCGTTAATGTTGTCAAGAAGGTTATTCCAGTCTTTTATTGCTGTGACATAAAATGAAGAGGAGGCAATACCTTTGACAAGGGGGTAACAAAAATTAATATTCAGAATAAATATGGAGCGCCATTGGCACAGCTAAAATCAAGCCATCTGAGACTGTTCGAAACCCCGGCGTCATGTTCAATCCCACTATGACCCTTTCCGGCCGTGTGAACTTCCTCCGCAGAACCATCAATTTCCAATTACGAAATCTCTGGCGTATTCGTCAATTCATTGACCAGGACACTTGCCACCTCGCAGTTTCGTGCGCTCATTTCATCTCGTCTAGACTATTGCAACGGACTCTTCACTTCATTATTCAGCAAAGATCTTACAAGACTGCAACGCCTACAGAATAATGCTGCGAGACTGGTTTTTGCATGGTTGGTCGTAGAACTGACGCTTCCAATCTCCTAGAGACCTTGCACTGGCTTCCAATTCGCCAACGAGTACTGTTCAAAATCCTTCTGTACGTCTATAAGTCTATGCAGCACCAGAGTCCCAACTACATCTCGGACTACTTTACCGTTTATGTTCCTCCTCGTACCTTGCGATCGTCTTCTGACAGTAACCGGCTCGCTATTCCAAGACGCAGCCACAGAATGACTGGTGAAAACAGATTTCATATTGCAGCTGCCACGGCATAGAATTCACTACCTGTGGACATAAAATCTGCTACAACCACCATCCGTGTTCAAGTCTATGCCAATCCCAGCTAACACACTACGTATTCACGACGTTCGCTTACGTTGGACTTAGGTTGTCATTTACGTTGTAAACATTTAAATTTGGAACTCGTATTCGTGTAGTGACAACGTTATTTCCGAAGTTGATTTTTGGACGTTGATATAACATCATTATGACGTTGTAATGACGTTGTTTCGACGTTGATGCAATGTTTGACCAGACCTGGTGACAACGTTTGAATAATACTATCAGAAAACGTTACACAAATACGTATCTGAAAAATAGTTTAGATGTTGACACCATGGAATGTAAATTCTTCCATTCCAAGGAGATTGTTGTCCAGCCAAAATGTCTCCATCGTGTCGTCTGACGATCGCCTTTAGGCGTGAAGATTTACGTACTTACAACGTCCATATATTACGTTTTACGACTTTATATAACTTTTAGACAACGTTGTAACAACGAAAAATTGTTAGCTGGGAACATGGCTAACATGGCTAAAGACTCATTTGTTTTCTTGAACTGTTTCTCTTGTTATTTGACTTTTTGTGTATATTTTGTAAGCGCCATGGTGTCTTGTTGAATGGCGCCATAAATGCCTGTAAATGTAAATGTAAATGTAAATTTAGTCTCAGCTATTAAAACAAAAATTGTCTGATATATTCATATAATGTACAGTTCAAAGTGTTACATTATCAAATGTTTAACCTTTAAAATTCAATGCACACCCAACTAATTAAAAATCTAAAAATGTATAATATTTCGTTGCGACACTTTCGTCTGATTAAAATTTGTAAAACTATCCGATGAATTAGATGTTCAATTTCTATAAATCAAGATCTCTGTAAATTGATCCAAGGTCTACATAAATTGGAGTTTTGAACGCTTGATGGAAATTTCTGTGCAATATCATGCAGATGATCTAGTACCGGTAAAGTATAATAGATGAATCATGAACATATCATAATATAATTTATTGTTGTGATATAAAATAGCAACTTTCATATTGAGTTCTATTTTGTACATAATATTTTTATGCACCTAAATTTTGAGCATGATTCTTCATTTTAGCTTACAGCCTTATGAAATAAATATTTAAGATATAGAAATCATGTTTATATCTACGTGTAGGGTAGGACTATCGAATTTAGCACGTTTTTCACTGAAGAAGGAACCAAGCCTTAAAAGCTTTATCTGTTTGGTAACAATAGCCAAATTATATTAAATCTTATAGCTACCCGGGGAGCCGTAAGATGTGTGCCGAATTGGACTTAATTTTAGATAAGGCAAAATTTAGGTTAATTTTTCCGCTTGCTTTTAAAGGAATCAAACTCTCAAAGCTTTTATCTATAATAGTAGTCAAAGTTATATTTAATTTTGTAGCTATCTGCGTTCTTTAAATTGGACTTAATTTCTGATAAATATAAAGCAAAACATCCCGCAAAACATAAGGATTCAAACGTTACAGAAGCTTTTACTACGCCCAATATAACAAAAGCAAAATTTATATTTGATCTTGTAGTTACATGTGGCATGTGTCGTGGGATGTACTCTGAACTGGCCTTATAAAATAGAGCAAAATTGATGCGCTCCATGAATTCTCAAGGTTTTGAGGTTTTGGAAATTGCTCAAAATAATTTTGATAATTTTAGCGGGAATTTTAACCTCCTAAACCACTGTGTACTGTGTGATAATGTATCCCTGCTCTGAAGTTATAATTGAACTTCAATGAAATGAATTATATGGCAAATGTTATGAAAAGATAAAACTTTCAATAGTATTCATACACTCCTAGAGAGTGAAAACCAAAAATCACGGGATTTTTTAGTCGGGTATGAAATACAACAATAGCCTGTGTTTTAATAGTGCTGATCACCAGGACCATCACTAGACCATTTTCTCAGGGGGGGGGAGCACGGCAACATGATTGCTACCCTTGGCTCTTCGGATCGAGGTCTTACACCCTCCCCCACAACTGTAACTGAAGTTCTTTCCAAGCTGTCCTGGTTACCCATGTAAGGAAACATCATACACAATACAAACTAACTATTATATTTCTGCATGGATTTTCTATGATGAACAATTTGAGACTATTTTGGTAAAGATCGGAGTATTTTTCAGGTTTTGACACATGTGGAGGTCAAATCGTGACCTTTGACCTTTTTCTCTCTAGAAGGGTATGTCACATATATGTAAAAGTATACTTTTTCTGGATCGCCATTGACAAGAGGAATAATTTGGAGAACTTTTCAACAGCATTGAGGCAGTTTGAATTTTGACCACTGTGTGAAGTATGACCCGCCATCACCAAAAACAAGTTTCTGGGGCAAAATTGCGTTTGGCAGGCGGACTACCCCTGGACATTGTGAGCTGGGTCCGTCATGGTCCCTTCACGGTGGGATCCAGGGATGTAGCACCGAGCAAGAGGGGCAAATTTCCAAATCGTCCCACTGATACTCAAAGTACATTATGAGGGCAAATACGCGAAAAGAGCGCGACAAATTTGTGATTTCAATGCTAAAATTAACACAATTGTGCTAAAGGAAGATTTAGTCCCGGTATTGCTCACGAGTTTTAGACTTTTTCTAGGCATCAGGGGAGCTGCCCCAGCACTCATAATTATTTATGATTTACATAATAGAAAGGATGGTATTATAACTCTCTTTTTACCAAGTTCGAGAAAGGAAAAAGCAAGGAATTTCCAAGGGCATTGCTGCATGATCTGCTCTCAGAATAGGTTAAAGTTATCCCAGCAAACACAAAACGTTTTCGACATCATTCGCAAAAGGTTATAAAAGGTTGTCAGAAAACCTTTAAATGTCGGGTTATATAAAGGGTATACTAAGGGTATAAAACGTTTTCATAACATTAAAAAACATTCTTATTCAATGGGTGCGTCTTGTAAAGAATTCACGTAATTTGATTGGTTTTCGGGTGTATAATATCTCACAATAGTTGATAGTGATATTAGTCAGGGCGCGCGCCGCCACGCAACGGCGGCACGCTTGTTGCTCCTCAATGATCTCGCGATAATGCGTTCGCGTAATACACGCGCAAGAACTAAGAAGGCGATTTGGCGGCCTAGATGTTCGTGATGGTTTCGTTCATTTAAAACAACGGGGATTATTTTTTTTTCTAAAAAAAGGCAGTTTTTCTCGCAAAAATTACATTAAAACTGAATAAGAATGAGAATAAAAGATAGGATTTTGTCTTTTGCCTATACAATATCGTGTCATAATGGATGGGCTGGCCAATATTTTTATCGTAGTGGATGCCGGCTGCGCCGTCGTCCACTACTCAAAATATTGGCCAGCCCATCCATTATGACACGATATTGGATAGGCAAAAGACAAAATCCTATCTTTTATTCTCTAATTCTTATTCAATGGGTGCGTCTTGTAAAGGATTCACGTAATTCGATTGGTTTTCTGGTGTATAATATCTCACAATAGTTGATAGTGATATATTTAGTCAGGGCGCGCGCCGACACGCAACGGCGGCACGCTTGTTGCTCCTCAATGATCGCGCGATAATGCGTTCGCGTAATACACGTACGAGTATGGATGGCTGAAACCTTCTAAATACGCCTAAGATTATACGCCTAACCTTAGACGTCTAACGTGTAAGGTTAGGCGTTTTATCTTAGGCGTATTTAGAAGGTTTTCGCCATCATGGCGGAAACCTTCTAAATACGCCTAAGATAATACGTCTAATCTTAGACGCAGGGTTCGGTTTTTGCCGGCAAAAACCTGTTTTTGCCGACAAAGTGGCAATAACTGGCAAAAACCTGTTTTTGCCAGTCTTTGCCTGGTTTAAACCGGCAAAAATGGCAAAAACTGGCAAAAACTTATGTATAGTCACTCAAATGTTAACAAGTACACAGAAAGCTCATAAACAGTAAATATACAACTTTTAATGAATCATTCAACATATTTTTTGTTTCATCAAGTCCTTAAAATGAAAAAGTTTTGAATTTGATATGCCAGATTTCAGTTAAATGCACTAAGTGAGCAATGAAAATGCATGCCTTTAATTTCTTAATATGTTATTTTTAATTACAAAATCTGGCCTTGTTACACTCCGGAAAATAATTTTTTAATTTAATAATTCATTTTGAGATCAAAAATCTGAACTTTAAATCACCTTTTTAGTTTTTGCCATTTTTGCCGGCAAAAACTGTTTTTGCCAAGCGGTTAAAACCGTGGTTAAAACCGCGGTTTTTTCCACCTGCGGCAAAAACCTGCGAACCCTGCTTAGACGTCTAAGATGCAATCTTAGGCGTCTAAGAATTTCGCGGTAGACTTAAATCAACGAATCACAGGACCAGAAATCCCAAACAGCCAATCATCTTACGCGTATTCAATTATTGACCAATGAAATCTTAGACGCCTAAGATTTTACACGCCTAAGATTTCTTTATATGCTAGGCATGTTTGTTCCTCTTTGTCGTTTGTGTATTAATTATCATCGTCATTATCATCATCATCATCATCGTCTTCGTCATCATTATCATCATCATCATCATCATCATCATCGTCGTCGTCATCATCATCATATCATCATCATCACCATTATCATTACCTAACTACTAGCCACAAACCCATACTAACGAAAATAAAATCATAATTTTGCTGCAAGTCCTTAGAGAACAAATATTTAAAATCATGTTTTATTACAACGTATCTAATTGCAATTTACACACAACCATGGCAACTGCTAAATTAAGCTGAAATGAAAAAAATAGACTATTAAAAAATATATTTTGAAAAGAAATATTGTTCAGGGTGGGTTCAAGTCTGCAAGCAATATTGACAGGTCGAAAAGAGACAAAAGCAATTTTTACAGGGCATCTTTTAAATAACCATAACATGCTCTAAAATCAATGGCAATGCTGGGGGAGCGTCTTTGGGGAAAATTATAACCCTCCATTGCTATGGACATTGGCGCCAATCTTGCTTGAAATGTGGGTAGAGAATCAGCCTGAATTGTCAAAAAGTGGCTGAAAAGAACAAAACAATGGGCCATTGTGCCGAACGGTGGGAGAACATGTCCCCCCTCCCACCCCATCACCCATTTCTCTCTGGGATTGAAGGCTATGGAGAGAAAATGAGTTCATTAAAAACACACCACCCAGCCATTGTTCGAAATATTCTCTAACGCACAGCGTCCGTCGTACGTTTTGATCGAATTTGCGATACCGTCCATCACTAGTCACGGTCAAATGGTCAATCTTGGACGTCTAAGAAAAATCTTAGGCGTGTAAAATCTTAGGCGTCTAAGATTTCATTGGTCAATAATTGAATACGCCTAAGATGATTGGTTGTTTGGGATTTCTGGTCCTGTGATTCGTTGATTTAAGTCTACCGCGAAATTCTTAGACGCCTAAAATTGGCCAATATTTTGAGTAGTGGATGCCGGCGCAGCCACTACGAGTTCTCGCATATGGATGGCGGATACCTTCAAAATACGCCTAAAATAATACGCCTAACCTTAGGCGTCTAAGATTGCATCTTAGACGCCTAAGAAATTCTTAGACGCCTAAGATTGCATCTTAGACGCCTAAGAATGCATCTTAAACGTCTAAGATTGCATCTTAGACGCCTAAGGTTAGGCGTATTATCTTAGGCGTATTTTGAAGGTATCCTCCATCCATATGCGAGAACTCGTAGTGGCTGCGCCGGCATCCACTACTCAAAATATTGGCCAGCCCATCCATTATGACACGATATTGGATAGGCACAAGACAAAATCCTATCTTTTATTCTCTAATTTTTTGATAATCTACTGCTCAGCAAACAGAAAATGTTTTACAAAAAAACGTTTAAATGTCGGGTTATATAAAGGGTATAAAAACGTTTTAATAACATTCCAAAAACATTCCAAACATTCCAAAAACATTTTTGAAAACTTGATACAAAATGGAGTTGAAAAAATATTTTGTGAAAAATGATATTGCCCAAAATATTTGCAGTGACGTTTTTAAAACGTTTTCATGACCTTTGTATAACCCGACATTTAAATGTTATTAAAACGTGTAGAAAAAAAAATTAAGAACATTTCTGTGTTTGCTGGATGCAAATATTTTAACATCATGTTATTTAAGTGTTGACAAAATATTTGGCAAAATATCATTGCAAAAATAATTTACAATAACAGTTTGAAAACATTTTAAAATATTGCTGTAGTGTGTTTTCGTACAAAACATTTTAAAACGTTTTCATGACCTTTATATAACCCGACATTTTAATATTATTTTTACCTAAACCAAAAGCCAAAATATAACTTATTTAAAACGTTTTTAAAACGTTTTTGTGTTTGCTGGGTACCGCGGCAGCTTGCATCAATACTAAAATATATTATTGAAAGAAAAATGACCCAAAATTACTTCTCCATAGCTGCTGAATTTCAATATGTAATAAATATTGTTCAAAAAAGTTATAAAAATCTGGATATTTTTTATGCTTGCGTTTTACTACCAATGGTTTTATATATTATATTGTACCTAATTTCGACATTATGGAACTCTAATGCATGTGATGGTAGCCATCATGTCATAAATAATAATATAAACATCTCAAAAAAAGTAACTAACCCCCCTTGAATAATGGCCATTAATCAAAAACGGGCGATTGTATTACAAATCTGTAAAATGCGTTGGAACCTCATTTGTAGCAATTGTCTAAATCAAAGTTGCAGTAAATTCTATTGATTTGTATTCAGTATAATGGAAGGAAATCTGTGTAATGATATCTGAGTTTTGTATTGTTGTAAATCTGGACCTCACTACATTAAATTGACCGGTATTTTATTGTTTTCTGAGCTATCGCATCAAATGAGGTGTCAAGATGCGCAGAAATAAATTCTGCTTTCAACGCATTTTACAGATTTGTAATACAATAGCCCGTTTTTAAATAATGGCCATTATTTAAGGGGAAGTTATTTTTTCGAGATGTTTATTATACTTATAAAGCAAATAACGTATAAGAGCATCAACATAATGGAGTAACATGCGTCAGGAAGCCCTGTTGGTATGACAACAAATTTGTTGAAATGATGCAATATAAATTTGCAAGTACTATGATTACTTAATGATATACTGAGTATTACATTTCTAGTCATTACTTATCTGAATCCTATTATGCGAAACCCAATCACGTTTGGACCCAAATTCGTTGACATGGATGAGGGAGCAAAGCCAAATTTTCGTCACCATTTGTCAATTTTTCGTCCCATTGTTAGCAATTCTAATGACACTTTACTCTTTGACGTTTCAATTCAAATTGCCTCCCCTCGGCTCCCCTGTCTAAGCCACTCAAACACTCAAACTGCATGATAAACGGCCAGATTAACCAGTGAAATTTATTTTACTCATTACCTATTTATTTCGGCTTAAGGGGGTACTACACCCCTCGATAAATTTGTGTCTATTTTTGCATTTTTCTCAAAAACTAAAAACACAGTGGTAACAAAAGTTATGTATATTATAGGGCAAGGAATCAATTACTACACTGGAATTTCAGTGACCCAAGACAAGCAGTTCGTTATTTATGATAAGAAATAAGGTACCGCTAGGATGTACCTCATTTCCGATCATATATACTGAACCGCTTGTCTTGAGTCACTGAAATTTCAGTGTAGTAATTGGATTCCTTGCCCCAATAATATACATAACTTTTGTTACCAGTGTGTTATTATTTTTGAGAAAAATGCAAAAATAGTCACAAATTTACCACAGGTGTAGTACCCCTTAAAATGTACAGAAACCTTTCCTCGCAGTTCGATATTATTGCAGTATTTTGAGTAATGGTAAAATAACACAATTTGATGTAAATCGTACATTATTGCTTTAATTTGGGATTTTTGCATTATCCCCACAGTTTTGATTCATTTGAATGTACGGGATATCTGTTAATATTTTAATACATATATTACTGGAGTACGATTCACTACTAGATAACAGAATTATTATAAAGATTAATGAAAATATAGTAAACTTACCGACTATCTTTTCTTTCTGCTTCTCTTCGGGTTTGTTCCAGTTTTCAAAGTTTTATATAATGTACTAAAACATAACAACAGGAAATTAAGTTTTAGTTTGAAATTTACACTAATATAAACTCCTCAGCTAAGAATTAGCCTTTCTATTCCCACTTCTGTCGCGTTGCTATGGCATTTGATCACCTTTTGATAATGGGAATAAAGTAAACGCTTGAGTAATTTGAGTATTTAATGTTTTTCAACATCCAATGTGTCCAATGGAAGCAAAGAAGCAAAAACAACACTGGGCAAGTCTTGGCATATCGGAACTTCTCTTCATGAACCAACAGATGTATACAAATACAACAAGTTCTGAGGGGAAGAAGTAAAAACGACTGGTCCTGAAGTATTGGCTGAGAATTTGTCCTCCTGTTCCCGCTTGTTTCTCGTTTTCCTCTCCCTTAATAATAGAGTTCTTTTAACAACGTTTAAGATTTGATCACCCTCTCATAATAGGAATAAAGTACACATTTGAAGTTATCCAATGGAAGTAAAGAAGCAACAACTTGGCAAGTCTTGGCGTTTCGAAACTTCACTTCATGAACCGACAGACACGCAACTTACCAGACCGATTCCAAATCAGTAATGAGAGCCAGCATCAACCCCACAATTGTTATACTTTATAGCGATCATAAAAAGAAACCCGAATAATATAACACACTTAATGCAAGATGAAATCCGGGGGATGAAATACACAGTTAAACATCACGCTATTAAAGCTAGATATACGTAGCCACAATGCATAATGAGGACGAAAGCTGCTATAATCGAGCTACTCTCTGCTTTTAATGGAAAATGAAAAAAAAATCTAATGTTGCAGTGACATACTTGCCTATTATCACGGATCCTGCTATAATCAACTTCTACACTTCTAAACAAGAATTGTCTTTAAAACGTAAATCGCGTGTATTCTATTTCTAATCTAATATCCTAGATGTAGCCATATACATGGATAACGACTGGTAATGTAGACTATATATATATATATAACATTAAAAATCCGATTCTGTAGGCAATTTGCCTTCCGCTTCTCAGTAGTTTGTGTGAGTTCAATGTTACCAATCTTGGGTCAGGCGAGCTTTCTATATATCACGTCCGTGTTCTCACCGTACTGCCTTAACATTTGTGTAAGCGACTACAACAACGACATTGCATCCGACCAATCAACGCAGCTTGGCAGCGCGGTGATATTTGAAGAGGCTTCCCTAGATAAATAATGTGCAAACATTTGCAAGCCGCACGCGACAATATACGCAATATGGAGTCGAGTGGTTGCCTTTTATATTGCGCGTCCCATGGGTCTATCAGACGACCTCAAAATGACCTTTGATAAAATATTGTATGCTGCATGTCCAAGATTTTTGAACCCTGCACTGTATATAGTCCTAACACAGGGCAATTTTTAACCACGCTACTCCGAGACACTATTATTCCGAGAACTGCTAAAAAACCCAGTAGAGCGATCACTGGGTTTTAACAGTTCTCGGATTATAGAGTAGAGGGATTGCGATGTTACATACGTGGTGCGTGGCACGTACGTTGGCACGTGCGTTTATACGACGTTGAAAACGGTATTAAATATTGCTAGTCTCGGTTCCAACTAATCTGGATTGTGCTCATTCGTCACGAAGGAGAACAAGGCGGTTGGAACACAGAAAATATCTGAGCTTATCTGATCTGGTCGATAGAGGGCAATGTGATTGAAAATTTAATGGTTACCGAATCTCTGCCTAATTCAATCATCATCAATCAACAATCATATTTATTTCCATCAAAATTAAAACATACAAATAACAAAACATGAATAAAAACGACGGAGTAGACACAATTCAATACCACATGCTTTTGATTTTGACTAAACACCAAGGTTATATAACATGCTGCTTAAACTTTTTATGCTCGCCAAATATTATAGTTGCCCAACTTTGAAAAGTTTTTGGTAGATTAAGGACCACTACATCCATATATCATGACGTTTCTTTCAAAATGAGACTTTTTCGTGCTGAAAATTAGGTGCGTTGCATGAACTTCGACATGTCGTAAAATCAATATATATCCACGTAACACGTGGGTTTTATACGACGTATGTGTCCAAAATGTGAAATAGCCTGTCATTTTTAATACGGAAAGTATCACACAAATTTCATTGGACCGTGTGAACATCGCGTATAAATGAAGTCAATTTTAATACAGCCCGAAAGTAGTGCTATACAAAAATACACTAGTTAACATTTTCACAGTTTTAGTTTATAAGTTGAGTATACAATTACAGGGTGTCCCAAAAAAGTGGCCCCTCATTGCGCCCTCTTTTTCTCCTATTTCAGAAAAGTTGATCAAGTACATGTTGGTATGTAAAGAAGCCTTTACCCGTTAGCTTTAATAAACCGAAACAATTATTTCAATCGGCTCATAACTTTTGAAGATATGCCCTTTTAAAGAAATGTATCCGTTTTTCACTCTGTCCACGGAAGAGGTTTGGCTACTTCAAAGATTGAAAAGTGCATATACTATGCATGAATATAAAACATTCCTCGATGATAACTTTATAAAATAACAACTTTATTTTAGGGAATGGGCTTTACCGGTGGGCTTATGGGTTATGGATTTGTTAAGTGTCATTAATTTGGGCGAAATTGATGTGGGATGAGACTTCGTTTGCTATACTTGCAATTACTTGTGTTTTTCTCGGTTATTTTATGCCTTTTTGTTTTATTATGTTTCTTACTTTCTTACTTTATTGTTTCTGGCTTTCTTTTTATTGACAACATGAGTCATTTCTCTTTTTGGAATAAAAGGTAGCCCTGAAAAGGGCTGTTTAGCATGTTTAGTTTGTCTGTGGCTCTTTTGAAGTGAGTTTACTGTGCTGCTCTGCCCTCTACCTGGTTGCCTCCTTGACGAATACAGGTTTCAGCCTTAGTCCTCATTGCATCAATTGCGTTGCGTACCAACCGTGTGTGCCAGATACTTGCGAATATAGCAGTAATGCGTTTGCAAAGATCTTGGATTTTGCCACAAGTGAAGAAATCAAGTGGTGTGAGGTATGGTGATCTTGCAGGCCACTCCACAGCATGACCCATCCCAACCACTCTGTTTGCTATCCGTGGACAAAAAAAAAAACGGGTACTTGTCTTTAAAAGGGCATATCTTCAAAAGTTGTGAGCCGATTAAAAGAATTGTTTTGGTTTATTAAAGCTAACAAATAAAGGTTTCTTTACATACCAAAATATATTTGATCAACTTTTCAGAAATAGGCGAAAAAGAGGGCGCAATGAGGGGCCTCTTGTTTTGGGACACCCTGTATATTCTGCAGTGGGATGCAATATGACGGTGATTGTTGAGGTATCAAATTATTTGATTGACAGAATTAGACCGTAAACTAGCTAGTATTCTCTTCCGCCGTCAGTGTGATCACCCGTCACTCCACATAGTGAGAGAAAACCAAATAGCTAAAGCTATAGTTGACGAACACGCATGCGTAGTACGTCTTTTCGAATTGGCCAATCATCATCATCATCATAAAATGTTAAGATGAAAATTGGCTGCCAATCAGCGCTGGGCTTCAGCGCATGCAGCTGTTGATGGACAGCTATGCAGTTACATAAATCCGCACAACGTTCGTGAGTACGCGCTGCGAGTCGCTGACATGAAAGGCGATATCAAACGATTGGTGCCTCAGTGGCTGCTAAGCAGTTAGCTAGCGTATATTATGCGTTTGCCATATCTACAAATTGTGGGGGGCTATGATGTCTAGTGTCACTTATTCAAGTCACGTCCTTTAGCCAATTGAAAACAGTTTTATATTTGGAAATTCATTACCAATCAGCGATCGTCATTTCACGGGTTGTCGCCGCGCCAGACGGTTTGTTTAGCGACGGAGGAACACAAACCGGCTGGGACCAAGACAATCTTAAGTTTAGCATTGCATTGTTTTAACCGATCGACCCGACATCTGCTTCCGTTATTGAATACAAAACACCTGTATGTCTCCAATTAGACGTGTGACATAATTTGCCCTCTCATTTTCCCTATCGCTTTACCTCTTCCCAGTTTTAGCAGTAGTGATACCGACCGAATATGACGTGACATGGATATGGGAAGAGGTCCAAGTTTAGAAGCAGGAGAAAAGCTGGAAAAATAAATCCTATTAATTGAGATATTTTGACATAAGTCACTTTTTAATACAGTATAATTTCATTGACTGAGATGGTGATACCACTTGAAGCCCCAGAAGACGAAGACCATATTGCTTCCAAACGAAACACAATTGAAACACATGATATATCTTCATTTAATTTATATAATGAAAATTAACACCGGTCTGTCCATCAGTGACGGTTTTGTCTTCCACCATTTGAGTTCAGATTCAACATCAAATTTGATGTGATAATACTGGGTGTTGTTGTATAGTGTTTATTGTGATCATACTGAGTGTTGTGATAACAGTGAGTGTTGTTTTGGATCTAGCCTGTTCCCAAAATCCGAGGTGGTTGACTTTTCTCATCATCATGATCATAAACAGCTACCTTCGGCTATATTTATAAATACGTATTTATAAATACGCACGTGATCCATGGTCACGACATACCAAGACCAGCAAGCGTGACCAAATCCCCGTGTCATTGAAAAGGATAGGAACTCTTTAGATAAATATCATCAGATTAACTATATATTATATCATCAAATTTAAGTATTAATTGAATAGCAAAATTATTACACATGGTGGTATTCCGAATATGTAATATGTTATCAAAAACAACATTTTGATGTGTCAAACAGAGTTCTTATGACACCCATTTTTTGGTGCAGTGGGTGGTGGGACTGGAAACTCAGGTACTGGTAAGTATGTGTTGGCTTGCGGTAAACGAGAAGCTTAACCGTGCCGTCTTCCTTTCTGACTATGAGGGTATCCAGAAATGGGATGGTTCCTTACGACTCTTCCTCATAGGTGAACTTTATGGAGTCTGATTTATCAGTTTTGTTGATGTGGTCTGTTAGCTGTTGTACCGTGTTTCTCTTCACCACCTCGAGGATGTCATCGACATATCTTAGCCACAATTTTGGCTTACACTCCAGGGGAGCCGTAGTAATAGCTTGTTGTTCTAGAGCTTCCATAAAGATATTAGTCGCAATCGGTGATACTGGGCTTCCCATCGCGGTCCCAAACAACTGACGGTAAATCTTCCCTCTGAAGGTGAAATAGGTGGTGGTCAGAATAGAATCCAGAAGTTTCACCACATCCTCACTAGTCAAGTTGAAACCTGTTTCTTTGTTGTATACTCTCAACAAGCTTTCTTTTTCCAGTCTGTGTTTCACTATGTCCAGAACCTGATCGATAGGAGTGTTTGTAAACAAACTGACAACATCATAAGAATTGAGTATCTCGTCTTCTTCAATGACCAACTCAGCCAGTTCTTCTGCTAGATGCTTAGAATTTTTCACATGATGCTGTGTATTTCCAACCAAACCACCCAAGATATCAGCCAGCCATCTAGAAGTGCTGTACCCAATGGTCGCCGTATAATCCACAATAGGACGCAGCGGGGTGTTAGGCTTATGTATTTTGGGGGCACATTCTCGGCCGTCGGGTAAAGATCGTTATATTTTCTTTCTGTGATCTTGCCTTCCTTCTTCAAATCGGAAAGGATGGACACAAGTTTGCGTTTGTATTTTGGCGTCGGGTCACCTGGTAGCTCTTCATATGTTTTCTTATCGCTTAACATGGATGTTACTTGCTCGTCATATTTATCCTTGTCTAACACGACAGTGGATTTTCCCTTGTCCGCCGGCAAGATTATAATATCTTCCGCTTGTTTCAGTTCTTTTATGGCCTTCCTTTCTTCTTTGGTAATGTTTTGCTCTGGTACTGTTGAAGACTTCAACGTGCTCGCTACTTTCGCTCTTAGTTGGATTCTATCATCCTGAGCTAAATGTTTACATGCCAACTCGGTAGCCAAGACAAATTCTTCCGCACATATCTCTGGTGGCGAAACGGCGAAATTGAGTCATCTTGCTAACACACTGGTCTGCTCTGGATTTAACTTGTATTTTGAAAGGTTTACCACCCATTTTTTCAACTGGGTACCCGATAAATCAAGCGTAGAATTTGGTGACTTTTTCCTTCCTGTAGTCTGTTTTTCCACTAACTTCTGTAGCTTCTGTAGGTGACAATGTTTAGTGTTTACATACGTAGTCTCCCTGACAGTAGCTAAATGTTGGTTGATATTTTTTCCCAGTTCAGATTCTGCGGGAATCTTACGATTGATACATTTTGATGTATTTGCCGACGGAAAAAATATTTATCGACGGAATCGTTTACAATATAATCACAAAGTTGAACAAAATAGACACATATCAATTTGTAAGCGCTCTTAAGCAAAGTCATAGTTCATTGAATTTACAACCGTATGACAAAACAGGCTTGCTAGTAACTTTGCACATAATGTACTAGCAATTAAACAATTCAACATCTGCGCAAATGTCCGGGCTCCAGCCTATAAGACCCCCCAATCCGGGCACATCTAGATTCTAACTCATTCTTCAAAAATGTAATTAACTTCATTCGAAAATCATAATTTCCTCACATCATGGCTCTTGTCGGATCAGCTTGCGTAGTGTCAAAATATCCAAGCAACCTGAATTAGTTCTTTTAGTATTATTATAGAAATATTACTTTAATATCTAGAAACACTGTAAAGTATCAAATCACGTTGAGTAAATGTTTCTTGTAAAATTAACTTCACTTTTATTTGAATTATAATTATCCCCTAATCCATTATACTTGAATTACAACTTTATGTCCATTTTGAATATTATTATACCAGTAAGCCTAATTACTTTTGACTGCAAAGTGCTATTAAACTAGAAACCAATAATGAACAAACTTGCTAAAACTAGTTGGATATTTTGAAATAGATTCAATCATTATTCATGAAAGCTTTTTAATATTTGCCAAAATCCGGAATTAGAATTGGATATTTTTAAAATTTTCATGATTTTGACTCGGTGTTTTTATAACAAAAAACCTAATACACAGGAATGGGCAATTATAAATGGTTTTTTTTATCTTTCGACAGCCATAGTGTTACTGTCTATGATTTATTTAAAAAATTAAAAAATATAAATGATGGCTGATTTTATAATATAACATTTTTTAACACCAGAAAAGACAGAACAACACGAACACAGACAACAATGATAATGAGTTCACAGTAATGATTTTGGTCAAATTTAGTTTTGAAATGAAATTTAGACACAGAAAAAGTAATAAAAAACCATTAAAATTATAAACTCAAAAAAATTATAAAAAAATTAAAGGGCCGACCTTGATTTTGGCCAATTTTGGGTCGGTCGGTGGAGGGCAAGCAAACTATTTTTTTGACCTAATTACATGCATACATTATAGACTAAAATGTTTTGGTTTTCAATCTAAGTATTATCGTTATTCAATGCAGTTACTGTTTTTCCATTAATTAAAAACCACTTCGATAATACATGATATACTTACACTAAATCGCGGTTCACTGAACTATTATTATGGCAAATGATTATCTTGTTGCTTTTAAATATACATGTACAACAAATTAGGTTAGTTATAAGGTGTCCCAATACAAAATGTCCGTTTCGGCTTACTGGTAGTGCTATTTGTCCCATTCAAAGTCATTTATCACCAGCCAGCCATCAAAATGTTTTTTTTTTAAATGTTTTGAAATTATATGTCAAGTAAAGAAGTTTCAAGACCAAATTGATCAAATAAGCTCCGCTTTGTTTTTAGATATTTGCTGACTTCATTCTCATTTTCTCAGAACATTTTAAGCATATTAATGTTTATTTCTATGCTGGTTTTAAACCTATTTATTTTAATCTTTAAACATTCTCATTGTGTAATCAAATGTTTTTGCTGTCATATGTATTTCTGATTGTATTGTTGTTTATTGCGTGAAAAACATGAGCGTAATGACACCATGGAATGTATATTCTTTCACATTCCTAAGAGATGGTAGTCCACCCAAAGCATTTCATCGTGTCGTATGACGATTGCCTTTTAGGCATTAAACTCAGAGTAACGGCTACCTATTCTGAAAGGTCTGTTCTTTGAATTTTTATACGCTCTCCCTTTTGGGTTGAGCACTTTATTCAAAAGATAGTCTATGAGTAAAATGTTGTTATTACGCTCCTGTTTTTGCAGTTGAGCACTTTCTGACTATCTCCGATAGACAGACTGACTCTGGGATAGACTTTGGCTGTGTTGACACCATGGAATGCATATTCTTTCACAGTCCTAAGAGATGGTAGTCCACCCAAAGCATTTCATCGCGTCGTCTGACGATTGCCTTTTAAGCATGAAACTCAGAGTAACGACTACCTATTCTGGAAGGTCTGTTCTTTGAATTTTTATACGCTCTCCCTTTTGGGATTATTTTCATCACAATCGATTACGTATTTTCACACATTGGTATGACAAATTTTTATGGATAATCTCAGCCTCAAATGAACGGGAAAACATTGAATACAAATTTCTTATTCAAACGATGATTTCTATGTCTCTCTGCACACCTCCTGGTATAAATGTAGCGATACGAGAATAAGAGTTTTATTTTAATCAGGTCTTTTCTTGAGAATCTCTTTTGGGGGTTAGTCAACATATTACTGACAAGCTGTATCACATTTCCGTTTGTAAGTGCTTTTATTGGCCAAAAATTAATCCATATTTGAACACATCTAAAATTAATAAAAGGTATCCCGCTGGTGCTGGTATTAGTTTGTGTTTTATTTTTCCGGATCTTTTTTTTAGAATACACTGTATAACAATTAAAAAGGTAATTTACCTTAAAAGCTAACATTAGATAAATTTGTGATGACCAAAGCTTCCGATGAAAATGGTAATCCACCACTTTGACAGAGTTTGTAATTATACATTTTTTTATTCTACTGTTCAAGGCACATAATCAACCCAGTAATCATGGGAGGAAGGGTCAAAATTTAACAGATTCGCCTCAAATATGCTGTGGCTTAATACTTTATTACAACAAAATATAAGGAAGAATTAAGCGGACAATATGAATCTGTGTTTTTAATTATATACTAAACAGAACAAAAGGATATTGCAGATGCGGCTGTAAACAACAACAACAACAAAAACAACAACAACAACAATATATCTTAGGATTGCAGCATGTTTTCCAACAGAGGAAGTGGTATCAGAGGAGAGCGTTCGGGATGGGCGGTTCAAAATCCAATTTTTGATGATTCGGAACAAAAAAGGTAAGCAAATGCTGGAAATACGTATTTCTTCATACAGAGAGCATGTTGATATCCAAATTCACACTATTATTAGACTATACCATAGTCGATTTTTGATAAATAAAAAATATGTTATTATTTATGATGAACACATTCAGTTGAACTCGCAATTATACTGATATTTCTTACATCACAATACTAGTAAAAAATGGTTATGAAAAAGTTTATATAATTATATTTGTGACAGTAAAAGTAAAGTATACTTATATTATTTAATGCAACATATCATAATGGCATAACTATAATGGTAGCTCAATACTGAACAATTCTAATTTTAGAATCTGCCAGTTTATTAATCACGATAGCCCGAGTTAAAAATCTTGGGAAGCTAACAAACAGAGGGAGTACGGTGACTGAAAAGATCAGATGTGAAAATCTATCAATTGTGCACAAATTAATTGAATCAGAGTTTTAAGCTTAAATGCAATAGCCAGAGTATGCACAATTAGCAAGTGGACTACGGAGAAGTCTACTTCTTTATAAGCTGCTACATGTATTATATTATCGTCACCTCATAGCATAATAAAGTCATTTTTTAAAAAAAAAAAAAAACCAGCTTGTTTGAATTTGGCATTTTTACCGCAGAGCAGATATAGGCAAAACTCTCTCTCTCTCTCTTTCTCAAAAAAAAAAAAAAAAAAAAAAAACCTGTTTGAAGCAGTATTTCGTGATCCTATCATGTTCTTTTTATAACATTTTTTCAATAGATATCCACGAAAAAAGGTTATTCCCAAAATATCAGTGGGTTCCGATTTTGAATTACGTTCTGGTACATCTGAACGTAATTCAAATTTGGCGATATTTTTGCTAAACGAATTTATCTGCAGGAATAAGGTTTATACGATGATTGCATTATGATATTAATGATTATTAATTGATAAGTTTAATAAAAAATAACATACAACAAGCACCACTACCATTACTGTTTATAACAACAATAATAAATATTAACAATAATAATGAGGTAATAAAAGTAATAATAATTGTAATAATTAATAATAATACTGATAATAATAGTAATGACAATGGAAAGGATAATAATCAGTGTACTTCAGTTATATCTATAAAATAATGCGCTTTTACAAATGCGTACGTGACCCATGGGCACGACATACCAAGACCAGTAAGCGTGACCAAATCCTCATGCATTGACCACTATACAGAAAGGATAGGAACTCTGTAGATAAATATCATCAAATTTTAAGTATTAATTGAATTGCAAAATTATTACACATTTTGCAATTCCGAATTTGTAATATGTAACGACGGAAACGTTTACAATATTATCACAAAGTTGAACAAAATAGACAATTTTGCTGCACAGCAGTCTCATGTCGTTCCGTCTTTGCATTCAAATGTATAGAAAGATCATTCGCTATGTAGAAGGTCACTTCGAGACTTACTCACTGTCTATAAGCTGTTATGGCAGCGCGTAGGTGGTCACGTGTGTATTTATAAAAGCGCATTTATATATATATAACCAAAGTATACTGATAATGGTAGTAATACAAACAATAATAATATTTCACATTGTTCAATATGACTATAGGCAATTGTTTTTATGAGGGTGACAATATACAAGGTCACGTTCAAGTACCGTAGAATTCCGTCTAGAAACATATATGCCTCTAAAAACGAGGGTTTTTTTTAACGAAAGATATGAATGGCCAATACCCTTCTCAAAAACATTGCAATAGATTGGTCTTACAAATATACATGTTTGTACAGCCGCCTTTATCAGTAATATAGTTGTTCAAACTCCAAATAACGTTTTTGCTGAGAGTGTCTGCCTCTTGTCTCTTGTGTCCAAAAAACCTCGTTTAGTGAAGACGGAATTTTACGGTATATTACCAGCATTGAGAGGAACTCATTCAGAACTTATAACAATATTATTAATCAAACAATTATATTTGCACAATAATATTAATCTCATAATTATAGGTTGCACTATAATAATAATATCAATATCAAAATTACATCTTTTTTTTCATTTTACGATTAAGTTCTTTTTTCAGTTTAAACCCAATATCCTCGATATCAAGAAACAATTACATGGACACTTCAGTCCCGGTTCGTTATCCCTACTTCGCTAATACCACTCAACAAGGACCAAAATATGGAGATTCAACGAATAAATATCCAGGTACAAATGAAGATGCTAACGCCGATGGTGATGACGTTGATTCCGACAAGACCTGTTTCGGTATTGTTAGCAACCAAGCTTTAGAGATATCCACTGCTCATGGCTATCCAATTATATTCAAATCTAAAAGATGGTATGGCAGATTGTTTTGGACTTTGATATTACTGGCAGCAATCGGTGCCTTTCTGCGTCAGGCTGTGATACTGTTTGACAGATACATTGATGCTCCAGTGACTGTTGAGGTGAGTTTTAAGGAAATTCGTGTGTAAACAGATTCATTTGAGCTTTGAATTGCCCATAGTGTGCCACCAATAAAGTTACCGTCATATTTTCGCAAAACTCTACTGTGCGATTTGTGCATCTTTCAAAATATCACATTCGGAATAAAATTGGAAAAATAGGTAGAGATAAATACATTGTTTGTGATCGTGTCATTTGCAAAACACTACATGTAAAATGAAGCAAAACAAACAAATATAAACAAAGGTTAAAAATTGGACGTCCAAGTCACCAAGTGATTTCAATCTCATGTTTTAATTGTAACCACTGATCTTACTTGAAATATAATTATTTTTTTTAGGAAGCACAGTGGGAAGCAACATCAGCCCATAGCTTGAATACAGTTTACGAGTTTAACTACATAATGCAAAATTTACTGAATATCTGATATTTCAGAGTAAAGTATTTTCAAGCTTTGAAAAGGATAATATTTTTTTTTTTGCTTTCGCCCAGTCATTTCTCCCAGTGCAGTATTTCCTGATCGCCTTGTCCCAAACCTGACATTTACCAGTTTCCCGGCCAAATCTCTTGCCCGGCTCTGTTGCAACCACTTTTGACTGGTCAATTAAAAAGCGACTTTAGCTAATTGTACTACCACCCTTTATGCTATTTCATCGCCCTGAAAAGATTACTCCAACCAACACTTGATCCCGAGATCAGACCTCCCATCAAAACTCGATTGCTAAGCATGCTGGGAGACTTCATGAAGGTCCAAGGATTTAAATTACTTTATGTGCAAAATATTATTTGCTTTTAAGCGAACACAATTACTTTCTTCATTATAGGGGAGATCCTGTGAAAACGGCATAAGTAGACACAACGTATTACTATTAGTTCTGGTTAAAAATCCACTTTCAATATTTTACTGCTTTCATATGCTTTAAAGCAAAAATAACATTTGCTGGGGAGGACGCACTCAATGTTTTTAAATGTACTTTAACAAACTAACATATTCTTCAAAAATCAAAGTGTCGTATTTGTGACAAATTCTGAGATTTTAAATAAAACGAAAGGGTACGTCGTTTAATTCATATAGCTATAGACGAATCCATGTTCACGCATTCAATGACAGCCATAGCTGGATCCCCCACCTAAAATGTGAAATGATGTGGCCTTGGCGGGATATTAAACTGCATTCCATCACCCGTGTTACACATAGACAAAAGAATGATGAAAGTTTACAACACATTACAATTCAACATCGATTTTTAAGCGGATTTAGTCCACCCAATCGGGCAGTAACAACACCAGTTTGGTGTAGGCGGGACCTAGTAATGCTCGACTGAATTTTGACCATCACTTGGCCGTTGGATTCGTCTATACGATTATAACAATAATAGTTGAACGCGTATGCGATGTTCACAACGGATGGTCATAACATATCAAGACGACCGACCTCAGTCATGACCGACGGAGTGGCACGCATTGGCGATATGGATATTACCTGACAGTGATAACAAACGCTTTTGTAAAAAAGAAATACATATGTGACCGTCCACGGCGAATGAGCCGTAAATTCCTCCCCCGGTCATTTTTGTTTTATTTCGTGTTTAAAAATAAACATCATAAACTTAAAATGGTATATCATTTGACTTCAAACGATATCCAGAAGCGGGGTTATGGTTTGTTAAACTTTGCTCCTTCAACAAAATTATAGCTTTTTACGTTTTTACATGTGTCTCTTTTTCCACATTGCTGGCAATATATATCAAACAGTCATAATTGGCGGTCATTTCAAATCATCCCCAAGTCAACGAGGTTTAAGAAAGTTCTCTCATTGTTAATGGTGGTTATGCATACCTGTACAAAATACAATGCCTGGTAACCCACCACTTGAACAGGATTTAGCAAAAGCAAACAAAGACCAGAGCTATTAAAAGTTCTATAGCCGGCCATCTAAGGTAGAAGCTTATTATCCACTTCAACAATAGGATTATTGATTAGTTTTTGACTATCAAAATAAGACGGATGTCGGGCCAGCAAGTTATCGATGAATACGACCTTCGTACACATTTTACACCGTAACACAGAATACAATTTAGGGAATTTACGGCTCGTTTGTGCTGCCGGGTCACATATATGATATGTTACAATATTGCTTTAAATGATACATGTGTATCGTATCTTTTTTGCAGTTACAAGTGGTATCAAAAACGTTTTTGGATTTCCCTGCGGTAACCGTTTGCAACACTAACAAAGTGAGACGATCTGCGATCAGTGAATCAAAACACAGACAAGTTCTAACGGTGGATGATAACACGCCTACCGCTTACTTAGGTAATATACCTCACAATATATTCAGTTAACATCCAGAGTGGTAGTATTTATGAAGGGTTCTCTGGGCGGTGCCCCCAACATTAGACGGGTTAATTGACAGCAATATTAAAGCGATTCTGTCCGACGAGACGACCTCAAATGCAAGCAAAATTTTCGACCTTCCAACTGCAAATTTCGAACCCAAAAATCAAAGTTATTTATAAAGACCACACTGGTCAAAGAAGACTCAAATGGCTGGTTTCTCGAAGCATGGCTAGTGGTCAGGCTTCCTAAGCCATCAGGCTTAAGTCAAATTAGTCCTATAAACCACTGCTTACAATATTTCACAAGATACATCACCTAGAAAGATAAATCAATCAAATGGATCCACATTGGTAGGGCTAGCCAACTGGCTTTTGAAGCCTGACCACTAGCCAAGCTTCACGAAATCGGACCAAAGAGTCTTCTTTGATTTAACGATTTAAGTTGTAGTATAATGACATATCTATAGTAATGGCTCATTTTTTTTTGTAATTTTAATGTAAACTGGTGTTATTTCTCCTTAGAGAGAGTTCATTAACACTCGGGGTGGTTTTAAATGTTTTAAACTGCATGAAAGGTAAAAGGACTCATAACGTAGGGCAACCACTCATTGCGAACTATCTTAATTCTATGATTGAAACCGAAGTTACCGTTTTCACAATGATCATGATTTAGTAGTCTCCCACTAAAAACACTAAATATGACACCTCTCAACGTTATATTTTATATTCATTTTGTTTTCCATGTATCCATATATAGTGTGCAGATATTTACCTTTCCAAAATGTAACAACAATTTTGATTCTGTTTCTTTATACTTCCTTACACTCCTCTGGCTGGCACATATAGTTCCTTGTTCACCAGGAGATTTCATGTGCACAAATGAAATACAGTGTGTTAAAAGTTATTTGGTCTGCGATGGAATACGACATTGCTCAGATTTCAGTGATGAACATGATGGCTGTATATATGGTAATGTATGGCTGTTCAAAATATTCATTGCTCCCCTTATTCATTTAATATTATTACCTGGTCAGTTTCTCTGTATAAAGTGTTTGCTATTCATAGTTGTCAATGCTAGAGTTGCACGCAGTCCTATAATGAGAGACAGAGATAAAAATAATTTATCGCGTCTAATGTCACTGTTAGTCAAACTCGAGCAAGGTTTGTTTACAAATATCGTGATGATGACATGCTGAACGCGGCGGTATATAACCGGGCGCCTTATTGTTAATTTTGCACCTTCAAACATACAAACCATCTCAAAAGCTTTATAGTAGGAAACTTTCATTCGTGAAGGCACCATGTCAACAATGCCTAGAAAAGTTGCCTTGTAAAAGTATGTAATTTTTCGCCATTTTCTGCTATTCCTTTTCTCTGATCGGCACCAGATAAATCTGCCTTCCTTTTACACGCTATTAACCTGTGTAAACCAATCAAGGATCGTAATTGACAGTGACATCAGACGCGATAAATTCTTTTTATCTCTGTTTTTCATTATAATACTGAATTGGTTAATAATTTCGCAATGATATCCGCTACTGACAAGCCACAGATAGTGACTTGCTGGTTGTTTGGTATGCTGACAACATGCACACTTCGGCCGTTTCCTGGAAACCATTTCGGTGATAGTGTTTGTCATGCTAAGTCACTGTCTAATTTCATCATTTCTGATTCGTATTACCGTTCCATTGGTAGCAATTGTAATCAGCATATCGGATGTTGTTAATATTTATTTTCCCATTTGGTTTCCAAAGCCAAGGTTTTGTACTCCACCCATTACAAATTCCAGGAAGTAAGAGCTACTCCCTATTCCAGAAAAATACAGAACTATTTTTTTGGGATTAAAAAAATATTATCCTGTTTTGCTAAATGAAACATAGCTAAATCCCAATCCTTTGGTTAGTCCTAATTGGCAATAAAAGTCCAATTTGAATACTTTGAAATTTGAGGGAATATGGACCAAATTTCTTACAATTGTAGTCACAAACTTGTAAGACTTGGCTTCGTGAGAAAGGAAATTGGAATTCCAATCTGAAGCCCCGATGTAAAGGCGTTGACCGTCAACTCCAATTATTCTTAAGCGTTTCCAAGGTGCTTACCGCCAGATGGTGTTAAACATGTTAAATGTGCCTTGAAATCAACGAAGTGCCAGTATTGGAATGCGTCTTTCCTTGGCCTACTCTTATAGTCTCTTATTACTTTGCGAACAATGTGTCTCTGGAGCTTCTGAAGCCACATTTTATTCCTCTCCAAGGTGATCATCTATGATGACATTTCAGGATACCTGATACGGTTCAGAGCCATCCTGCAAAATACTTTAGGGTACTTACCATATTTGGAAGGATCCAGTTCGTCACCTTTCTTGAATATTGGGGTTACTCTGCTATTGCACCAGTTTCTGTATTTCTCTTTTCGCTCAGGTAGCTTTCAAGGTTTTAATGGACATTTGTGACATGTCATGTCAAAAGCAGACACTTTTGGGCGGGATCGTAAATGGAGAAATAGCCAAAAATCTGCCCGGGGGTAATTTTTTCACAATTTGTGTTTGTTGAGAATTTGTGATGTTGTCAATGTTAAAAATATTGTCTGATAGTTTCAGACCGGAATATAACTGCCATCTTGTATTTTTTGAGCCATTGTTCAAGGAAATTCCTATTCTCAACATTGGCAATAATATTTTTAAAGGCCGATATCTCAATTTCCAATCTTGTAATACCATAACTTACGAACTCAATATCTTCGCTTAGGAATGTCTGATTTCATAGGGGAAAATGGCGTTGTGGAGCAAAATATGTCTATATTTAAGATATGTAAAAAAAAAAAAAAAATTGATAACCTGCCCAAAAGTCTTGTGTGTGAGTGTGTGATGTGGAGGGGGGAGGGGGGCTGCAGGGCATAGAGCATAGAATGTCACCTCATCATCTAAAAATTCGGAAAGGCAAATAAAATGGAAGCAAGTAAAGACATGGTAAAGAGGAGGCAAATAATTAGCTTTTTACGCCAAAAAAACAACAACAAAAAAACAAACAAACAAAAAAACCAAAAAAAAAACCCAAAAAAACCAAACAACAACATAAATTTGACAGTTTGTTATGAAAAACAGATCCCATAGTACCGGTGCTCATGCCATCTCATGACTGATCGCATGACTGATTGGTGTTTTTAATCTGTCATATTATACTAAAAAGGTTCGCATTTAACTGTTAATGATTTTATATGAGTTCATTTATCTAATTTAGACAATATTAAAAGAACTTTAATATGATGGTTGCCATGTCATTGGTTATAATAATTGTTGCCATAATCATATAGCTTCACTAATCATGGTAATGCACGCAACTCCATTATATTGATGATTTTATACAAAATATGTTGGTATAATTATTAATTATCATTTACTTCATATTACAAGTTTAATTAATTTCAAAATGGCAATTTTATATTATGTATAACTAAGGGGCTGTAATTTAATCCTTTGGAAGGGGGATGTTATGAATATGACAGTTTTATAACCCCCTATCATCGGTCAGGGCCTCCCTGTCAGCAACTGGTGACTTAATGACGCCACACAGGGGCTATTGTATAGGGGGGAAGTCCCTGCACGCCGGCACTTCACCGTTTGGATACACATTGTAAACGTCCTCGTTTAAGCAAAGCGTTGGGGTGGGGTGGGGTGGGGTGGGTGTGGTGTGGTTGGCGGATCTAGCTCTGTCAGAAGGGTTGGGGTAACTGCATAAGGATCATCAAATGTGTAAACATGGCCACGAATCGGCCATAGCCATTTAGGCCCAATTAAAGTTTTAAAAAATGTACGGGTTTCCAAACCAGAGGCCAAAACGGACACTTTTTTGTCATCCATAACACAAAAGGGCAATGTAGCTGACTTGGACACAGTCCTAAAATTATGGATGACCGAGGCGTCCCCTGTGTACATGCCTTCTCTAAGGTAGCGCTTCCCGAAATACTTCTATAGGCACCGGGCTCTATGTAATGACGTTTTTATGAAATGGGATGCTGATGTATTGAATGCGGTCAAAGTTCGGAATTTTGGAAATTTATAAATTAAAGTGATCGTAAGAAAGAAAGGCACTACTAATAAACGGATTGTCACTGCACGGATTTTAATCTCATTGCTGCCATTGCTCCTCTTCTTCCTCTATTGTTGAGTTTGGATTGGTAGGTTCCAGGATGGAGTGCAGTACTTCCTCATGTCGGGAGAATCAAGTATTCAGGTTTTTGCTGAAGTGGTATTCCCAGCACTTTTTTAATACTTCATCTGAAGCAGTTTTAAAAGTGAGCCATGGATTTTTGGCGGCTGTCTGCTTGTAGTTGCGCTCTTTCACCAGCTAATTTTCGAACTCTATGATATATAGAGTGGTGTAACTGATGTTTTATTCGGGAATGAGCGTCGTCTATCTCTTGAACTTCCTTTTCAAAGAACTTCCTCTTACAGTATTTGACTCCATACTTGACTCACTTGTTCATTTTGGAGTAGCTGGACCTGCACTGTCCTAATTTAGGATCATTGCTAAATCTTCTCTGATGATATGCCTTTCGTATTTCTTCAAGGAGTCTGCCGACCCCCCCCCCCGGGCCGAACCCCCTTCACACCAGCTGTCTCCTGCTGTCATTTTGCTGGTTGCTTCTCTTAAGCTGGTCCTTAGCCCTTCTCTTCTAGTTTAGGCACCACATATCTTTGCACTGAACTCGTCTGCAATTGTAGTGTCGTTTAATCGAATGACATCATACTTCTTGGGTACTGTGCCCTTATATTTGGAATTATATTATAGTTCATAAAATAAAATAAAATTTTGTCATTTTCTCAAAAACCTGTTAAGTTTTGCAAGAATCTGTTATACTAGTTGAGTCCTTGCGTCATTTCCTGTATACTTTTATATACTTCTCATCATTACATTTAGAGACACAATAAAAACAATAAATTACTGTCTCGAGGAAGGTATACAGACTTTCGTAGGAACGAGATTAACCTTTGACCAGGGATGTAAATAAGGATAATTTACTGGGTGGACAATTTAATTTATTTTTGCCCTCAAATTTGGGAAAATAATTTACTGGGTGGGCAGCGATAATTAATGGCATCCAGGCGTTTGGATTTTCGAAAATATAGACCTGGTTTTGGGTGGAAGTTGTCTTTGATGTAAAAAGTGGACTTTAACCCTCCCCCTAAATGCATCATGTAATAGATATTAGCATATTTATGTTGCAACTTTCAAGAAAAATTGTATGTTTGTATTATATTTTACGTTTGACATTTAAAAATCTTACACTAATTATCACTCATCATTACTCCTAGGTAGGGAAAAAGCAGTAAAGTTAGATGGGAAGGGTATTGTTTTTATTTGGTATTACATGAAAATAATGTTTTGACATTTACTCTGTAACTTCTTGTCACAGACGCACATCACTCAGATTAAAGAAATATAAATTTAATTATACCTGTTTTGGACAAGTGGAATTTTCTAAGATGTATTGAAATTATTTGATAAAAAAAATGTGAAAAAGTGTTTAAAATATTTTTAAAATTTATTTTAAAAAAGTATTTCCCAGTAACTTTTCCTTCTCATGCCTGAATTCCTTCTTTTATTAAGTCAAAATGTCCGCACTTTTAATCATCTTCAGCCCATTTTGGGGACTTTTTATCCAAATTAACACAATTTTACAGGCGTTTTTTTACAAAGTTTCAGGGTTTCAGGGTTTTTGAGTGGTCCAAAGTTGCATCCTTGCGGTACATGTTGGTATTCCCCGATATTTTCCACCCAAGCCGGGTAAATGAATTTACTAGAATTTGGCAATTTATGGATAACATTGAATTATATTGACCTATTTCCCAACTATAGCCTAATTAAAATATTTATTTTGCCAATTCTTATAATTCTTATAACATGAATAAATGAAATGAGCAATGTATATATGGATTAAGTTTGAAATATAATGTTTCAAGTCTATTAAAAACATGCCTTATTCAAGAATATCTAAATTTATATAAACTCATAAGAATTCTTTCAAATTTTGTGCGGAAATTGCTCAAAATAATATTAATTTTTGGCTTCCTATACTATTTTGTACTGTGTGATAATTATTCCTACAGTGCCCAATATTTTGTGGGCAAAATAATTTACTGGGTGGGCACTTTTGGGCAATGGGCAAGTTGAATTTACTGGGTGGGCAAAATAATTTACTGGGTGGGCATTTGCCCACCCAGTTAACATGTTATTTACCTCCCTGCCTTTGACACCAGGATGTGGTCTGAACAGACAACAACTGGACAGTATGATCTACAATTCTGGAAGGTTTTCAAGTTGTCCTGTTGAGTTTTGACATAATAGGAGATATCAATGTTGCCTTTTTACACTATTTGTGTTGGAAGCTAGTGTTGCATGCAACTATTTTGTGGAGTGAATATAATTTCAGGAGGTTTTTGTTCTAATCCAAATCTACACAGTGTGAGTATCCATGCATACATATGTAGTTGTGTGTCCCGACACTGATTAGCATTGGTATCTCTAATCAGTATAAAGCGTTCTTTCTTGGAGATTCTTTGCTATTGGAGCTCTGGGGTATCATAGAACTAATCACTTTGTGTACAACTTTGTTGGGTGATAGATTTGGATGATATTAACTACGTGAATTTGGCAGCTTGGTCTGGGGCGGACAATATGTAAATGAATTTAGAAGAGCAGCAACGACACCACTTACATTACATTCCAGGTGTTAAATCTACTTCATATGCAATTTAAAAAAAAATATTTTAGGGCCGTTTTTCTTTAACTGGTCTTTACATGTAGCCCTATGGAGAGAGTGCCCGTTTAGGGCGCTATAACCCCCATTTTAGTAACATAAATGTGATTTATGTGCTATGTAGTACAGTGTACTTCGGTTATATATATAAATGCGCTTTTATAAATGCGCACGTGACCACCTCCGTGCTGCCATAACAGCTTTTAGACAGCAAGTCTCGAAGTGACCTTCTACATAGCGAGTGGTCTTTCTATACATTTGAATGCAAATGCGGAACAATATGAGACTACGGTGCAGCAAAATTGTCTATTTTGTTCAACTTTGTGATTATATTGTAAACGTTTCCGTCGTTGAATATCTTTTTCCGTCGTCAAATTACTTTCAAAATGTTGCTTTTGATAACATATTACAAATTCGGAATTTTGAACTTTGCATCTAAATCTTTAAAATTTGCTAGCTACTCTAGGAAGGAAATAAGAATAAATGACCATTCCTGATGAAACTAAATTCCACTTAGACCAGGTCTAACTTTAGACCCGGTCTAACTCTTTTGTGCATACGGACCTAGGTGTTTAATTGGCAATAATGTTATTATTCTTGGTGAGACAGCTTCGTAGCTTGAGAGACAATGGGGATGTGTTTCAGATGCATGATCCCAATCCCGCTCTACAGATGCCATCTTTTCTATTAGATCGTAGTGTATAGTATATTCCTCTTTATGTGTTGATGTATGAATTCATAATCATATCATAATTCACCTTCTTCTTCCTCTTTATGAATGAAGATCTCTTTTTTAGTCAGACGGGTTTTTGAATCTTCTGGCTTCCTCCAAGAAGATTTCCCATTGACTGTCTTTTTGCATCGTCCTCACATTCCAGTTTATACTTATATATGACATATAGTTATGCTACTGTGTGGGGAGTTATGTCAGCTATTGGCTATCATGTACGCGAATGTTTGTAGTTTCGGCCGTTGACATAATAACGATGACAATGATGATGATGATAAAAATTAATAATAATAGTAATAATGATATTATTTATGCTTCTAAAAATTGCTTTAATTTTCATATAAATAATTTCATCGTGTACACAGGGGCATGTGGCAAGGACCAATTCATGTGTACCAGTGGCGGAGATATGGGCATCTGTATTAGTAAGAACTTTGTGTGTGACAAAATTATACAATGCTATATGGCAGAAGACGAAAACGATTGTGGTAAGATTCACTTTAAATACAAGCAAATCAAGGTATCATATACACACATTTTAGAAATTGACATTTGTTGTTCATTTACTGGAACTCTTTAGAAAAACTTTAGACATGCTTGGCATTGCTTGTCCCCTCTAGGCTTGACAACAAATTGGTTGCACTTCTCTCGGCCTGCCAAAATTGCTTGCCCCACTCGGCCTTCTAAAACGATCTTTGCCCTCATTTGCACATGGGAAGCCAATTTGCAAACCATAATTGTTCTGCAAATTAATGCGCGGGTATCGAACAGGTAAAGTTTGAATATTTGAACATATCTGCGCTGTTTTTTCTAAGCCTTTTAAGAAGTTTCAAACGGTGCCTCGTAAATGTGTTCCAGAAATCGCTTTTCCCCATATTGACTTGCCAAAAAAACGGAAATGAAGGAATAAAAAAACATATTCATAAAACTGGAAAAATTGACATGTTTACCAGCTTAGGACCCTCAAATGCCCCCTTTTGGCTCTCGCATTAAAGAGTTATTGGAATATCGGCATGAAAATCCACAGGTATGGAGTGCCTGGTGGTCAATGTCATTCTACCAGGTCATCTTCCTGTTATTAATGCACAATTTACGATTGTTTCTAGAGTGCAAAAAAAATGAATATAAATGCAAGATTGGCGGCTGTATTGCGAAGACGAAAGTTTGCGATGGAAACATAGATTGTTTTAGTAGTAGCTATCTCGAGAGTGACGAACAAAGTTCCTTGTGTGGTAAGAATAATATGTTGTTCCTAATTTGTTGTTTTCCTCTAGTACAATGTGGGCCACAAACAACTTTACCCAATTTCAGAGGGTGGTTGCTCGAATTGTGGAAGAGCTATTCATGATATTGTTACATATTCTAAATGTATGTCTTCCTAAAAGTATGTGATGTAAAAGAAGTGGATGACAATCAAAACTAAATTGAATGATTAAAAAACTGAATTCTTTGCTGCAGCATCCCCTCGTGCCATTAACTCCATTTCCAATGTTACGCTCCATTTAAGCAGCTCAGTCGTCATCGAGCCCTCCAATTCCATCCGGAATCTGGGAATCATATTTGATCCTACCATGTCTATGCGTGACCACATTACCACCCTCGCAAAGTCTAACAATTTCCATCTTCGTAATCTTTACCGCATCCGTAAATTCATTGACCAGGATACCTGTCACCATGCTGTTCGTTCTCTCATACTGTCCCGACTTGATTATGGCAATGCAATCTATGGTATCACTCAAGGTGAAAGAAATAGACTGCAGAAGCTGCAAAATCGTGCTGTACGTTTGATATTCTCTGTCCCTCGCTCAACTGGTACCTCCAACCTTCTCATTCAATTGCATTGGCTTCCAAGCCAATAAAGGACCGAAATCTTTTTAAACTTCTGCTTTATGTTTTCAAGTGCTCTCAGGGCCGTGCCCCTAATTATCTTTATGAGCTTCTTTCAACCTATGCTCTCGGAAGAGAAGGATTGAGATCTTCTTCCGATAAGACTCTGCTTAGTCAGCCTAGGGCACGTAGAGCAGCTGGTTTAAATCAATGGGATCTGTCGAATTCCTAAGAGTAAGGTAAACATATGCGTTAGGCATACATGTAATTGAATATATGAATACAAAAGCCACCCAAGTCCATACTTTGGCCAAATTGAGTTGAGCATGGGAAAGTGTTGCTATACATAGGCCTGTCATATGTATGAAAGAACAACTCAAATTCATCCTCTGTGTCTATTGAGCATGTGAAAAATAGCATGTATGAAAGAATCAACCCAAGTCCATGATTTGAGTCTTGTAACACATTGATTGAAATCCAGTATGTATAAAAGTCCACTTGTAACACATTCATTGCTGGAGAATGACTTTTGAAAAAAAAAATGGGTTTAATCAAGGAAAGTGTGTGGTTTATATTACATGGCAGAATGCTTATCAACATTATACATAACTGTGTGCTTTATTTTGTATTATCTTACTACTGGTAATCTCATTCCAACATTATTGTCTTTGTATATGATTCAAAAAACCACCCAAGTCCAGAATTTAAAATGAACCCCACGAAGTCCCTGAAATGCTAATCGTCATACCTAATACAGTTTAACTCACCCATTTGCACGTACAGCTTACCATATTGACCAGGTAAATCTAACTGAAGGAATGAAAATGATACACAGGTTTTTTTCTCAAAATCACTTCCCATGGACTTGGGTGGGTTTTGGATTCATGTATTCAATTAGTAAACACGTTTGGCTTGTATTTGAAAAGTGATAATTACTTTACATGCATGAACGAAATTCAATCGATTTTAATCCCCACTTACTTGTCATGTACTCGAACTTCACTCCTCTCATTGATCAACAATTACACAATTACAAAGGATTCACCTGGAGCAATTCACAACACAAGAGAGGACTTTTGTGGCAGAGGTATAGGCCTTTTAAAGAACAAAACGCTTTTTGGAAGTGCAGCGTCAATTTCGGATTCGTTTCCTGAACGTAAGAGTCCCGTTGAAACCTACCATAACTCTACAACAACTTTCACAACTTCGGAAGTGTGGTGAATAGATGCAAAGCACGAAGCGGACGTCCAAGAACTGGCCGCTCAGCTGCAAATGTTGCAGCGGTTCAAAGGGAACTTGCAGCTAACCCCAGAGTCAGTTCTCGACGAAACAATTTGCCGAACATACCACGAACACAATAAGTGCAATAACTTCAAACTTGTTTTAGATAAACATTTCGTAATGACAAAAATGAGGTCTGAGGTTCCATTTGCTTTACGCATATTTGAAGAGATTTTTTTAATATCTGTGCAGCATGAAAGCTGCATATCATGACGAAATATCGTAGCTTGACATTTTTGTTTGTATTTGGTTTATTTGATTGTGTTATATAAAATTGCTGAACAAATGTGTGCGTATACTAAGTGGTTCTCATTATCTATCGAAGTCGCTATTGCAAGTGATGCGAAGCGACAGCCACTAGGCCTTCGCGTGGACAAAGTTAATTTCCCAGCAAACACAAAACGTTTTCGACATCATTCGCAAAAGGTTATTTGTCAGAAAACGTTTAAATGTCGGGTTATCTAAAGGGTATATTAAGAGTATAAAACGGGTTCATAACCTTAAAAAACATTTTTTGATAATCTACTGCTCAGCAAACAAAAATGTTTTACAGAAAACGTTTAAATAACGTTTAGATAACATTCCAAAAACATTCTTGAAAACTTGATACAAAACATTCTAAACAGAATGTTATTTTGGTGTTGATAAAATATTTTGCGAAAAATGTTTGCCTTAAATATTTGCAATAACCTTTTAAAAACGTTTTCATGACCTTTATATAACCCGACATCTAAATGTTATTAAAATGTTTTAAAAAAAACATTTTAAGAACATTTCTGTGTTTGCTGGGTTCAAATATTTAAACATAATGTTATTTAAGTATTGACAAAATATTTGGCAAAAATGTTTACAAAAATAGTTTACAATACAATTTTTGAAAACATTTAAAAATATTGCTGTAGTGTGTTTTCATACAAAACGTTTTAAAACGTTATCATGAACTTTACTTTACCTAAACCAAAAGCCAAAATATAACTTATTTAAAACGTTTTTAAAAAAAAAAACGTTTTTGTGTTTGCTGGGATTTGACCCTTTGATTTAAAACTAGCGTAACGTTTTTGATTTAATACATTTTGAATAGTTTTTCACCAAATACTCTTAAGAAGATGTTCTTTACGAATATGTAAAAACATTAGAAGCAGACTTTTCAATGTTGACATATGAAACTTTTTGGTTGGGTAAAGTTTTTGGCCCACCCTGTACTAAGCAGATTAATTAGACGCATTATGAGAATACTACACTAACAATCAATACTAACAACTAAAAAAAACCAGTTCAAAAAAATGAAAAGAAACATTTTACATCCAATAACAACAATTACCACTATTTCTTGATAAATTTGTGACTATTTTTGCATTTTTCTCAAAAAATAATAACACATTGGTAACAAAGGTTATGTATTTTATTGGTGCAAGGAATCCAGTTACTTGACTGACAAGACAAATGGTTCATTATATGTGTTAAGAAATGAGGTACATTCAAGCGGTACCTCTTTTCTTATAAATAACGTACCGCTTGTCTTGAGTCACTGAAATTCCAGTGTAGTAACTGTATTCCTTGCCCCTATAATATATATACATAACTTTTGTTACCAGTGTGTTATTATTTTTTGAGAAAATGCAAAAATACAAATTTATCAAGGGGTGTACGTAGTACCACCTTAACTATTATATTGACTACTCTCAATTTAGACCCTGTTGAACTAAAATATTCTGGCTGGAAGTGTGGTTTTACTACAAAGTATGTACCTCAACTTTTCGTATGTGACGGGCATAAAGACTGTGCTGACGGCAGTGACGAGAAGGATGAAGCCTGTCAAGGAATGGGTATGTTGCATTAGCTATTTGGGCCCCCGCCCCCTAGTGCAAGGAAAAAAGAGGGAAAAGGAGGGAGAAAGAGGAAAAAAGAGAGGAAAGAGAGGGAGAGGAGGGGCAGAGAGATGGGAATCCATACGATATGCAATACCGTACGATTATTATCAATAAGCCTGGCAAAATTGTCTATTTGGGCCCCGCCCCTCTCACCCCCCCAAGTGCAGGGAAATTTGGTGGATTTGGGCCCCATATACAGGCTTCCCCCCCCCCCCTGGAAAAAAATCCCAGCTACGCCGCTGCTTGTAATGATGCATACAATTACAATGGTTCGAAACAGAACTCATCTGACCTCATGATGTACTAATCATGTTTATGTGGGTTTAGTGGGTTTGGTCTCTTCTTGTGAATATCCATATTACTTTAAGCCATTATAATCACAAAACTGATATTTCTGAAATACTTTGGCAAATTAGTTGACAATTTTATTAGTTTCTAGTCGTCATTTTATCTGATGATATTGCTTATTTTCAGAGATATTTGTACCCATACTAAAACTACATTTTCTTAAAAAGTGTCAGAATTACCGGTCCATATCAATGGAATTGAATCGAGAACACCCTTAAGATAATAAATGATGAGTAATCACGTACATCTGCATGTTATATTGTATGCAATGAATTACCTTGTTCATATATTTTATGTGTAATGTAATTTATATTGTTATACCTATGTAATGCTTAAAACATTTTGTTTCAAAGTAAAAAGGTGATGCCCCTCAGACCGCCAGGACCGTTGCGCACGTTCTGCATTCTTTTATATTTGCTATATAATGAGAATTTTATTATAATCCACTAGTAATCTAATCTAATCTAATCTAATCTAAATCTAATCTAATCTAATCTAATCTAAAGCTAATCTAATCGAATCGAATCTAAATCTAATCTAATCTAAGTCTAATCTAATCTAATCTAAATTTAATCTAATCTAATATAATCTAATCTAAATCTAAATCTAATCTGATCTAATCTAATCTAATCTAATTTAAATCTAATCTAATCTAATCTAATCTAAATCTAATCTAATCTAAATCTAACCTAATCTAAAATCTAACCTAATATAATCTAAATCTAACCTAATCTAATCTAAATCTGACCTAATATAATCTAAATCTAATCTAATCTAATCTAATCTAATCTAATCTAATCTAAATCTAACCTAATCTAATCTAATCTAATCTAAATCTATTCTAATCTAATCTAAATTTAATCTAATCTAATCTAATCTATATCTAATCTAATCTAATCTAAATCTAACCTAATCTAAACTAATCTAAATCTAATCTAAATCCAATCTAATCTAATCTAAATCTAATCTAATCTAATCTAATCTAATCTAAATCTAACCTAACCTAATCTAATCTAATCTAATCTAAATCTAACCTAATCTAATCTAATCTAAATCTAATCTAATCTAATCTAAATCTAATCTAATCTAATCCAATCTAATCTAAATCTAATCTAATCTAATCTGAATATAATATAATATAATATAATATAATATAATATAATATAATATAATATAACCTAACCTAATCTAATCTATTCTAATCTAATTTAATCGAATCGAATTTATGTTCCGTTTTTATTAGATGATAATATGTGCGGAGAAGGCGAATTTGGTTGTCAAGATTATTTCTTTGATGAGATCAACGGTTATGAGATTACACAGTTTAGATGCTTTCCAAATTCCTACATTTGTGATCAATTCAGTGACTGCCCAGATATGAGTGACGAAAGCAATGAGTATTGCGAAGGTAAATTATTTCAGCTGCTGCGTTTTTGAATCATAAATGCAACATTACAAATGTCATGCGATATGAAGTAATTTAAATTGACGTGATTATGTAATGTAATGTAATGTAATGTAATGTAATGTAATGTAATGTAATGTAATGTAATGTAATGTAATGTTATACAAATATTAACTGTCTATGAGTGTGATGGTCGAAATATAATCACGAGGTGAAAGTGGAATGGAACATTGTGTCTGTTTAGGTGTGTTTAATGTACAATTCTAGCAATTTGACCTGCGGGTCACCATTAGAGTTTGAAATAAAATCTTCCTTTAATACCAGGAATGATAACAACCACTTATAACCATTTAGTCCAATATCCACTTGGTTTAATATCATTTGGTCCTATGACAATTAAGTTTAAAACCCATGTATAATGATGACCACTTGGTCTAATATTTTCTAATAATCATTAAGTCTAATAACCAGTTGGTCTAATAATAATATAGTCTAATAACTATTTCGACCATTACAATTTCGTCCAAAATTATTATAAATGAATTTATTTATTATTTAATCAATGGGACCATTGCAACAAATGATGTGTCAAAATCCGCAGAAATAAATTCTGCTTTGACTGCATATTCCAAATTTGACAAACGATTGACCGTTTAGGAATAATGGCTATTAATTATAGGGGGTAATTACTTTTTGGTAGATGTGTAGTACTATGCTAGCGTACAAAAACTATCCGGTGTCCGTACACTTATAACAATGAGACACAATTAAAAAACATATATGAAGTGGCAGGTAGATGGAGTATTTAGTTCTGCGTACTTTGATACCTCATTCCGTACAGTGCAACTTTATTCCACTAAGCTATTTTAAATGACTCAAGGTAGAGTTTTAAAAGTGATATATTTTAACATTTCCTCCTTCAAGGCAAATTTCCGCTGCAATTTGTTACGAGTTCATTACGAGCGTACTTCAAATGAAAGGTCAATGTCAATTTTATCATTTTTAAAAAGCTCTCTTTTTATTCAAATTGCTATAAGTTGGGAAAATAAAGTCGTATTATTTTGTAATTTAGCTTTAGTGTAGAAATGGCTTTGTTTTAAGTGTAAGGATACTTTTTGTGCTCAGTACAAACAATGGCTGGCTGTTGATGCATTGATTAGGCAAATTAAAAAAAAAAAAATTTGCAACAAAATGAGTATAAACTCATTCCAGATTTGTCGGAAAAATTTGAAAAATATAATCCCCACCCTAACTTGTAATTGTGTACCCCATGGAAAGGTTTCTATACAAAAACGATTCTCTTATAAACCTCGATACACCTGAGCACACATTTTCGTCCCAAGAGCTTCCAAGCAAAGAACATTAAGCAGCAAATGTCTCCACCACAGTCTTTGATTACACTACACGGTTGAGTGCATAGCAATGTACAAGCTGTGAAGCTTCTAGCTAAAAATGGGCCTCTTTGATTGGTTTTTGTCAAAACCTCAAGTGTTTACTTCATCCAATCAGAATTTTTTTTATATCAAACGAAAGCTAACACTTCCCCCAAAAAACACTTTTAGTCACTTGGGCAACAGATGACACAATTCAATGTTATAGCAAGGCGAATGTGGAAAATCTGTTGAAAACTACCTATCCAAGCACATTTTTTGACCGAAATGTAGGTTTTAAAAGACAAAACCTCAAGTGTTCCTTACAATATTTATCAAATTTTATGTCAATAAATGAGAAAGCACACTTATGTTGTCCATATACTAGAGTCACTAGAATGAGCAATGGTCAATTCTCTTTAAATTGCAAATCTTGTGCAATAGGTTACTATTTTCGCCTGTTTTGTCATACGGTTGTAAATGAAATGAACTATGACTTTTAAAAATAGCGCTTACAAATTGATATGCAAATTTTTCAACAAAATCAGTAATTATTATTTCTAGATTTGTCGGAAAAATTTGACTGAAAAAAATCCCATCCTAACTTGTCTATCAGAATCAGTGCGGTTAGAGATTAAACCGCAATATTCCTGCTCACTGTGATTTTCTACTGTGCTAAATACCGGGTAAATACCCGATGCCGCTGATGTCATATGCATATTTGCCGGTTGTAGGTCATCGCGCAATGCATGATCACTTCCTGTGGCGAACAGGAATACAGAGCCTATGTTTTCCATTGACGAAAGCCGGCTCACCTCTCCGGAAAAATCCTAGTTTTAGAAGGATTCGCAGCCAAATACCGGAGGACGGCATTTTCTACTGGTAATTTTTAATCCATAAACTGGATAAAAACCGGCTTTTTACTCCGATAGAAAAACGCTGTAATTTTGTGTCACATTATAGCTAAAGCTTGATGGACTAAAATGCTACCCGTCCGAGTCTGCCGCACATTCCCTTTATATACCCATGCAACACACACACCATGCCACAGACCAAGAACCGCTGTCACTCGTGTACATAACAAAATTGTATAATTCCTTATACTATTTATATTTTCTTTCATATTTTCAAATTAGTTGACAAAATAAGTCCGGAGATTACAAACGCAAATAATGGTGACTTTGATGGGCATGCTGAACTAATCGAATTTGGATTTATCGGAGGAACCGAACCAAGAGGCGCAGTTGTAACGTGGGAACCTCTTATGGCAATTGATAATTTTGGAGCCGATCAACTCACATTTGAAGAAGGTATTTGTGTTTACTGTACACGGAAGGTGGTATCTTCATTTAGGTGTTAAAGTATAAGGAGTTGTTAATGTTAATTAATCGAATACGCTGAATCTAAGGCAGAAATATCTAAATGTTAATATCTAATAATATGTAGTCCGACGCAGTGGCGTAACTGGGGTGGGGTAGGGGGAGGTGGGTGCTGCGGGAGCATAAACTTCTTTTGTCGCCAAAAGGTGCTGGATTCAAGTACACTTCAAAACTATTTTTCCAACCCCATCCCTCCCAATATCAAAAGCAAGACCTTCCTCCCGTGTCGCTCAGTGCGACCACCCAGCAAACACACAAACGTTTTAAAAACATTTTAAATAAGTTATATTTTGGCTTTTGGTTTAGGTAAAAACGTTTTAATAAATATAAATATTTGCGCCCAGCTAACACAAAAATGTTCTTAAAATGTTTTTTCAAAACCTTTTAATAACATTTAAATGTCGGGTTATAAAGGTCATGAAAAAAACCGTTTTAAAACGTTTTGTATGAAAACACACTACAACAATATTTTTAAAATGTTATCAAAATGTTATTGTAAACTATTTTTGCAAACATTTTTTGCCAAATATTTTGTCAACAATTAAATAACATTATGTTAAAATATTTGCACCCAGCAAACACAGAAATGTTCTTTAAATGTTTTTTTTTTCAAAACATTTTAATAACATTTAAATGCCGGGTTATATAAAGGTCATGAAAACGTTTTTAAAACGTTATTGCAAATATTTTGGGCAAACATTTTTCGAGTTTTCAAAAATGTTTATGGAATGTTATTAAAACGTTTTTATACCCTTTTTATAACCCGAAATTGAAACGTTTTCTGTAAAACATTTTGTGTTTGCTCGGCAGTAGATTATCAAAAAATGTTTTTCAATGTTGTGAAAACGTTTTATAACCTTAATATACCCTTTATATAACCCGACATTTAAACGTTTTCTGACAACCTTTTTATAACCTTTTGCGAATTATGTCGAAAACGTTTTGTGTTTGCTGGGGAGGATGTTGACGCGCTTACAAACCCAAACATCATGACCGATGCCTGCCCCCTCATCTTAATACTAATTATGGCGTGTCCGTCCGTCTCTCTGTCCGCGCGCTATCGCGTGCGCATGGCTCGCTAACGCGTGCTCGCGGTGCGTATAACGCCAGCTCGCGGTGCGTATCGCGCTATCGCATAGTGCGCGGAGTACCGACGGGCGCAGTGCGAGCATCGGAAAACATTACAGTGACTAACAGGTGCATCTCATCGGACCAATAGGCCTATTTTAAAGACATGATTAACATAAAAATCATCAGTTATGGTAAGGCCTATGTAACCCGTTTGCGTTCACATTTCTCCCGATTGAATTGACGGCCTACATCCAGACACTACTAAAATTTTGGGGTATTTTTGGGTCCTCCGATGTGGTTGCAGGACAGGGTTTGGAAGAAGCGAACGATGGGTTTTCAGATTATAGGTTCCGAAGTAAGCGTCACAGCTACAAAACAGAGTTGATAGTTGTGTCTTAATCATTGAGAGACGTATATGGTATAGTAGTTTGAAAGGTCAGGACAAGTATTATAGGTAACGGGCGTTGGGTAATTAGAGATAGGCCTATCACGAGAACCGCCTAACCCGAGAACCGCGAAATCTAGTTTATTATGTTTGCCCCCGCTTTCCCCGCCTCCAATGAAAATGTCTAGTTACGCCACTGGTCCGACGTTTTACATGTCATCTGAATCTGACTGCATAGACGTCACAGTTGACGTAGGCGGGAGCGTCATTTTTCTTCAATTAACATACTCGTGTTTTTATGAGACATTATTTGACGATTGATTATTATTCATATATTCATGACAAAATGGCGGGCTTCACATCGCCTGTTATGATGTGATATGCTTTTATTCGAACAAAATCGCAGCTCAGGGGCCAAATTACATTGCACACAAAATTAGTAAAGAACAAAACAACGCAAATGCATTGTATAAGTATAACATATAAATATAAACAAGTGAGTTAAGGGATCTAAAATGAGCGTTTATTGGGTTTCGACAGTATTTTTTGTGGGACATGAGAGCACCTTAGACCTATCGAATTGCATTCTGAATACGAAGCATGTCTTTCTGATATCAAATAATTTTCATTTTTGAAAATCACAATATAATACAAATTTTATGACAAATTATAAAAATTTGATATTTTTCAAATGTTTGATATATAACAGTCCTCGAAGTAAATTATATAAATCTAATGATATATTCTTAAAGTGTATGTAGCAGGAAGGAAAAGCCGACGGTCAATTGAAAATTTTGACCTTTCATATTGAAGATATGGATTTTTTTCCCCAAAAGACCTAATTGTTTTTGGTGAAAAAAAGTCCATATCTTCAATACGAAAGGTCAACATTTTCAATTGATCGTCGGCTTTTCATCCCACCTACATACACTTTAAGTATAAATCATCTGATTTATAAAGTTTACTTCAAGTACTGTTAAATATCAAAAATATCAATTTTTAATGATTTGCTATAAAATGTGTATTAAATTGGGAATTTCAAAAAATCAAAATTATTTGATATCAGAATGACATTCTTCGTATTCAGAGTGCAATTCGATATGTCTGATGTGCTCTGATGTCCCAAAATAAATACTGTCCAAACGTTCATACCCCAGCCCTTAAGGACCAATGGTATAAACAAAAAGAAACCGTACTGGGGCCACTCTTATTTTTATGTTACATTAATGATATGATCATTAGTATAGACCCAGACTGTAAATTGATGTTGTATGCAGACGACAGTACAATCCTATTTTCTCATACAGATCCTAGTGTCATATCACAAAAATTAGGCCAAGTTCTTGAGTCTTCCAGCAATTGGCTGGTAGACAACAAATTGTCTTTACATCTCGGCAAGACTGAAAGCATTATCTTCGGATCCAAAAGGAAAATAAAAAATGTTGACAATTTTTCTGTTGAATGCTCTGGCCAGATTATCAAAGGCCAGGAGTCTGTGAAATATCTGGGTATTAACATTGACCAATCTGTGTCTGGGGAAGCAATTGCCAGGGGCGGATACAGGATTTCGAGAAAGGGGGCACACTCCTGAAAAAAAAAAAATGGCCGCGAAGCGGCTCATCTCAAACGCTTGCGCGACGCAGAGGTGTCTGAGGGGGATGTGCCCCCCTCAGAAGTGAGAAACTTTTGGAAAATGAAGACCCAATTGAAGCCATTTGGTGGACCATTTTGTTAACATTCTTGTGTAAAATTTAAGTTTGAAAAAGCCTAAAATTTGCCAAAAAACGGCCCAATTGAAGCCATTCGTGGACAAGTTTTGACCTCTTTTGTGTAAAATTATTGCTTTATGTACCATAACATTGCGCGACATGGGGGGGTGTCTGAGGGGGATGCCCCCTGAGAAATGAGAAACATTTGCAAAATAAAAACCTAATTGAAGCCATTTGGTGGACTATTTTGGCACTATTATGGTGTAAAATTTGAGTTTGAAAAAGCCGAAAATATAAAATTTGTGAAATGACAGGCCAATATGCAATTGAAGCCACCTTTTTCACTGTTATTGTATAAATTCAGAGTGCTGGGTGTGAAATATAAACAGAAGCGAAAACGGGCAGTTGTTTATATAGACAGGGGTGTCTGATGTTCCCCCTCCGAAATTTGGAAATTTTGAAGGTCCAATTGAAGCCATTTGGTGCATCTGTTTTACACTATACGAGAGTATATCATCGCTTTTTAAAACATAACAGGGCCGAACTCAATTTGTGACACGATCTGCTCCATGGGGGCCAAAGGAGGCATTTTGAAAATTGAGTTACTGTAATTTTTACATTACACATACAATAGGCTACCATGTACTGAAAACGCCAAAGGTCTAGCATACTTGGTTCTAAAGTTATGAAGTTTTTTGATGTCTATTTTCTTATGTATGTTATTGTTTTTTTTATTCCATATTTTTACCTTTATCTCAGTTTCAAATTTGCCGCCTTTGACCCCCATGGACCAGATCGTGTCACATTTGTAAAATGTTACACTGACACTTTAATAGCCTAAGACTCGGAGATTCGCAATTTAAAGCATGCATGGATCGAAGTCAGCATGGAGTCCGTACTCAAAATACTGACTTTGGTGACAAATGTGACGGGCCCTGGCCTTGCATCATCGGCGGGCCAGCAGAAATCAACAAGTACTGCCTAAAAGAATCCGGCCTATATACTAGTATTATAGGGCCTACTTTTGATAGACCAGACTGTGAGCTACTGTGCGGTTTATTTGGCATGGGCCTACTAATTACGTGCAATTTAACTTTCCCCTTCTCCTTTTCTCTTCTCTCTTTTCTCTTTTTTTTTTGGGAGGGAGGAAGGGCCGCCCCCTGAATCCGCGCCTGGAGAGTGTCACCCGGTGTATGATACTCACTACAGATTTATTAGGCTATAGGCCCGAGGATTTTCACGTTGATCCGTTTTCTTTCTTTTTTCCCTTTCTTTTTTCCTCTTTTCTTTCCCTCCTTTCCTTCTCTTTCTTTTCTTCTTTTTTTATTTTTTGGGATCCGCCAAAAGGGGGGGCACGGGCCGGCTGTGCCCCCTCTAAATCCGCGCATGGCAATTGCAAACAATATTATTCAAAAGGCAAATTCCAGGATGAAATTTATGTATCGCAATGGCAGCTGTCTCAACCAAAACTGTCGCAAAATTCTGTGTTCGGCTTTAATTCAATGCCACTTTGATTATTCATCTTCTTCATGGTATTCCGGTCTCAGTCAACGGCTTAAAAACAAACTTCAAATCACTCAAAATAAAATGGTGCGCTATATTTTACATCTAGAACCCCGGTCACATATTGGTCAAACCGAACTTAACAGTCTGAATTTTTTAAATGTAGAGTGTCGAGTAAAATTTTTAAAATTATGTCATGTGCACAAAATTTATTATGGGTCAAGTGCCCCCTACCTGTGTCAGTTTTTTACCAAAACCTCAGAAATTCACAATTATAATACTAGAAGGCGGCTTTTTAATTTCCATGTGCCTAAAATCAAAAGTTCAGCTGGCACTACTTTTTATTACAGTGCAATTCGGGATTGGAACATGACAAATGACATCAAAAATATCCCCAATCTTAATCATTTCAAGAGTGCAATCAGGCAACTTTTCAGTAATGGCTAATTTCCAGTGGGGTCTGTTGTCCATTGTGTGCTTTCTTTCTTCTTTTGTTTATACTCTTGCCTTTTTTGCCAAAATCTTTCTTTCAAGGACCCCATTGGAAATATGCCTGAAACATTGGCTTTATGGGTTATCCCGGTTCCTAGTGTATTTTTATCTTCACATTGTATATCTTTTAATTTCTTATTTTGTCAAGTGTTATATTTATGTAATGTATTTTAAACTGTGCAATATAATATTTTTATGTATTTTGTATTATGGAACCAAATAAAATCAATCAATCAATCAATCAATCAAACTCATAGCAAGGAAATGCCGAAGAAAAGGTAGAATTTTTAGGGTTGGTTACTATAACCCGATTGGACTCCTAGTAAACATGATGGTTACTATAACCCGATTGGACTCCTAGTAAACATGATGGTGCATGCCCGCAGTATAAGTTGGATGAATATGGTAAAATTGCCACTGTTTCTTCCGATAATTTCCGGAGTTCCGATCAGACTTGAATAATGAACGAGCAGACAGCTTATCAAGATTACACGTCGGGGTACTCTTTTCTTGCTTGGTGGTGGACATTGTGGAGATTATTAGAATGTCAAATAACATCAGTATAGTCAACCAGACATCTTGTGTATTGAACCGAAACTTCTTTAGAGATCAAGGCTTGAATATTTGTGTTGTTGTCATTATATTTATTAGATATCAAATTTGTCGAGTTTGACACCGACTTACCCCAAACCAGCAATTTGAAAAACGGAGACTTTTTCGGAGAAGGCGAGTATTGGATTGACCAAAGAGTTTCAGATGCAGCTGGGAATTTTGCTGAGAGGTTGATAGATATCTATGTACAGGAAGGTTAGTATAGACGAATCCAACGAGCCAAGTCATGGTCAGGATTTGGTCGGCCATTGATTGGGTCCCCGCAGCACCAAACTGGTGTTGTGACTGCCCAATTGGGTGGATTAAAGCCGCTTAAAATTCGATGTTGGATTCTTTTGTGTTGTAAACTGTCATCATTCTTTTGTCTACGTGTAACACGGGTGATAGAATGCAGTTTTAAAAAAATACCCTCCAAGGCCGCATCATTTCACATTTTAGGTGAGATGGAGCCGACGGGGACCCAAATATGGCTGCCATTGAGGTGTAGGAATACGTGAAATTGGATTCGTCTATAGTTATCATAATGAAAATACAGGTAGTTGACCCAAGGGGGATATAGGTAGGGGTGTACTACTGTGATGGGATTTTAATATACCTAATTTAAAGAAGAAAAAGAGACACGAAATGATACAATGCAACATAATTATGCGCTCCAAAAGAGTGAAATCGGGGTTGGGCAAGCAACAGGGTTGGCACGATTTATATCAATTGATTAAATCAAATGATTTTTTTGTAACAAATCACTGATTTAAAGGAGTGTTTCGTGATCCTAGCATCCTCTTTTTATGACATTTTTCAGTACATATCCACGAAAAAAGCCTATTCCCAAAATTTCAGTTGATTCCGATTTTGCGTTCGCGAGTTATGCATGATTATGTGTATTACACTGCTCCATAGACAATGCGTTGTAATTTCGTTCTGGTGCACCAGAACGAAATTCAAATTTCACGATATCTTTGCAAAACGAATTAATCTGCAAGAAATATTTTGTACATAAACATTATGTAGCCAGAGGTTTCCAGTGATATAAAAATCTCAACTTTTTTTGAGAAAAGAGGGGGGATGAGGCTGTGGATCACGAAATGCCCCTTTAAATAAACTTAGTCAGTGAATTGACTGTTTTACTTCATTTGTAATGCTTCTACACATTTTGGATACAATAAAATACCTCTATGATGTCATTTTATTTTTGCTAAAAAAATCATTTTCAAGGTGCAGAATTCAACAGATTTTTTCCCATATTAATATTGAACTATAATCTAGTCAACTGGACTTACTGTTTTTGAGTGGGAAATTTTCACGTCCAATCCTGAACGCATCATCAGCCCTACTGATCATCTGGCGGCAAAAGTTCATTGACCTGTGAAACGGATGTTGTAGTATCACAGGTCACCACCTTTGAATTCAACCTGAGAGGTATCTTCCTGATCGCTGAACTGTAGGCCCCGGCCAAGTTGTGACGTAAGCCGCCTCCCCTGTTAAGTGAAGGCTCCTCCCGTTTCACGTAAATCGCTTCTTTGACCCCTCTCTCAAACCATCTGCTGTCTCTGTCCAAGATTTTAACGTCCTTGTTGTCAAAGGAATGTTTTGTAATGTCCAAATGCGTGTAGACGGCCGAGTCACCGCAACCAGTGCTGGCTCGTCTATGCTGTTACATGCGTTTGGCAAGTGTTTGTTTAGTCTCCCCATACCCAATATAAAGCTCCTCGCATCCACTGTCTTGACACTGAATCGCGTAGACGATGTTGCTTTGCTTGCGAGTCTTTAGGTTGTTTATCTTTGGGGTGGACTAGCGCTTGGCGTAAAGTATTCTTGGGTTTGAAAGATACCGGTACCCCTTTGTCACGAAAAATCCGACGGAGTTTCTCTGAAAGTCCGGAGACGTAGGGGATAGTGATGTTCCTACCGCGAGTTACCTCACCGTCATCTTGAGTCTTATGTGCGGGACCCCTTTGTCACGAAAAATCCGACGGAGTTTCTCTGAAAGTCCGGAGACGTAGGGGATAGTGATGTTCCTACCGCGAGTTACCTCACCGTCATCTTGAGTCTTATGTGCGGGAGCAGCGGCACCTTTGTCGGTAAATTTGGTCTGAGCGAGTGCTTTGTGAAAGGTCCAATTACGATAACCACAAAGGTTCAGGGCTTTTTGTAGATGTTCCCGTTCCTGTTCCTTCGCGTCCTCACTAGAGGGAATAGTGTTCGCTCTGTGAAATAAAGTGCGTATTACACCCAGTTTGTGAACCAATTGGTGGTGTGATTCAAACAACAGATACTGATCTGTGTGCGTGTCCTTGCGGTATACAGATGTTTCTAGGCTGCCATTGCTTTGCACGGTGACCAAGCAGTCTAGAAATGCAAGTTTGTTGTCTTTCAGTTCTTCCTGAGTGAACTTGATATGTTCGTTGACATTATTGATATGATCGTAGAAAGGGGCTAGTTGATCTTTGCGTAGCTTCACCCAAGTGTCATCAACATAACGATACCAGTGCAAAGTGGGGGGGGGTACCAGCATACGATGTGAGGGCCAACTGTTCAAACTGTTCCATAAACAAGTTTACGACAATCGCTGATCCCATTGCGCAACCATGGCATTGTCTGTAGAACTTGCCATCGTAGACAAAGTAGGTCGTGTTCAGACATAATTCAAGAATTTCACAAACTTGGTCAGGACTGAGGTCTGTGCGCTCCTTTAGGGTATTATCCTTCCTTAAGAATTCGCGAACACAGTTCACCGCTTCCTTAGGTGGTACGCATGTAAACAACGCTGAAACGTCATAAGAAGTTATGGTCTCGTTGTCATCCAATTGAATGTCACAAACTTTGTTGACAAAATCCTGGGAGTTGACAATGTGATGTTTAGATTTCCCAATCAGCGGTCCAATAATATAAGCGATGTGTTTTGCTACATTATAAGTCACCGAGTCCACGCAGCTTACAATTGGTCTCAACGGAGCATGCGGTTTATGGATCTTCGGCAGACCGTAGAACTTGGGTATCGACTCGCCCGGGTACAGTTTGTGATACAAGTTGCGATCAATAACCTCCGATTTTTCAAGGTTTTGGAGACAGTCAATGACTTTCTTACGATATCCACTAGTGGGGTCACGCTTCAGTGGCTCGTAAGTCTTGGTATCATTTAGCAGCGCACATACCTTGCTATGATATTCAGTCTTATCTAACACAACAGTGCACCTACCCTTGTCCGCTGGTAAAATAGTGATGTCATTATCTTCACCAAGGGTTTTGATTGCTTCTCGTTGCTGTTTGTTCAAATTCGAGTTCGGAGTCTTCGCGTTAACAAGGCAAGATGATACTTTTGACCTTAAATCCTCCGCGTCCGATGTGCATAAGTTGTTGTGTTTGATGGCAGATTCAGTAGCAGTGATCAGATCAACATGTGGTATCCGATTTGGTACGTGCCACAGAGAAGTTCAATCCTCTCGCTAAAACATCCCTTTCGCTCTCAGTCAAAGGACGACTAGATAAATTCTTAACCCATTTATCTTTTAGCTCACTGTCCAGTTCAAATCCTTCGCTATTCCTCCAATTTCTATCCGAATCCGATCGTGATGCACGCGCCGAATTCTGCAACCTTGCAAACTTTTCTTGTTGTCTCGATTTAGACTTGCGATGCTGAGTCAACTGCGGTGACCTGTGATACTACAACATCCGTTTCACAGGTCAATGAACTTTTGCCGCCAGATGATAGGGCTGATGATGCGTTCAGGATTGGACGTGAAAATTTCCCACTCAAAAACAGTAAGTCCAGTTGACTAGATTATAGTTCAATATTAATATAGTTTACTACCTGGATGAATGATAATCTTCACAAACGTATTTTTTCCCATGATTTTTTCTTTAAAATTTATTTTCCCATGTGAAAACATGTTTTGATTTCTTGTAAATTTCTTTTTTCATGGAATAAAAAAAGGCGCGAAGTAGCTAGCTAGACAATGAGCGGACTACCGACATGTGGCACATACAGGTTAAATACCACTAATTCCTCTATAACACAGGTTTCAATGGAAAAATAGGTGATTTCAAGCATGATTTTCTCATATAAGGAACTCTCACAGTGAAATGACATTATTCTCAATCAAGAGTAGAAGGATGAATCCCTAAATGACCAAAATTTCAACATATGATGACCTGAGACTTTTTTTGTTTTAAAGCACTGAAGTGGAAAGACCACAATTTTACAGTGCGCCCTACTTTTTTGTGAACAGATTTTGGCCAACTGGTTGGGGGAAAAATCGATATGCTGCGGATGAATTTCAGGGAACTTTTCATCAAAACTGTAAAATAATGGTAGAAAACATGCCTTTCCTGCATGTTACTCTGAAATTTGCACTTTTTTTACTATACAGCTTGGTATTTTTCAGTGATTTTTAAGCACCTTTTAAGAATGCCATGCAAGAAAAAAGTCCCTCTCTTATTTTCACGCACTGCCCAGCATTAATTGGTGATATTTAACCTACAGGGGCGCTGTAATCTGTTCACAAAATGGAGCAAAAATTTCTAAATTTGATGAAAAAAAGAATACAATAAATGATGATGATACAGTATGATCAATATCGGCGATGACGCTTGACAAGAGTGTAGAACGCGTTTCGTAAGATCAAAGATGCCTTTCTAATTTTACAACTTGCATTTTTCTCTTTCATTAATTTTGTTCTTCAATAACAATCTCTTTCTACTGGATTCGGCTGCAGTACTAAAAAAGTACGAGTCAAAACGTGTGAATTATCGGCGATTACCATACAAATAACGCCATTCATTTTTTTTACTTTTTAGTTCAGGAAATAATCACAGTAAATGGATGTCCAGATGATATAAGAGCAGTGGCCGAAGCAAATGTTAATGATGTACAAGTCTTTTGGACACCACCTACTGCAGTAAAAACTACAGTCAATGGAGAAGAACCCGCCACCTCATCTAGTGCCTCACCCACTCATGAACCTGGAGATCATTTTCAACTCGGAGAGACGACTGTCCAATATTTGTATGTGTCGACTGAAGCTCACGCATCGTGTTCCTTTAACGTCCTTGTGGTCATAGGTAAGCAAGAACTTGCGAGGTATATAATTATGTAACTGAGTATCGTTTTATTTACTTTTCCGCTCAATATATGTATAATGTACAGTTCTAATGAGGATCTTACTAGTAAATGGGGCCAATGAGGGACAATTTTTAAATCATATCAATTTGTTTTAGCAAAGTCATAGTTCATTGAATATACAACCGTATGGAAAAACAGGCGAAAATAGTAATGTTTTGCACAAGATTTGCAATTTAAGGAGAATTGGACATTGCTCATTGAAATGAAGCTAGTATATGAACAATATAAGTGTGCTCTTTCATCTAATGACATAAAATTTGGAAAATATTGTAAGGACACTTGAGGTTTTGACTTTCAAAACCTACTTTTTGGTCAAAATTTGTGCTTGGATATATGTAGTTTTCATCAGATTAGCATCTCTTTGACATCTATGGTTCAATGCATAAGTACCGCGTGAATGTTGTAGTGCAGGGCGATCTATTTAAAATTCGTATTCATCTATTGCTGTCCTAAAAATAATTTTCTTTAAACCTATATCAAGCTAACATTTTAGTGTTCAAAGTGAGCAAGGTTGGCGTCATCCCTATTATACAGTAGACATCAATAGACTTTCAATAGACTGAGCATTGGCCATTGACTGGAAGGATGAACTTACATTAACCAAAGTAAATGAACGTTTTTTAATAACGCAACGTGACTGAATCTGTTCGGAGGACAAGGCCCCTTTAGACGGTGGACAATACCATGTTTTGTACAACTGGTCAAGAACGAGATAATGGTTTTTAAATAAGCCGAGAAATCATAAAAAATATCTTGAAACAGCGAGGCTGCTTCTTTTGGCCCCTTTATGATTTTCACCTTGAAATCTTGATTTGCTAGGGGTGTTTTGTACCCACCATAAAAACAATAATTAGTGGAGGAAAAAACCAAAACAAAACAAATCTAACCTGACAAACAATACTAGTTTGCAACCGGACTATTAGAGAATCCGATGGTACGTTGATCTGTTCATAATCCAACTTTTAATTTTTTCCCCAATGTCATCAGTTGATACCATTCCACCAGTTATTCATGATTGCGATAGTGGCATCGATCTCAGAGATTTCACCTCGTCTCACAATGTGGACGAGACCCTTAATGAAAATGGGTCATTTACATATTCGTGGATGTTACCAACCGCTACAGATAATTCTGGATATACGATTTTAATTACCCAAACAAGAGAAGAGGGCGACAATTTATTTTATCCTGGAAATACTGTAGTCAGTTTTGTATTTATCGACTCATACGTTGCATGGAACACAGCAGCATGTAATTTCATTATTACAGTTCGTAAGTACAAAATATTACGGCGTAAAAAAGACATAATGAAGTGAAAACATTTAAAAAAAGACAAAGTAAGCTGTTATGCAACAGTAACATGGTATCATATTACTTAAACTACAATATGTCAGCCCAACTCAGTTACAGTTTGTTTGAGATAAAAAAAAAAAACGTGCCCTAGGATTAGTTAGGTCTCAGTAATAGGACACTTTCTTTCCTCAGGCGCCATGTCAACAATGCCCAGAAACGTTGCTTTTTGCCTTACAAATGTACTGACATCGTTCGCCATTTTCTGCAATTTTCCAAAAGAAAAGAAACCAGATGAACACCTCCCGTTTTAAGCACCAATCACGGGATGTGGGGTTATTATAACTACGACTCCGGACAAGGCTGTATACAGGATTTCAAGAGACTTTCTTTGTTTCCATTCTTGAATGAAGCGAATACGCTGATTTCTGACTTAGTATTGTTACAGTGAATCAGGATTGGTCAAAATATATAAGCAAACAAAAAATAAATAAATTATATTTACTATATGGCAATCATCTTATACTTTCTCATTGACTCATAATGAGTTACAACGCTTTATACACCCATTATTAGTCCGAACACATTGGAACTGTACATGATGCAGTCATGTCTACAGTAGAATTCAATTCGACCTTTGCAGGACTTAAACCCCATTAAAAGCTATTAAACCAAGATAACACTCATTGAAAGCAGCTCAACTGATTAAATCATATCTTCTCTGGTTAAATACACACATCATATGTTTCTGCTTTTACACGTACAATGGAGCAATGGCTGGGATTATAGTTTTAGTTGGGTGAACGATTATAAAGCGAGCGCTAGAGAACAATTCTGTGTGGGCTTTTGTTTACGAAATGAGACAAAACTCTGCTTATTGTTAACCAGCGTTCTTGAAAATGAGAAACATGGTGGTTTGCAGACTTAACACGGTTTGGAAATAATTTCTTCATATTTTTTGGTGTTATCTGTCGTTTACATATCATTCCTAAAACACCAAAGTACGAATATTTCCAAACATCTAAATTAGCTAAAAATTTAGGACATGTTACAAAACTATATTGTCTAGAATTTTAGAAGAGTACTTTTAATATTGGCCGGTTATTTTTCACACAGCGACGTTAACTAGGCAATGTACTATTACCTATAACATTAACTAAAACACCAAAGTACGAATATTTCCAAACATCTAAATTAGCTAAAATTTAGGACATGTTACAAAACTATATTTTCTAGAACTTTAGAAGAGTACTTTTAATATTGGCCGGTTATTTTTCACACAGCGACGTTAACTAGGCATATCCCCATTCTTTTAATGTAGGCTATTTGTAGAGGTCACGCGTCAATGGGAAAGAGCACTGTGTATTATGTATAGGAAAACGGACAGTAACTGCAGTATGAACATGGGTCACATAACTTAGGGGCGCACTATTTGCGTTAGGGGCACACTATTTGATTTCCAGGAGAGGGAGGCATTGGAACATACAATGACATAGGAACACATTTCCCCCACCCAACTCTGAATTTTTGCCGTGCCCCTTGAATATCAAATGATGCGTCCCTTACCGACATTAACCCTTGAACATTTTTCTAGTACAGTGTTCAGTTCAAATACCACGAAAAGAAATATGCCGGAAATGCAACACGTTTTGATATTTTAAATAGCTTCATTAATCAAATATATAGCGCACGATCTGATGGAAACCGAGGTGTGTTTCCGCACATAGTACTAAAATTGTAACTTCGAATTAACATGATCAATGTATTATCTCTTACACAGTCGACGATGTAGCACCTAGAGTGATATGTCCTAACAATATAGAGCAATCGGTTCCAGCCGGTATCACAGGACGAATTATCAGATGGGAAGAACCTGTAGTAACTGATTTATCTACCAGAAGTGGGGAAGAAATAATCACGATAGCACAGAGTCACGGACCAGGACTTTTCTTTCCTCTTGGGCAAACACGTGTAAGATATGACTATCAGGATTGGGCTGGTAACCCAGGATTTTGTGAATTCGATATCTCTCTTTCTGAAAGTAAGTAGAACGGTTGGACCCCGGGGTTGGACTTGTAATATTGAACATGTATATTGTACATGTACATTGTAAAAGGGCAATGGTGATTATTACGTCGACATCGTGACGAATATTTTTCAGATATTAACAAAATGTTTATCTGCTTTTGTTGAAGCCAATAACTTGCATCAAAATAAACCGTTTAGTGACCTTGCTTACATTGTTCAATATTTACGCCGGGGTTTGAGTTTTGAGGTGGAATACGAATTTGTTTGGGGGTCTTGGTGGGGAATTTGAACTTTTTTATTCGAGCCATGAGGGCGGAATGTAAAGTTTTAAATGGATAAAATTGGAAAAACAAGGGAGTATTCTGAAAATTTTGAGCAAACGCGAGGCTGGAACGTGAAATTTTGTGTCGATTCTTCTTCTAACACTCCCATTCCTCCTGGCGTAAATATTGCTTACAGACCAAGATGAACAGGTGGAAATGTTCGATTGCGGTGATGGCATTCACATTCCTAAGTGGAAAACCTGTAATACTGTTCCTGACTGTACTACCGGAATGGATGAACTTGTATGCGGCTCTCAAGAAGGTATTTTCTATGCCCTAGATTGACAGTAGTTGTAAATTTAATTAATAAGGATAAATAAGGATACGGCGATTGTCCGACGCAGTTTTAATTTTATTTTACCTGCTTCCCTTGACCATCAAATAGATTTACATATCTAAAGATACCATATTAATTAACTAACATGTAAAGGAAACTCATTCATCAAATATCCTTTAATAAAGTTATTTGCAGCGTAGACCATCGGCCATGCCGTGGTTCTCCATCTTCAAGACAATGTATAGTTAATACAGCCGAATGTGACTTCACCAGAGATTGCCCAGATGGTACGGATGAGATGTACTGTGACTTCCCTGACGGTACGATTTTTGATATTGTCACATTGTTTCGTAAAATATATTTACATGTAAAGCTTAAATATTTACATTGGCATAAAGCCAACAGGGCACTCACAAGGCAAGGCAGTTTGGGCTCTGAAAACTGAGCCACTAGAAATGTTTGGATTTGAAGATTGTGGCAGCAAATCAATTGAAGTTGAATCATTGATGGTGTTCCGGATACCTGAAATATGATTGCCTAAATATGATGTATAAATCGCTACATTCATTACTAGAGGCACAAAAACGAAAAAAAATAAAGATTTATCAAGCACACCTTTGTTTAACGACTGAATTTATTGAAATGACACCACTCATTGCATATCAAACCAGGTCATATCCACATGGTGCAGTCATGTCTACAGTAGAATTCATCTCGACCTTTGCAGGACTTAAACCCCATTAAAAGCTATTAAACCAAGATAACACTCATTGAAGCAGCTCAACTGATTAAATCAGATCTTCTCTGGTTGTGCACAAGTGTCTGTTTTCAATGTGCGACATCGCAATAAAGCTGATATTATAGCTTCAGTTGGGTAACCGATTATAAAGGAAACGAAAGGAAACAATGGTATGTGTAGCTTTGTTCACGAAATGAGACAAAGACCTGCTTTTTGTTAACCAGCATTCTTCAAAATGAGCAACATAATGATTGTTGACTTAACACGGTTTGGAAATAATTTCTTCATATTTTTGGTTTTATCTGTCGTTTACATATCCTTCCTAAAACACAAAAGTGCGACCCTCTCCAAACATCTAAATTAGCTAAAAATTTAGGACATGTTACAAAACTATATTTTCTAGAACCTATTTAGAATAGTTAAAATGTAGCTTGTACCGTTTTTTTGTGGCATCCTTCAGAAGTGAGCGGTCCGATACCAATATTTGTGGTCAAATCTCCATTCAATTAACACGGGGAGTTGGCTAGCTATGCCTTGCCCTCACCCATATTTTACAAAAGTGCGACTATTTCTGAACATCTAACCTAGCTGTAATTTTAGGTCATGTTAGAAAAATATATTTGCTAGAAGTTTGGAGAATAGCTAAAATATTGGCTGGTTATTTTTCACACAGTGATGTTAACTAGGCAAGTGCCCATTCTTCCAACGTACATCATTTTTAGAGGTCACGCGTCAATGTTGAGAGAACTGTGTATTGTGTATAGGAAAACGGACAGTAACTGCAGTATGATCCATGGCTTTTAATCTCGTTTCATTCAAACCAAGGTGACACCGGTAGTTCAGTGCACAATAATGTATCGGGAAACATTTCGATTGCCTATTGCCATCCATAATAAAAGACTTTTTTACATTTTTCAGACTGCGGAAATGATTACTTTCAATGCCCTTTATCCCGCGTATGTCTTCATGTATACCTTCTTTGTAATGGGAAGGTGGACTGCTATGGTGGATTAGATGAAATAGATTGCGAAAACCAAGGTGAAATATTACACTACAAAATTATCCTTCCAATACCAACATACATTCACCTGATCATCAGGTGTGTATAGAATATTTAAGTGTATGAGCCTGGCCACCCTCAGATGGGGTGTTTGGTACCAGTTCGGGAGAGGGAGAGGACAAAACTGCACTACTACCAGAGATAGTTGACATTATGGGCTATACATAAATGTATGATAGCAATTGAACCAGAGTACCTTTTGGCAGGGAAAGGTCATCGAACTTTACACAGGGTCAAATTTCAAACTTGCTCAAATTGTGTTACACAATTTTCCAAAGTATTTCACTAGTCACAAGGATTCGGAAAATATATAGTTAGATCTATCTAGAACGTACCGTTCTTGAGTTTTCGACAAAAGAGGTGTCGAATTGTTCGTTTTGATCAAACAATTCAAACAAGAATAGGATTGTGCCATCTATAATTATGATCTATAGTGGGAATTCCAATTGAATGAACGCAGCTTTCAATAGCTGTACTCGATCCAACCGCGATCATATATCGCGCATTTCAAACTACAACGCGAACGCACGACCTGACAATGCTAACCAATCACGAGTGCGTTGGCATGGTTAGATTCACTTCCTCGTTGCTCACGCACAGTTGCACACGCTGGCGTATATCGCGGAGTGTACGCAAATATTCGTCATGCTATTGAAAGCTGCGTTCATTCAATTGGAATTCCCACTATAGGATGTTTTGTTACCTAGGTAACACAGCAAAATAGGTCAAGTACCATTGAAGCCTGTTGACCTTAAGGGATCCAAAATGAGCGTTTATTGCGTTTCGACAGTATTTTTTGTGGGACATGAGAGCACCTCAGACCTATCGAATTGCATTCTGAATACGAAGCATGTCTTTCTGATATCAAATAATTTTCATTTTTTAAAATCACAATATAATACAAATTTTATGACAAATTATAAAAATTTGATATTTTTCAAATTTGTTGATATATAACAGTCCTCGAAGTAAATTATATAAATCTAATGATATATTCTTAAAGTGTATGTAGCAGGGAGGAAAAGCCGACAGTCAATTGAAAATTTTGACCTTTCATATTGAAGATATGGATTTTTTCCCAAAAAGACCTAATTTTTTTGGTGTTTTGGGAAAAAAAATCCATATCTTCAATACGAAAGGTCAAAATTTTCAATTGATCGTCGGCTTTTCATCCCACCTACATACACTTGAAGTATAAATCATCAGATTTATAAAGTTTACTTCAAGTACTGTTAAATATCAAAAATATCAATTTTTAATGATTTGCCATAAAATGTGTATTAAATTGTGAATTTCAAAAAATCAAAATTATTTGATATTAGAATGACATTCTTCATATTCAGAATGCAATTCGATATGTCTGATGTGCTCTAATGTCCCAAAATAAATACTGTCCAAACGTTCATACCCCAGCCCTTAAGTATTAGCAGTATTTCATTACTTGTCGAATACAATAAGATTTCAGTCATAGACACGTTAACACAGCTACCCAATATGACTGGGGTCTAAACTTAGTTCCTTTCCAAAGAGGTAGTCGAATTCGGCAGGCGATCATGCATGGAGACTTATAGGCTTGAAACAGGCACTGTCATTGATTGGGTAGGGTTAGTTAAGGGTTAGGATTAGCGTTAGGGTTAGGGTTAGGATTAGGGTTATGAATAAGTTTAGGGTTAGGGTTAGGATTAGCTTATACAAAATAATTACATAAAGGTTGGACCCCAGTAGCTTGATGAATCAAAAGCTAGCGAGAGAGGGCTCAAACAGGATCAAACGATCATCAGAAAAGTTTCTAAAATACTAAAAACCGAAATCATATCGTGATCGACCAGTAATGTAAAGCGTCCTGCTTTTTTACACCATTCGTCTATATCTTTTTACCAAATGACGTACGGTAGCTACTGAGGAGTCTCCTTTTGTTGACGACTGGTATTCACGTTACATACTGGAATCGTTTCCCACTAACATCGACTATGAAGAATTGGCGACCAAATTTGAAGAGAGTAACTACAAATCACGTGGGTTTCATCGTGTAAAAGGTGAAAACCCCCCGGATTGGAATACGTTTGTATCATTCAGTTCTACTGCGGATTTCAGTGATCTTGAAGATGTGTTACAACTGACGGGTGATGAAATTGCAAAGTATGGTCATCAAGGTGAAGATCTTATCCTGCAGTGCACCTATAATGAACAACAATGCAAAAATATAAGGTAATAAATTAGGTGTACTGTATGTAATACAAAATAGACCAACAGAATTTACGATTTAATGACAATAAAGAGATATTTTAACTTAAATAAAGCGCGCGATTTGAAATTTGGTGGTATTGACGTTTCTTTCATCTTCTTCTTTAACAGCAAATTTGCACGATTACTCGATGATACATATGGTAACTGTTTTACCTTCAACTATGCTGGAAATGGCAGTGATCAGACGCCAGTTCAGTCTACACGAGCTAGTTCAAATTATGGTGAGTAGGCTTGCCCGGGAAGTTGAAACTGTGGTGCTTGCAATATGGTCTCATGACACGGATTATGGCCATGGTCTATGAGGTAGCAATAACTCATGTAATAAGGCAATGAAGCGGAAGATCAACAATTTGGTCAAGAAATGGCTTGGAGCTCCGCGCAGCTTAACAAACATCGCAATCCACATTTTCTGAGAAGCAGGTTATTTACTTAGCCTTAGAGTTTTATTAGTAACTCACCAGCGGGAGGTGGTGTTTTTTAACTGCCGTCCCCCCACCTCGAGGTAGTCTTGATTATAAGAGGGCCGAAACTCCCCAAGACAGGCAATCAACTGATGATCACGCTGGTGAAAGCTCAAGACAATTTCCATCTGTGGTCTTTGTGTACATTTAACAAATTTGACTATAGACATATTGTGCATTTAAAGGGTATGTTGAAAATATCAAAAACTGTACAAATATTTACCAGCACATTTTTGTCACGGGCCTCCATTATGCGATGCCAATATTGTCGATCTTCAATAGCTTAACAACGCCAGTATAAATTTATATATCTTTATTAAATTGGAGTGAGCCCGGGGGGGGGGGGCACTTCAATATGAAATGGATAGCATACAGGTGTAGGACTGACACTTTCGCACTAAGGGGCATTCGGTGAGAGCATAACCTTTTTTAAATGGAATCTTTGGGTGAGAGCCGATACAGCACCACAGAAACCTCGAAAATCGACTTTCTAGTTCAAAATGGCTTCAAATTTATTTGTTTCTTCAAACTAAGTAACAAAATCAGTGATAAGTGACAATGTTCTTGACATTGGGCTCATTGGTGTCAACGGAAACGATGTGAATTCTTTATTAATACTATACATTTGACGCGCACACCAATGATGATTAGCTAAAAATAATCTCTAAAGTATCTTTTTTTCGTAGTTGATAAAATAATGATTGGGAATGATTCTTGTTTATTTTCAGGCCTGAAAATGACGCTATTTCTGGAACAAAATGAGTACCTGAGTATATTTGGCCGTGAAGCTGGTATTCGCGTTTCTATCAATCCTGCAGACACTGTTGCTTTACCAGTTGATGACGGTATCACTATAAGACCAGGCACAATTACATCAATTGGACTCAGATATGTAAGCTGTAAACATAGAGTACCTATTATTATACATCCCCTACACACCGACATCGCCCGGTTAATAATTACATTATACAGCCAGAGACACTGAAATGAATACCCGGGATCGATACACGTGAATGTGCTATGCACGATTGATATTCAGACGATAAATCTTTGGATACCGGGGTAGAAAATGATGAATATATCTCGTAAATGATTTCGTCTAAATAAACCAGATGTGGTTCCTTGCACTTGAATATATATGTTCAACGGATATGATAGTCGTTAGCTTGCGTCTGGAACTCAAAAATTGACAAAAATATTCTGATTTTCTGATGTGAGCAGTCACTCACATGGCGTATACATGTTCACTCACACACAGATGTCACACACAGCGTAGTGTGAGCACCCCCTCACATGGCGTATACAAGCTCACTTACACACAGAAAAATCAATTACCCGGCTATTGTCATGATTGTCAGCATGGTCAGTAGCCTTAGTCGGGATGTCCCTAGGCTCATTATGCGTCTCAAAGGTCGGAAAAAAATGGCCATGTGTGGCTGTGGATTCAACCTACCATGACGATTTCTGCCATGAAGATATCGGGGCGATGACACTGCCCTATAGCAGACGATGGTTCGAGGGGAGAAGGGTCTTCATAAGCTTTGATACTTTGAATATTACCCAATTGACAAATATCAAGATATTCATTTCAGTCACTGTAACCATGGTAACCAAACCTAAACCAAACTGGCTACAAACGGCTAGGGTCGAAATTCCAATATCCGTGTTTATGGTTTATCCTTATAACATTTCTCGTTATCGGCTGCGATCGGCTGTGACAAGTATCAGGCATATTCACAGATGCATAGAAGTCCCGGGGGGCACTCAACTTTGGAAGTGACGGGTATGTGCCTACCGGAGTCGCGAAGTAGGGGCCTATCGGGTACAATGCGTTATTTAAAAAAGGGGTCATTGGGTACAAACAAAATAAAAAAGGGGTCATTGGGTACAATATTTTGAAAAAAGGGGGTCCTCGAGTATAAGATTTTAAAAAAAGGGTCATCGGGTAGAAAATTTTGAAAAAATGGAGCAAAATTTTGAAAATTTTGGCATAATTTTGAAAAAATGGAGCAAAATTTGACAGTTTCGGCATTTTTTTGTTGCATTTTGATGAAATACGAATGTGTAGAAAATGTATAAACTTACTTTTATTACGTTTAAAGAAATAAAAATGCAAATATACCATTCAAAAGACGCTGATGCGAGTGACATTTTTGAAGAAAATGGTCATCCCTGCTAGAATGGTCAAAATCACAAAAACTGTATATTTTCTGTATTGGACGCATGACTACAAAGGTCATTTTTTCTAAATCTATATGTCCTAGAGTAATAAAACTTGAGGATTCAACTCAAAAGTTAAGAAAGTTTCTAAATCTATGAAAAAAAGAACCGATTTTGAAACAATGTCTTTTATAAGGGCGCACACCACCAAATCACTCCGCGAGCGATGTAATGTGGATGAGTTCCGGTAAAATCGAAATCTTTTTAGAGGTATTTTGGGTCTTTCTGCGGACTTGTAAGGAAAAGGAGAAGCATGTTATAGCTTAAATAAAACATTGAGACCTATACATGAACTTGGATCGCCCAAAAGGTGCAAAACACAATTTTTGAATAAAGTAGGCCCGCGGATTGAAAAAATGGCCAGAAACGGGTTTTCAGGGTATAGAAGGGTCGAAAATGGTCATGGTGCTGTTTAAGCGCCCATATCTCGAAAATTAATCACAAGACTACCCGTACATTGAAACATATATTAAATTTTCATCGATTTGCAATCGATTGGTAGTATTTTATAGTCAATTTGTTGCCGAAAAGGCCTAAAATCGCGCACGGAAAAGGTGTGTTTTCACGTGTGTTTCAATGGGACGCTGTATTGGTGGTGTGCGCCCTTATAAGGCATATTGGCCGGAATTAGGCCTGTCATAGAAATCAGGTCAAAAACAGGATAGATATGTGTAAAATTCCGATTTTATGGTCTGAATTAAGTCTTAAGAAATCACTTAATGATTTTAAAGCTCTTTAAAGTGAAAGTATGATTTAATTTTCTTAATTCGGATTGTTAAAGTTCATGAAAGTGATGAAAAAGAGCTAAAAAGTTAACAAATACGGTTTTTAGTGAGTTTTGATTAATTTAATATCATGTTTAAATTTGAGCACGTGTCCTTAAAACTAGTCAAATGTCAGTTGTTTTGGGGGGGGGGGGGCAAAATGAAACTTAATATCAAAATACGAATGTGTAGAAAATGTATAAACTTACTTTTATTACGTTTAAAGAAATAAAAATGCCCGGGATAGAAGTTAAGGAAAATAACAACGCAGGCCACTCCCACGTTCACAGAAGAAAGAAATCAAATGCTGCCGTTATGCATATTCATTGAATATAACAAAACAAATGTCAATAGAAAAGGTCAGATTTGTCTTCATGGGTTAAGAAAGACATGATACGTAAAAGAGTTTGAAAGAGCAATCAATTTGTGGAATTTAGTGATGATTGAATCATTGACCTCCGATTGCAAGCGGGGGAGTTTGTACTGACGGTCTAAAAAGCTGGAGAAAGGGTAGCTTACTTCATTAAATGAAATATAATATCTGCACTTTAATAGCTTAGGGTTATTCTTCACTTATTGTTTTTCACAGTGTGGTTTATGTAAAGTATAATTTGCTTATTATACACCATCTCATTCTTCATCTTCAACTCTTGCCATTCACAATATAGGCCTAAGATGCGCCGCCAACGGTTGCTTTTTCACCTCTAGGGTCATAGGCGTAAATCCCGGGAGGGGTTGTGGGAGTGAATCCCGAACATTTTGATGAGGAGGAGGGGTTGGTCCATACAATTATGTACCCACATTCCTGTATGTGGGTTTCTGACTATATTACCCTCGCATTCTGCCATTTTAGCCTTAAAAGTGACATTTTTGGCACCATTTGCGCGTGTTTATTCCACTTTTGCACCATATTCCACCATTTTTGGTTCGATATCGCCGGTCTAGCCCCCATTGGATTTTGTGAAGTGTGATAATGATATTAAATGTTGAAAACAGTTTCACGAAGGATTCAGTGTGATCAGTAGGTTGATATCGATATTTTCCCATGATGCATTGCGTAATTTGGCCTCTCTTCAGCAAGCGCCGGAGGTGCATCGTATTGCGAATCGACCGTATTTCATGACATGATAATAATGGATTAGAAAGACGTAGAAATAAGATGGCTAGGGATATAAATATCTTGATTGCTTGTAGTTTTTAATCATATATAGTTGTCAAAGGCAATTTGAATATTAAAATATCATGAATTCATACCCAAATAAAACTAACTCATACCATGATTTTGTTCTTTTATCAGGAGAACGTTTCTCGTCTTGGAGGGAAGTATAGTGATTGTATCCCCGATAATACTGTTTGGCACGATTTGCGACAAGGCAAAGTTACGACAATAGAGGGCGAACGTTACGACAGAAAGGTATAAGCTATTTTCATGATGTTCCACCATACAGGAAATATTAGCGCGTATCAATAGTAAGCTTACGGGAATTATTCCTGCTCTCGTGAGTTTGAAAACGTCACACCTGTGTAACGGTATATTATAGACATTCCAACGAAAAGTACGGGCACGTATCAGTAGGAATGACAATAGATCTAGTGTATGATGGGATGTATAAAAATATGAGCAACCACAATCATGGAAAATATGTTGTCACACTCTAACTGTCTGATGGTGAATATCTCATGTTGGACAAGCCATGTTGTCAACAGCTACAGGTCCGTGTGAGACTCTGCAACAGGTCCGTGTGAGACCCTGCAACAGGTCCGTGTGAGACCCTGCAACATTGATGGGGAGTGGCGAAGGTTGGGATACAGGGCAGACCTACTCTAAATTCATGAATGACTTGTAGCACCATGATCCGGCCATGATCACGCTCTTTCATACTATTGGAATTACACGCGTTTGTTGTTATGAGCAAGTACTAAGAGGTCATGCAGTCTTTGTATTCCAAATTCCAATATATTACCATCTCTGCAATAATTATCGTCAATAAGCCCATTCGCAATTTCAGATCATGGTGCATCATGGGTAATATTTGCCGATGAAATTGAGATAAACACGATGAGGTTACTGTACATTTCAATGCGGTGAACTGTGCCGTTTGCATAAAACATCTTGTACTGGGATTTTGCCAATTATTTTGTCTTTATTTCTTCATGATATCAATATATTTAATCAAATAAGAAGAAATAAAGACAAAATAATCGGCATAATTCCAGTACAAGATGTTTTTATGCAAACGGCACAGTTCACTGCATTGGAAACGCACTGCAGCCTCCTCGTGTTTATCTCTCGTTGAAGAACTGTGTGACGATGTCTGAGCATGCGCAGTTGCAATTTTCCGAAATGGCGAAAGGGCTTATAGGTTAGTAGTGAGCAGGTGGCTATTATGTTACTGTGTCACTAAATATTCAATATTTTTGCCATTTAATACAGCGTTGCCTAAGAGCTTGCCTTCATGGTAACATATTAGAAGCGTGTGGCTGTTCTGATACAATTGAACTTGATGGGCCAAGATGCAGGATATCAAATACTTCAGAAGGTGAGGTGAATAACATCCTCCAATCAAGTGGATTGGAGACTCTTTCTTGTCGCATTGTTATCAATTAATGCGTACTTTCTGTTCCAAGCACTGTGTCGAGGGGGGGGAGGGGGCACGTGTCCACCAATCGATCGGAAGTTTCAAAAAATCCCAATCAGACCCGGTGCCCCCCCAATCATGGTCGGCCCCCAGTATGATTATCCACGCTACGCCACTGACTGACTGTCTGAAGCACATAGGTCTCTAGCTGTCATTGTCATTAGCTGTTGAACATCATGGTTGATCAACCATCTAAGGTTGAAGACCCTTCGTTTTACTGTTCTGTGGTATTTGAACGCAATTTGTGTTACGACTCTTATTAAAGAGGATCATGAGAAAATACATTTTGTTTATTTTGTACAATGCTCCTATTTTAAAACCAGATGTTTGCCGTCAATACATGACTTACCTTCACGACAACAATGCACTTGGATGTGACTGTGGACAGCAATGCAAGTAAGCTAGTACTAGTCGAAGCGAAAGTTGTGTTTTATTGTTGATTTTGGATTCATTTGCTTATTTACACTCGCCATGTTTCTCAAACTTTCTGAACTTCTTGTGTGTGTATCGTTTAGAAATATAAGTTTATTATGACAATGTTAATATTTGTCCTATTCTAATCCGGATTTAGTCCGTTTTATTTGCTCTCAGCTAAGACCATAATATTAGAATTATCATCCATGCACTGTATGAATACACATACATATTAAGATCGTGGACAAGAATTTTGACACGAGTGATGTTTCTTTGATTTTCACAGCACCAGATATTTTACGAAAACTGTGTCTCAATCGGCATGGCCATCAGAGGTCTACTTAGTAAGTACGCCTCCTCATCTAGTCAACATTGGGTCTTTCCATTGTAACCCCTGAATTATTGTTTGCTCCAACCATGCACGACGGGTTTAGGGCGTTTTTTAAATTGAAATTGGGCGCGTCAGCTTCCGCAGGCGGTGTCCGAAATGGATGTGCCCCCTCAGAGTTGGGAAAATTCTTCAAAATGAATTTGGAAATGTGGAGAAATGATGGGAAAAAAGCGGGAAGTGGTTTAGAGACAACTCAACTGTTATTTAAATTACCTTGTGCTAATCTTAATGCAATATTGTTACCCCCAACAGTTGAATCGATAGCTGGCAGATTTCTTGTGCTGGATGCCAATGATTGGACTGTAAATGTGGTCCAGAAAGCTGTTCCACGTCAGTGCATTTTGCTGTTGTGTCAGTTGGACAACTGCTTAGTTACTGACAAGTGTTTAGAGTAGAGTATTGAAGTAATCTTGTGTGAAATTTTGGTTCATTTTGATGGAAAAGATTTTTTTTGGCTTAGTGCTTAGTGTAGTTTAACCGCCGTGTCTAAACCTTTGTGACAATTATTTTTATTTGTAGCAACATTTGCTTCGAACTATACACTCTATATCTGATAAGACATTCGATATCAACGACATAGAATCGGTTGAACGTAACCTTGTTCGATTGGAAGTTTTCTTTGAGGAATTGAACTATGCTGTCACGAAAGAAGTACCTGCCTATGAGGTAATATTCATGTTGATGTTTCCTTTATCATGTTTATTAAAAAATACATACTAACGAAAACGTCAAGTATCATCAAAACTGATTACATGTTAACAAACAATACTATTATGGCGAAAGGGGCTGGAAAGTCAATACTCCACATAAACGAAGCTCTTAAATAATTACCCAAAAAAGTAAACTTTTATCAGGCGGCTGAACTTTTGATATTATAGCCAATGGCATGTGTCATCAAACATGACATACAAAGTCAACGCATTGTATAAGTCATTTGGCTTTTTGGTTTGTATTGATTTTCTGATGTCAAATGTCGTCCCCTTTAGCCCTATACATCCATCTAAAAATATAGAACATTTTCAGCGCAAATGTGAATGATTATCACAATTAGCAAGCCAATACGTTGGTTCGCGCAAATTGCATTTGGTCCCGATATTGTAAACTGCGGAACATGCGAAGGTATGCCATATTACTACTTTTTTTTCAAACAGTGATTTTATGCCAATATAGTATATAGTACACTTACATGTAACAGAAAGCGTCCACGTTAAAGCAATATCGACGCATTTAATCGTAAAGGAGTATCAGTATGTTGTTACCAACCAAAGCTCACTGCTTGAGCAGATAAAACAGATTGATATATTTCAGAAGTTAACATTAAAACTTAATTATTTGCCATGTCTATCCATGCAGGAGGAAAGTTTATTCAGTGACATCGGTGGAACTGCTGGACTCTACATTGGCTATTCATTAATTACGATAATGGAATATTTGGCAGTCGGAGTTTTACTCATGCGATACTGCTGTAGTAAATATTTTACAAATAACGGGTACGATGTTAATGGTGAAGAGAATCAAATGGATGAGACCACGATGAGACAACAAAGACGGCAACGGCGATGGGAAAATGTGTATGGATCCACATGGGATTTTAACAACATGCTTTGATCATAACAAGAAATTAATAATATGGTCAACCCTGTAGTGCCCATATTACATTGTATATTTATATTTCTTAGAATCCTTATTACCTCGTCTATTATATTCACAATATTTTGAGCTTTTAATCAACAGAAGCTCAATTTTTCTGAATGAAGTTGGGATTTATTTGGGTTCAGTAAACACATAACTAAACGAAATTAAAGCTTCAAATAGAACACAACATACCATAATCTGTGCTTGACAATACACTGACCAGGACTTTAACACCACAGAAAGTATATTCTTATTTTTTAATGGTATACCGTAAAGATTCGCCTAATTGCGCACTTGGGCTCCTTTGCCTAGGAGTAAATATCATGTGCAAATAGAAAGTCCCTATTCTGAAATCCAAACAAGAATTAAGGCAGGTGGTGGCCGCATTGCATTCTCTAAATTCAGTAAATTTTCATCGTCAACCGTGTAATTGAATGGGATTATTTTGAAATTTTAAAACGCTTGAAATATCACAAACAAATAGGCCTATGTTGATAAATAATATAAATACAAGCTAAAACCGTTGGGGTTTGATAATGATCCCCACAAAATTAACCGACTGTATTGAAAAATGCCATACGGCCGGGAGGTTTCACAAGTTGCCGGCTCGATCATGTCATCCGCCGCCTGAATTAAGGTTCCGTGTCCTTATTTTGCTGGTTGGAATTTTACGGGAGCGCATTTTTGAGTTATACTTAAAATTGGACTTATTGCCAAAGGAGCCCTAACGCCATTAGGCAAATCTTTACGGCATATCGAAACAATACAGTTAAAAGTTGGTCAAAGTATTTCTAGTAATTGAGCGTAGACATATCACTTTCTGCAATTAATATGATAGAGAATCCTTTTATATAATAATAATAATTATTATTGTTTGAAGAATGTAACTCATGTTCAGATTTATGTACAAATGCTCTAGTTCGGGGAAATTCATAAAAAAGCATGATTTTGACTCGCATTGTTTGGACAACATAACAAAATTCTTCTTAGAAACATAGAAAATTGTTCTTATTAATGTTTGAAACTAATTATTGTTACCCTGCTACGATAATTGCCTAAGTAATTTTGAAAACAAAGTACAAAATATGGTTCAAGCATGCATCAGTTACGTAACCAGCCGAATAATTTCTGACTATTCCCTTTAATTTGTCTCATTATCTTGTGCAAAGATTGTGAATAAATATATTTAAATGCATGCCTGAACCATGTTTTTTCTACTTTTCGCTCTCTTAAGTAAAAGGGTAGTTGAATTTCTGAAATACACACACACAAAAAAAAACCGCACTGATATTTTAAATAATTATCTTGAATATGAACCATCTTTTTCTCAAAAATCATTTTGGAATTTATATACCGTGTTGAAATTTCCAGCAATAAAGTGTTAAAAATAAAAAATATCTCTCTCCAGGATTATAATTAACAAGTTAAAGACTGAAAGCTTGTGTTTTAGTCCCTAGTTTGGCAAAATTATTTATTGCTATACTTCTTGCTTTTAAATGCAAGATTGGGCACTCTTACTGTATTTCACAAAAAAGTGATTTGGTGCATTTTGATGGAAAAGATTTTAAGATATGACCTTATGAAAAATTATAAGTTTAAAAATATTATAGAGATGTTGCAGTTTTTCAAGTAATTTATGGAGATGATTTAGTTTAGTCCTTCATCTGACACTGACGAGAATGATATTATACCATATGAACAAATACATTTGTAGGTTTTATAGGGTCGATTTCAATACAATATCATGTATATTAGTTTTAAAAACAATTGTTGATAAATATATATCCAAACTTGATATATTGTTTGCTTAAAGAATGTGATGTCGTTAATTAACAAAATAATAAATTTAGTTTTCACTGGAATATGTTTGCATAAGTTTCATCTTCCAATATATTTTATTTTAAATTCCTATGTGTCTCGTTGCACTGATAATAATATGTGACTGGACACTACGAATGAGCCGTAAACTCGGCAAATTGTATTCTGAGTTACAGTGTAAAATGTGCGTGAAGGTCGTATTCATTGGTATCTCAATTCGTTGCGACAAGTATCTCATCAAACATTGTTTAAACCAATCAATAATCCTATTGCTGAAGAGGATAATAAGCTATATAATCTTTAAATAGTTCTTGTCTTTGTTTGCTTTGGCTAAATCCTGTTCAAGTGGTGGATAACAAAACATTGTATTTTGTCTTGGTATGTATAACAAACAATTAACAATGAGAGGACATTCCTGATCCTCGTTGACTTGGGGATGATTTGAAATGACCGTCAATTATGATTGTTTGATATTTATTACCAGAAATGTGGAAAAAGAGACACACGTAGAACTGAAAAAAGGTACAATTTTGTTGAAGGAACAGAGTTCAACAAACCATAACCCCGCTTCTGGATATCATTTGAAGTCAAATGATATACCATTTTAAAGCTTATGATATATATTTTCTAAACACGAAATAAAACAAAATTGACCGGGCCGACTTTACGGCTGATTTGTGGTGTCCACTCACATGTGATTATTGTTTGAAGATAATGGAAATCAAATATGAATAATTGTAATACGTCAATATGGTATAAAGTTCATAATGCACGTGAGGCACGTGAAATAAAATAAATAATTTTGTATTAGGATCCAATACGTATTGATAATAGATACACGTAGCAACATAAAATACTATTCAACATTAAGGTATATCACTGCCAGTTATTGTCAATGTGAAGACGAATGATCGGTGAGTACTTTAGTTTTATCTTAAAGTATACAGGAAATAAAATGTTCTAATACGTATATGTGTTTATTGGCATTTGAATCTATAATGATAATTTGGTAATTTATCTATTCATTGGTAACTAAATGTTTAACGTAAAATGTTTAACCAAAAAATAACCCCTCTCTACTACAGTCTGTCCACCTAGAAGTGCAAAGTAAATAGACCTCGGAAACTGGAGGTATGAGAATAATTATTTCAGTGCAATGCGTGTGTTATGCTGCGCTTCTTTGGCGCGCCAAGTGCTGCGTGATTTTTTTAAACATGCAGTGCGTGTGACGCAAAGCATCGACCCCCGATTCCACAGATTTGGTTTGTACTTCAAAGTGGACAGACTGCAATAAAAATTAATAACAAATAATACAGAGAGTATAAATTTCTTTTTAAAGGAAAGTCACCACTATGTAACCAGTATTACACATATTACTGTGCACCATAAAAGTCATAACACCGACACTGGCACAGTCTGCTTATAATCTGAGGCAGAGATAAAAATACTATTTCGCGTCTGACGTCACTTGTCAATCAAACTCGGAAATAATTTATTTACGAGTTGTCGTTGTGAATGAAACTCAGAACGCGGCGGTAAACAGTATTTCGCATTGTCAAATTCACCTGCAAACATACAAACCGTCTGAAAAGTCAACAATGCCTATTAAAGTTGCTTTCTGCCTTTTTGACATTTTCTGTTCTTGTTCTTTCTTCCGATGACGGCACCAGCTGAGGCAAAGTTCCATTTACGCTACTAACCAATCAATGGCGGTGGGGGTTTGATTGACAGTGACGTCAGGAGTAAAATAGTCTTTTTTAATTCGGTCTCAGATTATATATAGCAAGCAACATGATTCTCATATCTGATATCAACACATGGGCTTTTTACGGTCGTGCTCATGGAGCATAACTTGTTTGCAACGTAATTCTGTTGCAAATGAAGCTTAAGGATTTTCATTATGCTTTGGTTATCACAGGCATCATGGATAAACATTTGACACCGTTTGGAAACCACACCAGCCAAATTCATTGCGTTTCAACCACTTCTGGGGACTCTCTTCATGGAAGTTGCGAGACTGACCACCATCGCATGGAGAACCGAAAGAAATATGTGGTGGGTGCTGTGGCACAGATGGTCAATGGCATTCTGGCTATCATCTTTGGCATCGGCTGGATGAATGTTAAGTGTAAAATGAGCGAATCCGGAGTACCAGTTTGGGCGGGAATATGGGTAAGTTTGAGCAGTGTATGAACAAGTTATACATTTCGTTCCCTGTTCAAACCTTGGTATCGTCATCCGCAATAAGTATTATATAACAACCAAAGAGCCTTTATAAACATAGAGTGGCAATAGATTACATAACGCATTGTTCCTTTGTGCCGATTTGATTTACCGACACGTTATTCATCGAGAGGTACTTTTTGTTCCAGACATAGGGCTTCCGGCATTAGATCGGTAACTGACCTGACAGCGTATTAACGCTATAATAGACAGGCTACTGTCAATAAGTGGTCAAACGAAAGTCACGTGAAAGCGGTTACACAAGCGAGAGGTACATTTTGTTCTAATACAACCCAAGGATGTGCTTGAGTTGTCACATGTACACAAAAGCACACTTTACCTTCGACGTACAATTATTTACTACCCATCTTAATTTAGGCGCCTCATTTGTTGGTCGAAGTAGCAAAAAAAATTGATTTTCAATATCTAAATATATTATTATTGAAAATAGCACATTGATGTATTTCAACAGTTCATTTTACAAATCATACACTTTGAAAACTTTCTTGATTTATTGTTGTTAATGAGTTCTGTACGTTTTACAAAAGTGTTGCTGTTTCAGCCCTCTTTACAACATAATTCAAGAACAACAGGACCTACAAAAGTATATCTGTGATATTTGAATTCTTCTATACACTCGCTATGAAATGATCAATGCAATTTGTGCCAAAGCTCAAAAATTTTAAATAGAATTTCAAATAATTAACTTGCGTTAATGATCGTTTATGCTGGTTTAATTCCATACAGTTCTTAGCATCTGGCATTATAGGTTTGGCGTCATTGCGGACACTGGATAGTATATGTTTGGTAAGTCGACCCTGATGAATTCTAGGATGATTAGAAAATAAGTATAGAAAACAGTACCTACGCACCCGTACAATAGGTATGGCCATATTTCGGTCAAATTTATAGATATAAATTTAATGATCAAAATATGTTTCAAAAGTCTATTTATTGTAAAACACCAGTTATTGTCTGAGCTTTAGTTTACTAAATAATATCCCATATTGTTCAAATTAGGGTCTATATATATATTAGATGGAGTAGTCGTACGAGTTTACTAATGCTGGTTTCATACTTTCTGCCGCTTGCCGCTGAGCGGCGTGACGTTTCATCATGCCACTTGCACTGCAAGCGGAGCGGCACACCGCTGATCGGCAGCGGCATGACTCTGAAAGCCAGTCTTGCCGCCCAGCGCCGCTCCAAAATTGTATTTTGTTCTCATACGTCAGAGCGGCACCGCTCCGAGTTGATTTGAATTCAACTCACAGCGGTACTGCCGCCGCGGCAAAGCGGTGGAATAATCGATATATCGGCTTGCCGCTGGTCACCGCTAGCGTTTCTGGTGCGACTGCGCAGTGAAGCAAAATCATTTTCAGAGCGGCAAAGCAGCAAGCGGCAGGAAAGTACGAAACCAGCATTAAACACATTGACGCAGCTCTAGGTTTTCTGAACCGGGGGGCACAACTTGTAAATGTATCCTTTTTCAATCAGTTAATGTGGCAACGTCAGCAGGCAACAAAAACGGAAGGGTCACCATCAAAGAATTTCGGCTACATGTAGGCCTGCTCCTTATTACTTCACCATGCATAAGTAATGCACACAAAAGTACAATGTTCAAAACATTTTAAAACGTCCTATTTAAAAAAATTATATTTCGCAGATGAAAACGTACACCGTATTTTTGGGTATTGACATCATTTTTGGTTTCAATGTTGTTGTCATCGGTGGAATTGCAGCAGCTACAGAACCGGTACGTAAATAGACATATTATTAATTCTATGCCAGAAAGATTGAAACTAAGCACGTTGTAGGTAGGTCCTAAATTGGCTTATATGGCCAAAAATATCAAAAACGATTATGAAATTATAGCACGCCCAAATGACACAGATTTAAAAGCGCGCCATAAATCCTGACATTTTAATGCTGATGATAGAAAACTTTTAAATACTTTTTGTAACTTAGTACTCGAAAGATTTTTACTACTTGCATTTATGCTGATTGAGAGTTTCTTAGGGATTAAATCTTGTTTCACCGTTGTTCATCCCCGATTAACAACGATGCGTCTGCGTCGTTTGCGTGGTTTACTTCGTGAGGGCAGCTTTAGCTAAAGATCGTTTAATCTACACGATTCTTTCATCGGTAATGTCCAATTGTCATTGCCACTCAATCTTACAAGAAGTTCGATGATTTCTCTGTTAATAATATCAGCAATAAAACTAAAGAATAAAGCGGTAATGTTTATTACCTGATACTTCCAACATAAGACAGTGTTTACCACAGAATTCTGTGGGTGCCAGTGCCAGACATGCATGACATGACGAATTTTACACGTTCTCGCGTACACGTAGCCTTGCGTTCGCGTATACGCAACTGGACTGTGAATTTGTGCATATTCTCAGTCAGCCAGGTAGATAAACATAATAAAATGAATATTAAATCTGTTCATCTAGACTTACTAGCACATCCTTATCCTCAAATGAATGATTGGCAAATTTGAACTGCAGAATCGTAAACCTGTAGAACTGGGTCTACGGTGCTGATACATGCGCTTGTACAAGGGTTGTTTAGTCTCCCCTATATATATGAGTCCTCACAGTCAAAGTCTTTGCACTGGAAGGCATAAACAATATTACTTTGTTTATTACGTGGGGGGTGTCCTTGGGATGCACCAGTTTCTGTCTCGACAGAGAACATAGGTGTTTTGAAAGAGGAGTCAAGGAGGCAGGAACCTTCGCTCAACAGAGGAGGGGGGGGGCACTTCGCCACAACCTGTCAAGGACCTACGACGCAGCAATCAGGAAACTACCCCGGCGACTCTCCTGTGACGTCATACCATCAAGTGTGTCACAGGTCAATAGCTCACCACCTGATCAGTTATCCTGATGATGCGTCTTGGATGACACGCGATACTGTCGCTATCAAAAATAGTAAGTCCAGATGAACAGATTTAATATTCATTTTATTATACTGGACTGTGGATTCATACAAAGGTATAGGAAGAGAAAACAGGTTCAACGTTAGTCAAGTATAAAACTCTCAAGCTTTTGTCAAGAATACTTCTGACTTAAGAGATGGTGGCTTTGAAAAGAGTCGTTTTAAATAGTTGCCCCTTTCCTAGTTTAAGATATATAAATTGTTCTAATCTTATTATTATGTTTCATTTTAGGATATGTACGATTTATATGTGCTACGAGTTACAATTGATGCAATGTTGGTGTTACTGGGCTTCACTGGATGTCTGGTAGCAATGGCATGTATACTGCTGTGGTCAAATATTGTTTGCAGAAGTTGTCTCATTGACAAAGTAAGTTTTTTTGCAATTACGAACCTCTTGTATTATATTGGCAATTATTGTTATTGAGCTAGTAATATTTAATCTTTCCCTAGAGAAATCCTTTTCAGAGGGCTGAGCTTTTGGAAGAAGTGCCATCTTCAGAGCCGAAATTGACACTAGTTCCGAAAGCCCAGCCCTCTGAAAAGGTCTTCTCAAGGGAAATATTAAATCTTACTCATGTTTACCGACCTAGAGTACCAAGTAATTTCAAATTATTGTTATTGTACCTTATTAAAAGCCGTGTAAATATTAGCCTCAAAAGGTATCATTTAATTTATCAACCACCGACTTCACCAGTTATCTATAATTTTATTACCTTTTAATACAAAACAAGATGTTTAACCGTGTAAATGATGTGTGATTATTGTTAAAAATTAACTTTGGAAGGAACGTCCATTCTATCCACTGGATTCAAATACTTGATTCTAGCTCATACCAATTCCATATTACACGGTTTTTAATGGGGAAATGGTAATTGCAATTCCGGACAATTATCTCATATTCAGCAGTTCAGAACTCTTACACTGTGAAAAACATCATTATCAGTTCATAGAAGGTTGAATCCCCAAACTAACTATGACCAAAATCTTAACCAATGACCTTTCTTAGTTTTATAGCACCGAGTATGTATACCCTAAATTCTAGGATCTATTGCCATTTGATCTAATACCATTTCGTCCAATGCCCATTTAGCCTATATAGGCCTACAATTGGTCTATTACCAGAAAGACTAATTACCATAATAGTCCAATAACCATATTTGGTCTAATATTCTTATTAACAATTAATACCCGTTTGGTATAATAACCGTATGGTCTAATAACTAGTCTAATACCATTTTATTTATTTGCCAATTCCTCTAAAAATGCCATTTTGTCTCCCACTGGTTGAGGCTGTAAATACGTGTAATGAGACGAGCACGTGTAAATAATATTATGAGACGAGCACGTGTTTAAACAAACGTACTACATGTACTACCTGTATTACACATTATTCCATGATTATTCCCAGGTATTCGCAGTAGAATAATATTATAGTTTAGTGTTGTGCGCCCTCCATTCTTAGAATCTCAAGATTTACGCAATAGAGGGAAATGGAAAATCGGTGTCAAGCGGATGAATTTTAATTTTCATCAAAATGTGAAATAACGAAAGAAAGCATATTGGTATTTATACTGAATTTTAAAGCCCCCTGACCCTTTTCAGATGGCGTACAAAAATAGTCCCTCATGTTATTTTCATACACCGCCCAGGTCTAATTAATGGTATTCAATACTCAGTGAAGGCATTAAATAGTTGTTTCACATTTTGTTTTAGGAAATGAAGAGTTCGGACGGATCTTATCTATCAGGTAGGTATGATAATAATCAAGTAATACTCAAATGTGAGCTTTTACAACTAATCTTTAAGCGTATTAAATATTAAATAACTTAATTTTTAACTTGAGGCATAATAGTTTAATTTGTATCAATTTCTAATCATACACATTTGTATAAAGCAATACAATACATTAGAGAACGAATTTGGAGAAAACCTTCTGATAATTACAAACACTCGCTGAGCAGCAAGACCTTCCCTGTAAGCTTTTAATCCGATAAGCTGATTATCTATTTGTTTTCATGAATTGGAAGACATTCTTTGATGTATTACTGGGCTCAATCATCTGAAATTACTGGAGCGTGAGCCACCCAGGTTGATGGCTCAGCATAGTATTTTATTGTCAGAAGGTTTTCTCCAAATTCATTTCCTAATGAATCCATTATTTGTTCATTTCAGTTCTTATGGATACGAGAAGTAACAGTAATTCAGAAAAGATCTACAAAGTATTTCTGCCACTAAATGAGATTCATTGCAAGTTCAGCTGTCTTGGACAATTGGTTTGTGGTATAAGCTGTCTTGTGTTTGGGATGATTTCAATGGCATTACATTGTACTTATAGTGAAACGAGCACGGCTATCTTCTCGGGTGTTTTTGTAAGTGAAACATCATCGTCATTATCATCAACATCATCATCATCATCATCATCATCATCATCATCATCATCATCATCATCACCATCATCATCATCATCGTCGTCACCATCATCGTCATCATCATCAACAACAACATCACATCAGCACGAACAGCATCAACATCATCATCATCACCACCACCACCACCACCACCACCATCATCATCATCATCATCATCACCATCCACCATCATCATCATCATCATCATCATCATCACCACCACCACCACCACATCATCATCATCATCATCATCATCATCATCATCATCATCATCATCATCATCATCATCATCATCATCATCATCATCATCATTATAATCATCAACAACATCACATCAGCACAAACAACATCATCATCAGCAGCAGCAACAACAACAACAGCAAGAGCAGTACCTGCAGAATCATCTGTCGCATCATCATCGTCGTCGTCATAATCGTCAAATCATCGTCGTTGTTGTCCGATAGTTGTTGTCGTCGTCGTAGTCATAGTCACCGTATAAGCTGGATCTGTTGTTCAATTTCACTAAAGATTGGTCAAACTGATCTGATTTGTGCGTTTCGATATGCGTATGTGAAGTATAAAAATTATATCGTCACTCTGCTACGATAATTGCCTAAGTTATTTTTTGTAATTTGAGGACAAAGTACAAAATGTGGTTCAAGCATGCATCAGTTACGTAATCACCCTAATTATATCTGATTATTCCCTTTATTAATTTGTCTCATTATCATTTGTTCGTGTGCTTGCTTGAACCATAGTTTGCACTTTGTACAAAATTACAAAAGATGACTTAGGCAATTATATGACGATAATAGAAGAATAACTAAGCATAGCCAGTCAGTTAGTTTGGAGGTATGTTGGTGTAGCATGCAAAACACAATAGCTGATTTTATATTTTTGTTTTTATTTATTACATATCATAGTTTGTTCTGACCGGTTGCCTTGGTTATTATGCCACAAAGAAGCCTTACAATACATGCTTGGTAAGCATTTTGTTTATGCCATTACAACACGTTTATAATATCCTTAAAGTATATGAAAAATAACTTTCAAACCGGATAGAATGTTTTTAAATAAACGGGGAAGTTGATCTTGGAAGTATGTGGTGTAGGAGTGAGTTAGTCAGCTGAACATAGCTAATAGCTAATAGGGGATGGAATTTAAATGTTACCTTGTACGATTCCTCTATATATGCGAAGATCTAATCCAATCAGACCAAAGTCGCCAATAATGAAATTTTCTGAGATACCGTAAAAACTCGATAATTAGCATGTGTGCTTGCTATCGAGCGTTTTTAAAACATGCAGACATGAAGAGCCCCATCCACAAAAGTGTACAGGGTGTTGAGCAAATCATCGATACCCATAGTTATAAACGAACAAGTAAACCTGCAAATGTGTGTCTCAACCCCATTAGCTCAATTGGTAAAGCGCCGGACGTTGGTACAATTTCATGCTTTCAAAAGCGCTCGATAGTAAGCACATGATTGCTAACTATCCAGTTTTTATGGTATAGGCAAAAATCTTCTTCAAAATGACTTTTTTTTCCTTCCAAAATATACAAGAATATCTTTCATTTAAAACTGCCTTCAATGAGGACATCAGGTCGAAAAGAAATTTCTTAAGACATTAAAAAATGATTTTCCTTCAACGTGTTTAAATTAATGTACTTTAACTTTAGAGTTTTCTATCATTATGATGTTTATTTCAGCTCATCGTTTACACAGTGTTTTGCGCCTTATGTACAATTTACGCAGTGGGTCTTTTTTCACTCGCAGTAATTGCTGCATCCAAAGAAGGTGCACTGAAAAAAGAAAAGGTTTGTGCAATTGGTATTCATAATAAATAAGTAAAGCCTTAAGGGATCGGATAGTAACGATGCACATTATAGTGGGACCTGAGAGTACATCAGACACACAAGTGAATATGAGGTAACCCCAACATTTTACAGAGTGATTAATTTGTAGCGTTTTATGAAGTAAGCAGTTATTATGATGAAAATTAATAGTTAGGCCTATGTATATTGTTCATTTAGTGTAACAGTTGTAAAATATTGTGTTCATAAAATCTATAATTGTCCTTTAACTCTGTTCACGCGGGTGTCTACTGCAGACGACAAGTTAAAAAAATGTAAAAATTCAAAAATGTAAATTTCCATGACCATATTTGAAGCCAGCATGAAAATGCATTAAAATGAGTACAAACAAGCCTAGTATTGGTTCAGTAGTTCTTATGATAGCTCTTGATATTTTGAGAAAATATTTCAAAAACTTTTCATTCCGTCCATTTTACATTTTTAGGCGCCAATGGCAGCTCTGATATTCTTTGACATAGCTTTGGTCATCACTAGCTTTGTAGAAATATGTCTCGCCGTTTGGAGTATTGTACTTGTGTCAGACGTTGTTTGTGGAAGTTGCAGTACAAAAAAGGTTTGTAAAATATGTTAACTATCTTGATAGAAAAAACCCTTTTTTCACATGTGTTTAAAACCCTACAATTATAAATGTCCGATTTCTGAATCACAAACTACTCGGCAATGAAACACTCAACAACGTCAAAGAACCATCTTGTTTTTCTAGACTTGTTTTTTTTTTTTTTTTTTTTTTTTTTTTGCGAATAAAACAAATTAAACGCAATTTACAGCTTGTGAAAACTAATAAGCCAAATTTTCGTCCCTATTTCTTAATTATTTGTCCCATTTTTAGTCATTTTAAGGACGCTTTACTTTTTGCCGTCCCCATTTTCCCAGCCCTTAGAATTTTCTGCTTGGGACAGGTAGGCCCCGGCCCTCTGGCTACGCCCCTGTAACAGGATCGCTATCGGTTTAAAAATAAATAAAATATCTTGTTTTACTTTCACAACCAGAGTCCTTACGAAGGAGCCCAATTACCATCATCTTCTGTCTTTGTGGTTCGTGGTGAGTTTTCTATAAAATTTGTTAATGTTATTATAACAGTTGTATATATTATGATACGTTGAAATCCAAACTCTTTAACAAACGTTTATGTGATTTTCATATTGAAATATGGGTAGGGATTTAGTATAAATTATTTTATTTATTCTTCTCTCAATATTACAGGTAGTGGAGAACAATCAACACCAACTCATTCTACAATATCTCCTCAACTAAAACCTTTATGAGAACAAAACATTGGTGAAATACACATACTGTCATAAAACCTTGACGACGTCATGTACTCAATTTGTGCTCACTTACAGAAACCTACGAACTTTGAGTTACAACTCTTTTTCTGTTTCGATTGTGTTAGTTTGCTTAGGCATAATACTGAAGATGTTTGACTGCAATATTGCAGTTTGTATATGACTGAAGTTAACAGAGCGTTTTGTTAAATGACATAGCTTTAAATGACATTGCTTGTTGCCACAATTTGTTTAAAATTGGCATATAATGCGTATTGACATGGATTCTACAATTTTGGCGCGAAACAAGCTTGTCAAAATAGTGTGCTTGCTCTGTAAATCGATAACGTCTGCTCCAGTAATCGATTGCAGCAGCACAGCTCTGCACCAATGCAAACCACCTGACAGTATCATGTTCGTTCTGTTTGAGTAGTAGATTATTAAATTACAACTACACTTAAAAGTTCTTCTATTTACAATTTATGCAAGAATATGTGTGATAAAAAGACCGTAAACGTTCGCCTAATGACGCACCTGGGCTCCTTGGGGTAAATTTCATGTACAAAATTAATAGAGAGCTCTCTCCTCTAAAAATCCCAACAAGAATTGAGGTTATGTGCCTTTATTTGCTGGTGGGATTTTTATAGGAGGGCGCTTTTACCTTGTGTCTAAAATTCCAGTTATGTCAAGGGAGCGTTTACGGAATATATTCATTAGTGTTTTAAATGATCATTTGTTATGGCTTCACAGAAAATATGCCTATTTCCAAATCGTAAACCATGTAAACGCTAAGTCGTGGATATTAATCTTTACCTTACAATTTTACAACACATTCATTACTCTTTTTGGAAGAAATGGTGGCTCTTAAAAGAGCCGTTGGGTTTAGTAATCAGTACTCGCTTTACTTGGATGTAGTGTACTTGGTGACAGCCTTGGTGCCCTCGCTCACGGCGTGCTTAGCCAGTTCACCAGGCAGAATAAGACGGACAGCAGTCTGGATCTCGCGGCTGCTGAGGGTTGACTTCTTGTTGTAGTTGGCCAAACGGGAAGCCTCGCCAGCGATGCGCTCGAAGATATCATTGACAAAGCTGTTCATGATGCTCATGGCTTTGCTGGAGATGCCAGTGTCTGGGTGCACTTGTTTGAGCACCTTGTAGATGTAGATGCCGTAGCTTTCCTTTCGGCGTCTACGTCTCTTGACTACTTGACGGCCCTTGGCCTTACCGGCCTTCTTTTGTCCCTTTCCGCTTGGTGTGACAGGCATGTTGTCGATAAGTTTCTTCAACACAGAATGACCAGTCTTGATGATAGAACCCCATATTTATACATTTTGGTATGTAAATGAAGGATCCTACGGGGTACTAGTAACGGCTCACATAATCGATTGTATAATGTGACCATATTGATCATGTGCTTGCTTGTATTGACTTAGTCAAACCTTGGTGTTACTGTTTATGTGTTTATTCGTTTAGAAACTCCGGCAAAAACAACGATTGTCCAATTTGGAACTTTTCAAAATATAGGAAAACATGGGCATATATAATATTTTGTCACAGAGACTAGAGACCAACTATTTTCTAAATTGTATGTTGATCATAATAGATATTTGTAGCTATTTATACACAAGAGTTTATATTGAGTCATTCAAACAATTCAATCTAACTTACAGTATGTGAAAATCGTTTTTCCTAACTTAAATTGATTATTATTGATCTTGAAGGGCGTCTCACATTGATCTGTGAATGTGACGAGAAAAAAAGCGCCCAAAAATTTCCATCAAAATCTTTGAATTAGGCGCCAAAATCTCAAATAGTAAACAAATATACTCTTGGTCTGTTTAAGAAGTTGCGTGAAAAAAGATTTCTCTGGAAATTTCTTTGGAAAATGTAGACACATAATTATTAAATTGCAGTTATTGGTCCTACTCCAATATATCATATTTTGTCTTACTGAAGATCAAATTGTTTTAAATTATGTGAATCAATGACTAGGGGCACAACGCTTACTCAAAATTGATCAAATGAAAATCAAATTGATTTGTAGGAATAACAAAACAAGTTCTTCAATCTCGCGCCAAAAAATAACAGAAATAAATAAATATTTTCTGACACTGCTAAAAACCATGCATTAGGTAGTTTTGGAAATTTTTAAGAACCGAAAAGATCCAATGTTATTGATATAAACGAACATAAAGCTTTGCCACAAACAATAAAAAAGGTAATGTATTTATTTAGTAGCAATATTAGGCTTAACTATTCATACTGTAACATGATGTACCAAACAAGATTTGAATGTTGAATTTGTTAGGAGCGATCTCTGTCATATTCAGAATACATACGGATTTATATATGCAGGTGCTGCCATTATTCTTTATCCAGTAGCCCTTAATAAAGCCCCAATTGAACTAATTAAAAACATTTAGTAAAAGCACATGCATCAGGAATATTATTACAGCAATCTGTTTTTACTTCAATATAATTATATATTAGTATGGTTTACTGAAAACAAATATTTGTCAAATGAATCGCCACCCAGGCATGATATATATCAAAAGCAATGTTAAATAAACTAGCAAATTAAGATCGCTATTGAAATTGATGAGTTTGTGATAGATGGACAACAGATTGAGGAGGTGAAGCAATTTGAATATCTGGGTTCAATGATTAACAACAGTGGTGACAGCACAACTGAAATTAAGAGAAGACTGGCTATTGCAAGGACAACTGTGCAGGGCATGTCAAGCATATGGAAAAGCAGAGGCCTATCCATTGACCTCAAGGTACGCCTACTTCGTGCAACTGTGTTTTCCATTGCCACTTATGGATGCGAGTCTTGGGCTATGACCAAGAATGATAGGAAAAGAGTAGATGCTTTTGAGATGTGGTGTTACAGGAGGCTTCTACGAGTGACATGGAAAGACAGGAGAACAAATTCCTGGATCCTTGACAAGATTGGTACAAGTCTAACCATCAGAAGCGGCATAATGGAGAGAAAGCTGAAGTACTTTGGCCATATTGTCAGGAAACATGGAGGTGTAGAAAACAGATTTTGCAAGGGGCCATGGAAGGCAAACGAGGAAGAGGACGTCCACCAACATCTTGGACTAATGACGTGAAGCTGGTTTCTAACCAGGGAATGCAAGGTGCAACACACTTGGCATCGGATCGAGTGAGATGGCGTACTCTTGTGAAGACCACAGCAGCGCTACACAGCGCCACCTGACACAGAGAGAGAGATTGAAATTTTTACTTAAGGTTGATATTATGGTATTGGCCCATGGCCTCTGGCACAATTGTAACAAGATAAATGATTACGGATTTATCATTACAGTCGTTTTAGATTTCAATATATCGCATGCATGCACCTTATCCAGGGAAGTGCCTTATCGTATCGACTTTATGGCACTTATCCTATGGCGCGTAACTTCCATCCATAAAAAACCAATATGATATCAATAACATCACCAACTTTTGCTCGATATGTTTTGCATACTCGTTTGTGATTGGCCACATAAAATAACTTTCATACTCTTTCAGGATCCTTCCAAAACGCATATAAGCAAGGTTCGTCTCGCACTAAGACATTCATTTTGTATCAGCAGTGAACAAAATAGTAATTCATCATGTCTGGACGTGGTAAAGGAGGAAAATCAAAGGCTAAGGCAAAGAGCCGTTCAGCACGCGCTGGACTTCAATTCCCAGTCGGTCGTGTGCACCGCTTCTTGAGGAAAGGCAACTATGCCAACCGTGTTGGTGCTGGTGCCCCAGTCTACCTTGCAGCCGTCATGGAATACTTGGCCGCTGAGATTCTTGAGTTGGCTGGTAATGCTGCCCGTGACAACAAGAAGACAAGAATCAACCCACGTCACTTGCAGTTGGCTGTCCGCAACGACGAAGAGTTGAACAGGCTTCTCGGAGGTGTGACCATCGCCCAAGGTGGTGTGCTGCCAAACATCCAGGCCGTACTTCTGCCTAAGAAGACCGCCAAGAAATAAACTGCTTAACCAGTTTACTAAACCCACCGGCTCTTTTCAGAGCCACCCAATATTCCAAAGAGAGATGTGGATTGTGTCAATTAATCATTGTCGTACGAGTTGGGCTAAAATAACAGTAAATTGTGAGACCATTCAAAAACGAACATAAGATAAGATCTAATTATTTCATAAAAACTATCCAACATGTAACTTATGAAATAGGGTCGATAGATGTTACTTGTTTCAATAAAATCTCATGCAGTTTTTTAATATCATAGATGTTTAATTGTTTAATTAACTTTACTTTTAAGGGCTAACACATACTACAATAAGTATTATTTGATTTGCATTCATTCAGTTAAAGATTCACTTATTAACTGAACTGAAATATCGAAAATCCATTATTATAACGATTGACGCCTTGGAATTGCGCCTTTTCTCCTCTGTGGGATATTTTTGTGGGAATAATTGTTCAAAATATCTTTGCTTTTCTTATATTTCGTTAATTGAGGTAGTAATGATAAAATATTTATTCAATTAATATCAACGGTTTATTGATTCGAATTGAGAACATCAATCACACCAGGGATATCCCTCAACAGTATGGTGGCAGAATTTTTCAAATAAAATCTTGGCGCAATCTGAAATGACAAGAAGTTAAAATAATCCAGGTCGATCTATGGTTAAAATACGATTGTCATTATTTTATAGATTTTCCAAAAAAAGGAGTATACATAAGTCACTTTTTTATCGATGTCACAAAATATCCATAGAGTATGATAATGTAAGTTTTGCTGCTCTATTTCTCTCATTGGTTCAAATGTATTTTACTAAACTTCAACTACCATAACTGCCTTTATATATTATATTAGTATCGTCATGCATACAGCTCAAAATACTGAATTACGGAGTTGAATTTTATTAAAATTCAATAGTTCGCCTTTTGCTTGTCAGAGTTGGCGCGTTTTCCAAAACGGTAGAGAAAAAATCGATTAACTTTCACAAGTCAATACAAGAAATTATTAATCCCCATTTTTATGGTTAACATGTGGTAGTCACTCAGATTAAGCCTTTTTTAAGATATTAAAAGCATTTTTGCAAGTAACTTTGTCATGTTATAATGTCCTGTCCTTTCTCTTAAAATTTATCAAATTTGTGAGCAGAACATAAATTTGTATCAGAATACTACGACTTACTTGAGCTTAAACACGGAGTATCTTATGTTTGCATCTTTCCGCCCCATTCGCACTTTATGTTTCTTTCATAACTTTCTTGTTGCTTTAGTACCTTCTTCCATTGCACTAAGTACCCAGCAAAACAAAAATGTTCTTAAAATCTTTATTCGAAACATTTTGATAACATTTAAATGTCAGGATAATAAAGATCATGAATACGTTTTGAAAACGTTACCCGGGAAACGTTATTGTAAAATATTTTGGGCGAACATTTTTGCACTCCTGACAATATTTTGTCACCAATTAAATAACATTCTGTTAGAATGTTTTACATCACCTTTTCAAAAATGTTATATGAATGTTATTAAAAAGTTTTTATACCCTTTATAAAACCCGACATTTATAATTTTTCTGCAAAACGTTGTTTGTTTGCTGGGTAGGCCTACGCGTCTGTGTTTTCTTTATTCTCCTATGCAACATGGCACAATTTCCAAATCCTTCTTTAGTTCATTGAGATGGTGACACTAGCTGTTTAACTGTTTTACAGTGGTCATTCTAATGCCCGACTAGATTGCTAGTATTTACATTCTTAATAATATGTGATGCGATCAAGCAATTTATTTAATCGAACCAATCGTAAAGGTGACCTTATTATTACCCAAGAGCAAAGTTTGACAAAAAGACAAATCTCTTTTTAGATCAAATGGTGGCCTTTAAAAAGGCCGTTTTGTGATATTGTACAGATACAACAATCTAACCGCCGAAGCCGTACAGAGTACGTCCCTGGCGTTTCAGAGCGTAGACAACGTCCATAGCAGTGACGGTCTTTCTCTTGGCGTGCTCGCAGTATGTAACGGCATCACGGATGACGTTCTCGAGGAACACCTTCAAGACACCACGGGTCTCTTCGTAGATAAGACCAGAGATGCGTTTGACGCCACCACGGCGAGCCAAACGGCGGATAGCGGGCTTGGTGATACCCTGGATGTTATCACGCAACACCTTACGGTGACGCTTGGCGCCTCCCTTTCCGAGTCCTTTGCCTCCTTTACCACGTCCAGACATGATGAGTTCTTGTTATTTCAAGAAATGATGATAATTGTCACAAACCTGTTCCTTTTATGCCCTTCTTGCGGACGTCGTAGAGAAATTATGTTCATCGTTGGAGGCAGTACACACATCTAGATTTATGAAGCACTGGGCATGCTCAATTAGACAATGCTGACATGTAAGAATTATTGATTACTGAAGCGAAGTCGGCTATTGATCCAATTTGGTTTGAAACATTTTTGAGCTCAAAATTACAAGAACAAAAATACTCAACGCCACATTATACAAAGTAAGTTGCAACTTTTACCAAATGTTCCGGCCTTTTAGAATAACTATATTGATCTGAATAATTCACAAAGAAATGTGGAAAAAAACCAGGCTAGGACATCCAAATTATAATTATTTATGGCAATTTCAGACAATTCAATGTTAAGTATATCTTTAAAAATGTTTTTACAGTACAAGTTCAAATATTAAAAAAACATTTTATCTTCATTTTGGGGTATTAAGGAACATTCTTGGTAAAGCAACGATAACATGCATCGTAAACAATAGACCCATACAAATACTGCATCGTGCTTATATTTAACTTGACATTACCTTCAATGGAAAATGACAAATGAACTGATTAATGCAGTGTCATTCGCCCATTTTGCCATTTGACGTATTTATTATTATTATTATTATTATTATTATTATTATTATTATTATTATTATTATTATTATTATTATTATTATTATTATTATTATTATTATTATTATTATAGGAGCTTAATAAAGCGCCTTTGCCCAAGGTTACAAAGCGCCATTTCAATAATAGCCTACCACGTGTTAGTAGCCTGGTACTCAATTGTCAAATTATGCACTTTCCAAAGTCTATATTCGGCCAACTGTTTTTGGTGGCAAACTTTGGATATTGTTTTGGACATCTTATGTTGGCATGCACTTAAGATTTCAACCTTATCAAACGAAAGAAATCAGATGAGCGCACGAGCAGATGAGCTTACTTTGAAAAGAGCATAATATTCACGAGGCATAGTTGGCTCTCCATTAATATTACCAGATTACCTGATGATTAAAAAAATTAAATAACACGCTGGATCATGTGGACTGTTACTTTGAAAGTTCGAAATGAAACCAAGTCAATATTCAACGGCCTACCTATATCGACTCAACTTTGTGATCGACCCGTTCCCTCACAATATGTGCGCCAAATCTTGTTCACCAATCAAATTTTCTCTTTCATTAACCAATCAGATTGCTTCTTTAATCAGCCAATCAGATTTCTTATCTTGTTTTAGCGCGATAATTTGACCCATTATCCTTTGTTCGAAAACTCTATAAAAGCCAAACGTATTCGGAATTGATATCATTCGTGAAAACGATCATAAAAAATGGCACGTACCAAGCAAACCGCACGTAAATCTACTGGAGGTAAGGCTCCACGTAAGCAGCTGGCCACCAAGGCAGCTCGCAAATCCGCCCCAGCTACCGGTGGCGTCAAGAAGCCTCACCGTTACAGGCCCGGTACCGTGGCTCTCCGTGAGATCCGTCGCTACCAGAAGAGCACCGAGCTTCTCATCCGCAAGCTCCCATTCCAACGTCTGGTTCGTGAAATCGCCCAGGACTTCAAAACTGAGCTGCGTTTCCAGAGCTCTGCCGTCATGGCCCTTCAGGAGGCTAGCGAAGCTTACTTGGTCGGTCTCTTCGAGGACACCAACTTGTGCGCCATCCACGCCAAGCGTGTGACCATCATGCCCAAAGACATCCAACTTGCACGTCGCATCCGTGGTGAGCGTGCTTAAGCTGTGACTTCACACCTTTAAACAACCGGCTCTTTTAAGAGCCATTTAATCTTCCAAAAAGAGATCATGACACATGTCACAGTTTATGCATAATAGCAGTGCATAATATTTCGAGTGTATTTAATATCGATATTTGGCTATAAATTAAGAGGAACAAGCATGGAATGTGTTAAAGTTATATAATTATCATTACAATGTCTGGCATTGTATCTTGAAAAGTGTCTTAATCAGAGAAGGTTATTTTTGGTGGTAACTTATGCAACCTTACGATTTATTTTTCAAATTGATATGGCGGTTTATTCCAAATTAAACGAGTTCGTTACTTAATTATGACCCGATCAATGTACATAGTAAACAGGTAAACATTGAAAAAATACTGCAACATGAGAGTACTAATGTTAAACGCCAAGCCCTGAACTCCATATTCGAAAGAAAAGTTCTTTTGTAAATGTTAACAAGTTTTCATATTACTAGATTATTTGGGGGCACATTTTCTGTTTGATACTTTCCAAGTCGATACACCTTTAACAATCAATATGCACCCTTTTCTGTTTTATATGATTATGTATACACATAATAAATTTGTTACGAAGGCCTATGACAAATTGAAAAATCCAGACTATCAATACACTGTAAAAAATATTTTACTCAACACTGAGTAAAAAGGTCACAGCTCAACAGTTGAGTAAAAAATTACTCAACATTGAGCTCATTATAGGTCACAACTCAACTGTTGAGTAAAAAAAAATTTTTACTCAACTGTTGAGCTGTGACCTTTTTACTCAGTGTTGAGCGAAATATTTTTTACAGTGTACTAAAGCTAACAATTGCAATCTTTTATTGTAAGTTTCTTATTATTGTTTTTTATATTTTGCAAAATATATAAATACTGGCTGATAATGTTGTGATAATACTTAAAAAAATGAATATACAAAGGAGCGGATGATTTGCACATAATAATTTGTTGACTTAGGCGCGCATTTGCGTATTAATAATCGATGCTTCTATCGAAATCGATGGATTTCAGTCATATGTTGAGAATGTAAAACATTTACTTGACATTTGAAAGTTTTATGTTTTAAGAAAGTTGTCCAAACATAAATTATTTAGTCTTCTGTTTAAAAAGGTAAACATCAGTTTATCTTTCACCATGTTCACATGAATATAACTAAACTAGCACCATTATTATAGCAAAAGGCTTCTTACATGTATAATTATTAAGAAATAATTACAGTATAATAGTTTAAAGGCTATTCTCTATTTTAAATATATTTATTTATTTACAAATATTTTTTATTGATACTAATAGAGACGAAGTAAGATTTATTTTGGTTTAACTACAAGCATATTTTTTAATGAATAATGTGATATAAAATTGATGGTAACATAACAAGACATTACTTTGAAGATAATAATGTATTCAACTTATATTTTCAATCATCAATGTTGTAGTTTTAGTATCGATGGTTAATTCGGCTATTAGAATCTACTGGGATCCTTCATTTGCATATTGAATGACATAAAAACTGACGCGCATCACGAAGACAAATCATTCTGTATTGAAGAAACTCATCGACAATATGCCTGCCAAGACTAGCGGAAAAGGAGCAAAGAAGGCCGGTAAGGCCAAGGGTAGTTCAGTAGCTGGCAAGAGGCGTAGACGCCGAAAGGAAAGCTACGGCATCTACATCTACAAGGTGCTCAAACAAGTGCACCCAGATACTGGTATCTCCAGCAAAGCCATGAGCATCATGAACAGCTTTGTCAACGATATCTTCGAGCGCATCGCTGGTGAGTCTTCCCGCTTGGCTAACTACAACAAGAAGTCAACCATCAGCAGCCGCGAGGCCCAGACTGCTGTCCGTCTTATTCTACCTGGTGAACTGGCTAAACACGCCGTGAGCGAGGGCACCAAGGCTGTCACCAAGTACACTACATCCAAGTAAATGGTGTACTGATTACCAAACACAAAGGCTCTTTTAAGAGCCAACATTTCGTCTAAAAAGAGTTTTGACCGTGTTATGAAAGTCAAATAAGGAAGCAATCATTATTTTACCCAAATAGTATCATGATTTTTTCAATTTTGTCGTTATAGCGCATCATTCTTGAATGAAAGTAAAGCGGCACTATGCCTTTACAAATTGGAACAAACAATACTACATGTATAATGGCCCTTAATGTTACTTGATGACATTTGATTAACTTTTCAATTAGCCTATACAATATATAAATAATGTAATTTCAAACGTTTTAGGTACATTTCACTGTGCATATTTGTTTTTATGTATGATTTTAAATGTGAATATAAATCAGACAAAACATTTTAACGAGTTTTAATAATATAATGAATGAATGAATGAATGAATGAATGAATGAATGAATAAATGAATAAATGAATGAACAAACAATAAAATATGACCGTTATATGATCATTATATTATTATATTCAAATTGAACTATCGTCAAACACCACGTAGGCAGTGTCATCGATCTGCTCTGCACTTTCGATTATTCGATATGGCGCGTCATTACCGTGCTTGATCGGAACACCATCTGTATCCTATTCGACTCACCATCAAATAAATGGGGGGAAAATAAAGCTTTTTTTTTTAGCTTTCTTATATAGATGTTTTAACCCCGGCCCTAAACAACTACATTGCAAAGCTTGCTTGTCGATATATTGTGCTGTAAAATGGGCCTGTGTATCTAATCCTTGTTAAATGAGTCTAATTCTAAGTTTACTTTTAATAATTCGTTATGTTTTATTTTACTTTTGAAAATTAGGTGGAATTATTGAGAGACAATTTTTAAGCCTTAGTTGGTGCATGTATTGTTTTTAGCTCTTCGTGCTCTTCGAAGTTCCACCCTAAACCTGTTTTAGCTCTTCGTGCCGTCAAAAACCATAAACAATTTGCATAATTTGTTTTATAGATAATCAATTTCTGATATAAATCAATTTGTTAATTAACAGTAAACAAGTTCTGACTTTTCAGGGAAATATATTTTGCGCCTTTTTGGGGCGGCTTGTAGTCTTACTCATAATGATTGTATGTTCACGAAAAAAAGGTTCCTTAATCTAACTTCCCTAATATTAAGTTTTAATTATTTTCTTTAATATAGTTGTTGTTCTAAAAGTAATACTTACGGTAGAAATTGTGTTCAATATCTGTTAAGTGAAAATATATTTTGTATGATCTATCGATTTTCCTCACTTTGTATTGAATGCAATTGATCTAAGAGGGAGGCTCGCATTGACTCTGTCATCATGACGGGAATATTCCGCTAAAGGTAAATCACCAATTTTGTGAATTCGGCGCCAAAGTCGCAAATACTAAGAAAATTGACCATTGGTTTGTTTTAGAAGTAACGTGAATTTCTTTCTTTAGGCAATATAGGCTTATTATAATTATGTAGCTTTAAAAACTTCTCTTGATATGTATTTTATGTATGTAAGATAAAGGATACTCGATTAGTACGAGTATAAAAGGCTGTATTAAAGTGATTGATTCAACAAAATAATATACATTTCTCTGAAAGTTGAATCATCATCATGTTCTGTATTAATATGATTTAGGCAAGACAATTTTTCAATGACAATGACATTGATTTCTTGTAAGCGTCAAACACACAGTTGTAATTTTGTCCAAATGAACTTGACACTCGATTGTGGCGGAAACACCCCACCAAACAAACTTTTTGCTTATAAATTAGGCGTAATGTTGGGCATATATATGTCATACTCTTGTAATAATGAAGCAAATCTTAAAATAACATGTTCAAAATTGTGTTTTTAGAAGACAAATTTGCTCTAAAAAACTTTGAGTCCAACGAATTGTATTAGTAGTTTATTTTTGGCATCAACCTGAGCATATTTAAAAAAGACATTAAGTAAATTCCCTGACATTAGAAATATTATAGCAACAATAAAACTCGATTGAGAATAAAGCTCAAATTACTCTCCAGTCGGACACTCACAAAATTATATATAATAATCGAAGAAAGAAAATTCAATTGTAACAAAACCAGAGGATCTAGACAATATTTTCAATAATGTTATCATTTAAGGTTGATGATTTTGTGGTACATATTGCCCTGGACCTGCTAAATTTCGTAGTAAGATAAGAACCGTATATAATTACGGAATCATTAAAATAGCTGATATGATACGATTGTTAATTCCAACTCATTGCATGTGCGTGAACCTTAATGCTATGCGTGCTAGCCATAGGCCTCAACATAAAAAGTCCAAGTTTTGAGATTTTTTGTCAAAATATCAAGAGCTATCATATAAGACCACTGACCCAATACTATGCTTGTTTGTACTAATTTTGATGCATTTTTCAAGCTGATTCCAAATATGGTCATGAAAACTTACAATTCTGAAATTTTTTTAATTTTTAATTTTTTTTTAACTTGTCGTCTGCAGTCGACACCAGCTTGGAGAGAGTTATTATCGACATTATGCAGTTATCGTATAGCGCGTAACTTCAATCCATAAGAAACCTAATAATAAGATCAATAACATCACCAACTTTTGCTCGATAAGTTTTGCATACTCGTTTGTGATTGGCTACATAAAATTACTTTCGTATGCTTTTAGGATCCTTCCAAAACGCATATAAGCAAGGTTCTTCTCGCACTAAGACATTAATTTTGTATCCGCAGCGAACAAAATAGTAATTCATCATGTCTGGACGTGGTAAAGGAGGAAAATCAAAGGCCAAGGCAAAGAGCCGTTCAGCACGCGCTGGACTTCAATTCCCAGTCGGTCGTGTGCACCGCTTCTTGAGGAAAGGCAACTATGCCAACCGTGTTGGTGCTGGTGCCCCAGTCTACCTTGCAGCCGTCATGGAATACTTGGCCGCTGAGGTTCTTGAGTTGGCTGGCAATGCTGCCCGTGACAACAAGAAGACCAGAATCAACCCACGCCACTTGCAGTTGGCTGTCCGTAACGACGAAGAGTTGAACAGGCTTCTCGGAGGTGTGACCATCGCCCAAGGTGGTGTGCTGCCAAACATCCAAGCTGTACTTCTACCCAAGAAGACCGCCAAGAAATAAACTGCTTACCCAGTTTACCAAACCCAAAGGCTCTTTTGAGAGCCATCCAATATTCCAAAAAGAGATTTGGATTGTGTCAATTAATCTATGAGCTGGGCTAAAATAACAGTGTAAATAGAGTAGTACTATTAACACATAATTTCATAAAAAAAATATTCAGCATGTCAACTTTAATTTCATGTGAAATTGTGTCGCTAGATTTTACTTATTTCATTAAAATCTCATGCGATTTTGTTTATATGTCGCATAACATTTTAATTGTTTGATTAACTTTACTTTTAAGCGCAAACACATAACACAACAAATATTTATTTGATTTTCGTTCATAATGCAATTCAAATAAAGGTTAACGTATTAACTAAACTAAAATATCGACATTTTTGTGCCATTATAACGATTCACGGATCGACAAGTTTCGAAAAATTAATGATTAATTCAGAGGCGAAGTCATTCCATGTCAATAACTTGGTTCATAGTATAGAAATGCGCCTTTTTCTATGGAAATGTTTTGAATAATTGTCCAAAATATCTAAGCTTTTCTTATAGTTCCTCGATGGAGGTAGTTATGACATACTACATGTATTTATTCAAAAGTACATCAAACATATTCATAAAATACTAACATCTTAAAGCTTATTATATAATAGCTATTGAGTTTTAAACGTAATTTCACATTGCACGAATCATGACAAAGTCAAAACTCTTTTTGGAAGTATTGTTGGCTCTTAAAAGAGCCGTTGGGTTTGGTTGTCAATACACCATTTACTTGGATGTAGTGTACTTGGTGACAGCCTTGGTGCCCTCGCTCACGGCGTGTTTAGCCAGTTCACCAGGCAGAATAAGACGGACAGCAGTCTGGACCTCGCGGCTGCTGAGAGTTGACTTCTTGTTGTAGTTGGCCAAACGGGAAGCCTCGCCAGCGATGCGCTCGAAGATATCGTTGACAAAGCTGTTCATGATGCTCATGGCTTTGCTGGAGATGCCAGTGTCTGGGTGCACTTGTTTGAGCACCTTGTAGATGTAGATGCCGTAGCTTTCCTTTCGGCGTCTACGTCTCTTGACTACTTGACGGCCCTTGGCCTTACCGGCCTTCTTTTGTCCCTTTCCGCTTGGTGTGGCAGGCATGTTGTCGATAAGTTTCTTCAACACAGAATGACCTGCTGTTAATTCGAGCCCTATTTATCCTGTCGGATATGCTAATGAAGGATCCTACGGTATGATTAGGGTATCGGTAATCATTGATTTGAGGAATCCTGAATTATACCTTTGTGTAAACGGTTTATTGATTCAATTGAAAACATTGATCACTAACAACGTTATGGCTGCAGATTGTTTAAATTTTGGCGCAAACTCAACTGATAATATTACGATTATATCAGGTTTTCTAAAAAGAGAGTATGCTTAAGTCACTTTTTGATTGATGTCACAGAAAATGTGCAAATCACAATAATTACACGGTTTACAGTCGCAGTTCTGTTTCCTCCCGTATTTTACACATTGGTTCAAATATATTATAAGTACGAGGTGTGTGACGATGGTGACGATTATTTAAGCTAGTTTTCGAAATACACCGTATGTTTCGTGCTGTTAATTCAGTCTTAATTCATAATAGATAGGTAAAGGTGTCATTTATCTTGTTTTACATCTTACTAAGTATTCCTTCATTTCCTTGTCTCGTCTATCTATTAAGCATGAACTTGACACAAGCAAATCCTTCTTTTGATGGAAATGTCCAAAAACAATACGAGTTATTTATTGATTTATTATTCCAAAACATTGCGTTAAATACGAGTACATTTGAGCCTACCAACTAGATGACTTATATTTTAACAGATAATTCAGGGTGTGATAGCGCCATCAAAAAGTGTCCCATTTCAAAACGCTAAATCAGTTACATTATAATAATAAACTTGATAATTGATTTTGAATACGAGTAATAATTCCTTTAAGTAGGACTTCGTGATAGATATGTTTCATTTTCTTCATAGCTTAATGTATCAGATTAAATTCATACAATATCAGCCTTCATATTGTTTCTCTACGTGCTATCTTGAGCTCTTAATCAAATCAAAGCCTGATTTTTATTACTTAAAAGCAAAGTTTGACAAAGATCGAAATCTCTTTTTAGATTATATGGTGGCCTTTAAAAAGGCCGAAGTTTGTGATGTTGTACAGAAGACAACAATCTAACCGCCGAATCCGTACAGAGTACGTCCCTGGCGTTTCAAAGCATAGACAACATCCATAGCAGTGACGGTCTTTCTCTTGGCGTGCTCGCAGTATGTAACGGCATCACGGATGACGTTCTCGAGGAACACCTTTAAGACACCACGGGTCTCTTCGTAGATAAGACCAGAGATGCGTTTGACACCACCACGGCGAGCCAAACGGCGAATGGCGGGCTTGGTAATACCCTGGATGTTATCACGCAGCACCTTACGGTGACGCTTGGCGCCTCCCTTTCCGAGTCCTTTGCCTCCTTTACCACGTCCAGACATGATGCGTTCTTGTCAATTCAAGAAATGATAATTATTTCCAAAAATTTGCTCCTTTTATATCCTTCTTCCGGACGTCGTAGAGAAATTATGTTTGTCGTTGGAAGCAGTACACACAATCTAGACTTATTCAACACTGCCCATGCTCCAAAAGCCCTGCTGACGAATAATAATAAATATTGATACGCAAAGTCATATATTGATCCTATTTAGTTCTGAAATACTTTAAGCTTGAAAGTACATTAGAACTCAACATCGCATTATAATAGTTGCAACGTTCACCAAATATACCGGCGTTTTATAAGTTACCCTTATTTGCATATTTCCGAAAGAAAAGTGAAAAAAAAACCCATATCCATGATTTTGTCTAATCTAACTCATTTAGAGAAATATCAGATCAGTTTCATTGTATTTGTTATATCTTCAAACCCATTACACAGTACAAGTTGAAACTAAACTTGTCTCGGAATTAAATATTTAAAAAAAATCTGATATCATTTTGTTTTTTCATATAAAGTGTACAACAACTTACTCACATATTCTACGCAAGTATATTCTATTTGTGTTTTCATGACACCAGAAATGTGTTTATCCAACATGTCCAATGAAACCCAGCAAACACATAACGTTTTACAGAAAAAGGAAGGAAGGAAGGTTATACAAAGGGTATAAAACATTTTAATAACATTCATAAAACATTTTTGAAAACGTGAAGCAAAATATTCCAACACAATGTCATTTAACTGTTGACAAAATATTATCCAATAATGTTTTAAAACCGTATTCATGATCTTTATATAGCCCGACATTTTTGTTATTCAAAACGATTTAGAATATTTTTGTGTTTAATTGTTGGGCTCGTACGTGAAGGCATTATAGCATGCATGGTCAAAATATGACTATACAAAATTAATATTCATCATTAAGATATTTAACACTGTTTCAGTCGAAAGTGAGTGATCTATTTGCTTCAGTGTCATTCATACATTTTGCTTTGACGTTTCAATCACTTTTTACAGGCTCACACGTGAACTATACTTTTAAGATCTTATTTTAGTATGTATTTAGATTTCAGCTTTAGATTTATATTATCAGATGAAAAGAAACAATTCAGACACGCGCATGTGATCACTTAAAAACATATTCTCAAAGCATTGTTGACTTTTCACGATCCAAAGACCGTCACATAATGCAAAATGTCAGTAAAAATTAATATGAAAATGTTATTTAGATATCTAATTTCATGTCTTTTCGAGAAAAATAAAAAAAGACTCAATATTGTTTAATTTTTAACATTTGTCAAAATTCAGCATACCTGTCTCAAATAAAGTCAATAAATATTCAACGGCCTGAGACGGCCTAGCTCTATCGAGTATCGACTCGACTTTGCAATCGACCCGTTCCCTACCAATTGAGCGCGCCAACTTATTTTCACCAATCAAATTTTCATTTTCATTGACCAATAACATTGCTTGTCTAAGCAGCCAATCAGGTTCCTTATATTGCTTTAGCGCGAACGTTTGACTCGTTATCTTTGTTTGGAAATTCTATAAAAGCCAAACATAATCGGAATTCATATCATTCGTGAAAACGAGCATAAAAATGGCACGTACCAAGCAAACAGCACGTAAATCTACTGGAGGTAAGGCTCCACGTAAGCAGCTGGCCACCAAGGCAGCTCGCAAATCCGCCCCAGCTACCGGTGGCGTCAAGAAGCCTCACCGTTACAGGCCTGGTACCGTGGCTCTCCGTGAGATCCGTCGCTACCAGAAAAGCACCGAGCTCCTCATCCGCAAGCTCCCCTTCCAACGTCTGGTCCGTGAAATCGCCCAGGACTTCAAGACTGAGCTGCGTTTCCAGAGCTCTGCCGTCATGGCCCTCCAGGAGGCTAGCGAAGCCTACTTGGTAGGTCTCTTCGAAGACACCAACTTGTGCGCCATCCACGCCAAGCGTGTAACCATCATGCCCAAAGACATCCAACTTGCACGTCGCATCCGTGGTGAGCGTGCTTAAGCTGTGACTTCACACCTTCAAACAACCGGCTCTTTTAAGAGCCATTTCATCTTCCAAAAGAGATCATGACAAATGTCATAGTTTCGTCATGTGTGCATATTATAACATGTGCAGAATATTCTTTCAAATAACATTCATAATGATAAAACTTCAATAAGATATGAATTAGAGTATACGGTAGTCTATAACCTTTTCTATAAATTAAGGGGACAAGCAAGTACTCTTAATTTTAAAAGATATTACTATTCGTAATTCACATTGTGAGCTTGAAAAATGTCGTAAAACTTTTTATATTGTATAACAGATGGAGCCTCGTGATTTTGTCGGTTGATTTTAGTTTGAATATTGAAGTCGACGTTTAATTGTTGGTAAATACGGCAGACAAATGTTTAATATTTAAAATATTTATTTATAATAATGCTTAAGATGTTTCAAAATAATTCACGTCTACAATTGCTTGTTTAGAATTAAACATAACACATCGTCACATATGAACGATGGAATGTGCATAGGAAACATTGAAAACCTTGCAAACACAAAAATGTTTTTAAACAGTTATAAACGTATTATAAACATGAAAATTATTAATTTAGACTTCAACACTACTTGTTTATTTCGCTTACCGTCTTGTCTTTTTATAGAAGAGTATCCTCGAAAGCGCTCCTGGTAAGCGAAATAAACAAGTAGTGTTGAAGTCTAAATTAATAATTTTCATTGTTATTACCACTACGTATGAATCTGGAATTCTATATTATAAACATGTTTGTGTTTTGGTTAAAATGTTTTGACATCATTTAAATGTCGGGTTATATAAAGGCCATGAAAACGTTTTTAAACGTTTAACCGATAAACACTAATAAATATATACTGCTCGAAAGCGAAGATCTTTCATAAAATGATGTTAACAAAACTTGTCTTTTTACAGAAGAGTATTCTCAATTTTGGCGCGATTTTCTGTTAGATAATCTTCCAGTCGATACGCCTAATTACAATCGATATGCATCGTTTTCTATTAAAGCCATATGATTTTATATACATAAATAATAAATTTGTTACATAGGCGCGTTTAACAAATTGAAGTATTCGCAATTCAGTCCAGACTCTATTATCCAATAATTGAATCTTTTATTGTAAGTTACTTATTATTCTAGTTCATATTTTCAAAACTTCCTGGCTGATAATGTTATCATATAAAATTTGAGTATGGGAGATTTGCTGTGAACATAATCGTACTGACTTATTCGATGACTTAGGCGCACATTTGTATATAAATCAATTATTCTATACTATTCGATGGTTTTCAGTCATATGACACTTAACAGTGTAGGTCTATGTTAAGAATTTATAACATAAACATTTACTCGATAATTGAAAGGCTTATTACAGAATGTTTTGAGAAATGTGTAGTCCCCAGGGGGGGGCACTCAACTTTGGAAGTGACGGGTATGTGCCTACCGGAGTCGTGAAGTAGGGGCCTATCGGGTACAAAGCGTTATTTTAAAAAAGGGGGTCATTAGGTACAAACAAAATAAAACAGGTTGTCATTGGGTACAATATTTTGAAAAAAGGGGGTCATCGAGTATAAGATTTAAAAAAAGGGTCATCGGGTAGAAAATTTTGAAAAAATGGAGCAAAATTTTGAAAATTTCGGCATAATTTTGAAAAAATGGAGCAAAATTTGACAGTTTCGGCATTTTTTTGTTGCATTTTGATGATGCTATTCTAGAAAAAGGGGGTCATTGGGTAGCCGCAACCAAAAAGGGGGCATTGGGTAGCCGCAACAAAAAAAAAAAAGCTTTTAAAAAAAGGGGGTCATCGGGTATAGTCGTCTTCAAAAGAGGGGGGCCTATTGACAGGCACATATCGTCACTTCAAAGTTGAGTGCCCCCGGGGTGTAGTCGTCTAATACATGTAGTAGGATTAAACACGAGTCTTTGAGATAAATAGAATAAAATAAGCTCCATGTCCCTGTCAATGGTGTGGGCTAACTACAGGAGCGCCCAATTGTCTTGGTTCAATAGTCATGATAGTATCATAACCAAATTAGGTTCAGATACAAAAACGTTGGCGTCGTGCGCTTTGTGTGGTGTTTCGTTGATAATTTTGAAAAGTAATGATGATATAGGTGTTTTGTTTCATTACCTCGCATAATTTTTGCTGACAAATCCTTTTGGAAAATTATATGGGTGGTTGAATTGAACCGATTGGTTTCTTTATTGATTTTATATTGGTTTGGTCAGAATAAATTTGAACGCCGATCTTCATACGCTCATGCTTTGTGACCGCTAAACTGTTATAATTGTTTTTATAAAAGTGGGTTTTATTCTATTTTTACCTGTACTATCAGCTTACACATCTGCTATACCTATACATTGCAAAGTTGAAATGAAATTGAAAGTTGAATTCACATACATCACACTGATGCTTTAGGGAGAAGGTTTGTTTCATATTGACAACCGTCCCATTTATTGATCAAACATTGGTCTTGAATATAGTCCCCATATCATAATTGATTTACAGCAGTTTTGGCGCTGGTATATAATGTGGCTGTAGTTCCATTACAATTTTGAACGTTAATTATTCCTTTATTATACAAACCCAGGCCATGTTTACGTTTGTAAAGGAAAAGAAATAATGTTTTCAGTTTATCATTACCCATTGGGATTGGCATTTTCTTTTTAAGGCTGTAATAGAGATATTTTAACATTTGTATTATATTTACCTTACATGTTAATTTAACCCTACTTTACAGACCCGATGATACAAATGACATAATCACATCTCTTTTTGGAATATTGGGTGGCTCTCAAAAGAGCCGTTGGGGTATGGCAAACTGCAAATCAGCTTATTTCTTCTTTGGCAGAAGTACAGCCTGGATGTTTGGCAGCACACCACCTTGGGCGATGGTCACACCTCCGAGAAGCTTGTTCAACTCTTCGTCGTTGCGGACAGCCAACTGCAAGTGGCGTGGGTTAATTCTGGTTTTCTTGTTGTCACGGGCAGCATTGCCAGCCAACTCAAGAATCTCAGCGGCCAAGTATTCCATGACGGCTGCAAGGTAGACTGGGGCACCAGCACCAACACGGTTGGCATAGTTGCCCTTCCTCAAGAAGCGGTGCACACGACCGACTGGGAATTGAAGTCCAGCGCGTGCTGAACGGCTCTTTGCCTTGGCCTTTGACTTTCCTCCTTTACCACGTCCAGACATGATGAATTGTTATTTTGTTCACTGCTGATACAAAATGAATGACCATACGATGGACCATGCCCTTAAATACATTTACGAAGGATGCAATTGATCAACATTCGTCAGTGTAAAATGACCAATCAGAAACAAACCTGTTTCAATGTTATTGAACACATTGGTATAATATTGATCTAAGAGCTACCGCCAGCCTAAGGTAAAAAGCACTATCATTGATTGTACCATGGGTTCTTTTAAAGTTCTCATTCTTTCATGTCTCCATATATTTGCATCTGTTAAATATAATTTATTCAAAGTTGGGATAAAAGATCTTAACTTTGCGAATAAAGAAACACTGCCCAAGAGTAATATCAAAATGAGCTAAAATATTCATGTCGATCAGGTTCCTATACATGTAGGACGGTTATTGTGGTTTTTTGCAATCAATATCAGCATTTATAAAAGGCTTTATTGAACATAATGTTGGTTCATTATTGATTACATTAGCGCCACATTTTGCACTCTAATGAAATGGCGGTCTTTTGAGACTATAAGTAGACATCTTTCTAAAGTCAGGCCGGAGAGAAACATGATCTAGCGCTGTTTGCACTATAAAGGAGATCCGAAGGCGTGATATAAGGGGATGTGCACAAATTTTCTCCGGAGGGGGGAAACGCAATAAACTTTCCTTTATATCATTAATTTTAACTCAAGTCTTGCAAGACCCACGACACGGCTATTATTAGCTTCATTGACTCATTCCTATTAGGTCACTGTTTGATATTAAGAAATGCACTGTTCTATTTAGTTAAATGGTTGAAAATATGGCTCAATTGCCTTAATGGTAACCACAATTATTAAGAGGTAAATTTATATATTACATTGCTCTTTATTGGTTAGAGGTAGAATGAAAATAACACACGTATAATTGAATAACGTTATTTTTTAATCATTATATTTTGGTGAAACTTAGACAAAAAAAAGACCGATTGTATTGAGCGACCATTGGTATTGACCTGTTCCCCATTATTGATCAAAAGATTAATTGCAGTGGCAAAACACGTTTATTTTATTTATACATGGTTCCTTATTTAGTTTTGTCTAAGTATTATAATACTCAATGAGCACAAATATGTTGAGAAGAAATATATATCACTTATAATACAGATACAAGATTGTTAATTGAGTCTGATACGTTGAGTCATTTGAATAACAACACAATATGAGGCGGATGTTTCTCAAACGAACGTGTGTGTTAAAATGATATTCTACTATTAAAATTAATGCGAATGAAGCCTTAACGGTCACCTGATGAAGAATTTATTTAGTTTATATAGTTTAAATATAGGCTGTATGATGCATTACTCGTAAGCAAAGGCAAATACCATGACATTACAGTCGATTCTCTTTTTAGAAGATAGGGTGGCTCTTAAAAGAGCCGGTTTTTGTTTAGTTGTTCGTTCAAAACAAACAATCTAACCGCCGAAGCCGTACAGAGTACGTCCCTGGCGTTTCAGAGCGTAGACTACGTCCATAGCAGTGACGGTCTTTCTCTTGGCGTGCTCGCAGTATGTAACGGCATCACGGATGACGTTCTCGAGGAACACCTTCAAGACACCACGGGTCTCTTCGTAGATGAGACCAGAGATGCGTTTGACACCACCACGGCGAGCCAAACGGCGGATGGCGGGCTTGGTAATACCCTGGATGTTATCACGCAACACCTTACGGTGACGCTTGGCGCCTCCCTTTCCGAGTCCTTTGCCTCCTTTACCACGTCCAGACATGATGCGTTCTTGTAATTTCAAGAAATGATGCCTATCGACAGAATGCTGCTACTTTTATTACCTCTTTGCGGACGTCGTAGGGAAATTATAGCTGACGTTGAGGGCAGAAGGTATGTTGCCAAGAAGCGCATACACTTATATGCTGAGACATTGATTTTTAAAGAGGTGTATTGATCATACTTCGGAAAACACTGTCGTTAACAATCATGAGTTTCCATGTGGAAAAGAACACCAACTTTAATAGTGCTGTATGATTGTTCCGTAGGACACAACTGATTTTCAGTCACGACTTCAAGATCCAGTTGCATTACTTTACTTCTATAACGATAAAAGCCATATTCTTACACCTAACAAGATACGTAAATATGAAGACTAAGCAGAAAGCTAGTGGTGAAGATTAAAATACCTAAAACTTCCAGTTTTTCATCCCAGCTACATACACTTTAAGTACATATCAGATTTAGATATTAGATTTATAAAGTTTACTTCGAGGAATGTTAAATGTCAAAAATGTTAATTTGTAATCATTCGCCATAAAATTTGTATTATATAGCGTATTTAAAACAATTCAAATTATTTGATATCATCAGGACATGCTCGTATTCATAATGCAATTTGGTTTTTCTGAAGTGCCCTCAGAGCCGCCCACAAAAATGTGAAATAGTGGGTCACTGAGCCCTTAAATATAATAAAGTTTATTGTATCTATACAATAAACAGATTTACCTCCTGTGAAACAGCTTTGCCCAGACCAGTGCTTAGTTACAGCTTTAAGGACCAGTAAGGGTAGGGTCTATTGTTTTTGGTAGCCAATGAGAAGGCATCAATAACATTCCAGCGCCGCCCAGTTTGTCACGGGAGGACTAGTTTGGTTCTTCAATTTGATGAAGAAAATTTTCCCCACCCACCACACCCAAAATTTTAGGTCATATCCCAGTATTCAATACCTTCGTGGGTAGTTTATTGGGAAGGCCCCTATATCCTACGGGGTAAAGAGGAATATAGAGCAAAAGTGGATTGCAATATGCGTTTTTAATGATAACTTCTGGGCATGGGCAAATTACCAGGACGAGATGGCTTTAGCTGTACAAGGGAGTGGATTCAATAAGTTCATATTAACTTCTCTTCTCTTGGAGATGGATTTAGGGGCTCTCTGTGAGAAGAGAAGTTGGGCCACACTTGTGTGTGGGAAAGGGCTCAGGGAATTCCCGGGAGAGCCCCGTATCTTACGGGTGATCGGGCACACTGTGTAGATGGGAACGGGCTCGGGAAGAGGACTGTGTATTTGTGGGGCAAGTTGGAGACTATCTATGTCAAAAACGATGGCGGTAAAAAAGGGACATGGCCACAAATTTAATCTAAAATCCAATTATATGAAAGTAATTTGATCACCATAGGTAAATGCATTAAGTGTTTACAAATAGTAATAATTTGTTGCTAATAAATCGGAGAAATAGTGCAAGAGAAGTTGAACGAAATTATGTAAAATATTCAGATTACTTTCCTGAATGTTCCCGGCTTCAGGAAAGTAGGATTAAGGTATATCCACTTTTCTAAGGAATTTATATTACAGGATTGACTCAATAAATATTTGTAAACTTTTCTTGAGAAGTTAGGCCACATTTGAAGCATTAGTACGGTACCTTTTTGGGTCCGTAGTTTACTGGGCAAGCTGAAGTTAAATCCAATTCTGGAATACAAATAAATGGAGATACTCCTAACGGATATGCCGCAAAACCTTTGAGTTAAACTTGTGCCTTATTTCATCTGGGGTTACACCATTCTAGACATTGGTCACAGAACTTAATTGTATACAGATATGGTAGATATGGATACTCCATAAAGTTGTTTATTATCTACAGCTTTTTGGGATGTCGTAGTTTTAAAAAAAAAAACCCCAAGGTAATGCAAAAAATAAGAAATCAAATCAGTTGATAAAAGTAAAAGTAGCTAAAAGTTCGGATCCATAATATAATGATTTTCATCACAAAGAAATATTTGTTTATTTAACTCATAGAAAGTTACTCTAATAATGTGCATAAAAGTAACAGCCTATAAGATACAAGATTAAGAACATCTTTTAATTATGTATTGAATATAGTCACTTTCATTTCACTTTTAACACCATCTTAGACGATTAATATACGGCAACTATCACTCGATATTGGATGTGTTCACATTATGAACGTTGTCAAATTCTTCTGATCCTCTAAATCAGGTCACCTATGCACTCGGCACCATAGCAATTTGGCGCTGCATAACTTCCATCAGGTGTAATGTTGGCTTCTGTTGTAAACTTTAGCTCACGACCATCGGGTCCTGAAAACGATGCCTGTGGAATACCAAGTACAAATAGAATATTAAGAAACTGCCTGATTTTTGTGTAAAAGACATCAATTTTAGTCATGATATACCATCTTGTGCAACTTTTGCGGATAAATGTTTTTTTTATAAATATTTTTTGATAAAATTTAATGACAATATTAATGACGATGAATAATGATTATATTTTCAGCGATGCACTTACGTGCTTATCGCAAGACACAATTAAGAACGCTTTAGTTAAATCATTAAGTATACTTAATTGAAAGAGCAGCGAACTTTAATAGACTAACAATAAATATACAATATAATATTGCTGAATAGACAAGTGACTTGTGACTTGACCCTTTGATTTGACATGTGACTTGATGACTTGTGACTTGACTTGCAACTTTTTCAAAATGACTTGACTTACTTGTGACATGGGCAAAAGGACTTGGACTTGACCGCATAAAATGACTTGTTACCATCTCTAACAAAATTAGGCTATACATGTAGACTCCTTGAACAAAACAATTCTATGAGTTTACGAAGGTTTTAGCCGAAAAAGGATGTGACATATCATTTAACCAAGCTATGGTTAAATCACGCTTCCTACATGGCAAATGTTACCAAGTGTCAAGATCTGAGAGCCAGTTGCCTCAGGCGAAGGTCACTTCCTGGAAAGCTGGACGGAACATTGTCACCTGGTGTAATTGATTCCCTATTTAGCTCCATCTGGATTGTATCAAATATTGCTGTTCATTTCAGGGTGGGGATAGACTTAGTAAAAGAAAAACCAAAGCTTTCAAGAAGAATTTGTGAACACGTTCATGGACCTGTACGGCTGCCTAATGTTGTCATTGTAATCCTGTCTTAGATTTAAGAGCTTTACCTCGATATAGAAAACTTCCCATAATTCATAGGGTCGCCTGAATTCAGCCCAATATTCTCCAGCGACCTGTCAAAGGTTAAGAAACAGAGTTTAGTTTTGAACAGACGTAGTTTGTATTAGGTCAGCAACTATTTTAAACTGTTGCGATTTGGTAGTTCACAGCATCTTGCGAATGGTAATGAGCTTTGGCAAAAACTGCATCGATCTTTTCATAGCGAGTGTGTAGAAGAATTCAAATATCACAGATATACTTTTGTAGGTCCTGTGGTTCTTGAGTTATGTTGTAAAGAGGTCTGAAACAACATTATTTTTGTAAAACGTACATAACTCATTCACAACAATAAATCAAGCAAGTTTTCAAAGTATAGGATTTGTAGTATGAACTTTTGCAAAACATCAAAGTGTTATATTTCAATAATATATTAACTAATGAAAATCGATATTTTGGCTGTTTCGACCAACAATACCGCGTCTACCCTTAAGTATGCTCACATTACTGACGCTGACGTTTAACTGATTGATTATCTATATAGTCGTAATCAACTGAATATAACCAGCGTTGTGTGTGTTTCTTGGAGCCGGAACATGACATAGATCAAACTCACAAAACGTCAGTCTAAACATTAACTATTTTGATTTTTATGCAGATTCCGTGAGCGTATCTGTATTGACGCAACATATTGCCCTCAACTAGGTAATACAAGACAATGAATTTTAGCTATTACCAATCTCTCTACAATGAGGTTAAAGGAGTATTTCATGATCCTAGCATCCTCTTTTTATGACATTTTTCAGTAGATATCCACGAAAAAAGCGTATTCCCAAAATTTCAGTTGATTCCGATTTTGCGTTTGCGAGTTATGCATGATTATAGACAATGTGGTATACCAGAACGAAATTCAAATTTCACGATATCTTTGCTAAACGAATTAATCTGCAAGAATTTTTTTGTACATAAACATTATTTAGCTAGAGGTTTCCAGTGATATAAAAATCTCAACTTTTTTTGAGAAAAGTGGGGGTTGGGGGGAATGATGCTGTGGATCACGAAATGCCCCTAAGGTTTCCTCAGGCTATGACATAATACATTGACGCGCATGCGTAATGCTCATCAACACAATACGGAATAAATCGTAGCATCAATAGCCCTACTTGAGCATGTTATGTAAGAATATTAGTAGTAATATTATTATTTCATTTGTGTTACTTACAGGGTTGCGCACAGGAAAGGATCGGTAGAAAGCTAGATGAGGAACGGGTGAAGAAGATCCTGGTTCGGAAGCCGCTAATAAACGCCAATCTCTCCTGCAGGAAATAAGTCGTTACAGTTTTTATGGTAGTCTTTTCATTCCTGAAACAATCTTTGGGGTACTGCGAGGAATTCTGTGTAGCCCTTTGTGCCTTATATTGCGAATTTCAAAACATTATTTGATATCAGAAGGACACTCCTCGTATTCAAAATGCAATTCGATATGCCTGATGTGCACTCAGGACCCACAAAAAATGATTGAAAACGTCGCTATCCGAGCCCTTAATAGAATAAATGGTAGACTTTTTCTTGAGTAATTATTTTCAAACATCCTGTAAAACGTTTGTGCTTTATTTCAATCAAGCTTGAGGAAGTGACAGCGACAAGTGCGGAAACTTCCATAGTAAAGACTTGCATAAGATGTAGGTCCAATTTAGAAGGGCCCCGCAGCGCTATAACTGACGTGGCAATGATGTCAGTTCGCATTTCATTTGGCGCAGCTTCAAATCGTTAGTGTTTAATTAAATCGCTGGCGTACAAATATACGCCCGTGAAAAGGCTGCCTTACACCTTAATTTATAGTGACTATAAGTGCCATGATCTGACCCACTTTGACCAAATGAAGACATGAAATTAAATTAACGTCCATGCATGCTTGGTAGCAAAGTTAAACTTTCTTTATCCCAATTTCCTTATGTTTGCATCATTGCCGACTTTGGTCCAATTTAACATGAATAATAAATTATACTCCTAACATTAGAATTGAATACCTACCTGCCATCACCCAAGCTATTGGAATGCCATACATTAATACTCGTTGGAGTGGTGTCCGTCTTAAGAATAATGACTGCGTGAGTAGCATTCTGTGGAAAATATGAAATATATTACTTCGTTGCCATTCTGAGAAAGGGGACTACAGTAAAACAATACATAAGTAAAACAAGTTATACATATAGCCACGAATTGTATATAAAAACAGTAAAGGCTTACCTCATATCGTTCCCAGCTCAATGTCGGCATTGTATGGTTCTGGAAAAATAACAAAAATGACAATTAACTAACAATTATTGTTAATAATTATTGATTTGAATGCATGCATTTTAATATAATTATTCGACAAAATTATATCGCTTTTATGAAGAAAACGAATATTCGGATATGTTTCTTGTGTAATGTTTACTAATGAAACGCTAAATCATTTAAATGAGCAGGAGTGAGAACATAATTCACGTTAGTTCGTTCCACAATACGTTGCTAGCGGTTGCTTGGTAGAGGCCAAAATACACAGTGCATCATGGGAACTCAATAATACGAATACAACCAACCGGGTAACACTAAATTCACGGTTATTCAAAATAGCAACGCAATATATATTACAAATCCTGCTGGTTTATTGGCAAGAAAATTCTTCGTTGAGCTGTTTTCAACACTATTATTTTCAAACTTGCGTGAAAATTCAATGGTGGCTAGTACGGCGATGTCGACCCTGAGGGTCACAAATTCTCTAGGTTTCTCTATCGGAAGTCAATTTGTGCCGAAATTCCTTCTCACAATACAATAAGCGTTTTGCATAACAATAGATACAGTTCGGAGGTTAATCCATCTCCTTTGTTGTGCAATACACATATTGCATTGTGGGAAGGAATTTCGGCACAAATTGACTCCGGTAGAGAAACCCTAAATCCGCGTATTGCATGTACACGGGGCAAATTAAGTTAAACATGGGACTAGGCTAACAACAAATTCTTCGTGATCTGGAATGATCTTGTGAAAAAGAAACGTCATCAGTAAGAAACAATCTTTAAGGGTAAGATCGATATTTTGTAGTCACCTCTAATACTGAAACAACAAAAGAAGCAATGCCGTTCCATATGTCCTCGCGATGTCCTATCAAGGCGTGCTCTGCGTTGGCAACAATTCTGAAAGGAAAGAACAATAGAACGCGGTTATATTACCGGTTCTATTAGGACACCGGCTGTTGGGTTTTGAAGTCATCTCTAAAAGCAAGTACTTAAACGTTATTTAGATTTTAAAAATATTTAATATGTCTGTGGTAAAAAGTATGGTCATAGTATTGATTGTTTTGTCTTTCAGAGACCTACCTCATATAAGTGGGTCCGATCATTTGGTCAAAATAGTAGTGGGAATCATCAACAAGAAAAAATTCGTCATTTGATGCTGTGATTATGTATTTAGGCATGGTTAAACGATCCTTGTATGCTGCAAATCAAAACAAAATAACATGTTTTATAATCAAGGAGTATTTCGTGATCCAAGCATCCTCTGTTTGTGATATTTTTCAATAGATATATACGATAAAAGTTTATCCCAAAAATTTCAGACAATGCTTTACCGTATTGATGGTTTGTCATTTGTCTTCAACGAATCAACGTTTCCACAAATCAACGCTATGTCGTCGATCGCTTTGTCTGGCGCCATCTAAATTTAATGTATCATCGTCGTGGACCAGACTGGTAGACTCGGAGGCGCGTATTATCTCAACCTTACGAGTATTGCGGTCTTATTGTAATTTCACTTTTCATCGATGTTTTATATCGTTATCAATACGTCCGAGATCTTAGTTTTTAATTTCACCAACATGTTCGAACTAGCGCGAAAATAAAGTTGCTGATTAGTCGGAATTTATGACACAATTTTTCTTGGATTAACTCTAAATAAAATTAATACGTTTTGTTTCAGTTACTTACCTAGGGGGTCAATTATATCTACGATTAATTGAGCATCAGGATTATCGAGTTGAGAAGTAATATCTTCTTCGTAATAAGGATTAAAAGCCCACGTCCAGCCTCCTAGACTACGGTAATGGTGACGAAGATTCTGGAAAACAATTATATAACCGTGAGTCACCCTACGATATTATGATAAAAATAATAGTCAAGTGTATCATAAAATACACGTACAGAGAATTGAAAATTGCGCAACTTTCCTTAAAAGTTGGCCTCCTCTTCAAAACAGCTCTTTTCAGAGCCACCCAAGAGATTATTCCTCAAGCGGCGGACACTCTTACCATCCATCCTGTTTGCGCCCGGTTTATGGTGGAAGTTTCATTGCCTCTGATATCCAATGCTTTACGTAGTCTTAGTGGGGAAATTGGTGATGCATTTGATTATTTCCAAACAGGTTGATGACCTTCTTTGCCAAAGCAGATTCTCCTCTTTAATCTTAATCAATAGCTCTCTTATGCTCTTGTTCTGTTACTCTGACTTGCAATGGTCATTTAGGAGATCAATGGCAATACATTTGTGACGTGGTATATCGAAAGGAGGTACTTTTGGGCAGGATCGTAAATGGAGAAATAGCAAAAAAATCTGTCCGGGGTGATTTTTTTCACAATTTGGTTTGTTGTGAATTTGTGATGTTAATAATGTTTAAAATATTATCTGATCAGACAGGAATATAACTGGCAACTTATATTTTTTCAGACATTTTTCAAGGTCATTCCTACTCTCAACATTGCCAATAATATTTTTAAATCTCAGTTTCCAATTTTATAATACCATAAATTACGAACTCAATATCTTGGTTTATGAATGTCCGATTTCATTGAGGAAAATGGCGTTGTGGATATGTAAAACACTCAAAATTGATAACCTGCCCAAAAGTGTCTTTTTTGATATGCCACGTCACATTTGAGACATTGTGGCAGTAGAGTGTGGTCGTTACTTTTCCTTACCTCGAGAGCGTTAAGTACATCAAGTACAATAGGTGCCATTGCAAATACACGTTTGTCTACCGCTCCCATCAACCAAGCTGTCCAACCACGCTAGCAATCAAAGAAATGGGGATATCAATCATTGATAAAAATAATGATAAAAAAACAAACAAAGATACTCTATAACTTTAAAGCCATATTATAACATTTCCATAAGAAATAGAATTGTATTTTTTGGTATAAAATATTAGTTTTCACTGTCAGATATGTCCTCTTTTAATTTGGACCCAAACAGACGAGACAATACAAAGAAAATCGCTATTTAATACCAGCGCATATGTGGCCAATGCGAGCCACTCATTCGAACGTGAGTCGTGTCGGTTCTCTTGATATGTCACGACTACCCGCACGCTATGTACGAACTGTGTTATGCACATCGTATAAGCGTTCGACTAATATTTCCAACGTAATAATAAACCGTCTTATTAAGACGGTTTATTCACAATCTCGGATTTTGGCAAAAATACAGCACCTCAAGTCTTGATTTTTGCAGGGTATGTTAGTTTACTAAAGTAGATAACAATCGTGTAAAAAACAGAATTTTGAAAAATATTGATGGCGTCCTCACCTTGGTCTGGGGCGGACATTTTAAAAATGAATTTAGAAGAGCAGCAACGACCTCACTTGCATTACATTCCAGATGTTAAATCTACATCATATGCAAAATTTGAGGAAATTCGCACGAGTCCGTTTTATTTTAGGGCCATTTGTCTATAACTGGTCTTTATATGTAGCCCTATGGAGAGAGTGCCCGTTGAGGGCGCTATAACCCCATTTTAGGAACAAAATGTGATTTAAAAAAACGGACTCGTGCGAATTTTCTAAAATTTTCAGAGTATGTAGTATGAACATGTAGAAATAAAATCAAGTAGTTGCCCTACCTGCTCTCCTCCGAAAAAATAAAAAGTCCTATACCTCAATGATAATGAAACCTAGGTGGATCCTCCTTAGTAAATGTTATAATATGGCTTTAACGTTCAAGTAAATTTTCATTTTTCTTAATACATTATTATGATAAGACTTTTTTTGCATCTTACTTTGGAGCCCCCACAAGGCGCGAACCTGGTAAGAGAGATCTCTGGTCTGATTTTATGAGCCCAATCTGCCATTGTATCCAATGCCCGAACGCCAGCCTGACAGTAAAACACGAGAAAATAAAGACAGTGAAGGTAAAGACATGCAAAGATAGTCAAATGAGTAATTCGTGATTATAGGACCTTCTTTTATGGTAGGCTATAGGTTTCAGTAGATATCCACGAATAACGCTTATTTTTAAAATGTCAGTTGATTCCGTTTTTGCGTTTACGAGCCATGCATGATTATGTGTATTACGAAAGGTTCAATAGGCCATTGCGTTGTAATTTCGTTCTGTTAACAGAACATAAGTTTGAAGATATTTTTGGCAAGCGAATGAATCTACAAGATTTTTTTGCGCAAAAACATTATGTAGCCAGAGGTTTCCGATATTTAGAAAAGATGGGAATGTTTGTTGAAGTGTCGGTATTTTATATATTTTTAGAGTTCCGTGGTCAGGAAAAGCTGCATCAGTGGTCTTTGAAAATTAAGAGTAAGACAGACAAAGAGACACATCCCCTCCCCCTCCAACAACACACCCCACCCCATCTGTCCCCACATCCCTACTAACACAGACCCCACACACTGTCCCACACAATACCTTTAACTTTGCCATAGGTAATAGCGCCAGATATTCTGGTTGGTTGGTTCCACCTTCAGTTGTTAAGAAATGATTCCATGTGTAAGCAATAATAGAGTCTTCACTCCGGGATTTGTTCTTGGGATCCTCCTATCATGTAAGATAAAACATAATAACATTTTGAAATCACAATTTAACATATACATGAATTAGCGCTCTAACTTGAAATAGTTTGCAAGAGAAATACACATTAAGTAGTATAGGAAAATGTTTCTTTTCAGAAAATTAGGGCTGTCAATTTTATTTTTTTAAGTATACATGGTATAGCGCCATCTCGAGTATTAAGTATTATATTTTTAAACCTTAAGCAAGATAGCGTTAACATGGTTTTAGTCTTATAATCTTACAGAGAAGACAATTGGCTGATTTGGTACTTGAAACAAACATCCAGTAACTCTGTAAATAAAGCAGATACAAATGTGGTCATCAGTGGTCAATGGCCACAACATTTTGGCACATCTTAATTCAATTTTTATTCTAAGAATTCTTTGTTTTATTATTTTTATAGTGTTCCATCACTAAAGTTCTTCTTGCTTCACTTCTGAGCGCCTTCGTTGTCTTTCTTTGTTCTCACTCTCACTGCTAGTAATGATCTCCCGCATACTGATAATACCGTTTAAGTTGTATATATGACATAATTTTAATCAAGATTACTACACTTACATGCCCACATCCACTGCGGCAGTTGACGCTAAGAGAATTTCTGCATTTTCCAGTGGATCAGGAGGACTATGAAAAGAAAATAATCAGATTAGTGAGCAGCGAACGCATCATGATTTAAACGAAGAACAATTCGTTGAATGGTTTCAAAAATGAACATGAATTGTTTAATACTTACGCGGCTTCGTTATTACTACCCGTAATGTAGAGTAAACCGACGTCAGAATACTTGATATTATCAGGAATCGTTATGGCTAGATAATGCCACCAAATTGAACGACTCACAAGGGTTTCTGTTAGAAAGATAAATGGAAAAGACGTGAAAATATACTCGATGGCTGCAATTTCAATTTTCTCCCCCAACATGCCAAAGTGCTGAATGCTTATCGGTTACTCAGACACTTGCGTCATCCTCTTTATATCTTTATATCTTTAATCTTTATCTAGCATTAAAATGGACAACACGGCAGATCACTACATCAGAGAACAAAAGCCCCATGTTAGATGCGGGAAGAAACCGGAGCGCCTGGTAGAAAACTTGCGAGAGCGATATGGACTGAAAACCAAATGCACGTCTGTGAACGACCAGCGCTCGAACCAGGAACCTCAGTGTTGCAAAGCGAGAACAGTGACTTCAAAAACAACATTTTGAAAGTATTTGACGACGGAAAAAATATTCAACGACGGAAACGTTAACAAAGTAGTCTCGCGTTGTGCCGCCTTTGTATTCAAAGCACCCGCTATGTAGAAGGTCACTTCGAAACTTATTATCTACAAGCTGTTATGGCAGCGCGGAGGTGGTCACGTGCGTATTTATAAAAGCGGGTTTATAACCGAAGTACACTGATAATTGAGTCAAAGTGACAAAACATATTTGCTCCTCTTTTCTCCAAAATCAAATGTACACACATTACAACACTCTTTAATATCCACACAGTCCAATACTTGTTATTGCAACCAATAATTATCTTACTATCAAGCCATGTCTGCGATGTCATATTCACAACATACGTTGTATATTGTCCATCAATACGTCGCGTATAATCTTCTAATATGGTATAGTCATAACTAGAATCCGCTGCATTGACATAATCATCTAATGCCGTTGACGAAACACCGGTGATTAAGAGACTAATTTCTAGGATGAAAGTCGAATACCAAAAGTAACTGCCCATGTTGATCATTACTATTATAATACCATCAATACCAGTAAATCAGAATTTTTGTAACGATTTTATTAATCAAAATATACAGCTACTGAAGGTGGGTGGGCCCCTGAATGACTGGTGATCAAAGTATCAAAGTTTCTTGTCCTTTTTAATAAACTTTTAAAATCATATGATCGTCACACTTTGGACGATCAGATAAGATATAATCACTATAGTTTTAATAATATTAAGCATATCTGTTTTCATACAAATGCAGTATCATTTGATTTTACGAATCAATTAATTAAATATAATTATTATCATAAGATACTTTCGACAATCTTGTCAGTTTTGTTCTTTACTAAAGCGTTCTTTTTATTAACATTCCATGCTTAAGGGTAGACAAGGTATTGTTGGTCGAAGCAGCCAATTTTTTTTCCATTAAGGACCGTTCACAAACACTTGTTGGGGGGGCTGATGCAAAAAAATTCGGCCTCCCCTTTTCCCAGGAAAATTTTTTCAGGCCCCCCCCCTTAGGAGGGTCAAAACTTTTAAGGGCCCCCTTTTGCATCAGGCCCCCTAACAAGTGTTTGTGAACGGTCCCTATATGTAAATCAATATATTATTGAAAAATAACACTTTGATGTTTTGCAAAAGTTCATTCTACAAACCACATACTTTGAAACCTTGCTTTATAATGAGTTATGTACGTTTATGTAAGTGTTGCAGGTGTTTCAGACCTCCTACAACATAACTCAAGAACCACAGGACCTACAAAAGTATATTTGTGATATTTGAATTATTTTACACACTCGCTATGAAATGAGCAATGCGATTTTTGCCAAAGTTGACTACCATTCGCAAGATGCTGTGAACTACCAAATCGCAACACTTTAAAATAGTGTCAAACTTTAACTGAAGCGGATATCATTCACCTGTATCAAAATGACAATATTTACAATATTTACACGATAAGGATAATCTATACTAATTTTCAATGTGACCTTCCCCGGGAACCTTTCAAACGGAACGTCTAGAACTGAAACACGTGATATTACGTGAGACCATGCATAGTTGACTGAGACCAATAAAATGATTCCAATCGAACGGACTCTTTCAGGTTAATTAAGTGAAAATCAAAAAGATTATTGGTGTCATAATGAAGTTGTTTCTTATCACCGCGATCCTGTTGGTGAGTCACAAGTTTAACAGAACTAACATACTGCTCATTATTAGAGCGCCGCCACAGGTACTGTTTGTTAAAATTGGCTCCTTCTGAGAGCTACAATTTGCATTCACAAAAGAACAGCACAACCAGCTGAACTGACCACTTCAACTAATTGAATGGACCCACTTGACTGACCAGTTCTGACTCCGCCCACTGATCTGATCTTATAAAAACATATGGTAGAAAGTTTGTTATTGGCTATTTGGGTACATTCACTAATGCAATTGTTTTAGGAAATTGACGAATGACAGAGCTTGTTTCATAACATGTTTGGCTAGAGGAGACCTTGCTCCAGTCCAGCGAATGTTTTTGAAGACCGTGGAGTCCTGTACAGGAAAATGGCAGACCGCTGAAGTTTTGGCTGGTAAGTAACATGCAAATAAACTGTATATTTCTTTTTTTTTTTTGTAAATTTATGAAATTATACATATTCACTAGACTTCTGTAATTATTTAGGAGTAAAATGATACCATACATGTGAAAATTGGTTCAGTAGTTTTTTCAATATAAGTTCATTAGAAATGTCATGTCGAGTCCATGTTGGAAAAGTTTTGCATAGCAACGTATGTTTCTGTACACAGTTTGTTACCAAGCTTTTAAGCTTACTGAAATAATACACTTATTTTGCGTGGAGTTAAGAAAAACAAGTATTTATACATTCAATGTTATCATTTTAATTCATTACATTGTGTTTAATTAATACTGAAGCACACAGATACGATAAAAATATGAAGTTTTTTCATGTCAGTGACAGTGTGTTTATGCCCTGTGCCAGTGTGTTGACCAATTTAGTACATCCACTGTATTGATTGATTTATGTATGATTTCCTGTGTGGCACTGATGCATAATGGTACACATGGACAGACACAGTTGGATCTGTATTGATTATTAGTCTAGGGATTTCTTGTATGGTAATTTTGGTCAATGACTCCATCAATATTATTATAAATAAATATAATCATTTCAGTGTGATAAGGCCCTTCGCACTTGATTATTAGTTTCCTGTTTACCGCCCGCGTCCAAAATTGAAAATCTCAAAAAATTAATTATTTTATTTTTATTTCTAATTTTCTGCTTTAAAATAACTTTCAACTACTTCTACTTGCCATTTTCTGACTTTAATAATATCAACAATAATGATGAATAAACAAGGAGTACAACTCCACCTTCACTTATTTATAAAATCAAATATTGTTGTAAAATGCCCGCTCTAGTCAAAACGAATCAATAGTTGCTTGTAATAGTTCAAAATAAATAAAGAAAATGAAACTGAAAGATAATTAATAATTAAAAGTCACCGCGTCCCTTTTTCAAAATCTTTAACAGGAAACTAATAATCAAGTGTGAAGGGCCTTAAATACTATGTTCATGCAAAGTCACATAAATTTGATGCTTTGATCAGTTTGATGCTAAGAGATGCCACTCTTATAGATAGAATTAGTTTGAAATGATCGATGTCGTTCAGGGCAAATTGAAGCAAATGACAAGTGCTTCAAAAGGCATGCGACATTAAAATAGTTGTCATTCTATCTGTGAATAAGAGTGTTGTCCCATTGTAATGTAATGTAAGTTATAAATAGAGTATGTAGTTATTTATTCTAGGCATGGGAACGTTTGACGCATATTTACCATCAAACGCATGTCGCACGCATGATCTGTTAAGCGTTTAGCAATTGCGTTCGCCTGTAACACGGAAGTCATTTTTAACTTTCAATTTTTCAAGTTCTTCAATCATGCTAATCGACAGTGATGAAAGTAACAAAATCTGAAAAAAATTGTTTGATTAGCGTAAACAAACGGACCCTAAAAATAGACCAGAGTCCAGACCCTAGACTTTTTTTCATAAATTTTTGCACAAAAATAATTTCTTTTTTAAAATTCCAATTTACGCAATTTACTGCTTAAAATGTGTGTTAAAAATGAACAACCGAACTACATATTTTTTACGCTAATCAAACAATTTATGTAGGCCTTATTTCCAATGCATGCTTATCGCTTTTCTGACAATCGAGTCACAATAATCATCAAAGACTTGGAACAAGTCTAAGCACTTAAAATCTTGAGTATTTGACAAAATTGTGCTCAAATTTCACTTTTTTTATATTACTATAATTAAATAATTGATTAGAAAAATGAAACATGTCTTTTCCCAGAATTAGAATGCATTTAACTGAAATTAGTCTTAGTACAAGTCTTGGGCTTGATTGTCACTCACAGCTTTTAAAAGAAAAACACCATGTAAAAACTCATGTTTTTGGCCCTTCGGCCTAAAAAAAAATAGTTTGATTGGCGTAAACAGACCGACCCTAAAAATAGGCCAGAGTTCAGACCCTATAGACTTTTTTTCGTAAAATTTTTGCAAAAAAATATAAAAAATTTTTTACAAAATTTCCAATTTACATAATTTACAGCTTAAAATGTGTGTTAAAAATGCTGACTGAACTACATATTTTTTTACGCCAATCAAACAATTTATTTAGGCCTTATTTCCAATGCATACTTATATAACATGCATTTTTGACATGTTTTCTGACAATCAAGTCACAAAAATCAAAGAATTGGAACGAGTCTAAGCACTCAAAATCTTGAGTATTTGACAAAATTTTGCTCAAATTTCACTTTTTTTTTTACTATAATTAAATGATTGATTTTTAAAATGAAACATATCTTTTCCCAGAATTAGAATGCATAAACTGAAATTAGTCTTAGTACAAGTCCTTGGGCTTGATTGTCACTCACAGCTTTTAAAAGAAAAACACCATAAAAACTCATGTTTTTGGCCCTTAGGCCTAAAAAAAATTGTTTGATTGGCGTAAACAGACGGACCCTAAAAATAGGCCAGAGTTCAGCACAAAAATATATAAATTTTTTACAAAAATTCCAATTTGGGCAATTTACAGCTTAAAATGTGTGTTTAAAATGCCGACCGAATTACATGTTTTTTTATGCCAATCAAACAATTTATTTAGGCCTTATTTCCAATGCATGCTTAGATTTAGATAACATGCATTTTTGGCATGTTTTCTGACAATCGAGTCACAAAGACTTGGAGCGAGTCTAAGCACTCAAAATCTTGAGTATTTGACAAAATTTTGCTCAAATTTCACTTTTTTTGTTACCGGTACCATACTATAATTAAATGATTGATTTTTAAAATGAAACATGTCTTTTCCCAGAATTAGAATGCATAAACCCCGGGGCATAAACTGAAATTAGTCTTAGTACAAGTCCTTGGGCTTGATTGTCACAGCATATGTGTAGGCCTTCTGCGTTTTGTTACCTGTGCCCAATTTTCTGTACACATGTATTTCTATCTCTAACACATTTTCTATAATTTGTTGATCTGTTTTCAGATTTGCTGTTGTCTACAATTCTACGTTTATTTGCATGAACTGGCTAGGGCGAACTGGTCAAATCGCCTCATCACAACATTGGTCATAGACATGTTTTAGACAAGAGTTGGTTCCAAGTGACTCATTAATTTAAGCTATAAATTAATTGAATTAATATTGGGCTTTTAAACCGATCATACATTGTGTTGTGTGTATACCCAAAAAAAAATGCAATTCTGTTGCATTATATTTTGTACATTGTGAATTGATTGAACATGTCAGTCTAAAGTAACTTGCTCTTGTGTATTAAAGCAAGACAAGCTAGGATACAACATACATGTACATGTAGCCTTAACTGCTTTTGAAATTGTTGTTTTACAAATACATAATTCTTTTTTGTAAATAATTGATGTTGAACTGAAAATTGAAAAGTTACTGTTACTGAATCGTGCAACTTTCCTGAAAAAGTCTTGAAGTTTGGTACAGTATATTTTTTTTAAAAACCTGCGGTTTCACATGCAATAATTCAATTGGCAATATGTGGTAAATAATACAAATTGGCTCAACTATTGAATTGGTTCATGTCATTCCTTCCTCTGTTGGCTGGTGCATTTACATGTAGTTTATCTTGAATCTAAAATGTAGTACAAAGTCATGCAATAATTGTAATTAATTGCTAAAGGAGAGTGATGTACATGTATTAATTTTGTATTATATATTTTTGTAATGGGCAGTGCAAGTTGATTCAAGGAAATTTTGTCCTGAAATTATTTGGTTATTATTTTGATATAGGGAATTTCATTTGTTGCAAGTTATAAACATTGTAGTTCCATTCATTTCTAAGGCGTGTTTTAGAAACAAATTTACAATGTAACCTGTCTCATTTTTTTTGCTGCACTTCAGTACCGTACTCTATATATCAACATAAAACCATAGTTAAACATTATCAAATCACTTGCATGCCTTGAAATTTTTGTAATTGCTAATGTATCATCACCATGGCTCAAAGCATCAGAGGTATGTATTCGAAAGGTACTAGTGGTCAGCACAAGCCATATTTTAAAATTCATGTAAGAAGCGTAAGCGTTCTCTGAAACTTGAAGTCAATGATGATGTTATATTTAAGGCTAAGTCAGGGGATGTTGGTAAACACAGTTTTTATGTGGGTCGGGTCAGTAGGAAGATAGATAATTTCAATTGTGTTGTTACATCAGATGTGCAAGATGGGAGGGTATACACAATATCGTGGCAAGAAAATCCACAGATGGTCAAAGACTTGGTATTAAAACCAGTAGATTTGGTAAAGGGTACAACTGTCCTTGTGTCATGGAAAGTTGTAACAGGGTTTGTCGAAGTGATACCGGCACAGGTGGTTGAGGTTGTGGACACCAGTTATTTGTGGGTGAAACCAGATGACAGTCACTCAACAGGGTGTGTGCGAGTGCACATTGACAATATATGCAAGACAACACATGACAACCAAATTTTGAACCAGGATGTGGACTCAATCACAGTCAGCCATGAAGATGTTAACATCATCAGGCTAATGCTTAGTGCAACACAGAGCGAACTAAATGCTATAACATCGACATATCACAATGTACTTGCAGAACTCAAACAAGAAAGCAACAACAACAGTGATCTAAAGTGTCAGATGTCAGAACTGCAACAGTTGTATGATGACTCGCTGAATACTGTAAAAGAGTACAAACAACAATTGTTGGACTCTGTAAACACAAGTCAAGAACAATCCACACTGCAAGACATCATCCTTCGTCATACGAAGGACCTGGAGGAGAAGCAAACTGAAATTCTCAGATTGGACGCCACAATTCAAATACTCCGTGAAGAAAATAAACGGCAAGAAGAAGAAATTAGAAACCTCCACCAGGACAATTGCAGGCTCCAAGAAATCCTGAAGGAGAGGAACATTAAATATGAACAAAGACCTGCTGGTGGAGACAATGTTGTGAGGGTGCGGAAGATTGGGACTACCAGCAAAAGGCCTGAAAGTTTCTACCCACTGTCAATCCCAAATGCAAACAGTTCCAGCAGTACAGCAGGCAGAATGACACTCAAGAGACGAGCAGAGCAGTTGAATCAGGTAAGATTAAATATGTTTTGCAAAAGAGACCTATATTTTTTGTTCAAAATGTTATCCATCGCTGCCAGTGTACATTGTACGGCCTGTCACATTCCGGATTTACAAAGTAAACTCAAAACAAGCCATTTATCGATATGTTTTATTTGTTATGTTGACAGTCTGTTTGGGACATTGTGACTTAAGTTACTGTATGACGATTGACGAATTAAAAATGTTCATGCACATCCCTCTGGATACATGCATGTAATGTTCAGACTTCAGACATTTTAAGTTGGAAATTTGAATCTTGAAAAATCTTATTTGATGGCTCGATCCTCCTGGTCCATGGGAATTTGATCTCAAAATGTTGGATAGTTGAGTGTCTGTGTTAAGAAAGCAATGTAATCTTTGTGGAATCATGTACATGTAGGATTTGCTATTTTAAAACCTGTATTTGGTTATTTGTTTTCCCCTTTTCAGGTCCTGCACATCATTTCTGCACGTAAGGATCCCTCCCAAGCTGATATTGTCCAAACACTTGCCCAATTTTTGCGCCAATATCCTGACATTGCCCTACCTGCCTGTAAGACTGCTAGGATAAGTTTCCAGACTGGTGAGTAAAAATAATTAAATAAAAATAAAAGCTGATGTGATCCAAACACTTGCAACTTTTTTACATCAGTCATCCTGACATTGTCATCCCAGCGTGCAAGACAGCCCAAATAAGTTGATTTTATATGGAATAAAAACTATGTTAATTAATATACTTCATCAACACACACTGTATATGTACAGTCAGTACTTGCGTGAATATTCTTTGGCTGGCCATACATGCATGTTGATGCAATAAACTTTATTGAATCTGGTATTGAATAAACACGATTGAGTTCAGTCAAATACATCAAGTCTTTTTATGAGATCTAATTAAACTGGTCATTAATAATAAGGACACATATGATATTGCAAATAGTAATAAACAGATTTGTATTACTGTACTCAATACTCATACCATACAATTTCAGTACTTGTTCCCATACTCATGGCATAGGACCCGTTCAAATGATACTCATGATGGGTCCCAATTCAAGTCACAATAAATATGAATTGAAGAAATACAAGCATGTGTCTGTAACATTCTACCATTCTTGTTTCTTTTACGTTTATCAGATATAAGTCCAAAAGATGCTGTGGACCTAAAGGTTCTGTTACGCTTGCCAATGAGCAGGATGAGAGATCTAAGAAGATATCTAAGCAGATTAAAGATCCGTCTTTTGCCGTCAGATCGTCATCTGTACAAGGAAATGTCTGGTAAGTAAAAGTGTAAATTAATTCTATTATGAATGCATACTTATTTTCTTTTCGGCAATTATTTTGCTTCACAGTATGTTTTCTAGGTTGGGAAAATAGAAAAAAAAGTAACTCCTCAATCTGTTAATGACTCCACATTGGAACTGGAACTAAGAAAGTCTTGCTGTGGTCTTGGTATACATATATATTTCCATGGTTTAAGGCATGCACATGGTAACAGTAGTTTTATTTACAAAAATAAAAACTTTAACAAAAATTTGATAAAGTTTTATTTATTAAAATTAAAAGTTTATTTCTTCAAACTCACACATGTAGTATACAGTGGCATATCTAGATTTGCATGTTGGTGCTACTCCAATTGATGTGGTCCCTCAATCAGGCTATTGTTGCGCTGTGTGGCCATCCGATGGCTCAAGCTACGCTTCTGAGTATATAACAGTATATTAGGCATACCCATCCTGTTTATTTCAACAGTTATATCCAATCAATGAAAATCTGAAGTGTAAATGTACATTGTAAATTTGAAAACATTATGTGACATGATTTGCTCGATGGGCGCCATCCCAAAGGAGGCATTTTTGAAAATTAAAAGTTGTCTATTTTCTTATGTATTTTATTGTTTCTTTACTTTCTTACTCCATATTTTTGCCTTTATCTCAATTTCAAATTCAAATTTGTCGCCTTTGTCCCTCATGGACCAGATCGTGTCACATATGTATATGTCTGTATTCTGGTATGATGATGGTGATAATAAAAAATAACATCACTTTTTTATGTATTATGTAGGTCGCCAGTACATGGGAGAAGAGTCAGTTGAAGTTGGTATCATCAACCTGCAGAAGACGGGACAATCTCTAGCTGATACACCAGTGGCATACTTCAGGGTAAAGTGCTTGAAAGACTACATTGCCAGCCACATAGAGAAACAACTGGATATGAACAACACATGGCATGATGACAATTTCAACCAAGAATTATGGCTTAAGATTGGGGTATGTGCTATTTGTATTGCAAAATTGAGAAGGTAGAATCTTTCACATTGTATTGGATTTTTCACTCACTGCTTAAAGGGAGTAACCCTATTGGTTTAGGATTATGGAATGTCTTCAAAATTACATACAATGTCAAATATTGATCTCTATGCATCTATGTAAAAAAACCGAGAACATTTCAGCATCAATGTGAATGAATTAGCAAGCCAAAACGGTGGTACGTGTGACTTGCATTGTGGTCCTGCATCATGTTTATAGTGATACATGCAAATGTATGCCATATTCTCGGACCGTATTAAACTTCATTCAAGAAGAAACAGCGATTTGATGCCAATATATAGTTCACTTACTTGTTATAGAAAGTGTGCACATAGCATTTATTGCTGCATGTAATCATAAAGGAGTATTAGTCTTGGTATGTAGCAGTTTCGCTAAAATGGGTCGACTACAAATTGAGTGTTTTCTTCGGAAATACATCCAGTAGGAAAGTCAAGTTTCAGAATGGTAATGTGAAAAATGTGATCGATGTAATATGATGCCAAAATCTCATCAACAATGAGGTAAACTGGGGGGATGATGGTGTCGATCAGATCACATGCCTTTAAAAGCCCATGTTCTATATCCCAAGCATTATTCTCACTTTTCACCATCAAATTGGACATTTTTGTATCAGTGGAAACCCTTATTCTTTGTATGGATTTTACAAGCCAAAATGTAGCATAGTATTAACCCATTTTAATTTTTTCTCAGTTTTCAACAGGGCTTTAAAATGACCATTTGCCATTTATTATAATTATTAGTACATGTGATGTAAGTACATGTAAATAATGTTATCTCTCTCTCTCTCTTCTCTTTCTTCAGGGTGATAAAGGTGGCACAACAACTAAGATGGCTTTCCAGCTGGTCAACCAAAATGCCCCAAATTCGTCAGCTTCCACCAATATCATCTCCATGTTTGAAGCGACAGACACATACATCAACTTGAAAGAGGTGTTCAGCAATTTAAGTGAACAAATTTCTGAATTGATGAAAGTGAAACAATTAGAGTTGGTGGGAAGATGTACCCGCTACTGGTGTTCTACTTTGGGGACACCGAATTTTTATGCAAAGTGTTTGGACACATGGGTGCTTCTTCAAGCTACCCTTGCCTATGGTGCCATGTTCAGTTAAAACAGTTACGTCATCCCAATGGGAAAGCCCACTCCCCAATGAAGAAAGGTCAAGATGGGAAATGGATTCCAGATGAAGACTGGCCAGAGAATCGAACACTTCATTCATTCCAGCAAGATATTGCAAATCTACTGGCTGAAGAAGAAGACGGTGCAAGTGCAAGGGTTAGTGGCCGTGACCATCACAGCATTAGCAAAAGACCAATATTACCATTACCTTCAGATATCAAACAGATTGTTCCTCCGTCTTTGCACATTATTCTTGGTCTCGTTGTCCGGTACTTCAAACTACTTGAAACCGAGTGTCGGAAATTGGACCAAGATGGTGTGCAATGCCGAGATGAACAACTGGCAAACACATGGCAAAAGTCCTCGGAAGATGCCAAGCAAGCTGAGGTGCTCTTGCATGAGGCGCGAGAAGCATTGCAGGAAGAAAATGACATCCTGGATGGGTTACAAAAAGCTTGTAGGGGTAGAGTAAGAAATGGCATGGTTTTGCAACCTTGCAGCATGCCTCTGTGTAAATTACATGTAAGTAAGCCAAAAGGTGTCAACCCAAAGGACATTCCTTGGATACAGTGTGTTAACTGTGGGGAAGGTGACTCCAAAGGCTGGTTTCATGATTTTTGTGTTGGTATGACTGAGGAGGATGCATCAAGTGAAGAAAATGATGGGTTTGTATGCCCAGTATGTACAGGTGATGTTGCAGGGCCCAATGATGTTATTGAAATACAAGAGGAAAGGGTAGCAAAGCAGAAAGAGCAGGTAGAACAAACAAATGAAGATTATGAAAACAAAAAACAGGTTCTTGACAGTGTGTATGAAAAGGTGGTTAATAGTAGAGGAAGCCTTGAAAAGCAGCTTAATGACAAGTTAGAAAATGAATTACATGTAAACGGCAGGCTTATCATAGCCAATGCTTCGTGAGGTAATCATTGCAAGTTTAATTTTGGAAGGTAACGGATGTATTGATAAGTGTTTTGCCAGACACAGAAGAGGTGAAAACACTCAAGAGTAAAATGTATGGGCTTTTTGGGCGATTAAGAGCGATCTTTCGGTTCTTTAGATCAAAGTTTTTGACGGAACAGGAGGTAAGGGCTCTTTGTATGAGGTGCTGGGAATTAGGTTTATGGTTTCCCAAGAACTTTCCTGAAGAAACCATACCACCCAAGCTACATTTTCTGATATGTCACATCCCAGAGTGTGCCCAAAAGTGGAAGACCATAGGCTTGCTGTCAGAACATGGTATTGAAAGCATTCATAAGGATATTAATGCAATAGAAAGAATTTATTGTACCGTAAGGGATAGCCAAGAAAGAATGCGACTGGTGATTGGAAGCCATCAACAAACAACCCAAACTTGAACACGGCTATTCAAGTAACTGCCAACGCCAAGAAGACATGTTACATAGATGGATGCAAAGGTCGCTATAAATTGACTCAAGACAAAAAAGCAAGAAAGTGCCAAAAGTGTAATCACACAATTCAAGTGAACTAATTGTTGTTAAGTTTATGGAAAGGTGTGCATGAACATCATGATGTATGTTAATGGTGCATTTTATGATTTCAAGACACTGTTTTGAAGTTATATAAATTAAATGCCTTCAATGCCATGTTCTGACAGCAAGCCTGGTCTTATCCAAAATTTCAGTTGTTTCGGATTTTACGTATGCAAGTTGTGCATGATAACATGTATTTATACAGGATTATATAATTCATGTACATGTAGGCCCTTGTAATTTCCATCTGATTCAACAGTTTACCAAGGGTACAAATCTGCACAATATTTTTGAAGTTGTTCCTTTAAACCGTTAAATAATAACTGTTATATTAATAACTATAGTACATGAAACGTTACATTTTGTTTGCATAAAATTATGCAATAAATGAGTTTAACATGGTGTATTCTTTAATATCCAATATTTGTATATAGGCATACATGTATAGCCTGTATTTTTGTGGTTGAGTATATTTCTCAAAGCGGTGCATAATCATGTATATTGCATGTTTATAAAGGAGGATAGTTCAGGTGGAGCTAGGCACCCTGGCACTATGGCTAAGAGTGTGAATACCGATTCCTGGAGTAAATTTAATTGACAAAATGGTGACCCAAAACATACCATGATTACCTGTATATAATGAAATAATGTACAGAATTTCCCCTGCAGTTTTCTGCCATTTTGCAACCCACCTTTAAGCCAAATAGCATGCTAATATATATCTAATACATGTTAACATGTATAATCATCAGAATTAGAGCATAGACCATTCAATGGTCTACATTTATGTGTAACATAAATTGTGTTCTATCGTGATAATGATTTTGTTGAAATAATGTTACTTTGTTCATAGACAGCCACTATGTAAAACACTCCGGTTTTGACATCCATCACTATTATGTAATACACACTACGATATATGCCTGGGGATAATGTGTATGTTGTAATACACCATATAAATTTGTAAGCGTTCTTACAAATGTACCTTTAGCAAAGTCATAGTTCATTGACTTTACAACCGTATGACAAAACAGGCGAAAATAGTAACTTTTTGCACAAGATTTGCAATTTAAAGAGAATTGACCATTGCTCATTAAAATGAAGCTAGTATATGAACAGTCTGTGTTTATACTACATGGTTGAGTGCATAGCATCATAAGAGCTGTGAGACTCGCTGTGCTTGGAAAGGTGTGTGTGCTCGTGTGTACTTATCGAGGTGGAAACTGCATAAATGCATTTACAAGAGAATCGTTTTTGTAATCAAACCTTTTCATATGCCTACGATATATGTGTGTGTATGGTGCAGGTGGTGGGTTATGTTTAGATTCCTTTTTGGCAGGTAATTTTAGTAGTTGTAGTGAATATATTTGTGCATTTTCAAGTTTTTAAGAAAAGTATATCCATGCACATATGACAGAAAAATGTTTGATTGTCCATTATAATCACAGAATTAGAGAAGGAGAATCGGGACTTGGCTGCCAACTTGATACAGGCATGAAGCGGAAATTGGGGTATTCGGTTTCCCTTATGTGCGTGTGGCATTCATTTTTCAGGGATGCAAGTTTGTAGGATTAATCCTGAATGTAGGATTTTTTGTGTCCAAATTTCCGCACTTTGATTTATTATCAGCCCGTTTTGGGGCTTTTTAGCCCAAATTCACACGCTTTTTCAGGATTTTTTCTTCAGGCCTACTTACACTATCCCTGATTTTTATGCAAGCGCGATCGATGTGGATGATACATTTGAGAGATGCACTTGATGCGACCTGCACGCTAGTTCCAAGACACAATTGAACATGGCGATATAGGTAGTCCCAGTTCTCCTCTAATTCTGTGATTATAATAGATCCTTTTTTTTAAGGTCATAGCCAAAACATGTACAATGTATAGGCCTACTCCCCATTCCAGATAAATACAGCACTAATTTTTTGGGATTAAAAAAATATGATCAAGTTCTGCAAAATAAAACATAGCTAAATCCTAATCCTTTAGATAGTCCTAAAATTTTAATATTTGGCCAATTTCTTGAAAAAAGAGCCAAAAACATGCATTTTTGTCATGTTTTCTGACAATCGAGTCACAAAAATCAAAGACTTGGAACAGGTCTAAGCATTCAAAATCTTGAGTAGATGCATAATTTTGCTCTAATTCCCACTTTTTGTGTTACTATAATTAAATAATGGGTTATAAAATGAAACATGTCTTTTCCAAAAACTAGAATGCATAAACTTAAATTAGTCTTAGTACAAGTCTTTGAGCTTGATTGTCACAGTGTACGAAAAACAACCTAAAACAGCATGTTTTTGGCCCTTATTTCAAAAATTGGCCAAATATTAAATTTTACTTTTATTGCCAGTTAGGACTAACTAAAGGATTAGGATTTAGCTATGTTTCATTTGGCAAAACAGGATAATATTTTTTTATCCCAAAAATTAGTGCTGTATTTTTTCTGGAATGGGGAGTACTCCCTGTTCCTTTAGTTATTATAATTAACTAGCAATGAAAGTCAAATTGAAATTTTTGGTAAATTTTTGGAAATAAGGGCCAAAAACATGCACTTTTAGGGCATTTTTCGTATTATGTGACAATCAATTATGTACAAAGACTAATTTCAAGTTATGCATTCTAATATTTGGAAAACATATTTTCTAATCTTTTCTTTTAAACCAATTATTAAAAAAAAAAAAAATATTACAATTTTGATCCAACTCTTACATTGTAGCCTTGTAGGATTTTACAATTACAATTGCAAGAAAACATGCAAAATAGTATATTTTGGCTGATTTTCCTCAAATTGCAAGAATATTAAAATTTCACTTTCATTGCCAGTTTAAGGATTAAGGTTTTGCTGTTTCTTCTTTTAGCAAAACATGATTTTTTTTTTAAATCAAAAAAACAACAACTTAGTGCTGTATATTTCTTGAATAGGGAGTAATGGCCAAAATAGGTGTGAATTGTTATATTTATCTATTGTTAACTGTATATCACTTCATTTACTAAATGTGTTTTAAAACAGTGTAGACCTGGGGCAAAACTTATGAAAGAAACAAAAGTGTGGAATTTCCAAAATAAGGGTTGGTATCTTTAGTACAGTAAAAAAAGACCAAAAAAAAAAAAACATCTTCAGGCGACTAAAAACAACAATCATGTTGGGGTTTTTTTTTGCTAATATTATGTAAAATCAGCCATATATGGGCTAAAATTGATGAGTTTGAGTGAAAATTTGTGAAAAAACTCAAAACATTTTCAACTTCAAAATATGTTTGCCAAAAAATTACCAAAAGTTTGCCAAATTTGCTATTTGTATCAATTTTGTATATTAATTAAAATCACAAAACAAATCCATGAAGATGTTGGTTAATTAATTAGGCCTATTTATTTCTGAATGTTCAGTTCAATAATTCCAGTATACAAAAAAACTTCTAAAATTTATTTATATATTATGAATTGACACACTGTTTTAAACCCATTAATTAAATAAAATTAAGTAAGCTAAAGTTTGCATTTTATGCTGGTTTTAAGCCATAACTTGAGAATCTTAAACTGCATGTACAAATCCTTTTTATATTTTATTATTCATTTCTGAATGTTACATTTTACCGATTTATGAATTAACATACTGTTTTAAACCCATGAGGTGGTTTCATTCATTAAATAAAATTCAGAATCTTCGTGTACAAATCATTCTATGTGATATTAATGGTTTTATACACTACATGTACCAGTAGTTAATTTTATTTATTTATTTATTTATTTATTTATTATTTGTTTTCATTTTTTAAACCAACTCAAAACATTTATTTTATTTTGGATAATTGTAATAATAAATCACAAAATGTATGAAAAAGAAACACAACTTGTTCTTGCCTTTTCATTTTATGTGTCTATTTCTTAGTGTAGGCTATTATCTGAATATTTGTTCGAAAAAGTTTCAACTTTTTTTAGATGCTGCTAAAATATTACTGTCCAGCAAAAATTATTACTGTCCAGCTAAACATGAAACAACAATTCCTTGTGTGTGTGTGTACACTGTGGTACATACAACATGCATGCATCCATCCAGTGCATGAAAATCAATTAACTTTCCCCTAGGCTTATTGATTTCCTATTGTGTTTGTGTGCAATGTACCACAACCTGTTACATAAGATTACGTAATTCAGGGACCCTTGGAGCTACCCAAAGTAAATAAGTTTTCAAACTGGCAACTTAGTAACCAGAGAAGATCAGGGGAAGTACAATGCTCATGAATATTAATGATAAACAACTTTGTGTAGGGTTTCAAGCTGTCAATCATTCATGGCAGGTTGAATCCAAGCCAATAAAATGAGCACTGGTTAAACTTGTGGAGTGTCTTCGCAGTGTTTGTGGTGTCAACACCCTTAGATGACTACGTTAATATGCCGGATCCACACTATAACTATACTGTGTTAACAAATCACACCGTACGTATTGCTGGGTCGTATACAGTTTATACAATCAACATGACTTCACAAAAATGGCTTACAGGTAGGTCAATAAAAATCATTACTTGCAATATACATGTAAGACTGAAGAGTATTTGGAAAATGTATGTCTAAATTATTGTCAGCAGGCCCGTAGCCAGGATTATTTTGGGGGATGACTGATTTTGAAAGAAATGGAACTTTTTGGGTCAAAAAGAGGACCTTTGGGCCTTTGGCATTTGGGGGAGATGCGTCGCACCCCTGCACCCCCTGGCTATGGCTCTGTTTGTTAGGCTCTGTTGTTATTTTTTACTTGTAGAAATAAGAATATTATACGTTTATGTTTAATTGTAACTTGACCTTTAACCTGTTTAAACCTGTTTGAGAAACCTTGACTTTGCTGTTTTGTTATTCAGGTAAGCACCATTTCCTTTGTTCATTCACATAATGTAAACAACAGGTAACGATGCAGTTTTATGCTAAAGAGTGCACACAACCATTAAATTATTTGTTCATTATTGAAATGCAGTGGGATAAAAAAGGTCTCGTAAGCTACAAAAAGGAATGAATTTATGAATACCCTGTACATGTAAAAAAAACTGAGTACCCTGTACACGTGAAAGAAAAAATATAATAACTTTAAATACAATGACAAGGTATTCAACAACCTATTTTACACTCAAATTTAAAGTAGCTACTTTGCAAAAGGTAATATTATACCACGAGAATAATGCAGAATGCAGATACTGAATGAATAATCTCAGGTTGCTATATGCAGTTTAGCTAAAGCCATAATGTGTGATTTACATCAAGAATAGATTCCTGTTTAAATGCTAGTTTTCACTGATCACATCATCCCCTTTTAATTTCGAGCCAAACAAATGAGATAAAACGAAGAAAATTGTGTTTTCATTCCAAAACCTACCATGCGTCATGCTCGACGTGTGTACACATAAGCTGATATCCACGAGACAATGTTAGCAAGCACTCGATCGGTGAACTCTGAATAAAACCCGGTATCTCCGGTTTTAATATAAAAACTTAAATTTTACTGTTATTAAAGCACTTCAGGCTTAGCCTTTTACGTGATATTTTAGTACTGGCATTATAATTATGCAAAAAGTAGAAATCCGAGGCAAATTGAGGGCGTCGCTGTGAAACAAATCACACATTATAGCTTTAAGTGATGTGACGCGCTTTCAAAAGATGTAATAGCTTTTATTGAACATTTGTCTTTTATTCAGACAATGATTCTGATCGGTCAATATGGTGGCATTATTTGATGGTAACTATTCCTGATGAAGTACGGTATCCAGACGCAGCCTATATGTATATCACTGGAGGAGGAAATGGAGGGTAAATATGTCAAGATTACCTTTTTGTATCTATAGGCAGTATATAGATCCGTTTGCCAATGAAACATCCACTTATAACTTTAGTTTTACTTTGCTGATTTTCCTAAACGGAACGGGATTGTCTTAACCAATTGATCAAGCAGTAAAATGCAAGCAGTAAAATGTAACTGTATCATTTACATTTGAAAACCGATAATTTCATCTATTTGAAACAGATTGTCTCAATCGTGATTAATATAAATGATATAAACTATTGAAACCATACAAAGTTGGAATAATAAAGTTTGATTTGACTTTTCGTTTCTCAGACCTCCGGACCCACTCGGTGATGACGAAGTATTATTTACATCGTTGACTGCAGCCAGTATGGGAATGTATGCTATTATATTTCATTATGATTAAAATTTGTTAGCAATTTTAGTAATTAAAGGGCATTTCGTGATCCACAGCCTCATCCCCCACTTTTCAAAAAAAAAAGTTGAGATTTTTATATCACTGGAAACCTCTAGCTACATAATGTTTATGTACAAAATATTTCTTGCAGATTCATTCGTTTAGCAAAGATATCGTGAAATTTGAATTTCGTTCTGGTGCACCAGAACGAAATTACAACGCATTGTCTATGGAGCAGTGTAATACACATAATCATGCATAACTCGCGAACGCAAAATCGGAATCAACTGAAATTTTGGGAATAGGTTTTTTCGTGGATATCTAATGAAAAATGACATAAATAGAAGATGCTAGGATCACGAAATACTACTTTAAGCAAGTTTTAAGCTTCTTTGTGAATGTTTGTTACCAAGAGTAGTATAAATATTCAGTACATGATGCAGTTATCTCTACAGTAGAATTCACCACGACCTTTGCAGGACTTAAACCCCATTAAAAGCTATTAAACCAAGATAACACTCATTGAAAACAGCTCAACTATGTTAAATCAGATCTTCTTTGGTTAAATCCACACTACACATGTTTCTGTGCGGTATTGCAATGAGCTGGTATTATACATGTAGTTTCAGTTGGGTGAACGATTATAAAGCAAACGCAAGGTAACAATACTGTGTGGGCCTTTGTTTAACCACCATTCTTGAAAATGAGAAACATAATGGTTGTAGACTTAACACGGTTTGGAAATAATTTCTTAATTCTTTTTGGTGTTATCTGTCATTCACATATCAGGGAGGTACGACCATTTGCAGATGCCCAACCTACTCAGTTTTTAGCCTACATATAATGTATTCATTATTCTTGATTGACATCCAAGTTGTAAAAATATCCGTCAAGTGGTTTAGCTTTAATGGCCTTCGCAAGAGAGCGGTACACAAGTGAGTGATAGTCAGTAAAAATGCATTCGATTTACACAGACAATTTTGCAGGCCGTGCCGTGCCCTTCCTTCCTAAAACACCAAAGTGCAAATATTTCCAAACCCCTATATTAGCTAAAAATTTAGGACATGTTACAAAACTATATTTTCTAGAATTTCAGAGAGTACTTTAATTATTGGCCGGTTATTTTCACACAGTGACGTTAACTAGGCAATGCCCTATACCTATAACATACACTGTTTGTAGAGGTCACGCGTCAATGGTGAGAGTACTGTGCATTGTGTATAGGAAAATGAACAGTAACTGCAGTATGGAGAGAAAAATCTAATATTGGCTGAGTTTGATACTTTGTTTTCTACAACGCTAGTTTCTAGTTTGAAGTTTGACAAGTTGAAGTTCCTGTAATTTATCTTTCTTTATTACATTTTCAGCGTCACTGCCTGCTTGAAACAGGTTCCTAACCAACCAATTGTATTCAAGGTAAGAATGCTAGGTTCCTAACCAACCAATTGTATTCAAGGTAAGAATACTAGGTTCCTAACCAACCAATTGAATACATGAATACAAAACCCACCCAAGTCCATGGGAAGTGATTTTGAGAAAAAAACCTGTGTATCATTTTTATTCCTTCAGTTAGATTTACCTGGTCAATATGATAAGTTTTACGTGCAAATGAGTGGGTCAAACTGTATTAGGTATGACGATTAGCATTTCAGGGACTTCGTGGGAAAATTTTAAATGCTGGACTTGGGTGGTTTTTTGAATCATATACAAAGACAACAATGTTGGAATGAGATTACCACTAGTAAGATAATACAAAATAAAGCACACAGTTATGTATAATGTTGATAAGCATACTGCCATGTAATATAAACCACACACTTTCCTTGATTAAACCCATTTTATTTTTCAAAAGTCACTCTCCAGCAATGAATGTGTTACAAGTGGACTTTTATACATACTGGATTTCAATCAATGTGTTACAAGACTCAAATCCTGGATTTTGGGTGTTTCTTTCATACATGCTATTTTTCACATGCTCAATAGACACAGAGGATGATTTCATACATATGGCAGGCCTATGTATAGCAACAATTTCCCATGCTTAACTCAATTTGGCCAAAGTATGGACTTGGGTGGGTTTTGTATTCATATATTCAATTGTATTCAAGATAAGAATATTAGGTTCCTAACCAACCAATTGTATTCAAGGTAAGAATACTAGGTTCCTAATCAACCAATCGTATTCAAGGTGAGAATAATAGGTTCTTAACCAACCAATTGTATTCAAGGTAAGAATACTAGGTTCCTAACCAACTAATTGTATTCAAGGTGAGAATACTAGGTTCCTAACCAACTAATTGTATTCAAGGTGAGAATACTAGGTTCCTAACCAACCAATTGTATTCAAGGTGAGAATACTAGGTTCTTAACCAACCAATTGTATTCAAGGTAAGAATACTAGGTTCCTAACCAACTAATTGTATTCAAGGTGAGAATACTAGGTTCTTAACCAACCAATTGTATTCAAGGTAAGAATACTAGGTTCCTAACCAACTAATTGTATTCAAGGTAAGAAAACTAGATTCCTAACCAACTAATTGTATTCAAGGTGAGAATACTTTTCTTAACCAACCAATAGAGGTTATCCACATTACTCATGTGTGACTTCTAACAAAAGGCGCTGATTCCCGTAGTATTCCTTATTCAAAACAATTCAATGCATGACCTCGGAGTTACCTGCATGACTCTTGGCGGGCTATTTTGAAACAGTCATGGTTGCACATGCAGGTACTTCTTTTGAAAGTCCTAAACAAGGTATAGCAGTCGTTGATAGGATATGCAGCTTATAGAACACGGATAACCTCTATTATATTCAAGGTAAGAATATTAGGTTCCTAGCCAACCAATTGCATTCAAGGTAAGAATACTAGGTTCCTAATCAACCAATCGTATTCAAGGTGAGAATAATAGGTTCTTAACCAACCAATTGCATTCAAGGTAAGAATACTAGGTTCCTAACCAACTAATTGTATTCAAGGTGAGAATACTAGGTTCCTAACCAACTAATTGTATTCAAGGTGAGAATACTAGGTTCCTAACCAACCAATTGTATTCAAGGTGAGAATACTAGGTTCTTAACCAACCAATTGTATTCAAGGTAAGAATACTAGGTTCCTAACCAACTAATTGTATTCAAGGTGAGAATACTAGGTTCCTAACCAACTAATTGTATTCAAGGTAAGAATACTAGGTTCCTAATCAACCAATTGTATTCACGGTGAGAATACTAGGTTCTTAACCAACCAATTGTATTCAAGGTAAGAATACTAGGTTCCTAACCAACTAATTGTATTCAAGGTAAGAAAACTAGATTCCTAACCAACTAATTGTATTCAAGGTGAGAATACTTTTCTTAACCAACCAATAGAGGTTATCCACATTACTCATGTGTGACTTCTAACAAAAGGCGCTGATTCCCGTAGTATTCCTTATTCAAAACAATTCAATGCATGACCTCGGAGTTACCTGCATGACTCTTGGCGGGCTATTTTGAAACAGTCATGGTTGCACATGCAGGTACTTCTTTTGAAAGTCCTAAACAAGGTATAGCAGTCGTTGATAGCATATGCAGCTTATAGAACACGGATAACCTCTATTATATTCAAGGTAAGAATATTAGGTTCCTAGCCAACCAATTGCATTCAAGGTAAGAATACTAGGTTCCTAATCAACCAATCGTATTCAAGGTGAGAATAATAGGTTCTTAACCAACCAATTGCATTCAAGGTAAGAATACTAGGTTCCTAACCAACTAATTGTATTCAAGGTGAGAATACTAGGTTCCTAACCAACTAATTGTATTCAAGGTGAGAATACTAGGTTCCTAACCAACCAATTGTATTCAAGGTGAGAATACTAGGTTCTTAACCAACCAATTGTATTCAAGGTAAGAATACTAGGTTCCTAACCAACTAATTGTATTCAAGGTGAGAATACTAGGTTCCTAACCAACTAATTGTATTCAAGGTAAGAATACTAGGTTCCTAATCAACCAATTGTATTCACGGTGAGAATACTAGGTTCTTAACCAACCAATTGTATTCAAGGTAAGAATACTAGGTTCCTAACCAACTAATTGTATTCAAGGTAAGAAAACTAGATTCCTAACCAACTAATTGTATTCAAGGTGAGAATACTTTTCTTAACCAACCAATAGAGGTTATCTACATTACTCATGTGTGACTTCTAACAAAAGGCGCTGATTCCCGTAGTATTCCTTATTCAAAACAATTCAATGCATGACCTCGGAGTTACCTGCATGACTCTTGGCGGGCTATTTTGAAACAGTCATGGTTGCACATGCAGGTACTTCTTTTGAAAGTCCTAAACAAGGTATAGCAGTCGTTGATAGGATATGCAGCTTATAGAACACGGATAACCTCTATTATATTCAAGGTAAGAATATTAGGTTCCTAGCCAACCAATTGTATTCATGGTAAGGATACTAGGTTCCTACCAATTGTATTCAAGATAAGAATACTAGATTCCTAACCAACCAATTGTATTGAAGATAAGAATACCATGTTCCCAATCAACCATTTGTATACAAGATAAGAACACTAGCTTCCTAACCAACCAATTGAATTCAAGATAAGAATGCTAGGTTCCTAACCAACCAATTGTATCCAAGGTGAGGATACTAGGTTCCTAACCAACCAATTGTATTCAAGATACGAAAAACAATGTGGGTATAAAGTATGTTTTGTGCTGCCTTTTTAGGCCCTCCTGCCTGTTTGATGGCCTGCCAACGCAGGTTTTCAGCGTATCCTGGGGGTGTTTGTACATTCTTTTGTTAATTTTGATGTTTTTATAATGTGATTAATAAAAAATGATTGAATGACTAGGTTCCTTACTAACCAATTTTATTCTCTATATGAATACTATGTTCCTAACCAACCAATGTATTCAAGATAAGAATACTAGGTTCCTAACCAACCAATTGTATTCAAGGTAAAAAGAGTAGGTTCCTAACCGACCAATTGTTGTCAAGATGAGAATACTAGGTTCCTAACCAACCAATTGTATTCAAGATATGAATACTAGGTTCTTAACCAACCAACTGTATTCAAGGTAAAAAGAGTAGGTTTCTAACCAACCAATTGTATTCAAGATAAGAATGCCAGGTTCCTAACCAAGCTATTGTATTCACGGTGAGAATACTAGGTTTCCAACCAATTGTAGGTAGGATTAAATTTCACCTGGGGTTGATTCCTTCCTTCCCACTACAAATGCTATCAAGGTATTTACACAAAATTATGCAAACAAAGTTGGAATTAAATAAATCGTCCGATGTACAGCTACCATTTATTTTATGTGAAGTAAGCTTTAGTGTAAGCTCAGTGATATAGGTTTATTCGTTGATTTGAAAATATTGTGAGAACAATTTTTCATGCGTCCACTCTCAATGCTTCTACGACAGAGATTAACCCCTCGACAAAACACGTGCCGAAGACGTATAACGTCCACGCATGTGATTGGACCTCAAACCAAGCAATGAACCTCACCATTGGACCATTTCAACCGCAGGGATAATTTTGAGTTTCATTTTAAAGACAAATTAAACTTGATTGTCAGAATACTACGGTATTCTACAATGTATATGAACTTAACTTATTTATGTAAGATGTCATTTAAGATGTGTTAAAGTTATTCCATGCTGTATTCTTATCATGAAAATAATCGAATAGACTGAGGGAATTTTAGTTTTTACTCATTTTGATTTACTCAGAAAGATCCGAAGCAAGAAAAGCGAACAGAAGATGCAATAATTGCTTTCACCTGGGCTCATTTTATCAACAACGGTACAGACGAACCGTATTGGCTTCTGCGCATGCCCATGACGAAGGTAAGCACAGAATTCCTAAATATATACTTTGAATATTGCATTAGTAATTGTTCAGAAACATAGGATTAAAATGGTCAAATCTCTTCATATTTTCTTAGGTTACACAAATTCATGTTTTCAAACAATGAAACTGACACAGAACACTACAATGAGTTAAAATAACATAACTTTGTGCAGATCCAAATCCAAATCCAGCTTTTATTTGGGAATATGACCTACTATACCGTTTTCTTAGAACTTACATGTTGTGCGTAATATCATTGCTTCCTTTTTCCTGTTTTTAAAACTTTTTCTAAACATGTAAACAAATGAAGAAGTGCAAATCACGAGAAGGGAAAAGTCAGCTGTTGATATTTACGATACAAAAGGCAACCTTTTAAATCATAAATGTTATCTGACTTTTACGCCATCCTCATGTCTCTACTCATGTGTAGAATATGTGCAAGAGGAGTTAACCATATTACTTATAAAACTCGACCAGCGGTTGACCGGTGGTTCCGTTCGGTTCCGTCCGGTTGTCATTGTTTAGAACAATAGCAACCGGACGGAACATGGCCTGGTCAACATACAACTGCCGCACATTATCCAACCAGCAACATACATAGGTAGACACGACCATCAATTGAAATATTCCATACCAGAAGCCACCATAGACTGCTACAAATATGCATACTATCCTAGAGTCGTAAGATTGTGGAACCAACTACCATCAGCGACAGTATTAGCACCATCTTTAGCCACTTTCAAGGAAGCCGCCCTACCAGCTGTGAGGGGGATGAAGGTACCTGTTGGCTCAAGACTCCTGTAAACCACCACAGCAAGTATGTTTTTATCCCGCACCCTAAGTTTTTCGTTTGGTATGGTCGTTACTTTTTCTTCACCTACACTTTTCTGCACTTTGCCTGTTGACGTCACTTGTCACCTATCAATTGCCGGTCGGGTTTTGATTTCATCCCTAAAGTGTTTCACAAACGTGGAGCTGCCACTGAAAAGGCTCTATCTCCCATATTCGCTATTCACTATGGAATAAACAATATCTGACATTGCTAAGCTGGGATGGTGATATCCCATGATTATTAAAATGTAATACTTCCCATATTTGGTTGATGATAATAATAACTCCAATTTAAACAAATTGTTCTTTATGTTTATCGCATTATTAACAGGCTGCAGTACGAGCCATGGACACAATCAGTAACTACACATCTCATGTTCGTCCAGATCTTAACATCAGTAGATTCATAGTAGCAGGGAAATCTAAGGTTTATATCGTTTGTCACTATTTTTCCATTTCTATGGAATAGAAAGGTTTCTAAAAATAATGTAATCCAGTCAAGGGGAAAAAACGTTCCATTAAATATCAAAAAAAAACGATAACTCCGAATCTGAATAACCGAATTATCGTTTTTTGTGCAAATCGAACTACATTACTAGTAAATCTGGGTAATCAGCGGTTGTATTTTTTTAAACCTCTCTATTGACCGCTAATTTATTTCATTTCGTGTAATGTCGGGAATCAAGTAAGCATAACATTCATAAAAATATATTTTCTCAAATATTTTGTATATTTTAGAAAGATAAAAATCAAAAGCTATTTCCATAATACTGCGTAAAATGTACATAGACAAAGTAAATGTTCAGTCAGGAGGCACAGAAAGAGAAAATCATTAAGCTAAAGACACTTTTGGTGTTGATTTTTATTTCCTTATCAAGCGGGGATGGACAACCTGGACTACCGGTGCTGTAGACAAACGCGTCATAGCTATCGTTCCGATAGTATTGGATTGCCTAAATCTTGTCAAGGTATGAGGCTATAGTATATTCTCGGCCAAAATAATTAAAATGGACAAAATTATTTAAATTTATATTTCCTAACCAAATCTCAAATGAGAGTATGTGTTTTTAAGAAAAAAAAATACATTTGCCACTGCGATATATGATGCATAAATTCAGATTTAACTGTCCACATATCTTTTATCATGTAAATAAAAAAAAAATCAACAGAATATGCATCATTTTTACCGGTCATTGGGAGGTTGGACGTTAGAATTTGCCGACTACTGGGTGATGAACATTACCAGAGAACTTGACAATCCGAACACGCAAAAAATGGCGGATATTATTGATCCATTGGGTATGTAGTGCAGTTGTTGAATTTAAAATAAGGTTTTTGAAATGTAATCACTGATGGTATAAAATACTTCAAATTCATGGCCTGGTGGGGATGATCTCATAAACTGTATAGATATATACATTCACCATAATGGGTTCAAACAATATGCAAAAATGTTTATGTGTCAGAGCTAACACAACTTTACTAATTGTCCTGGTTTTAAGCTCTATACGCCGTAGAAGTGACGTCATAATCGGATTAACTACCAAAGCTATAGATGAATACAATTTTTGAATAGACCGCCCTGCACTACAAGCACATTGCACTAATCACATGTGTATGTCAGCAAACATTGATTGAATACAATACCGCTCTTTTCAAAGATACTTATCTTACAGGTGCGAGTGATCAGCCTTTCTTTGACATCTATGGTTCAATGCATCGGTACCGCATGAACGTTGTAGTGCAGGGCGGTATAGTCAAAATTGTATTCATATATCGCTATGGTAGTTAATCCGATTAACTACGTCACTTCTACGGCGTATTGAAATGGCTGCAAATTTTATTAGATATTAGATATTCTCTCCCACTCGACAATTTATCATAGTTTCTGTTTCTTCTGTTCTTAAATTCTCACTTCAGTTTATAAAGATCGATTGACGATGCCAAAGTACATCATCACAACCTCTGGAGATGAGTTTTTCTTGCCTGATGATTCTCATTACTACTTAAATCAAATGAAAGGGAAAACATATATCAGGTATTATTTCTTCCAAAATTGTCTAAAACTTAAAGGAATTGTGTTTCCGGATGTACCTGTTTGACAAGTTCTGTCTTTGGAACGCTAGTTAAAGATTTGGTATAAATGCGTGTAATTGAATATAAAGTTATTATTATTGTTGATTCATTTTGAGTGTTATAAAGGTGTTTCTTTTCCCATATCAATCGTCACAGAATAACACAGAATACGGAACATGAATTGAAGGGTAAACAATTAGATGTTTTATTAAACATTCGAGCCTTCATGTTCGCAGTCCTTGAGGTACGTCCGACGCTACTTTCTCCAGTATATCTTAATGTGATAAATAGTAACATTATAAATGCAGAATGAAGCTTATAAATTTATTTCAATGGTCAAGAACGAATGTGTAGAATTTTCTTATAATTGGCCCCTTACAGCCGTTGATGGCGTTTGGACTCGGCCAACTCCAATTTGGCGGTAGAAAACTGTAATGGGCCAATTATAAGAAAACTCTATGCGGCCCAATAGCAATGCACCATATCAACGTATTATTTAAGTAAGCTTCCAGTCTATTATGTTGATAGTATCTCACGACTTCCTAATTTAAGTAATTAAGGTAAAGACACCCTAGCAGGTATATTGTTATTTACTCGGCAACAATGCTGTTGGTCATATCCAGAGGAAGTCATATATTTTGTTTAATATTTCTTATTGCCCATTTATCATGTTTATAATCATATAAATCCATAATTTTGTGTTATTTTGTTGCATTAAATCAACATAGGGATGGAATTGGCCAGTAATGAACTGGACCCTATCAGAGGTAAGCAAAACTTAATTATACATCTACACTACAAGACGGTTATTGAAATATCAACCAATAGTACTAAAATTACTGCAGTCTTTCCAGACAGAGCAACAATAAAACGTGACTCTTTTGACCTGATTTTCTTATAAACATCAAACGTCTATTAAATGCGTGGATTTTATCAAATAAAGTTAAAAAAAAATTTCAAATATAAATTTATTCTACAGAATGCTACTCACGGAACAATTGAATTCCACACTAACGTAAAACCACTATCGATAAACACATGGATGGCGCAGACTTTAGAGAGTGATGGGCGTCGTGATTTCCGATTAGTAGCTGCCAAGGAGCCAGGATCAACCGAGCCCGTTTTGCATCCTGTTATATATGAACCATATGATGTCTCCAATCCGGTAAGTGATCGTCACAAAATAAATTTAACGTTTCGTATAATACTTATCACTATTACCCACTACAGACCCTGAAAAAGTCTACCGTATGTTGTGATAACGATAATTCACTGAGCAGAGTGCATTAGTCAAGATAATCGCACAAGACCGTAGATTTATTGCATTTAGTTCCACGAATGCACTTCTGCGAAGTAATCATCCCTCATATACTTCAAGTGCATCACATATAGCAAACTAAATAAACGTTGTCTATCGCGACATCCATGGCCAGGAAGCTTAATTTCTTTCTACAACCACAATGGGCCGCATTATGGTTTGATAGGGTTAGGTTTAGCGTATTGCGGCCCGTTATAGATGCAGAAAATCCATACAGTTATCAGTTTTAAACTGCAGAAGTTTGCCTTTGTATCGTAAAGATCGTCAAGTGTCTTATCATTTCTCGTGATTTTTACTTCTTTATTTGTTATTTCCCTACTTATTTGTTATTTATTTACTTACTTGTTATTTATTTGTTTACTTTGTACAGTCACCTGGTGTGTATTTTGCAACATTTGAGCGGCCCCTTGAGGGATGGCGCTGTTTCTTTATCAGAGTAAGTTATCTTTACCTTACTATGACGGTTTGCTTTACTTCACGTCGATAGGGGGCAATGTGATCCACCATATAGGCCTAAGGGCAACCTGATACCTCTAAGATACTGCACATATTATTTACATCATTATCGTCTAATTGTCCGTTATTCCTGGGTATCGTTAACTCTGCTCTTTGATGTTTGCACAATTTTGAACCTCACTTTATTTTTATTGCCTTTTCTTATGCATTGTAGGCTACTTACACCGGACCAAAAGAAAACACATTCCTAGAGTTTACATCAGAAGCGAACATCATACCTGACGGGGTATTCCCAGTACCAGATTGCCATGGAGAAGATTGTTATGGGACACTTGTATGATGATTTAAACTCACTTAAAATTTTGAACTATAGATGTTCGGCCAGGCGTGAGGGGTGGGGGCAACTTGTGGAAAAAAATTGACGAAACTATTAAGCGTAAAGTCCCAAGTTGTGAGTTTTGAGACGTTCCAATTGATGAGGTGCTGTTCTTTGTTTGACGACACTTGTATTGGCAGTGGTATGTCCTTTGTGAACGGGGACAGCGTACATCATATTATGTCCTCATTCACAAAGAACTACAGGAGTCTTCAAGCAATAGCAAACAAAGAACACAAACTCAACAATTAGAAGGTCTCAAAACCACCAACTTGCTACTTGCGCTCATTTCGTTTGCGTGTAATTTGCGCGTTTACTCACTATATAGAAAAAATATATCTTGGGTCCCATAGACCCACTGGCTACTCAAGTGGCTATGCACTCTTAGACATGCATGTAGTAAACATGTCATATATATGGCTTATTATCTGGGTTTTTTCATCCGTTCTTAACCGAATTTTTTCATTTTCATGTGATTATGTACATATTACACTGGGAAATATAATTGTGTGCTCTTTTTCTGGAACGGTACTGCACGGGTGCGAACCTCGTAAAATAAAGTTTTGCTTTCGATATTGGCTGTTGCCGCATTGAAATGACGTAGGCCACCATTGTCTGTGCCAATTGGCAAGAACATAATACGCCATCTAAATATTTTACTTTCTTAAATGGCTTGAATATGTTAACATGTTTGTGGTGGCAGTCTTCTCGATTGGAATGTTGCCGGTTCTAAAGGGTCTTTTATAGCTCTAAAATTGCTGTAAATGATCCTTTATATTGATATTATTGTGTTCTCGCTCTCTAAATATCCATTGTTTATTATTCAACCAAGTTTTCAGCATAAATGCAAGAATTGTCTGACCGTATGGCAAAATACACCATCAAGACTTCGAGAGAATGGGTTTCATACCAAATTAATAAATTATACCAATTGTTACTTTATGGGCTGCCATCGAGGTCAAAAAGGTTTCACACACAGAGAAAGTTTCAAACGCAAATCAAAAGGTCTCAAACACATCCACACACCCATAAATAAAACAAACATTATTTCAACGAAAATGAAAAATGATCAATAAAAGCTTTAAAATTGTTAATTTGCCAAACACGACTTTATTAAATATCACGTTATCATGCGTGATTATGAAATGTCATACAATGGATCTACGACTATGTTTCATTTTGGCTGTCTTTGAGGTAAAATTCAGTCCAATATCCAATATATGTGAAATGATCGTAAAGTTGTGAGTTGCCTTATGTTCCACCAAATGTAAGTTCTCACCAACACTGATCGAGTCACCAACACATTTATACACCCGCCCACATACCAACACTAACCACACACCAACACACTTCATTATTCATACCCCCACCAGACGCGTATCGAGGAATTTGTAGACCGGGGTCTTTGTCAAATTCAATATGGCCGCGAAGCGGACATCTCGGAGCGCTTGCGCGACGTAGGGGGGTGTCTGAGGGGGATGTGCCCCCCTGAGAAGTGAGAAACTTTTACAAAATGAATACCTGATTGAAGCCATTTGGTGGACCATTTTGGCACTATTATTATGTAAATTTTAGTTTGAAAAACTCGAAAATTTGTGAAATGAGGCTCCAATTCATGGTTCAGTTTTCACTGTTATTGTATAAATTATTGCTTTATAAATTTTGCCCGAAATTCTGCCAAAATGAAGGCCCAATCGAAGCCATTTGGTCTTTCTCTCCCTCTCCTTTTTTACCCGGAGGGCGCGCGCCCCCTTCGCCCCACCCCTGGATACGTGCCTGCCCACCAGAGTTTAAAAAATATTTTGCAAAAAATCTATGTTCTATGCGGTTGCTATTTATAAAGTAATCTGCAACTCCAACTGTTGCTGTTCTTTGTTTGAAGACACATGTATTGGCAATGATATGTCCTTTGTAAACGGGAACAGCAAAGGACATACCACTGATTATACAGGGGTCTTCAAATAAAAGCTAACAAAGAACAGCAACTCAACAATTACAAGATCTCAAAACTTTACGCTAATTTCGTGGGAACAGGTTACATATTATTATACTTTGGTTCCCCTTAAGGTCGGTACTGTGACGTCCATGCTTTTTCGCAGTTTCGTGTAATTTGCGCGTATAATCACTATGTAGAAATAAAAAATCCCTTAAAAAGGGATGAGCAGCGACAAAGTTCATCATTTGGCTATATGGGGAACAAATTTAGAGTAATCTCTGTTGCACGAAACCAATACCCTCAGCTCACACCAAACACGCACCCCACACTCCGCTCCGCATCCACATCTACACACACCCCACCAACAAAGGCGTGGACCGTTGACACCATGATCCCGACTAACATTGACACGTACTAATAGGCATATTCATTTCACAACAGTAAGAAAAATAAGGGTTATAGGTTAACATATAGAATTCTGTTTAGATGCAAAATGTAGTTAATTATGTTGTAGAAAAAATCCAACTTGAAGTATATCAATGAGGAGTAAATGTCCAATCCAATTTTATTGGGCCCCATGAGCCAAGGTTGCCTATGTTTTATTCGTCTTGAAAATGACTATGTTTTTGCTAACACCTCAGTTTATCACGGCAAATGCAGTGTTTATATGACCAGTACAAGTGAACTGTATGTCAATATTTCGAACGATACAAAGGAGTGTTCCCTTTTAGCAATATGGCTAAGGAATAGTAGGCTAATATATAGCAATCATGCATACCCTTCACTGCATACCACTTGTGGTGCAATTCAACATATAGGCCTAGCCATAATCATGTGAAAGACAGATGAATCATATTGCATGAAACACATCTTATCTTCTCTGTAACGAATTTAATCTTAATTGACCCAATTATGCTATACACAGCACGACCCAAATGTCGAATCTACTGAACAGGCATTTGCTTAGTGAGGAAACAATCATCATGATACAGAGCTCAACAGAACCCTTTTATTAATAACATTCACTAAAGGGTGTCGCAAAAATGTTGTCACAGAGATTATACAGTCTCATTATCAGTCGGTTTATGTCGTGCTGTTTCCGATAGTGGCAAATACAGTGCGGGGTGAGACTAAACTGCATTTTTGGGTTCATTTTAAGCTCATTTATCGCGTGTTTGTTCAATGGTGTATCAAAGAAAGTCACGGAGAACCACCATTCGTCTGTAGGTTGTTTTGGTGAAATTAAATAGGGAGCGCGCCTGGGTGGCGCTGCTCCAAAAATATATTTGGGTCCCATATAGACCCACTTGCTACTCAAGGTGGCTGCGCACTCTCAGACATGCATGTAGTAAAAATAAGTTTTTAATCATGTCAAGACACAAAACGTAAAAATGTACTTTCCTTAAAGGTAAGACATCAAAAAATGTAATATAAATACAGATTTGGTGTAAAAACAACAATTATGGAGAAAAAAATCATTTTTAATACAATGTAACAAAACAAATTACATTTTTTTCCCTTAATCTTGAGACTCCATTCCACCCAGGAACGGCTATTTTATTATTAGTTTTATATTGGCTTAATTTTCAGCAACATATGAAACTTTTCATACCTTTTGAAAATTCACGCACGCTAATCTGCACAAGATGATGACTAAAATTGAAAATATAGACCAAAAGAAATGAGCATAATTACTAACCTATAGATGCTGAGTTTATTGAGTTTTTGTGTACCCAAATCGTCATTTCACCGAGAAAATGAACTCTCGTTTTTCTCCCTCATATTACGTGAACTTCGGGTATAGCTACAGCCCCTTGAAAAGCTTGATACCAATCCATTCATATCTTGATATTACAATCGGAAGAAAGAACTTGGAAAAAACCCACGTTTTTATCAGCTAAAACTAGGAGTTTCTTGCGAGATCAGTGCTTCCACAGGTTGCGTCGCGTAATCTTTATTCAGGCTCTGTTTTCACGAAATTTCAATTAATGATGTCATTAATTTATCCCCTCATTATTTGCTAATGGCTTATAAACAGGCCCACATCACTTATGAAAATGTCCAAACTTGACCAATACGGCCAAAATGACCAAGTTGCACAAAACTACATTAACTTTGTGTAAAGTTGCACAAAGTTGACAAATATGCCCAAAGCTGCATTACCTTTGCTCGAAGTTGTACAAAATTTAGCAACGTTGGATGTCAAGTTGCTTTGGGCAAATGTTCGTAATGTTGCATAATTTTGCATAACTTGTGTTATAGGGATAGGTTATTTTTGCCATGAGGCCATTGTGGTCCATAGTGAATATTTCAACTCAAATTTTGCTTTAGTTATGCGATATTATGTACATAAAATACGATCTGAAATGCTTATCAAACCCAAACCAAACCAGTAAAAGTAATCATAGTCATCTTACTGTCGATAAATTTTAAGGTATTTCTGCGGAAGTTATATGCTTTTTTTCTTTCTTAAATTTATAACTTTACAATATCCGGCATAATGATACGCAATATATCAATACAAAGTGATATTGCCAACAATACTATCGCCATCTTCAGTTGGCGGTTCATCGCAGGTTTGTGATACGATACTTTGTTTTATTTGATAACTGCTGCTACTTGAAGAACTTTCGTCCGTGTTGGCATCATCATCAGGAAATCTCTTGATGTCGTAGTGTTGTGGATTGTCCTCTGCATCTGGCCACTGGTATCCAGATTGCGTGTTGAAATCTGAATCTGGGTCTCGCAAGAAAGCTTCTGCCTGAAAAGTTGCTCCACTCACATCTGATTTGCTAGGCTTGGTAGACTCGGATTGTGTGTTGAAATCTGAATCTAGGTCTCGGAAGAAACCTTCTGCCTGAAAAGTTATTCCGCTCACATCTGATTCGCCAGGCTTGGTGTTCGGATTTAAATCATCTTCTGGAACAAACTCGCCTTCATGAACAGATTCTCCGCTGACTGTCTAAAATGTTCATAAAAATGTAAAATGGTAAGGGTGTGCTGGTCAAAACTCAAATGTGTTTAGGGTTACAGCTCTCTGTGTTTTCCAATTATTGAGATTAAACAGGGTGAATAATAATAAGTCTGTAACCAGATTGGTAAACTATTACCAGTCTCGTGAACTCTTGTGTGCTGAGGTTTTACTTGTTATACCTGTAGAGCGAGTAAGGACAAAAATATTTCGGTACAGGTTTATATCCCCAATTTTCTATGTGAACTTGTATTAGCATTGCATCAAGATGGCCTCAGTCAATTATCGCTTTGACAATGTAAAATACCTACATAAAACGCACATTGCCATACATTACCATGTGGCACATTAGACCTCAAAAATATTTTTTTAAATGGTGCGTTGGGGGAAAATGAGCTAAAAATACAATAAAAAACCTCGCGTAGTATTTATAGATTATTTTACTAAAAGCAACCGCATAGCGCATAGCACATAGCTTTTTTTGCAAAACGTTTTCTTTAAAACTGGGGTGGGGGTTTAGATGAATAATGAAGTGTGTTGGTGTGTGGGTAGTGTTGGTATGTGGGCGGGTGTTTAAGTATGTTGGTGACTCAATCAGTGCTGGTGAGAACTTACATTTGGTGGAACATATAAATTTATATGGCAACTCAATTGAGTGTTGTCTTCTCATGTTGCTCAGCATATCATTGAATGCATTCACTAGACCAGTGAAATTAGGACGGTCGTCTGGGGTTTTCTTCCAACAGCTTAACATGATATCGCTGAAATGAATAATATAGTTGCTTGACTCGTGAAATAAACTTAATGTTTATCCTAAATCTGTCAACGGTATTTCAGCTATTTTTACTCATCAGTGAGGTGAATTTCTTTTTTCGTCTCACTAAAATTGTCGAAGCTTTTTTTTATTAAAAAAAATCCCATCTCCCCTTTAAATCAAAAGGTGCACCACTGTGGCACTAACAGTAATTCATAATGTGTGAAGAAAGATAATTTAATAACACATCTATAGGGAAAACATGAGCCACATTAACTGACAACCTGCTTCCCTACAAAGTCAAATTTACAGGACAAAGGGGTTAGTGTCTCTATCGATTACCAAGGGCGTAGCAAGCGGGGGGACAGGGTGGACGAAGTCCATGGGCCCCAAGGGTTCAGGGGCCCCGAGCACAAAAGCGAAAATTAAATAAGGGCTGATAATGGAAAAGCAGGGCCGGATGTACCAATTAGGCCTGATGGGCCCAGGTCCAGGGCCCCAAAAATTTAGGAGGCCCAAAAATTCCCCTGTGCAGCTTTCTTTACACCCCAATAACAGCATGTTTTTGGCCAAAATAGGGCAAACTTGTAAAATTTTTTTTTTTTGCGTGCTTTGTGCGGCGCAAATGTCCTAGTAACATCGGAATAAAATATGTTAGTTCTCCCCTGTATTATACGTAAACCAAAACTTGGCCACTGACTTAAGTGCACATGCCTTCCTCGGCACGTGAGTTCGCGCCTCCAAATTTTGGCCTAGCCCAGGGCCCCCATACTGCTCCTTGTCCATGGGCCCCTGATGCTCTTGCTACGCCCGAGCTTTGGCCCGAGCAGGAAGTAACTACTATCTTCATGGTCCGATTATGGCTTATGCTTTGTCAGCGCCTTTGCTGTACCTACATATGATCTGAACAGCACTGAGGCTTTTCCAATCGGTATCCTCGTTTAAGCTCTCTTGCGAGTTTCCTGGAGTTATCCAATTAAATGTGTGAAGAAAGATACTCATACAGAAACACGCCAAAAAAAAAACCATCTGAAGTATCATATCGTATGATATATATTCAAATTCAAAGGTCAATTTTATATAGTTCATAAACATTCATGGCAAGAATTTGCCACCTTATTTATTAAACTTTATAAAACCTTTTATAGAACATAAAATGTTAGCACCCACATGTCTGTGCACCGTCTCATCAGTCAAAGTTTCCAAGCTTATCCACCGAAACGACAGTTGTTTTCTTTTGGGAACTTTCTTCGTGCCGGTGCTATACATGTCCAATGCAAGGCCAAAATCAGCAATCTTGACACCTAGGTTTTCGCCGACGAGGCAATTACGGGCTGCTAAATCTCCGTTGTATTATATCTCCCCTCAGTCAGATTTATTAATATCGCAGGGATTCTCACATGACTCAGTGTCATCATTGTGTTGCATCATGTTAAATGGAAAATCCATGTGGCTATAATGATTAAAGTGAATGTGCCAGAATGCGCTTTAAATAGCTGAGGATTTAAAGAGAAAAGCAAGAGATTTTCGTGGCCGATTTCACTAATTATGAAGCGAGTGACAGTAACGTCATATCTAAAAATGCAATATTGTTTTATTTCATTTGAAGGCGTTATTAGGGATCCACATGAAACCGTAAATATTCTTTGGAATCTGTAGAAATATTTTTTAATGTGACGAAAAAGGCTAAAACATTCTCATTAGCTATTTGTTATGTAAGCTGCATTTAATAATGCGTGTTCCTAGTCCGTACGGACAGAACCGTGACGAAAATGTCAGATGTAAATGTAATCCTTATTAGATCGCTCTCGGTTTTACTACTAGCTTTAATAGTATTTAACACACTCACAAACTTAAATGGAAAATATGAATTGGATGATTTTGTCTAAGTTTAGATATCCGATATCAGCCATCCATATTTCACCTTTTTTAAATGCTGATGCATTTTTAAACATCAATTTGTATAAAAGAAAAAGAAAAAAATCAGCATCGGTAACAATCTACCATTCCCTCGAAATATCTTATATTTTTACGTTTTCAAATATCCACAAGCAAAACTGCATTTCCTCTTAATTTGATTGAAAATTACATATACTGTAGCCATGGTAACAATGTGATTATCATTTTGCCCGGATTAGTTACTGCATTAAAGGCACCGGGTGACCTGAAGTCAGGATACCTGAGATCGAAACTAAAAATGGTATATCCATTCGTGTATATTATGGCACATAATTATATAATATAATTGCACTCTACAAGTTCAAGATAGAAAACATCAATAGTACTTTATATGTTGAGTGAGACAAAGGTGGTATAAACACAATTTTATAAAATAATGTAAAATTTGTTTTATTGTTTTGGAGTGATCTGAGGGACCATTTCGTTGAGTTAAAAGCCACATGTGGTATAAACACTATTCTCTTAATGTAAAAAGAGTGGAAATTTTGAAGTGATTTGTATGACCACTCCAAAAAGAATGACATTTTACACTTTTAGACGAATAAAAATATGATCAAATTTATTTTCAACGTTTTACAAAAGGATAAAAATCTCCACTAGAATAACACCGTGACGATTCAACGTCTATAAATTGAAATTTACGTTACTTCTTTAAATGGTCCCTCAGATAACTAGCCAAGTCATGGTCAGGATTTTGTAGGCCATGACTGCCTAATTGGGTGGATTAAAGCCGCTTAAAATTCGATGTTAGATTCTTTTGTGTCGTAAACTGTCATCATGCTTTTGTCTACGTGTAACACGGGTAATAGAATGCAGTTTAAAATACCCTCCAAGGCCGCATCATTTCACATTTTAGGTGAGATGGAACCGACGGGGACCCAAATATGGCTGCCATTGAGGTGTAGGAATGCGTGAAATTGGATTCCTCTATAGACGAATCCAGTTTCACTCATTCCTACAACTCAATGGCAGACATTGCTGGGTTCCATCATACTGAAACGTGAAATGATGCAGCTTTGGCGGGGATTTTAAACTACATCACCCGTGTTACACCATGTACACGTAGACAAAAGAATGATGAAAGTTTAAAACACATTACAATAGAGGTTATCCGTGTTCTATAAGCTGCCTATACCTTGTTTAGGACTTTCAAAAGAAGTACATTTGTACCTGCATGTGCAACCATGACTGTTTCAAAATAGACCGCCAAAGTCATGCAGGTAACTCCGAGGTCGTGCATTGAATTGGTTTAAATGAGGAATACTACGGGAACTTCGTACCAGCGCCTTTCACGCATGAGTAAAGTGGATAACCTCTATATATAAGATTGATTGTAACTGGATTTTATCCACCAGTTAAAGGCCCTTTCAGTGATTTCACAGGAATATTTAAAAAATGGAAATTTGTCAGAGTTGCTTAGAAATAAAGAATAAGTCTACAGAATTTCATTAAACCACTTTTCCCTGAATACATCGACAAATTAGTCAAAAACAGAAGTTTTAGAAAGGTTTTCTACTTCAACTCAGATCGACTCGAGAAAATCGAGATTTTCGTACAGTGCGCCACCAATCGACTGGAAAAACTTTCTAGTCCAGTGTTTCTAACACGGGGGAAGTAGAGTCTAAATTGATTTAAAACAGAGTAACAGACGCTTAATTTTGTAGTAGAAAACAAAATAAGCAATTAAACGTCACCGAGGCAAACTAACGGTCAATTCAAATATGAAAAACAGTTAAAATTGTGTATTTTGTTTAAAATAGTAGCTACTGATGTAATAAGTAGTAGAAACAATACACAACGCGTGTTGGTATGGTGGAGAGTGAGCTTCTTTCGATCTCGAGTCAGACTTTTTGTACTGTCAGTATCAAAAGTCCAGATTCATGTAAATGCTTTATTTTGTTTAAAATACACGGCTTTCGACCGAACCACTAGCAGGCTATGTTAGCACATCTAAAACAAATACAAAGGTACCAAAATCTGAATTTTGATGATTTTTACGATCGTCTGGATGAGCAAATCACTGAATGGGCCTTTAAGTGCGGAAATGGGCGAATTCTGACCACCACTTGGCTCGTTGGATTCGTTTATACATTCATGTAGATAACAAATCGATTCTGCAATGTATATCCCAAGAATAACCTGCGGTCATATAAGTTTTCATTGCATGTAGAAAACGTATTATATGCAACGGTATTATTAATTTCAAAAGGCCACAAAACAATGAAAACTACAAAACATCTTTGGTAAAATGTTATATAACAATTTAGCAATTTAAATTGCCACTTGTATCACTTTCGTTTCATGTATTTAATTGCACGGTTTGTGACATCATTAATTTTATCTAATTTGACCCGCTCATAATATTGAAGTCCGAATTAAAAAAGACTAGTTTGCGTATGACGTACTGTCAACTAGACCAAATAATGCTGTACTGCGCAGGTCAGCAACCAATCACGCCGCGCCTTGGCCCTGACGTCAGACGCAAACTAGTCTCTTTAATTCGGTCTTTAAAGTATAGCTATAGGCTACAGTAACGTCCGCTCTAATTCAACAGATTAATGTCCTTTCAAAGTCTCACAATCATTTTGCAACATTTGCATTTCTGCAAATATATTTTAGACTAGTGTCCCAAAACAGTCTTCTCCGTGGCAATCTGGTACTGGAAATACCCCGTCAGGTATAATGTTAGCTTCTGTTGTAAACTCTAGGAATGTATTGTCTCTTGGTCCAGCGTAAGTAGCCTACAAAAGTCAAGAAGAGTACGAGTATTATTATAAAATACAATTATTTAGCAGACTGAATTGGGAAATTGGGCTTTCGGCATGTCAAAATAGGGAGCAGATTTTGGATCTGCTAAAACATGTTCGTCTTGTCCTGAGTAATTTAATTTGATCATTCAACAGAACTTTATAATCAACAACAAGAAGAAGAATGCTGGATAAGTAAAATTTAAGATTAGTTGTAACTGTTGTATGCATTCATGACTAAAATAGGCTTAATGCCCCCTGACAGTGGTTGATTATTATTGAACAGTTCAGTTATCTTTACCCAGGGAATGCCCGCATCAGCTTAAGGGAAGGGGTATGAACGTTTGGACAGTATTTATTGTGGGACATTAGAGTACATCAGACATATCGAATTGCATTCTGAATACGAAGAATGGCCTTCGGATATCAAATAATTTTGATTTTTGAAATTCGCAATGTAATACACATTTTATGGCAAATCATTAAAAATTGATAATTTTGATATTTAACAGTACTCGAAGTAAACTTTATAAATCTGATGATTTCTACCTAAAGTGTATGTAGGTGGGATGAAAAGCCGACGATCAAAACACCAAAATAAATTAGGTCTTTTTGGGAAAAAATCCATATCTTCAATATGAAAGGTCAAAATTTTCAATTGATCGTCGGCTTTTCCTCCCAGCTACATACACTTTAAGACTATATCATTAAATTTATAAAATTTACTTCGAGGACTGTTATATCTCAAAATGTGAAAAATATCAAATTTTAATAATTTGTCATAAAATTTGTATTATATCGTGAATTTCATAAAATGAAAATTATTTGATACCAGAAAGATATTCTTCGTATTCAGAATGCAATTCGATAGGTCTGATGTGCTCTCATGTCCCACAAAAAATGCTGTCGAAACCCTCAAAACGCTCATTCCGGTTCCCTTAAAGCTGTATACAAAAGTGTGAATCCCTTTCCCCTTTCTTTTTTACTCATTTTATTTTCATTCAAATCAACATACAAACTATATATAAAAGACACAAAATGTGAATGAGGAGATGCTCAAAAGGCCTGAAGCGAGCACCCCCTTACACTGCCCTACTAAAGTTACAACATACAATTACACAAACTTAAAAAAAAAAAAAAAAAAGAAAGAGGAGAAGAATATGCAAAGAACCAATGTAAATATTTATAACATTTCAATAAACATTCCACAGTTCACACAAGAAATTGGTAGTTGGGGTAGAGATGGGTGGGGATGGGTGAGGTCATTAAATAATGCCCAAATATTTTAGACTCTAAGACGAACCCTAAATTAGCTCAAAACCTTATCTTTTCTTTAACTTTAAACTTAAACTTTATTTTTTCCTAACACTTAAATGGTCTACTATCAAGAATTGCGTGTTCTGTTTGGGTACAGGATGTTTACCGTTAATACTTACTCTTATAAAGAAACCGAGCCATCCTTCCCTAGGTCGTTCAAATGTTGCAATATATACACCCGGTGACTAGATAATACAAACATGAAGAAACAATTATTATACATGTGTACATCGAAACGGAAAACAGGAAATGAAAGTTTCTGCTACCATGTAATGAAATAAAATCGAAAAATGTGCAAGTAGCGGATAACATTTTATATGAATGTGATTTAAGTATGGAAGATACGCTGAATGCGGTGGAAAAAAATCTATAAAGCGGCGGAATAATCAAAACGAAGATATAAGATTCGCTGAAGTAAATAATGACTATACTGCCAATACATTAGAATAAGACAATCATTAATATTCTATGCAGTCTTATTACTCCTATAGTGCACTATGTACTTTCACTTCCTGAGGAAATTGGTGGTTATTTTAATCTTTTCCATAGCATCATATGTGAGTTATTGACTACTACTTAACGTATTCAAAGTGAAAGTGATATTAGGCGGGCTCTTACCATTTCAACAATGAGCAAGTAAGCAAGAACATATCACTATTCACTACACATAAAGATGAATAAGGGACCTTTTATCGGTAACTTACTGGATTTTCAACTTGATAGGCTTCATAAATGACGGCATGGGGCGCAGGTTCTGATGATCCTCTTTCTTTGGCGACAACCAATCTGAAATCACGCCGTCCATCACTCTCCAAAGTCTGCGCCATCCATGTGTTTATAATTTCAGGTTTAACGTTTGTGTGGAATTCAATGCTACCGTGTGTGCCATTCTACAGAGAAACGTTAATCATTGCAAAATTGATACTCTTTTGAACGATCAACATGAGTAGCTTAGAAAATCAAGATTCGAAATTCAGCTAGTGACAGATGTCATTGGAGGCAGCTTGCGACCGCAGCCGGCCGATTATGATTTTTTATTATGTTTTCCGAATCTTGTATCCTATACCTTTTAATATCTCCTAGCTGTCCAGCTGACCAATAAGTTGGACAGTATCATTATTCACATACTTAAGAAGGCTACACTTTTAGAACAAAACTAAACAAGTTGTTGACATTTTAAACAACCGCTGTTTACCGGGTGTATCATTCAACCTTGTTTAAAAAATTCAACAACTTGTTTGAAACAACTTGTTTAAAAGTTCAAGTAACATTTGTAAAGTTTTCAAACAAATTGTTTAATTTTACTTTTAAACAGTGGTTGCTTAAAATCGTGCAAGTTGTTAAAACTTATAAACAACATTGTTTAAAACTTGTTCAACCTTGTTTAAGACAACATGTTATAACAAAAAACTGAACAATGTTGTTTAACACTATACTTTAAACAACAACACTTTAAGCAACGTCTTTTTAAACAGCAGGATTTTAAACAGTATTTTAACAGTGTAGTCTGAAAACACAATATAAAATTGCATGGAAAATACAAAATTCTAATTGCGCTCGACTCGACGTCGTGTCGCCTCGCCCAATATTTTAAAAACTCATGGCTCGACAAATAAATTTGTGTATTGTGGTCAATTTAATTATCTACTATTATGATCATGATAATAATCAATAGCACATGCTTCATTTATATAGTTTTCGTGGAAATACACGTTCTGCGTTAAAACAGATCCGTATGAACCAATAACATATGATATTGCATAGAACATCATCATGTCAAGAAAAAGCTTGAATATTTACATACTACATATATATTTCCCAGTGGCTAAGGCTTAACAAGAATCTTAATATGATAGTTTCATGATAATATGTAGAAAAACTAAACATACGAATTAATTTACCTCTGAACGGGTCCACGACATTTCAGGCCAGTTCCAACCCTGAAAAATAAATGCACGAGCGTAGATTAATTAACGATATTTACAGTAAAAAGCGGTTTCCAATATATTTCAATTGCTGAACAACTACAGTGACCTGAAACAAATAAATATAATTAAACTTAATAAAATAATTTTCGAAAATTGCGAAATTTTAATATTGGTAGCTGCTTGAAATATAGGCTATGCTTCAATAAACAAAATACTAGCAGTTTATAAAGTTCAAAATTCTTCTTACAAATCCATACTTGATGTTACATACCTCGATCAGTGTCGTATTTAGCACTTTCTCAAATTGAAAGTGCTAAGTGTTGGCACTGTCATTAATCGAGGTATGTAACAAAAAATTTGGATTTGTTTTGAAGAATTTTGAACAATATATTTTACTGACAATCGTGATGAACTTTAATTCTCTTCACGCGGGTGTCGACTGCAGACGACATGTTTCAATTTTTTTTTTAAATTCACAAATTTCATAAATGTAAACTTTCATGATCATATTTGGAATCAGTATGAAAGATGCATTAAAATGAGTACAAACAAGCCTATTATTGGTTCAGTAGTTCTTAAAATAGCTCTTGATATTTTGAGAAAATATTTCAAAACTTCAACTTTTTTCCGTTGAAGCGCATGGCTAGCACGCAGAGCATTAATATTTGCGAATACTTGCAATTGATGAAGTCATCTTACCTCAACTACAGCTAGCATAAACCCGCGTATATTCAAGAAAATGTCAGTTTGATGACCAGTCAATGAATGTTCGGCATTTTGTGTAATTCTGAAATAATAATATCATTAAATTAAGACGCAATAGAAAATAAATTCGATGAAATTTTGAGTCATCATCCAAAATACTGGCAACGAATTTGAAGAAAGGGCGTTTTCCTCTGTGACACATTAAATTCTGATTCCTCTTGTCATCCCGGGGTGGGCACTCAACCTTTGGAAGTGACGGTATGTGCCTGTCAATAGGCCCCTCTTTTGAAGTCGACTCTACCGATGACCCCCTTTTTTTTTTTAGTTGCTGCTACCCAATGACCCCCTTTTTTTGGTTGCAGCTACCCAATGACCCCCTTTTTTCTAGATTTCCTAGAATAGCATCATCAAAATGTACCAAAATAATGCCGAAACTTTCAAATTTTGCTCCATTTTTTCAAAATTATGCCGAAACTTTCCAAATTTTCTACCCGATGACCCTTTTTTGAAATCTTAAACTCAATGACCCCTTTTTTCAAACTATTATACCCAATGACCCCTTTTTTATTTTGTTTGTTCCCAATGATCTCCTTTTTAAAAATAATGCTTTGTTACCGATATGCCCCTACTTCGCGACGCCGGTAGGCACATACCCGTCACTTCTAAAGTCAAGTGCCCCCCCGGGCTTGTCATATCTGAAACATAGACGCGTCTAAATTAAGATCGGTCTGGTTTCAAAAGGTATTACAAGTTTCAGGGTCGTGGCCAGCTTTCTTGGTAGGGTGGAGCAAAAAAAAAAATTGGATGCAAAGACGAAAATAAATTTGCCGGTTGCATCATTTTGCACCGCTATCATCGGTGGGATACATATACAATACCTTTAGAGAGCGACTGTAAAAGTCTTCGAGCTTCCAAAAAAGGCTTTATTGGGCAAATGTGCGCGAGCGCGCAAAAATTTTGGCCCATGATTGGGGTGAATGGGCTTTATTGGTACAAAGTGTGCAAGCGCGCAAAATTTTGGCCCATGATCGGGGTGAATTTTTGGTAGAAACGGGCTACTTGCCTCTTTTCTTTCCTTTGCCTTTCCGATTTTCACTTTCATTTTTAGTCGGGGGTGGGGGTGCACTCTGTCCACGTCGTTTCCTGTTTACTATATGTCTGGTAGCTTTATTAAAATTATATATTTTCTACTGTCTAGTGGCCTTCATTAAATCAGCATTGACACTACGTGACAAACTACAAGGACAAAACGTAACTCTAAAATTGACGTCTTTTGCCATTAAATGTGTCACTGACCCACAATGGAAAAAATATGATTAAATTGAATGGCTCGATTTTATGCTATAATAGCCTATAATTGAGTATAGCAAGATAATTCAAGAAATCAAGAGATGTAGTAGACTTTGAACATGTTGAAAATAATTCAAAACCTGTTATGGAATACAGCTTTTAAAATGTATTTTTACATTAATTTACTTGTCAATCCATTGATAACATTTGTTCCAAGTCACCTATTTACGTAAAACTAACCACGCAATAGTTGATTAAATTTTATTCGGAAATACATTCTAGTTACTATATTTCGTTGGGTCAAATTTACTCTGGTGATGAGTTGTGGCAAAAACTGTGTTTTGTTACTTCACGGCATGTTACTCCACGACATGTTACTCTCTTCGTTTAGTGTGTGTATGCCTCATATTAACCTTAACTCTACTACTGTAGATCATACAAAACTATACAGCACGAAGCGACTGCAAGACCATCCATCCGACGTGATTCGATCGCGTAATCATGCCAAACTACATATGTGACCCGGCAGCACAAACGAGCCGTAAATTCCCTAAATTGTATTCTGAGTTATGGTGTAAAATGTGTACGAAGGTCGTATTCATCGGTCACTTAAGCTGCCGCGACATCTGTCTTATTTTGATAGTCACAACACCAATCAATAATCCTATTATTGAAGTGGATAATAAGCTTCTACCTTAGATGGCTATAGAACTTTTAATAGCTCTGGTCTTTGTTTGCTTTTGCTAAATCCTTTTCAAGTGGTGGGTTATTTGTATAGGTATGCATAACCAACAATTAACAATGAGATAACCTTCTTAAACCTCGTTGACTTGGGGATGATTTGAAATGACCGCCAATTATGACTGTTTGATATTTATTGCCAGCAATGTGGAAAAAAAGACACACATAGAAACGGAAAAAGCTATAATTTTGTTGAAGGAGCAAAGTTTAACTAACCATAACTCCGCTTCTGGATATCGTTTGAAGTCAAATGATATACCATTTTAAGTTTATGATGTTTATTTTTAAACACGAAATAAAACAAAATTGACCGGTGGAGGAATTTACGGCTCATTCGCCGTGGACGGTCACATATAGGCACGAGACTGTTATCCGGGCCACGGTCACACACGTGGCTTGCTATACCCGTTCTACTGGTAAGGGTCGGTTGGCCAAGTACCGGGCGGGGAAAACAACTTTTGTCTTAATCTTCTTTCTCCCTTCCTTCCTTCTTTCCTTCCACTTAGGCAAAGAGCAGAGAGGGAGTTGGGGTTAATATTAATGTTATATTACTTTATTCGTGTTATAAGTTGGTTAAGAATTGAGAATTACATCACTATTAACAAGTATGAGTATGAATCACAGAGCCAAATAATCAGATACTTAAAATCAAACGTTTTCAAAATATTAAGATATTTGAGTCTGTATTCAGTTGAGCAGGACAAAAGGTTGTTGCCAAGTTTTAAAAATTTGGGCAGGTCGGGTCCGTTGAACAGGGTGTCTTTTTTTTCTCGTTTATATAAAAACAAACCATTACTATAACATTTGTATAAGAAGATTATAGCTGTTAAAAGCATTGTTTAGTTAATGAGTTACGAAACTCATCCCCGACTGCTCAAAAAAGGACATTACTCTCACTTGGTTTTTTTATAAAAGCTACGGGGTGATCGATAATATCGCACGACGCTTCTAAATATAAGCAGAGAAGATATGAGAAGTTCTCTCATCTATAATGTGAATGCACAAAACGTACTATGTTGACGGGAAGTAAACATGGCGGTAATATACGCACCAATTGAGCAAATCGATTTACCTCATGTATGTTTTTCCTTTCATTTGATCGAAGTAATAGTGAGAATCGTCAGGTAAGAAAAACTCATCTCCAGAGGTAGTTATGATATACTTGGGCATAGTAAGCCTGTCTTTGTATGCTGGAACGAGAATGGGTATGATGGAAATTATGTTTAATTCATAAAATCATCTTTCTGAAATTGCAAGCAGATGTTGACGAATATCTACAGATATGACTGCACTATAGTCAGTCTACTCTGAAGTACAAAGTACCGACGCGGACGCACACATTGTGCCGACTTTGAAGGCACGCATACCTGCAGCAGAGACGCAGCACTGTTAACGCGCTGTATACGCGCGCGTTGTCACTTTATACTTCAGAGTAGACAAACTGTATAGTAGGAATGCCAATTGAATGAACGCAGCTTTCAATAGCGTGACGTTTCTTTGCGTACACTGCGCGATGTACGCCAGCGTGTGCGACTGTGCGTGAGTAACGCGGAAGTGAATCCAACCATGCCAACGTACTCGTGATTGGTTAGCATTGTATCCAAGGTCGTGCATTCGCGTTGCAGTTTGAAATACGCGATATACGATCGCTGTTGGATGGAATACAGTTGTTGAAAGCTGCGTTCATTCAATTGGAATTCAATTCCTACTATCAGTCCGGTCCGACTGCCTGATCAGGAAGTACTGCCGAATCAGGCAGCATGTTGCCGAGTTAGGCAACACAGGCTTTGGTAACCCTTCAGAATTCGACAGACTAAGGACTAAATTGTTCATAGTGATTTTATAAAAGATCGGGGGAAATTTTACTTTGACACACATGAGCTACATGTAAGTTGACAATTTTTCACCGGGCGAAAAACAATTCCACCGGGAGAAAAATAATGTAAATAAAAAAACAATTTCTAACGGTTTAAAAAAAATTTGATTTAAATATGCAAATTAACTTTATTTTAACTAAAATTGATGAAAAATTACTACTAATTGTACATTCATTGATAATGTTATACATTTTACCCACTTCTTTACTCTAAACCAAGAAATAATGGCATATCAAAAGATGCTCTATTTGAAATAGAGCATTGCATTGTGGGATACCATACTGCCTGACTCGGCAACATACTGCCTGATTCGGCAGTACTTCCTGATCAGGCAGTCGGACCGGACTGACTATAGAACTTATTATTTAATTGGTTTGAGACTCTTTACTGAATAAGTTTTGCATTTGGCGCCGGGATTTAGCAAGGAACAGTGTACTTGCATTTCCCGAGAAAGTGAGATTTAAGAATTAATATCATCTTGTCTTGATATGATACCCGATATAATACCTAACTGTTTGGATATTGGTAGTAGTTGCTTCAATGAATCATAGTTACAAAAAGAAAACCTGAATAAGTGTTCGATGTTATCACCTATGTATGTTATTGGTACTCACCTAAAGGATCTATGATATCAGCCATTTTCTGTGTATTAGGATTGTCCAAATTTCTGGTTACATTTTCCTCCCAATAATCACTAAAAGCAAATGTCCAACCACCCAACGATCGATAAAAGTGATGAAGATTCTGTAAAATTTCGTAAAACACATGGAAATTACATAGATTTGACCAAACTCATGATAAGGTTGATCGATTTGGACTATTATGTTCGGGAGTCCTTGAGTGTCTTTAAAGAATTAGTGGTGTAAATTAACACATCTTGTAGTTGGAATCAGCTTGCCATTACAGGGTTACTAGGGTTACGAACTTACGATTATAATGCAGAATAGTCCCGAATAGTTATAAGATAAACACCAGGCACAAAAAGAAACTCGTCAATTATCATAGTCAGCCTTTCTCTTCAACAACCTGATAAGTTTGGATTATTCTGAAATATGCATTTTGTTAAATGGACTTTGATTTCTCACTTGATGCCCTCTTCATAAAGATCGAGCAAGAATTGACCAATATATGCGCCTCCAAACCCCCAAACCCCAAAATCAAAAGTTGCAATTTTAACGATTCAATTGTGCCTGTTACATAATTGTGTGCTTTAAATTGATTGGTCCCTTGTGCTTGTGTGCAATACAACGATGCGTTCCCATTGAAAAAAGTTGAAATTGCAACTTTTGATTTTGGGGTTTGGGGGTTTGGATGCGCATATACTGGTCAATTCTTGTTCGATTTTCACCAACAATGGGTCAAATGAGGAGGCAACGTTCGATTAACAAAATGTATATTTCAGAATAATCCAAAATTAGCAGGTTGTTGAATAGCAAGGATAACTGTAACTGACGAGTTTCTTTTTGTGCCTGGTGTATGACGTAGCATCCCTAATATGTTACTGAAGCTAGCTTTATCAAAAAAGGCAGTTGATATTTGAAAACAAAATTGCTTCTCTCTGACAGTATGGTACTAAAAACTACTGCAAAATTACGAGATGGCTACATGATTGAAAAAACAACAACTTTGTATCAAATGAGTAACGCTTTTGATACATACCTTAACCATATTTAAAACATCTAATACGACAGGAGCAATACCAATGACACGTTTGTCAACAGCACCAGTGGTCCAGGTTGTCCATCCTCGCTAAGGAGAATATTATATATATATAAGGGAAATATCCGTTATTATTGTTATACTTAATTAATCTGATGACGAGAGCTATATTGGTATCATGAGTTCTTTTCTTGTTGCTAACGGATACTTTTTATTAGCTGTTAAAGAATGTCTACATTATGCAATAACTAACTGTGCGGTAATAAATAGATTTTCAAATAAAAAAGAATGATGTGGACAAAACACACCTTAGAGGCACCAGCAACCATGAATTTACTTATATTAACATCTGGACGGACTGAATGTGTCATATCTGTGATGGTATCCAGAGCACGAACGGCTGCCTGGAATTAAACAAACATACACTGATCATAAAATGAAATTTATTTAAATGATTCGAAACATATTTTACATTTATCAGGAGAGCCAGTTGTTGTGAGTAAAGTAAGTATATACTGCAATAAACAAAATGAGGATAAAGTGAATAAAGTACCGTAAAACTTCGTCTAAAGAGTATTTTTGATAAAAGATTAATTAATATGAAACAGCTGTAAATATCCCAATACAGTAGCTTGGTCTTACAATAGTACTTGTTCAAGTTGTTTGTATATACTTGTATCTGTAATTTATTTTCTAAAAAGTGTTATAGTCGATGGATGGCGCCTGGATTAATTTAGCTTTCACAAAAGCACCGTATATGCTTGTAGACGAGGTTTTACGGTATTTCTCTCACCATTCACATCTACATGAGGCACCTAAAAACTGGCTTACTTTTAGTCCTGGACCGGTGCAAACAGGCAAATAAGGTTGTGCCAATTATCTGTGAACACACATGGTCTATAAGAAAATTGTGCTGGACTTATTGGCAATACGCGAAGGGAAAAAGTAGGATCTTTTTAGTCCTGGGCCGGTGCAAACAGGCAAATAAGGTTGTGCCAATTATCTGTGAACACACATGGTCTATAAGAAAATTGTGCTGGACTTATTGGCAATACGCGAAGGGAAAAAGTAGGATCTTTTTAGTCCTGGGCCGGTGCAAACAGGCAAATAAGGTTGTGCCAATTATCTGTGAACACACATGGCCTATAAGAAAATTGTGCTGGACTTATTGGCAATACGCGATGGGAAAAAGTAGGATCTTTTTAGTCCTGGGCCGGTGCAAACAGGCAAATAAGGTTGTGCCAATTATTTGTGAACACAAGTGGTCTATAAGAAAATTGTGCTGGACTTATTGGCAATACGCGAAGAGAAAAAGTAGGATCTTACTGAGAATGTTCTAAATATAATTGTTTTTGATCTACCTTTGTCATAGGCATGCGCAGAAGCCAGTAGGGTTCATCGGTGCCATTTTCAATAAAATGTTTCCATGTGAAAGCAATGACCGCGTCTTCAGTTCTGCTTTTCTGCTTCGGATCCGCCTGATTCACGAGTTTAAAATGGAATAAAAAACAATAAACCATGATGACGACTGACAAAAATATTGATGCAAATACCTTGGTCATCGGCAGATAGGAAATCCAATTAGGCTTATCAGTACCATTTTGTATGAAGTGATTCCACGTGTAAGCTGTTATAGAACCTTCTGAACGGCTCTTATGTTGCGGATCCTCCTAATCGAGAGAGTTTGAAAGTTGCTTCTACAGGGTGTCCCAAAACAGAGGCCCCTCATTGCGCCCTCTTTTTCTCCTATTTCCGAAAAGTTGATGAAGTATATGTTGGTATGTAAAGAAGCCTTTACCCGTTAGCTTTAATAAACCGCAACAATTATTTCAATCGGCTCATAACTTTTGAAGATATGCCCTTTTAAAGAAATGTATCCGTTTTTCACTCTGTCCACGGAGGAGGTTTGGCTACTTCAAAGATTGAAGAGTGCATATGCCATGCATGAATATAAAACATTACTCGATGATAAATTTATAAAATAACAACTTTATTTTAGGGAATGGGCTTTATGGGTTTATGGGTTATGGATTTTGTTAATTTGGGCGAAATTGATGTGGGATGGACTTCTTTTGCTATACTTGCAATTACTTATGTTTTTCTCGGTTATTTTATGCATTTTTTGTTTTATTAATGTTTCTTACTTTATTGTTTCTTGCTTTCTTTTTATTGACAACATAAGTCATTCCTTTTATTGGAATAAAATGTAGCCCTGAAAAGCGCTGTTTAGTTTGTCTTTGGTTCTTTTGAAGTGAGTTTACTCTGCTGCTCTGCCCTCTACCTGGTTGCCTCCTTGACGAATACAGGTTTCAGCCCTAGACTTCATTGCATCAACTGCGTTGCGTAGGCCTACCAACCTTGTGCGCCGGATACTTGCGAATATAGCAGTAATACGTTTGCAAAGATCTAAGATTTTGCCACAAATGAAGAAATCAAGTGGTGTGAGGTCTGGTGATCTTGCATGCCACTCCACAGCATGACCCATCCCAACCACTCTGTTTGCTATCCGTGGACAGAGTGAAAAACTTGTACTTGTCTTTAAAGGGGCATATCTTCAAAAGTTGTGAACCGATTGAAATAATTGTTTTGGTTTATTAAAGCTAACAATTAAAGGTTTCTTTACATATCAAAATATAATTATTTGATCAACTTTTCAGAAATAGGCAAAAAGAGGGCGCAATGAGGGGCCTCTTTTTTGGGACACCCTGTATATATTAAGTTTAAATCAAAAGTTAAGGGAAGGGTATGAACGTTTGGACAGTATTTATTGTGGGACATGAGAGCACATCAGACATATCGAATTGCATTCTGAATACGAAGAATGTCCTTCTGATATCAAGTAATTTAGATTTTTTGAAATTCGCAACGTAATACACATTTTATGGCAAATCATTAAAAATTGATATTTTTGATATTTACCAGTACTTGAAGTAAACTTTATAAATCTGATAATTTATACTTAAAATGTATGTAGGTGGTATGAAAAGCCGACGATCAATTGAAAATTTTGACCTTTCGTATTGAAGATAGGATTCCCGAAACCACTTTAGGTCTTTTTGGGAAAAAAATCCATATCATCAATATGAAAGGTCAAAATTTTCAATTGATCGTCGGCTTTTCCTCCCAGCTACATACACTTTAAGAATATATCATTAGATTTATAAAATATACTTCGAGGACAGTTATATATCAAAAATTTGACAAATATCAAATTTTAATAATTTGTCATAAAATTTGTATTATATCGTGAATTTCAAAAAATGTAAATTATTTGATATCAGAAAGACATGCTTCGTATTTAGAATGCAATTCGATACGTCTGAGGTGCTCTCATGTCCCACAAAAAATACTGTCGAAACCCTCAAAACGCTCATTCCAGATCCCTTAAAGTAAAGCCAAGAATTTTCTGCTTTACAAATGCTAAATTCCGCTTTTCTCCGCTTTGTAATTTTAGCACATTTCTGACATAATAAAATTTCACAAGAATCTTGTGACGATCATTGCGATTTGCAAAGTTGGGATGGGTGATTGGGTATGGCTGCAATGGGAGGTAGGACAGGCGTTGTACGGTAAATCTATGACGGATTTTACTTTATTTTGATGAATTTGGAAGACCCATTTCATTTATTATATTATTTATTTATTTTCAATTGTATTTTTCCTTTTTCTAGGTCATTTTTGCTTATTTTTTTTATTTTTTTCTCAGAAATGCGTTTTCCGCTTTACCTCCGAATTCCGCGATTTTCGCGGAATTTCCGCAACGCGGAAAATTCTTGGCTTTACCTTAAAGGTGTTTGTAAACTGAATGTTTGGCGTGAAATTAGCAAAGGTTTATGACTAAAGTCGCAAAAATGATTTTCTAATGATGGATGTATGATTGGTGATTCATAGAAAATCATTGGGATATCCAGTAAATAGATGCAGACCCCCTATAGAGTTGGATTTCCGGAGTTTTTATCCAGTTGTGATTGGTGAAAATCCAGACTTTTAAAGTGTCCAAAAGCGAAAACATATCCAGCAGAAAAATAGTTTAAAATCAGAAATCCTCAATTTTAAAGCTCAATTTCAAGTAACATTGGCAACTAGAATTGCAGTCGTTTTCAGAAAGCAAACTTGGATTTTATATCCATACATTTCTTTTATTGAAAAGTTACTCCTCTATAGGGGTGTGCACGTAATTTCTATAATAGCCAATTCTTTAATTAGTCTAAATTCGTCCCGCTAGCTCCCAGAGCCAGATGCAGAATGACTTGGACTCCCATACATTATTGCTAAAATGGGCCAAAATTACCTTTATTATGGGATATAAAACGTGCCATAAGCGGTTGCACACATACTTTTAAAAATAAATCACAAAATCCCATTTACGGACAATGGTTTTACATTTTGTTAAAATGACAGTTGTACAGAAGTAGTGCGCGTTATATAGACTAATCCAACGAGCCAAGTCATGGTCAGGATTTGGTCGGCCATGACGGGTCCCCCGCATGCACCAAACAGGTGTTGTGACTGCCCAATTGGGTGGATTAAAGCCGCTTAAAATTCGATGTTTGATTCTTTTGTGTTGTGCTGTCATTATTCTTTTGTCTACGCGTAACACAGGTGATAGAATGCAGTTTAAAATACCCTCCAAGGGCGCATCATTTCACATTTTAGGTGAGATGGAGCCGACGGGGACCCAACTTTGGCAGCCATTGAGGAGTAGGAATTTTTACATATTACATTACTTTTTCTTTATTTGTTTTATTTGACATTTTTTCTACAAAATATAAGCAGAATCTATCAGTTATTCACAAGAAGCATATTGAATTACTTTTCTTTATTTGTTTTATTTGACCTTTTATTTCTACCAAATACGAAATGCTCTCGAATGATTCAAACAGAATCAACTGTATAGTTATTCGCAATAAGCATTTGCATTACTTTTACTTTATTTGTTTTATATGATTTTTTATCTGCAATGCTTCAAGCAAAATCCATTAGTCACAGATAATACCATTAACGGTATGTCCCGAAACCCGTTGCGGTTGGCCCCGGTTATACGTCACGTAGATGCACTCATCGTTAGCGATCGAAAGTCCAATCGAAAAGGATTTCGGGATATTTAATAAATACCTAATCAGATACTGTGTTTTTATTGTTTGTTATTTGAGAATCAGCATGGTGAGTTCGTTGAACCAATCTTCACTCATTAAAGTCGTGTTCACACAGTCAGATGTAAGTGAGTTATTACCGGTAATAAGCGACTTATAACCGGTATTAGTGACTTATTACCGGTATTAAGTGACTTAAATCCAACTGTGTGAACACGACTTAAAAGACAGTATCTCGTTGTAATAGGAAAACAAACACGCTGGCGAAGTGATGTAATAATCGGCTTAACTACCATAGCAATAGGCGAAAACATTTTTTTTAATATACCGCGTTGCACTGGTACGTTCACGCGGTACCTCTGTATTGAACCATAATCATGCTGATCACTCGCACCTGTAATATTAGTATCTTTGAAAAATCAGGTATTGTATTCAATCTATGATTGCAGACCAACGCACTGAAGAGTCTATTGTTCTATTGTGTCCGATTTGAGCGCTGACATATTGGAAAATGTTGCCAATCAATATTAATGAAGTCGTGCGATCGACACCTACAACTGTTCAATTGGGCGACTTTATTGTTAGGTGCTTTTATTCATACATTGGGCGTATCGAGCTGTATCGGTTGGTCCGCAATTATATTTAATATAGTATTATAGGCCTACAAGCATGCTTTGCTTTGCTTTATTGATTGATTCAGAAATAGTATGGCTATATGCTTCTCGAGTTATCAGCAAATATATCACATTTGAGGCCCAGGGTAGACTCCTATATACGCGATGCTCATGTAAAATACTATGGTAGGCATATACATAATAAAACACGACGTGGACCGCGGCTAATGTCCTTAAAAATACTACAGTAGGAGTGATATCATAATTACTTCAAATCCTTATGTACACCTATTGGCAAACAATGTAGACAACTTACTTGTGTAGATTCTTATATCCGCCACACAGAGCGCACACTTTGCCTATGCTGCTGAACTGTCCGTAGCGAAATGGTACAGCAAAGCGTGTTCACTGAGTATAATCAAATGAGCGCCCAAACCAATTTGGGCGCTGCAATAGGTTTGTATTGTAGGTGAACCTCTGTTTTGTGTGCATGCGACAACTCACGTACACCCTTGGGATGGACTAGTACAAAAGGTACCTCTCGTTCGTATAGGCGCTTTTACGTGACTTTCGTTTCATCACTTATTGACAGTAGCCTACCTATTATAGCGTTAATACGCTGGTCAGGTCAGTTACCGATTTAATGGCGGAAGCCCTTTGTCTCGAACAAAAGGTACCTCTCGATGAATAGCGTGTCGGGAACTCCAATTGGCACAAAGGAACAATAAGCGTTACATAATATATTTCTTCTCCTTCCTATATAAACTCCTTGTTGCAGACATACACAGGTGATGAGTGTAATCTGCTTGCAGCACAGCGCGATGTATTCAAAAATTGTTTTCACCTATTGCTATGATAGTTAATCCGATTATTACATCACTTCGCCAGCGTATGCTATTTCTTGGGAAGAGAGAATGATTCCAGGTGAAATCCACATTCCCCTGTGTAAAATTTGGAAATATCGTCCACAGGGGTTAGCATGGATTTCAAATAGAGGTTATCCACTTTACTCATGTGTGACTTCTAACAAAAGGCGCTGATTCCCGTAGTATTCCTTATTCAAACCAATTCAATTCATGACCTCGGAGTTACCTGCATGACTCTTGGCGGGCTATTTTGAAACAGTCATGGTTATACATGCAGGTACTTCTTTTGAAAGTTCTAAACAAGGTATAGCAGTCGTTGATAGGAAATGCAGCTTATAGAACACGCATAACCTCTATTGGATGAACACATTAGACATCTCCATTTGAATTTTAAACATGAATCTCACATAGAGGGAGGATGAGTTCAAATAAAAATGGTTCAAATAAAAATGTTCTGGAAGATATTCCAGAATTCGTCCACGGAGGAGGGGGGCTATATCTTATTTCATGCAAAGAACATTTCCATATGTCATGTGAAATCGATAAGATGGATATTTGATCAATGTTCAACTAACAGTTCAAACTCTTTTTTTTCAGCAATGTTGCATGCAACACTGTGGATGTCTCTGTGGTAGATAGGGTCAGGGTATACAGTCAACTACCTTTAAGAATATAAAATCACTGGGATATAAAATGAAATTTTAAGTGACATATTCTTACCTTAAATACAATAGGCTGGTTTGGAATTTGTTTTAAGCATGCAGTCACCCTATAAAAATAGCAAAAAGTATTTTTGGTAAACTTATATTATACAAGAACCTTTTATATAACCAGTAATTGCTCACAGGCTTCTAAGAACTGTCATATATACGGATCTCAACTACTGCAATGATTCGAGTAAATTAAAACTCTTTTAGTCATCATTATCGTAAGGTTAATAACCAAGTAAATATAATGTAAATGCTTAATGTGGTTATCGAAAAGGTAATAATCAAGTAAATATATTGTAAATGCTTAATGTGGTTATCTGAAAGTTAATAATCAAGTAGATATATTGTAAATGCTTAATGTGGTTATCTGAAAGTTAATAATCAAGTAGATATATTGTAAACGCTTAATGTGGTTATCAGAAAGTTAATTAATAATCAAGTATAAACATGTTGTAAACATACAATCAATTTGTCAAGAAAGCCTGAAAAAGAAATTCGTACCTGTTCTAAAGCGGCCTTAAGTAATTTACATAGAAATTGCCTATATCATTTAATTTCTTATTTATGTTATTCGTGTAGCGCTGAATCTGAATACGGCTGTTGTCTATTTAATAGTGCACTGACGGCAGAATAATTTCCTCCACGATAGCAAGCTTGGCGAAATTAATGTATAGGCTACTCGGGTATGTGAATATTTTAACAGCACCGGGTCGGATAACGACGGCCACCAGGTGGTGTTCACTCCCTACTCTTTAGTGTGGCTCTTTGTACATGGGACATAGCTTTAACTCTCCTTCAATGGATGAAGGAATCTTTAATTTGTTTCGTTAAAAACAATTGCGAAGTGTCGGGCTCTGAACTGTGTCGATGTTAATATTTCATAAATATTTGATTTATAACTTTAAATTACAAAGATAATATGGCAGCTCTGGAGCTAACTTTCTGATCATTTTGTTCAACATTCCCACGAGATAAACTTGACAGTAAGCTTGTTGCAAAGCATATATGAATAATACGGATACAAAGCGTGTTTTAATTGAGTTTTACACACAAATTTGAAATTCTGGTGAGCATCACTATACATATTAAATTCTGACAATTTAAGACTGGGGGTCTGGATCAATTCAGCAATGTGCGGACAAAGCCAAAAATAAAGGTTCATGGAATTTGCCTAAATCTTGTGATAGGAAAGGTATTTGGGTCTAATGATTTTGTAACTTGATCAAAAATTCGAAAATCCCTTGTTGCCATGGTAACGGTTCTTTGAAGATTGCCACAGGGAAAGTACATTTTTTTCAATTTTACAGTTCGAAAAAGACACATTTTTCTAGCTAGCACTAATGAAATTGCAAAAAGTATGGAACAATTTAAATTGCTGCTGATAAATACCTAAAATGTATTAGACGTTACAAAAATAGTATTGCCAGTTTTCTCACCCACCTAGAATATTGTGTAATATGCAATTCAAAATCCCTCTTTTTTGCAATTTTTTTCATTAGTAAAAGTGGTATAACTTTGAAATTCAATAACTCTCAAGAAGAAGTTTGCTGATTAAAGTCAGGGGTTGGATGAGAATGACTATGAATGGGGATGATCAACCAACCAATAAAAGAATTGGGGTCTTTACCCCATAACGAAGTTTTACTTTGAAGAAAGTTCGCTATTTTCGATAAAAATTAGCTAATTACATAGAACTTTCACAGTATAAAAAATCCTTTATTGGCTTGTGATTTGCAAATAACATACCCAGAATAGTTCATTGACCAATCATAACCATTGGTTATCATTTATTTAAGTAATTTTCACTTAGTAAACTGCCAGTGACCCCTCCCCAGCCATATGATTTAATGCATGAAAAATGTGCAAAGTTGGGCGCAAAATGGTTACCATGGGCATTAATTTCTTGGTGGTGGTTATCTGTCTTTTACAATCGCTACTCTTCCTAAAGAATGGATAAATCGATTATAACTATTGAAACCAAATAAAACACATTATATTTCAGTTGGTCACTACTCTGGAGTAGGCTAGGGGTTTTCCATGTATAATAATCATTTCTACTTCTTATTTAGGCCTATATTCACTAATGGACTCATTGATTGACTTTATCTGAAATACCTCACCAATAATCTAAATATGGTTTAAACATAATGAGAATGTGATAATTTCGTGGATTTATAATATGTCACCCTGCATTAATTTGGGCATCTTGTCCAGATGTTGTCCTGGGTTTTTGTTCCTCCTTGTATTCTTGCATTGCTTATATTTTGTATTTTGCATTCCTGAATAAAGTCCTTTTTACCAGTTGTTTCTACCTTATCTGGGGTTTATAGCAACAACAGCAACTGACATACCAAGTAACATTTTTCTTTTATACAATTGTTTCATACAATGTTATCTATAAATTTAGTTCTAAGACTGCATGATACTGAAAACAAATCTCAAATGTAAGAAAGATCAAACAAACATTGTACAAAACAATAGAAAATGTTTATAAAAACATGGGGGAATGGACAATGCACTTGAATTATTGTTTTTAAAATGCTATGTCACAGTTTTTTGTTTGTTTGTTTGTTTTTTTTTTTTTTAAAGTTAAATGTGGACATGGTGAAGCCATTGCCAACCCATAATAAAGTGATGCTCAAGTCTTTACTTTGTGTAGATTGTTAGCATTATAAACGGAGTCGCTCATGTGTGGGATTTTCTAATGAGATCATGAACAGTGCCTGACAGATGTCTGTGAGGGTTTTGATGCTGACACTGCTAAGTTTGTCATCTTGTACTCTAAATAAAAATTCCTTTAAAAAAGGAATGGGCGCCCAACTGTTTGGATACTTTTTCGCTCTTTAAAACAATAATGTAATATTAGCATAGAAAGAAGTCCATTAATTTTGTATTTTAAACAAAGAATATACGCACAACATTTTATCCCGAACATATCAGAAAACAATAATAAAATAAAATCCAAGCAAATTGTGGTTTTATTTCTAAGCTGGGCATACTTTTAAGCAAAACAGTTGCGAAGTAAATCTAGCAAGACCGAAATTAGACGCTCTTTGCAAAGTCAAGCCAAACAAGAGAAATGTGTCTGATTGGGGAAGGTGTTCTGACAATCCAAATATAAACTTAGTCCACCTCAAATGACCTGTAACAATTTGTGGTTGACATTACTTAATTTACCTCGGATGACTTTGATCTGACATTCAACTTTTTCGTTCTTACACCAATCATATCCATAACAAGTTCTGTCTGTTTGCCTTTTCTGTCTACAGTTTGTTACAATTATTATGATAAGCAAACATTGCTGGGCAGATAACAGGATTTAGTTATTTACTTAATCCAATCATGGAGGTAGTATAGCTACAACCTTGGTGAAAAATGTTGCCACACCTGAGCGTTAATTGGCCAACATCCTTCCCCGCTCCCCTATTGCAATGTTGATTTGGACAAAATCGTCATCATTTCTACATTACAGTCTCCCAACATTGGAAAATGGGGGGTGGGGGGTGGGGAAGGGGCAAGTGTAATCTGAATGTGCATTTGCAACTATTATACAAAATAGTACGGAACTATCCCATATTTAGCTTCGATTGCGTGCTTTTAACACCAGAACGTGCTGGTGTGGCCCTGGTGTGGCAACGAATTTCCGCCAGAGTTGTAGTAGGCTTACTACCTCCATGATCCAATCATGGCAATAACGTCAATTTTGGTCTTCAGTGTTTTAAAATACAACAATGTAGAACATGTATAATTAATATGCCGTGTTGTTTGCATACAGTTTTCCGCCCAATTGTGCCACCATATTGCAACTTTGGCAATAACCGCTATATAGATTCTATGGTAATTAGCAAACAAAAGCCATCAGTAGAGTCCTCGTTAATTGATCTTATCACTATGGACCACAATAGTCTCATCCCAATGGCATAGTCCAATAACCTCAATTACATAATCATAGTGCAAAATTTGGCCTCAAGTTGCAGAGTATGAGTTTGTGTACCCAAATTTTCAAAGGATGAAAGTAGGCCTACAAATGTATTAGGGCTTAAGAACTGTTCCCATGATAGATGAGCATGTTGTGGATCCTAGTGTATGGTCAAATGTCACCGTCTATCGGGTTTCTAAGGCACACGGTAAACTGGTTGAACCCATACAAAGGTCAGGATTTATTTGGTGTTTTTATAAATCCTAATTTTGTATTTTAAACAAAGAATATACGCTCACCATTTTATCCTGTGCATATCAGAAAACAATAATAAAATAAAATCCAAGCAAATTGTGGTTTTATTTCTGAGCTGGGCATAATTTTAGCAAAACAATTGCGAAGTCAATCTAGCAAGAGTGAAATTAGAAGCTTTTCACAAAGAATCACAAAGTCATGCCTATATTTTGGCGCCTCCGTAGAGGGCGCCAATAATCTATTTGTCTCCAAAGTAATAGGAGTAATTGGATGATAGTTCTAGTTTCTGCACCGCTTGCTTTAGGCACTCTTGATATACCATTGTATTTGCAGATCTGCAAGTTTATTATTGATCTCTCGGAAAAAACTACTTGTGTGTTGTGGGGTCAGATACTCGTCTCAGATGTAGGCCTGCTAAACATGCTAAATGCCCTCTTGTTGCTATTTTACATTCGCCAAAAAACGCATTTGCTTAGCAACAGCAGAAGGGTCTCTCTATTCCCGGCCCGGATTACCAGTGACCTCTCCATGCTCATACCCATCAATAATAAATTCTTTCTGCTTCTTGGAAATTGGGTTTGTTTGTTTCTTGCTGACTATAGGTTAAATACCACTAATTATGTATTACACGGTTTCAATGGCAAAATGGCTAATTTCGGGTGGACGTTTCTCATATTCAGAACTCTCACAGTTAAATGCCACTAATATCAGGTGAAACTATATGATTTAGATGCCAAATGATCAAAAACTTAACATAGGTTGACTTGAGACTTTTCTTGTTTTAAGGGTAGACGAGGTATTGTTGGTCGAAGCAACCTAAAAATCGATTTTCATTATCTAGATCAATATATTATTGAAAATTAACACCTTGATGTTTTGCAACAGTTAATTCTACAAATCGTATACTTTGAAAACTTGCTTAATTTATTGTTGTTAATGAGTTATGTACGTTTTACAAAAGTGTTGTTGTTTCAGCCCTCTTTACAACGTAACTCAAGAACCGCAGCACCTATAAAATTATATCTGTGATATTTTAATTCTTCTACAAGCTCGCTATGAATTGAGCAATGCAGTTTTTGCCAAAGCTCACTACCATTCGTAAGATGCTGTGAACTACCAAATCACAACAGTTTAAAATAATTAATAACCTTAACGCACTGAACCGTAAACATCTCAAAATGGCAGTGCGCACTCGAAGCTGAAAGTTACAATATGGTAGGGCGAATATTTACTAAAAACCGTACCCGTGCGTATGAATTTTGGTACTATTACAACAAAAATGTCATATAATATCAAACCCTAAAAAGTACTTTTTTGGCTATATTACTTGGTCAATTTCAGCGATTTTAAAGCAGTCTTTTCAGATGCCATGCAAACAAATAGTTACTCGTCGTATTTCCATGTATCGCCCAGGCCTATTAGTGGTATATAACCTTTAGGGCCAATTCATGACCTAATCATATCTCTGATTCAGAAAGAATGCATTGCTGTCCGCTTGTATTTCCTCTTATCTTGGCTAGAAGGCTTTTTAATTTTGATGTTTGTAATTTTGTCATATTTTCCTGACTGAATGTGAGCTACTAGCGTCAATGCTTCAATGCTTTATGTATGTCGATGTACATGTTTCCTTGGGTAACTGAATAGCGTTTGCAATACCTCTTGAATCCACCGTAGCTAGTAGATTCATCTACTGAAGATAAAGTTTCACATACTTCCTATTCTCGTAGAATTGGTGAACACTGTTGATTGTACTGGGTTAGTACTAGTAGCTGCCTGATGTTAAAAGCAGCACATGTTGTCATGATGTTGATGATTTTCAAATGTTTCTTGGTTTACATTTTCTGATGTTGAATTCCCTGAAGATCCATCTGCTGGAGATGAAACTTTACATGCTTCCTAATGTTGAAGGCTAGGCTTAAACCTTCCAAACGGCGTGCCAAAAAGAATTGCCTGCCCCTTCCGGCCTGCCAACAAATCTTGGCCCCCCCCCCCCCGCACATGACATATGTTTGAGTTCCCAATTTGCAAACCTTATAATAATGGTCTAGATGTACTTGTATAATGCAAGCGTAGTGAGCAAAGAATTTTGCATATTTGAACATTTCTGCACTGTTTTTCTAAGCCCTTATCAGAGCGTGTCTGTAGTATAGTCTGCCCCGTAAATGTGCTCCAATATCCATTGCCACCACCTAGCTTGCAGTGGCAAACAAAAACCTGGGCAAATCAGATGTGTCGTTTACCGGTATATTGTCAGTACCCTATGAGCTCCTTTGCGACGGCGAGGATCCATGGTATAGGTTCATGTACTAGACCCCTCACCCCTTTGACCTTTCAAAATTGCTCCCCCCTTTTGGGGGGTTGCCAAACATTCTTGGACCCCCCCATATTTACCCTTCCTACAGGGCTTATCATTCTTGCACAGCCCCTGATTGGTGTTCTCGTAGAGTTGGTGAACTCTGTTGTTTGTACCGGGTATCTAACTGTCTGATGCTAAAAGCAGTGGCAAACTTACAAAAACCTGGGCAAATCAGATATGTCGTTTACCGGTATATTGACACTACCCTATGAGCTCCTCTGCGACGCCTAGGAACCATGGTATAGGTTCATGTACTAGACCCTTCACCCCTTTGACCTGCCAATAACTGCTCTCCCCTTTTTGGGAGTTACCAAAGATTCTTGGACACCTCCTCCCCCCCCATATTTACCCTTCCTACAGGGCTTATCATTGTTGCACAGCCCCTGATTGGTGTTCTCGTAAAGTTGGTGAACTCTGTTGTTTGTACCGGGTTGCTAAAAGCGACCTGTCTTCCAAGCGCTGCCCTCTATCTGTATTTGAATAGCGCTGCGATCTGTCTCATCTGCTTAACATGCTTATAAGGCTTGTATGTATAATATAGCTTGTTTGCACCATTTAAAACTGAGACTAAAATTTAAGAAGTCACTTAATCTTTTCATCAATAGAAATATATTCAATAATTATTTCATTACGGTTATTTAAACACAATCCTTTTAAGCGAAATTTGTCTTTTTTGCCATAAATTCCCCTTAAAAATACACATTTTTTTCAAAACCTTGGTACTTTTAAAAAGCCAGAACTTCTTTAGAAGTTGAGACCCCAATTTTTGAAACTATATATCTGTCAGCAAGGGTTCACTCTAGCTATGCCACTATACAATTACAAAATATCAACTTCTTCTTTACAGTTACACCCCTTCAATGTTGGGGTAAAATGACATTTACAATTTTGCCCAAAAATGTGTTTTTCTACTTAAAATTAAAGGATCTTTTAAAAGAGTGACAAGCTCTTTCTTCATTTGCAAGGACTACGAAAGCATGCCCTTATCTGAAGAAAAAAAATAAAAAATTACATCACATCTTATATATTTGTGGCATTCGACTAAACTTTGCCCTTTTTCAAATATGAAAATTGTAAATTTTGGTCATTTTCGACTAAAATTTGTTTTGTCTGTTACCATGCCAACAGGCCAAATGCAACTTTTTAAATGTCATTTTTAAAATGTCCCCCCTAAACCCTTTCCATGCTAAAAGAATCAAGGATTTCTATTTTTTTGAGTTTGTCCACATATTTAAAATTTTGCTTGACGGTAACAGACCCCTAGTCTTAATAATCTTTCGGAATAGCTAAAGAAATTGAATGGCTTGCGGTGATTGGGGATTGGAACTGGCTGCAGGTTGGTTTTACTTACATCCCGGTACTTGCGGCGGCAAGAGAGGTAAACAAGACTTCTGTGTCCCCAAGTGGATCTGGTGGTCTGGAAGGGCATGACACACGACAAGGGTTAAAAGTGATTAGAAAGAGTAACATAAGAAACCATGATTGAACACCAGATGATGATTTAAGGAAGCCCCCATCATGCACTGCAAAAGTGTTATCACTAGAGTTTCAACTGCCACTTTACTTTTTCAAATCCCATTGAATACTGTGGAAAAGGATAATTCACACCTTCTGTAGATAACATAAAATGTGAAATCGACTAGCATGTTCATAGCGTTTTTAATGTAAATATAACTGTACAAATTCAAATTTAATCATGCACTTCTATGCAGCACAGCAGTGGTGTCATGTTACTCACTGCTATACATGCCCAGTGCATTGGGTGTTGGGTAGTACTTAAATCATCCTCTGATTGAACACCGTAAACCTTCGATTTCATGTCTACGCAATCCATGTTATACGGTTATCGAAATGGCATCTGTTTGAATATAATGGCTGTATTATTGACTCATTTAGAACACAAACTCGAAAATAGGTAGCAAATAAAGGGTTCAATTTTATCATGACACTTTTCAGCCCGACCCAAGGTCGGCATGGTTGGGTATATTAAATAAAATGTATTATTTTTGTACGCCTAGTATAATAATAAATAGTAATGATATAATATTAATAAGCATTAATGTTCCATTGCATTTAACAAATTATTCTTGTTTAACTTGCTGGGAGTCAGCGATTTAAAGAAAAAAGTGTAATTCCAAAGAATAATATCACTCTTATCACAATGAAGTCTAATACTTAAAATATACATCATGTCAAAAGTACAGTACGCCTAATACAAGAAGTTAATTGCCGTTAATAACTTTTCATGCAAGATAGCAATTTCATCCAAGAGTATGCTTCTTGTTAATTTCTTACTTATACACCTATCCGACTTCGCCATTACTGCGGTGTCCCCGATGTAAAACTGCGGTGTCCCGAGGTCGGGGGTTCCATCCATTATTTATTGTGTGCTATACAGAATTGTACCCGGAATTGTACACAACAGTGATATTCAATACACAATCATGAGTATTGAATTACGAATTAAATCTCCCGCTCTGGTACATCTGTGTTGCCGTCAATAGAGGGCCAAATACAGTAAACGCTTCTCGGATTGGTGTATACGTAGCATGTCGTCAGATATTTATCAGTTTTTGTTTCGGCATCGGTAATTGTCTCATCCCTTCATCTACATGGTAAGTATATATATACTCCTAGGACTTATGACAGATCAATTTGATATTAACATTGCTAATCAGTAAGAGCCTTTTAAAATAATAATTCATTAAACACCTATCCAAGGAAGTAAAGACAAAAATATTTAGAAATTGACTTCTTTCCGCCAAAATTCCCGGGGCAAATTGGACGGATCCACGGTCGCCACAATGCAAATGTACCGTCAAGTTAAACTTAACGGATCCATGTGTACCACAATGTAAAGGCACATTAATAAGGTAAACTTAACGGATCCAAGGGTACCACAATGCGAAGGTACATTAGGGTTAACTTAACGGATCCATGGTTGCCATAATGTAAAGGTACATTAGAGTTGAGTTAACTTAACGGATCCAGGGGTACCATAATGCGAAGGTACATTAGAGTTGAGTAAACTTAACGTATCCAGGGGTGCATCAATGCAAAGGTATTATTAAGGTAATCGTGACGGATTCAGGGTGCCACAATGTAAAGGTATTTGGTAAGTTTTTAGTGTGTTTGCTGTCGAACAATTTTGCTGACAGTTCTAAACTTGTCTGACGGCGAACCCGCTATAACAGGCTATCCTATATAAATATCACGATGTAAAGGTACATTAAGGTAAACTTGGCAAACTAAACGGATCCGTGGGTACCACAATGCAAAGTAATGTACATTAAGTTGTAACTTAAGGGCCATGTTATTTCTTATATAACATAATAATGGTTCAGGCGTACCATGCGTAATAATGAAACTAGGACCAGAGATTTCCGTTAATTCTGTGGGCTACTTTTTTTTTCAATTCTTTTCCATTTTATCTAAACCAAAACAAGCCTGTGTGCCAATATCATCCCACGTGTACAAATACGCGCATTGCGACAAATAACCTGTGTATTTACCCATCATGGTTACTGCCTCCTGTGATCCACATAAAAGATACGTCTGGATGTGTAATTACATCAGGGATTGTGATGACTAGATAATGCCACCAAATTGATCTGTCAGAATCATTCTCTGTATGTAAGGAAATAAATACAGTAATAAGTTTAACAACAAAAAATTAGTTTAACCATTGCCTACCAAAACTATTTCTGCTACACGGTTTACTGCAAGGGTTTACCTAGGATTACCCCGGAATTGTTTACTACTTTTTCCAAAGTGACTGACCTATGCCTTTTTGGTATCAATACAAGGCGTATATGTGGGTATCCGCTCTCCATTCATATCAACATAGCGTCCATGGACAGGAAAAATCTCCTATGAGTCTTTGGCCCTGAACATGTTTAAAGCAAAACCTCCAATGTAAGCCTTTTCGCAGTTTTGTTTTAAGCATGTTCAAGGGCTAAAGACACATAGGAGGTTTTTCCTGCCCATGGACGATAGGTATATATAACGTCATAATCTTACTAATCTAATTCATATACCTAAAATGTGATTGTATATATTTTACAGCTGATTTTGAAGTCGATTATAATGGATCTATATTGATAGACATGATCTATTTCCCCTGACATATATAATAGTGTCATGGGCTCTTGTGCTGTCCAGATACAACTGACAAATCTCGAAAGTACAAACATACCCGTCAGCCATTGCTGTGACGTCATATTGATCGTGTAAGCCGTATAAGAGCCAGCAATTCGCATTGTTTGATTCTTCAACACGGTGTAGCTGTAATGTGTGTCCGGCATGTTGACGTAGTCGTCCAGAGGAGTCGAAATAACAACGACTGCACAGAGACTAACCAAGATGGCGCATGGTACAAGTAAACCCTTCATGATGATTTGAAAGTGGGAGGACGTCACAGAGAAAGGCTTTTGGACAGAAAACTAATCCTAATGCCTCATGTAGGCACCTCCTTCGGTGTCACTCGTGATGAAAACCGTTCTATTGTATCTCGTGACAGCCTAGTCACAGAAAAGAAACAAAGTTCAACAGTTTATATTTATTTATAGAAGTTATCTATCTATATTTGAATATCCAAGTCCCTTTACAGATAGTTGATGAACTTTGCTTAAAAGGGCTATACCTTGACTATGGGTCTCGTATTTGTATAAGATACTAGCGGAGGCAGTACAGAGGAGGAAATTCAGTGGTCTGGGTAGCCTAGTCAGTACATGGAAGTAGACTACCTCCATGGTCAGTACAAAGCTATTTGGAACTATAGCGAGTTCATAATGTAAAAATTTATAAAGCAACCCCGAAGAACATGTAATAATGACTTATGCAGGCACTTTCGTTATGAGGGTGACGATATGACAAAAGCACCACACAACTGTGAAATCACTGGCGTAGTGGCGTGTGACCATTAATAAGGACTCAGTGGCTATTTTTTTGGAGCCAACCCCGATTGCGACTTGGTCTACGTCAGCATGTCGAGTCTCGAGGAAGTATAACTATTGATTACATTTGCCATAATTATAGAAACAAGAACCATATGATTAAAACAAAACAGATTATAACAATAACAGTGAATAATTATGATTATTGGCCATTTGGGACCTTTTAGACATAGACCATTCCCTAATTTCACTTCCCCATACGTTATTTTAGCGCGCGTTGGAGGCCATACCCCGGGGCTATACCAATCCAATACGATAAAGGTCGCTTACATTTAAAAACTTTGTTATACAATGTACCCTGAATAACTTTTAATTCAATGACAATTAAAACTGTACTGTGTTGGTGTAAACTCCACTGAAACTCCTACAGTTTAATATCAGTACGTTTATACGGAAGCTCTGAAGGGACATCCGTACGTTTGGGACTATTTTAATCTAACAATATTTCATACACTAAAAATAACTAACAATCTTACCTGGTTACGGTAAATAGCACACTGGTTACAAATACACAACAACTGTGCTATTGTCACTCTGTATAAATCTGGTTATGCCATATTTCATTCAGTTTTGATTCAAAGTTATTTTTGATCATAAAAGCATACTTTGGTTGTGAAATTCAATCTCAAAACACAAGAGGTTACCATGAGTTGTTTATTTTATCGTTTTTTTTAAACGTCCTTGACATTGTATTGTTTCTTACAAAGCTGACTGAGTATAAAGCGTAAACAGTATGTATCCCCTGAATATCATAAAATATATCGCATGTTACTATGGATCGAAACACACCACTCCACGCCATACATACATTCTCCCAGTCACATTTCCCCAATATGAAATTTAAAAAAAAGTAAAATTGAGTTTGGCAGATACTGCTTTGAATACTCTATGAGCCTAGCGCCTTAGACCGCTCGGCCACTTATCTTGTTGGTACCCATTTGAAACTTATCTGAACATATAATCGCAACTTCAACATAGGTCTACCACGTGACAAGCAAAGGCAGAAAATGTACCATATTTTGGAATTTTATTTGCTTAAAAACATTAATGTGTATTAATATCGCTCAATTGTTGTTAACTACGTGTTCTACATACAGATATTTTGGCGTATATAAAATTGAAATAAAATTCTCTGCTTCTTAAACGACATCAAATGTGCCACAATTAGGTATCACGAATCGTTATATATGATGTGCAGTAAATATTCATATATTCTTTTATACATAGGATGCTTCAATTTTGACACCAAAAATATTTCATTGAAAACCCTCTCACTCGGCTATTTAAAAAAGGTAACTACGCTTCCCTAGAATGTGCAATAAATTAGCATTAAAAGTTTTCTTATTTTAGCAGCATTCCAGAAACACTTGTCGTTTGGCGAAAAGAGGAGTAGGATCGAAAGCAGTGAACTGTACTTGGTTATTGTTACGTGTTACAAGTAGTATAATAAGTGAACTTCCTCGTGATATTGACTATATATCAGGTGATTTCATTGTTCAGTCGCTCACAATAAGCGATTTTTCGTAATTGTTATACCAAGTACAATGTAAAGGTGACTTTATGCTCAGACGCTTACGGGTAGACGATGTATTGTTAGTCGAAGCAACCTAAAAATCGATTTTCATTATCTAGATCAATATATTATTGAAAAATAATACTTTGGTGTTTTGCAAAAGTTCATTCTACAAGTCATATACTTTGAAAACTTGCTTAATTTATTGTTGTTAATGAGTTACATACGTTTTACAAAAGTGTTGCTGTTTCAGCCCTCTTTACAACATAACTCAAGAACCACAGGACCTACAAAAGTATATGTGTGATATTTGAATTCTTCTACACGCTCGCTATAAATTGAGCAATGCAATTTTGCTAAAGCTCACTACCATTCGCAAAATGCTGTGAACTACTTTTTTCTGCTGCTTCGACCAACAATACATCGTATAACCTTAATAAGCGATTGGTCGTATTATTGTAATGCCACTTATGCAGGGTGTATCAAAAGTTAACGTTTGAAAAATGCCACTTTATTAAAAGTATGAGGTATTTCGTCAACATACGAGTATTTAGTTACTAGCTGAATCAACATCTTGTCCTCCCACAACTGTAAAATCACTGGCGTGTGATCATTAATAAGGACTCAGTGGTTATTTTTGTGAGCCGTGTAAAAATGCAGTTTCATATTTCATATTTTTCATATTACATATTTATTTTCCATAAAAATCAGAGGCATTTACATCATAAATAAATAATATATACAAACATACCGTATGGAAGAAAAGGCTGGAAGACCAAAATGGTCTGAAAGTTAGCCTTTACCTAAAATCAAATGAAACTAGATATATTGCAGCCTCATAAGGCTACGAAGTCTAGCCGTGAAGTTGAAATGACCTCTGATGACCTTGCAATGGCCTTGGAAATAATTATCTTTTAGTGGAAAATGTAGGCTTAAAATTTAATAACGATCTATTTGCCCAATTTCACATCAGAATGCACAACAAAACACACTGTTTGTTTAAGTTAAAACATAAATGTAATATATACTTTATAATCACAACAATAATTACTACTGATTGTTGATTACAAAGGTCTGTTGCACTCAGTGTTCCGGACGACTGATGATCTCACACCACCAAATCAGAGTCTCATAGAGATATGTGCTAAATTTGCCTTAAAAACGTCATTTTTTTTTTTTCACAGGAGCGACTCAGTTTTAAGCGACAGCTATGATGGTTGAAATCAGCCCTTGCCTGATCTGGCTGGGAAAAAATATAAGTTGACCGTCATTATTTTTTACGACTGGACCTCGAAGTCTACGATGTCCAGGAATTGCCTATTTTACAGGCAAAACCATGCCAGTGTTTCTGTAAAGAAAAGGCTGCATAAAATCATTAAAAGTTATTCGATCTCTCCCATCTGTGGTACGTACACTTGCAGGAATTAATATTACTAATCATGACCAATCCAAATTTGGCAAAAATTATGCAAATTTCTGCTCATTTTAATGCTTAAATTGAGAATCCATGGGTTTTTCTGAAAAGCAAAATTCAGGGCGCACAACCATATAATTCTATTTGGTGCTGTGAAATCTGAAGTACACATTTTACCGTGATTCAAACATGTCCAGCGAAGACCACTGTTAAGCGAAGTCTACTGAAGACCTGAATTTATATATCCTTTGCGTACAAATCTTTGCACAGATGACATTTTCCAATCATTAGCTTCCTGTAGGAAACAGGTTTTTTCACCTACTCATTGAGAGATGTGCTGTTTCATTGAATTGCTTTATTAAAAATATTTGGGGAAAATCGGAGCACTTTGATGTTTTGACCCCCATAAAGCCAAAAACGTGACCTATGACTTTTTCGGTCATAACTCAAGAAATTAATTTTCTGAATCCTTGTGACTAGAGGAATACATTGGAATGGTTTTAAACAAAATTTGAGCAAGTTTGAAATTCGACCCTGTGTAAAGTTCAATGACCTTTTCCCGCCAAAAGCTACCCCGGTTCAATTGCTTTCAGGCTTTTTTAATATAGCCCATAATGTCAACTACCTATGGTAAAAGTGCAGCCTTGCCCCCCCCAAGTGGTACCTCCCAACCCCAGGTCACACACTAGTACAACAACTTTCGAACTCATATCTGCCACGAGAAGCTCTCACTCACTTCTCTCGTTTATATCAAAGTGGTACAAGTGAAGAGATGTGCTGTTTCATTGAATTGCTTTATTAAAAATATTTGGGGAAAATCGGAGCACTTTGATGTTTTGACCCCCATAAAGCCAAAAACGTGACCTATGACTTTTTCGGTCATAACTCAAGAAATTAATTTTCTGAATCCTTGTGACTAGAGGAATACATTGGAATGGTTTTAAACAAAATTTGAGCAAGTTTGAAATTCGACCCTGTGTAAAGTTCAATGACCTTTTCCCGCCAAAAGCTACCCCGGTTCAATTGCTTTCAGGCTTTTTTTTAATATAGCCCATAATGTCAACTACCTATGGTAAAAGTGCAGCCTTGCCCCCCCAAGTGGTACCTCCCAACCCCAGGTCACACACTAGTACAACAACTTTCGAACTCATATCTGCCACGAGAAGCTCTCACTCACTTCTCTCGTTTATATCAAAGTGGTACAAGTGAAGAAAAAAAACATTCTAAGAACAGGTCATTCTGTTGCAATACTATGATGACATGAGTCAAGTGGGAATTCCCAACATATTAATAAATTTGGCTGAGATGTTCTTGAATCAACCTGAGAGGGGATTCCTATCAAGCCAGAGGAATGGTGTTTGAACATCCAAACACTCCTTGGCAACGCCCCTGAAACAGAGTTACATTCGGCAAGAGAGATTAAATGGCGTGGAATATATTTAAAAATAACCACTGTGCTTGATTTTGTGGGTAAACATTATAAATATAAAGTCCTTGAAACCATATTTTCAACCGCAATTGATCAATAACGTCGCTTTTTCTGAGAAGTAATAGCAATATATGGTGAGTTGGTACATTGTTTATTGGTTTTAACACCATTACACAGGTCGACCATTTTGAGCTATTTGGGACGAAATGGATTGTAAGAATCAAAACGCATCGTGTGCTAGTAATAATGGCCACATGTATTTGATCATGATGATAAACGGAGATTTATAACAGAAATGTCATTGTTTATATCATATGTGAAAGCTTGTGAAGAGTTGTTACAACTAGGTTCAAGTCTTACTCCCAATTCCAGAAAAATACAGCAGTGATTTATGTTTTTGACCTATTTTACCTCAAATTGCAATAAAAATTAGCTTTTTTGCAAGTTAGGATTTACATTAATAGGATTTAACTATATTTCACTTCTGGAATAGTGAGTAATAGTGATAATTCTTGAATCGAGGTGAGTAGAAAATGTAATTATCTTCTGGTGACATAGAACTGCAGTTCTAGCAATTAGGGACCTCCTTATAAGACCCCAGCAAACATAAAATACACGACACGGTAAATCTTCTTTTCGCAAGATGTTCTTTGGACGGCCTTCTCCACACACAAATGCAGAGGATGTATAAAGATATTCCCATAACCCAATGAGGTTTCTGACCTTGGTATGTCTGGCTTTTGTACACATGTGGCATAGCTGACCATACCTTGCATTGGGATTGTGTGTAAATATCTGGTGTTTTCATCCTTTTATTTAACATTCAAAACATTGAGACTTATGAATAAAATCAATGCAGTGGGATTAAAAGAATGTTTTCTATAAGAAAATCCAATTTAATTTGATAAGTCTCAACTAGTAGCTCGTTGGTTGCAATTTTAAAATTACCATTTTGTCTGTGTGATAATGGGGACTTTGCCTTTAAGATTAGGTTATATTGATCAAATTTCCCAATCAAAGTGCATTGTAGGAATGCCTTTAAGCCTCCTCTGACACAAATGATTAGGAAATCTCCCCGGTCGAATTCGCGTCGAAAAATGTCTAAACCTATTCACTTCTTCTCATCTATACTAGGTCAAATTGTAACCCCAAAATGGACTTTATTACATATCGGACTCTACTTGTTCAATTTGAATACTTTGAATTGTTTCAAAACATGACAAACATAACATTTATCTGCATTTTGTCATGCTTTTTTTTTGTCATTTTGGAATGTCATTATTTGCTACCAACCTCAACGTGATCGCCTTACGGGAATTCTATGATTGACCAATTCACAATGGCTTTCACCCTCTAGAGGGCATACTTACTTATTTTCGACTAGTATAGCATGCGGTTGCCGTTCCCGTATCACGTTTCACGTAAATTTCGCAATCTCTCTATTATTCGCAAAAGGTTAGAAAAGGTTTCCAGAACACGTGTACATACCGGGTTATATAACGGAGGGCATACTAACTTATTTTCGACTAGTATAGCATGCGGTTGCCGTTCCCGTATCACGTTTCACGTAAATTTCGCAATCTCTCTATTATTCGCAAAAGGTTAGAAAAGGTTTCCAGAACACGTGTACATATCGGGTTATATAACGGAGGGCATACTAACTTATTTTCGACTAGTATAGCATGCGGTTGCCGTTCCCGTATCACGTTTCACGTAAATTTCGCAATCTCTCTATTATTCGCAAAAGGTTAGAAAAGGTTTCCAGAACACGTGTACATATCGGGTTATATAACGGCTATAAAAATTTTCAAAACATTCAAACACATTTTTTGAAAAATATTATAACATAATGTTACTTAAGTGTTGACAAATATTTTGACAAAAAATGTTTGAAAAACATATTTAACAATATAATTTTGAAAACGTTTTCATGACCTTCATAAAATCCGACATTTAATGTTATCAGACATAACCAGGGACAGGCGATTTGCGCGGAAAAAGATAGCAAATTGCGCGGAATTGCGCGGAACTCTTTTTTCAGTGCAAATCATGTATCCCTGCCCATAGGAAAAAAATAGAAAATTGCGCGGAATTGCGCGGAAAAAAAGTTCCGCGCAAATCGCCTGTCCCTGGACATAACATTGACTTTCCACTACGTCTAATGAAGCAGAAGTGTTCATATATAGTTGTAAATGCAGTGCTACCTTGCGTTGTCTCCTCACGTAATTTTGCCATCGCTACGCGAAAGAAATGTCATCAAGATTACTTTAGTATCAGTGAAAGCGATGCAATGTGTTGAAATACAAGCGGAAAATGGGATCTTGAATTCATATGAGTTGATAGACAGCAACTGATGAACCAAATAATTATTCTGAAAAGCTAATAGATGCAAACAACGAAGTATAGCTTTACTGTTAGTCATAAATATCTCAGACCATAGTAAAGGGTTCACACAAAAATAACCCTCCCAAAGTTCTTTCTTCTAAAAATCTTTTTGTTTTGGTCAAAAATATTCACATTTTCCAAAAATGATGCTTTCAGAAAAAGGTGCCAAAATTTATGTCAAAATTAGCTTCAACGAATCATTATTTTGCACTACTTGATGGTTACAAGGGTGACTAAGGGATCAGAGACAGAAAGGTGAAGGAACACAAAACAATTAAATCAATCATAACATTGATATCGAGAAAGATTTGTACATTACATATGTGGGATGTTGAAAAGTGCATTTTATTTAAAACATCATTCTTGAAAAATGTGATTATTTTTTTTACCAAAACAAAAAGATTTGGACAAGGGATAACTTTGGTAGGGTAGCAAAAAAATGCTTTTATTCGTAGGTTTTTAAATGTTTCAAATCAACAAGACGAATGTCAAATTATGTTTATCATTTTTGAAACAGCGGCTCAATAAAACCTTCTAGAAATAGCCCGTACATGTCAATGAATCATTGTTTTATACTGCAAGATGATTGCATGGGTGGCTGGGTTATCATATACATAACAAATTAAAGAAAACAAAAACACCATTAAATCAATCAAAACATTGATATCGAGAATGTTTTTGTACATTACAAGTATAGGATGTGTAAAAGTGCAACTTTTTCTGAAATCATCATTTTTGAAAAATGTGATTATTTTTGGCCAAAACAAAAAGATTTTTTTAAAGAACTTTGGGAGGGTAGGAAAATGATTAATTTATTCACAGGTTTTTAATTTTTTTCAAATCAACGAAACGTATGTCATGTTATGCTAAGAAATGTTTTGAAATTTTAAAAGGGAGAGCTATTTTTTGTGAACCCTTTAGTAATAGTACTCTAAAATTGCGATACAAATTGACGAGTATTAATGTTAAACAACAAGTAGTGCAAGCAACATACACGCCAGAATAAGTGATATTGTTATCTCAGATTCCGTCTAATTTGTAGCTAGGAGGCGAATGAATTTCTCCCAATAATTGCACATGTATCTACAAGGTAATGTTTTCAACATAATCAAGTCAAGAGTGAAGTAAAGCATAAAGTCACGAGCAGACAGATGAATGTAAATCAATGTATTTGCAGACTAGAACATTTAGTTACGACCTGAAAACTGTAGTGTGTCTCGCCTCAAGTTGAGAGTGACTCCATGTTAGATTTCGCAGTGGCAGATCCGAATCACGCGTACTTATCCAAACACACGCGTAGAAGGGAGATTTGACCGTAAACGCACTGACTAGAATTCCCCACTGCGAAATCCAACATGACGTTACTCTAAACTCAAGTTGAAACGAGACACACAACTTGAGTTTGATTGGTCAAATAAATTGTTGCTTCTAAATGCAGTATTGGGGCATTGCACTGGAGGAATAGGCTGATTTTAACGTAACATATCATAAATGTATATAAATATTTCATGTTATGTATATTGTGATAAGATTTTCTTTGAGTCAAAAGATACATCAATCAAATATACTTATAAACGTCACCGTAGTCGTTAGCGAAGAATGTATTTGCTTAATTCTGTGTTTCTCCACCTTTTTCAAATATTCAGGTACCTATGATCCAGAATGCGTGCATTGTCAGTATCATTAATTCACTGCCAAATTCAAATTCAAAATCAAATGCTTGGTGACATACTCGTACTTGTGCAACTATTGTTTTTCCTTAAAGCCATATTGTAATATTTTCATAAAAATAGATTAGTATTTGTTGAAAACCCATTTCAGCCGCAATGAATCAGTTTACGTCACTTTTGATTATCACTAATAGCCAAGTAATTGTGAATAGAGTATATAGATTGGTTTTAATACCATTATATATAGACTATTTAGGTCGAAATGGATCGTAAAGAGTACAGCATATTCTAAGATTATTAAGTTAGTTCTAGTCGTTAAGTCTATTTTACACACGATGTTTACGGTTAATATAGACTTATAATAGAAAGTGTTTTGTAAAGGTAGATTATCAGTGAAGAGCTTTTATAATTTAAGTTGGAGTCTTAAGGTTGGTCTGAACCCAGGAATTATGGAAACTTTCGGGCCTCATAACTGCTAAATTGTTGGTCTAAAGTATATAAAAGTATTGGAGACCTAAAAAGAAGAAAAGCACTAGCCTGGGCAGCTTTCTGGAAACTGGAACGCCTTTGGAGAAGCCCGTTCTTGCCAATCAAGCTGTTTCAGACAACGTGTGTTACTGTATTTCTGTACGGGTGCGAGTCATGGGTATTTACCAAGGACATGGAAAACAAGATCAATGCATTTGCAACATCTTGCTACAGAGTCATGTTAAACATCAAGCGTGTGGATCGGATTCCAAATGAAACCATCTACAACATGACCAACACCACTCCACTGGTTGCCAGAGTCAAGATTCATCAACTCAAATTTCTCGGACATATACTGGGGCGTCTTGAAGATGGCGAGCCTGTGAAAGAATATGCGCTTTATATTCCACCATATAGGAAGAGGAAACCGGGACGGCCACGCACACTGTACTTACAGTATGTCCAGCACCTCCTGGGAGATACTGAAGGGATGCTGCAGCCAAACAAAATTGTTTCGCTTGCCCAAGATCGCATTAGTTGGAGAAAGCTTGTAGTCGCCTGCTCCGCAGCCGACTGATGATGATGACGATATAAAAGTATACATATTTAGAATGGCAAAGACTTGATAAGTTCATCTGTGAGGTCAAATTGCTCAAAATGCTCATTTTTGGCCCCCCCCCAAAAAAAAAAGGTTTTTTGGCCCACTTTCTTTTCGTGCAACGTAAAAAAAAACATTCTTGGGCCAAATTGTTTTTTATTAATTTTAAAAACTAGATAAAATATCTAGGACCCATTTTTCATTTTTTTAAATTTCGACCAACTTCGAGAAATTTGCACCAAAAATGGTCAAAAATGCTGAATTTTCAAAAATATAATAAAAAAGCCCGATTTTCGCTTAAATTTCAGATATTTTTGGTGAAGTTGGTCAAAATTCAAAAAAATAAAAAAACGGCTACTAGATATTTTTATCTAGTTTTTAAAAATTAATTTAAAAAAAATGTTTTTTGTTTTTTTGTGCCTTTTTGCAAAAGTTCATTCTACAAATCATATACTTTGAAACTTGCTTGATTTATTGTTGTTAATGACTTATGTACGTTTTACAAAAGTGTTGTTGTTTCAGTCCTATTTACAACATAAGTCAAGAACCACAGGACTTACAAAAGTATATCTGCGATATTTGAATACTTCTACACTCGCGATGAAATGACCAATGCAATTTTTGCCAAAGCTCACTACCATTCGCAAGATGCTGTGAACTACCAAATCGCAACAGTTTAAAATAGTTGCTAACCTTAAATGGAAATGTTATTCCATTCTGATATGTAACCTAGTGTATTTCAATAATCGCACCCAACGGATCTATTCTGTAGGTATTATTTTGGAGTTCCAACAATACGGGAACCTATAGGCCTATATCTAGTGTATTACAATAATTACACACGAATCAAAGCTAAGGCTTTTGAATAGTAAAACAAGTTGGCTTACTGGTTTGTTAAAGAAGCTGTTTATGGGTGTTACTTTAAACTGTTCGTTAATTATTTGTAAGAAATCTAAGAGAATTACACTATATATCTTGTCCCTTTATTTCAGATTTTGCCTTAAAAAAAGTAGTATATTTTGTCCGGGAGAAGATTCCAGCAATATTTCGAATTTGTGTTTCATTTTTGATTCAAATTTCTCAAACCCACACTTTAGTCAGATTATTTTAACCATTGAAGTAATTTATGCTGCTTTTGTAATATTGTATCTAGAAAATTAGCTCTTTTCAGTATTTATTTTAGAAATCATTTTGAAAAAAAAAGAACAAAACCGTACTACATGCAATATAAACGTTTAAGTATAATAATAGAAAGAAAGTCCACAATTTCTCAATATGATAAGTACATATATTGTATTTGTAAGTTATAAGTAAAAATAAATACACTGTCTTTGTATAATGCTTCGAAGGGATATTTAAACGTGTTTAGTTTGATTATTTCTTTCATATCCAGTTATGAATTGATGTAACAACAGCAAGAATGTCAGATGTCCAACGATGGTGCGTACACCAAGATCTGCTTGGTATTCAAGGTCGTATACTTCAGCACAGAGGATGATTTAAGGAAGCCCCATAATGCATTGTAAATGTGTTATCACTAGAGTTTCAACTGCCACTTTACTTTTCAAATCCCATTGAACTCTGTGCAAAAGATGTTGTTTTAGAATTGCCCGTGTGTCGTCATTATTTGGTCGATTTCAGATCTAAAGTGATGTATGCATGAATGATAATTCACACCTTCTGTAGATAACATAAAATGTGAAATCGACCAACTATTTGAAGGTGTATTTATTGTAAATATATCTGTCCAAATTCAAATTTAACCATGCACGTGTGTATGCAGTGGGCGGGCAGTGGTATCATGTTTACGCACACAGCTGTGCTAACCGCAAGACTTGCTGGGAAGTGCTTAAATCATCCTCTGACTTCAGCAAGAACAACACTGGTTACAGGTATCCAGCCACAGATGCATAAACCGAGCAACATGATGAGCGTCTTGATAGTTTTTATATCAGGTGGACTCCGCCTGATATACGGTGAAGCTCCAAAATCTTTCTTTTTATGGTGAATAGATACAATGTTCATTGGTTTTAACACCATTACATATCAACCATTTTAGGACGAAATAGATTGTAACAAGCAACACGCATCGCAAGTTAGTAATAAGGGTCAAGTGAATTTCACAAAATAAGGAGGTTTATGATCATGATAATAAACGACGAATTATAACAGAAATGTCATTGTTTACATCATATTTGAAGAGTTGTCCACACAACAAGGTTCAAGTCTTATTCACAATTCCAGAAAAATACAGCACTATTTTTTTTGGGGGGGGGGGGGTAATTAAATGAACATTATCCTGTTTCGCTAAGGGAAACATACAGGGTGTCCTATTAATTTGGACATAAGTCGAGAAATAGGCATCAGAATCTAAAAATGTATTATACGCTAATTGTACTTGAATCGGGTTACTGATTGCAGTGGCGTACCGTGGCCGCCCCAACCCGCCCGGGGCTGAAGAAAATTCAATTTTGCTGCCCCTTCCTCAACAGCCCGAAAAGGTTGACCCAAAACATTTTTCTCGGTCGTTTGAAAAAGTGAACAATTTTTATGCTTTATCAAATTTTTCCGCCCTTTTTTATTTACTAAACTTTTTTGCCGCCCCTTCGTTTTTGCCGCCCCTGTTTCCGCCGCCCCTTCATTTTGGCCGCCCCCTGCTTTTACCCCGGGGGCTGGCGCCCCCAAAACCCCCCAAGAAAATACGCGCATGGATTGCGAAGAAATGACCGATTACCTAACGCATGCATCAATTCATTTCATTCCAAGTTTGAAAGAAAGATCATTCAACCAACACAATACGCACAAGTATTTTTTTTAACCAGCTGTTTCTTGCAAATTAAAAAATTAGGTTTTGCATAAATTTTCAAAACTGCACGATATTGAAAATGAAAGCTTGCATGTAAGATGATGCTCGGTAAGATGATACTTGTTTATGTTGATATAATTATTGCATAAAGCGTTCTCGCATAAAGAATTACAGCTTGTTAAAAAGTTTTCTCACACACATTTCCAAAATGTTTTTGGAATACTGTATTTCAAGAAATTGTAATACAAAGTTAAAATCTTTTAAAACTTCAATGTCATAATTCATTACATCAAAATTCACACGTAAAGCTGAAAGCACTTGATCATTGTCAATGTCATTCTTATGTTCTTTGGAAGGTTATAATATAACATGTTTGCACAACATAAAGAATAAAAGCTGGGAAGCTTACAATTGCAGGAATCAAAGTTTTCTCGGACAAACTGTTGTTCATCTTCAGTGAATGCATGAATAACATAACACCGTCGGAATATAAAATAGATAATGGGGACTAAATTTAAGGGGGTACTACACCCCTGTGGTAAATTTGTGACTACTTTTGCATTTTTCTCAAAAAATAATAACACACTGGTAAAAAAAAGTTATGTATATTATTGGGGCAAGGAATCCAATTACTACACTGAAATTTCAGTGAATCAAGACAAGCGGTTCAGTATATATGATAGGAAATGAGGTACATCCTAGCGGTACCTTATTTCTTATCATAAATAACGAACCGCTTGTCTTGGGTCACTGCAATTCCAGTGTAGTAATTGGATTCCTTGCCCCTATAATATGTATAACTTTTGTTACCACTGTGTTATTAGTTTTTGAGAAAAATGCAAAAATAGACACAAATTTATCGAGGGGTGTAGTACCCCCTTAATGAGATATACAAACTTTAGGAAGGGGTGAGCGAGTATGAAAAAAAGCGCCTCTTTATCAAACTTGGAATGAACTGCAGTGATACGCGCATTATAAAATCGCTAATTTCTTATTTCTTCGCAGCCAGGGATCAAAATCAAATAAAATTTGCGAATATGATGCACGAACAAATAAGCTACACGCTACATATTTTAAATTTTTTGATTCCAATGTGTATTACTCGACTTATGTCCAGATACAATCGCCCGGTATTTTTTTCTGGGACACCCTGTAGCTAATTCCTAGTCCTTTTGTTAGATCTAACTGGCAAAGAAAGTCAAATTTTAATATCTGGTAAATATTTTGAAACAGGGCCAAAACATGCGTTTTAGGCATATATGTCACGATTTAGGACAGACAAATTTAGACTTACTTAATACAAAAACCACAACTTTAAAATTAGAACCCAAAAAATTCAAAAATCGAAATATACAGATTCACGTGCTTCAATTCCAAACCCGCGTCAAACAAAAACATACACAACCAAATCTTCAAATTAGAACTAAAAAAATTCACAACCCAAAATATACAAATTCCACTGCTTCAATTCCCAAACGCTGGTCACCCCAAAAGCGCGCACTACCGACACTTGCTTCCAATATAAATTTAACTCTCCCGATGCTAATCCCGCCCACTATCTTCTCAGCATATCCATAGTAAGAACAGAGAGTGTTGGGTAAAAATACAATTCAAGCTAAATTACCCCGACTTTCAACACTTTCACTATATCCACACATTAGAATAACCTTCTTCAAATTCGACACTTTTCCATGTTTTCACCACTTTTACTATTCCATACAGTTAGAATATATTCCATCGCATATCATTTGCACACATGCATATCGCATATCACATTTGTAACTTCAAAATCGACACTTTTCCCGATTTTCAACACTTTTACTATATCCACACATTAGAATAAGATTCTTCAAATTCGACACTTTTCCATGTTTTCAACACTTTTACTATTCCATACAGTTAGAATATATTACATCGCATATCATATATGCATATCGCATATTACATTTGCAACTTCAAAATCTACACTTTTCCCAATTTCCAACACTTTTACTATATCCACACATTAGAATAGGATTCTTCAAATTCGACACTTTTCCACGTTCTCAACACTTTTACTATTCCATACAATTAGTATATATTACATCGCATATCATATGCACACATGCATATCGCATATTACATTTGCAACTTCAAAATCGACACTTTTCCCGATTTTCAACACTTTTACTATATCCACACATTAGAATAAGATTCTTCAAATTCGACACTTTTCCATGTTTTCAACACTTTTACTATTCCATACAGTTAGAATATATTACATCGCATATCATATGCACATATGCATATCACATTTGTAACTTCAAAATCGACACTTTTCGATTTTCAACACTTTTACTATATCCACACATTAGAATAAGATTCTTCAAATTCGACACTTTTCCATGTTTTCAACACTTTTACTATTCCATACAGTTAGCATATATATTGATGCAATCATATTCTAACTGTATGAATATCACAAGTGCTTCAAAATCGAAAGTGTCGAATTTTGAAGAATCTTTTCTATATGTGGATATAGAATAAGATTCTTGAAATTCGACAAGTTTCGATTTTTTACAAATGTTACTATTCCATACAGTTAGAATATATTACATCGCATAATATATGCATAACTGTATGGAATTTGAAAGTGTTGAAAAATGGAAAGTGTCCAATTTGAAGAATCTTTTCTAATGTGTGGATATAGAAAAGATTGTTCAAATTCGACAAGTTTCGATTTTGAAGTTACAAAATGTTATATTGCATATGTGCATATGATATGCGATGTAATATATTCTAACTGTATGGAATAGTAAAAGTGTTGAAAGCATGGAAAAGTGTCGAATTTGAAGAATCTTATTCTAATGTGTGGATATAGTAAAAGTGTTGAAAATCGGGAAAAGTGTCGATTTTGAAGTTGCAAATGTAATATGCATATGGTCGAATCCAACCAAAAGTGTCCACGGGCCAAAAATAAAAGTCCGAAATAAAAATGTCTCCACAATTTTTTCCTTTTGCCCATTGATTGATGACATATTGGCCTTATAGGAACCAAAAGTGCCATTACTAATCTTGAAAAATAAATCCAGGACGTGTGATAGTAAATGTGATATCAAAACCCAATGTTACCTACGAATACCACTAAGATGCTTTCACTATCGCAATACTAATCAACCTAAAACAAATGGAATATTCCCATTAACGCTTTTTTTCGTGTAATGTAAACCACAGGGTGTCAGGAAAATGCTAGCTCAACCAGAAAATATTTGTTTTTATTTTATAACGCGATCAATATGATCTTAGTCAATTTATGCTAGTTTATTTTTGAAAATGAAGTTTAGGTCAGTTTCTGTATTTTATTTATCAAATGAGTATGAATCAATTTACACATTGTATAAGAACGAGTAGGATATGTGTTTTCAAGAATATTAGGAATTATAAGCATACACCTAACGCTTTATACAATGAAAAGGTGAACAAACCCGGGTATTCGTAGGTAACATGAGCGATTTAACAATATCTATATTGAGTTTAGAGGTTTAAAGTTTGCTATTATGGTAATGAATTAATAAAATGGTAGTTTTTAGATCTCTTTCAGATGGTACGTCCAAATGAATAAATGCTATTACCTTAGATCAAAATTGTTTTGATGCTTTTAGCAAGATTTTGACCACTTCATTTTGATATACATGTAGTTATTCAGCAATTTTACATAATAAATAATTGTTGAATGAATCCGTATATGGGTAATAATAGTGTTCTGGGGTACCGCTTAAAGTTTTTGACAATTAATTTCCATTGGTAGCGACACTTCATTACACATGTCATGTATTATGCTGTATTCGTAAGTAACATTTCAGTATTTGTAGGTAAGAATTAGACTTTTGGTGGATATCCCAATCAAAACTTCATTTTATAAAGCACTTTGAATGTATCATTTTCTTTATGTGCGTTTATTGATACTTTAGACCCTATCATGTATTAATAATGTCGGTTCACAGCGGTTGAAAGAGTATTGAAGTAAGAAACAAAGGCACTAAAGTGACTTTAATTTGCTTAATTGCACACAACTCGCTTAAAACCGTTATTGCAGACTTGTGAAGTCCATCTTGGAGTCAGTTACGTCTTGTGGCCTTTCGTTTGAGGGCAACTACAATTAGCTTTATACCAGGGTCCATCATTATGTTGTCTAGATCATGAGACAATGAGAACAGTCGTTTTTCCATGGTATTCGTAGGTAACCTTAGCGAAAACGTCAAAAGTTACCTTCGAATAAATCAATTTGGACACAAATTACTCAGACACCAGAAGGTCGGTAAACATTTAAAATGAAGCACACATGACAGTTGACAAATCCAAGTATTTATCCAATTCTAATCTTCTTTGAATCTGATTTTTCTTTCAAATGAGCAGACCGTCGTCTATTTCAGTACATATTTTTCAACAATTAAGCCGTATTCAGTTTTGCATGGTGGGCATGTATGTGAATTCGCAACTTTCATTGACATATGATTTGATAGCAAACATACAGGCCTTCGTTATGTACCAATATGGGCATTGGCATGAATGGCGGTGTTTCACAATACTGTCATGATGTCAAATTGTATTCGTAGGTAACATTCGGTTACCGAAATTTACCTACGAATACTTGCTTTTATTGTTGACATCTCAGAAATATTTAAACGCAGGCTATTGAAACTTGGTAGAAATAAAGAGTGTATTATCCTGCACCTATTGCTTAACTATTGTTTACTATTCTCTCACTTTGTGGAAATGACACAGCTTTTAACATGTATTCGGAGGTAATGCATATTTTTACCAAACCTACCTTTGTGCCATTTAGAATTTCTGGCAGCTAAACACAATAATAAAGATGCCCGAATGCAATGAATTTCAGTATTGGATATATCAAAGCTTGTATCAATTGCGCATTTATTAGTGATTTCCATTTTTTAAAGATATATCTAGTGCTATGAAAAATTGTATTCGTAGGTAATGTAAAACAATACCACTCAAAAAAAATGATCACAAAAAATTCATAATTATGTACAAATATGTGAAAAATTGAACAGGCAATCTTTGAATACACGCCTTTCAGGAAATCAATTTAGATTCAATCCAATGACTTCTTTTCATAACTGATTTAGACGTTTTTAAAAATACTTTAAGAAATATTTTGAAAAAATGGGTAAAAATAGCATGTTTTGGGGTCTCTGTGTCTAAGTTTTTCACAGAAGGGGTCTTATTATATATGGCGCGAAGCGTATGATCAAGGCGAATAAACACAATACAAAAATGAATGCCAATTGATTAATACTTTTAAGTTATGGCCCTGAACATGCCGTGTACACTTTTCGTTGGATTCGACCATATGTGCATATGATATGCGATGTAATATATTCTAACTGTATGGAATAGTAAAAGTGTTGAAAGCATGGAAAAGTGTCGAATTTGAAGAATCTTATTCTAATGTGTGGATATAGTAAAAGTGTTGAAAATCGGGAAAAGTGTCGATTTTGAAGTTACAAATGTGATATGCATATGTGCATATGATATGCGATGTAATATATTCTAACTGTATGGAATAGTAGAAGTGTTGAAAACATGGAAAAGTGTCGAATTTGAAGAATCTTATTCTAATGTGTGGATATAGTAATAGTGTTGAAAATCGGGAAAAGTGTCGATTTTGAAGTTACAAATGTTATATGCATATGTGCATATGATATGCGATGTAATATATTCTAACTGTATGGAATAGTAAAAGTGTTGAAAACATGGAAAAGTGTCGAATTTGAAGAATCTTATTCTAATGTGTGGATATAGTAAAAGTGTTGAAAATCGGGAAAAGTGTCGATTTTGAAGTTACAAATGTGACATGCATATGTGCATATGATATGCGATGTAATATATTCTAACTGTATGGAATAGTAAAAGTGTTGAAAGCATGGAAAAGTGTCGAATTTGAAGAATCTTATTCTAATGTGTGGATATACTAACAGTGTTGAAAATCGGGAAAAGTGTCGATTTTGAAGTTACAAATGTGATATGCATATGTGTATATGATATGCGATGTAATATATTCTAACTGTATGGAATAGTAAAAGTGTTGAAAACATGGAAAAGTGTCGAATTTGAATAATCTTATTCTAATGTGTGGATATAGTAAAAGTGTTGAAATCGGGAAAAGTGTCGATTTTGAAGTTACAAATGTAATATGCAAACAAAAAATTGTAGAAAACATGGAAAAGTGTAAATTTTGAAAAAGCTACTTCTAATTTGTCAATATAGTAACGGTGTTGAAAATCGGGAACAGTGTCGATAATTTCATGGCTGATTGCATTTTCCTACACTTCCTCATTTCAACTGCTGATTCCCATAATTATCCTCTTCCAAAATCCAACTGCTGATTCCCACAATTATCATCTTCAAAAACTTCATGAGTGATTGCATTTTGCTAGACTTCCTCATTTCAACTGCTGATTTACACAATTATTCTCCTCCAATTTTTCGAATATGGTTACTTTACACTCAAAAGTGTTTTTTTTTTCATCAAAGCCGATTTTTTTCTGTCCTATATCATGACATGTATCGTTTTAGGGCGTTATGCTGTGACAATCAAGCCCGAAGACATGTAATGTCCAAATACTTTCTGCCATCGGCAGATGGGAGTCCAGCCACGTTAGATAACGTACAAGTATTAACATTATGAATTAACGCTTAGCCTGTACTGCTTAGACGTTTGCCAAGTCTTAGAATTTTGTGACTACAATAAGAAAACATGCAAAATAGCATATTGTTTACCTATTTTACCTCAAATTGTAATAACAATTGGCTTTTTCTGCCAGTTAGAACTAACTGAAGGATTAGGATTTAGCTATGTTTCACTTCTGGAATAGTGAGTAATAGTGAGTAATTCTCATCGAGGTGAATGAAAAATGTTATGATCTTCTGGTACCATCCCAGCAAACACAAAAATGTTTTTAAAACGTTTTAAATAAGTTATATTTTGGCTTTTGGTTTAGGTAAAAACGTTTTAATAATATTAAAATGTCGGCGCGGGTTATATAAAGGTCATGAAGACCTTTTAAAACGTTTTGTATGAAAAGACACTACAACAATATTTTTAAAATGTGTTCAAAATGCTGTTGTAAACTATTTTTGCAAACATTTTTTGCCAAATATTTTGTCAACACTTAAATATCATTATGTGAAAATAGTTGCATCCAGCAAGCACAGAAATGTTCTTAAAATGTTTTTTTTTCAAAACGTTTTAATAACATTTAAATGTCGGGTTATATTAAGGTTATGGCAACGTTTTTAAAACGTTATTGGAAATGTTTTGGGCAAAACATTTTTCACAAAATATTTTTTCAACCTCAAAAGAACATGTTCAGAAGTTTTTATATCAAGTTTACAAAAATGTTTTTGGAATGTTATTAAACCGTTTTATGTACCCTTTATATAACCCGACATTTAAACGTTTTCTGACAACCTTTTATAACCTTTTGTGAATAATGTCGAAAACGTTTTGTGTTTGCTGGGTAGCTATGTTTCACTTCTGGAATAGTGAGTAATAGTGAGTAATTCTCATCGAGGTGAATGAAAAATGTTATGATCTTCTAGTGACATGGAACTATTATTTCGTAAAATGTTGCAAAAGCTTGTCCGAAAGACGTGCTTCCATGTTAAAAGAAAATGCCTCTCTCAGTACTAAAGACTTATTTTGAGGTATTTTTTATCGCAAAAAAAAAACAAAAACCCGACGTTTTCCTTTATTCAATGAATCCTTTTGATAAGCAAGTCAACAAGTCATTTAGTACGTAAATGCCAACGGTTCCCTACATACGTCGTGTCAGTCAACTAGGGTATATTACTTTGCAACAACAACAACAACAGCACAACAATAACAAAGTAATGCCAGTAACTGTAGGTTTTCCATTTCGATTCTTTATTTATTTTTATTTTTTTTGCGATGCTTGGAGTGTGGATGTCGATAATGCATTAAGGGTAGACGAGGTATTGTTGGTCGAAGCAACCAAAAAAATCAAATTTCATTATCTAGATCCATATATTATTGAAAAATAACGCCTTGATGTTTTGCAAAACTTCATTCTACAAATCCTGTACCTTGACAACTTGCTTAATTTATTGTTGTTAATGAGTTATTTGCGTTTTACAAAAGTGTTGTTGTTTCAGCCCTGTTTACAACATAACTCAAGAACCACAGGACCTATCAAATATATCTGTAATATTTGAATTTTTCTACACGTTCGCTATGAAATGAGCAATGCAATTTTGCCAAAGCTCACTACCATTCGCAAGATGCTGTGAACGACCAAATCACAACGTTTAAAATAGTTAATAACCTTAAGTTGATTATATTCCAAGAGAGTTTCCGGAAGGCTATTGCTTGTCAGCATTCATCACACAATGCACAATCTGTCTACTTTATTGATTTCTATTCTATTATTTATGCTATTAGCATTTTATTCGCGATACGCTCAGATTGTTTAGTTATGTAAATGCAATTATTTAATACTAAAGTACTAAAATATGACCTTTATAGAATCCGATATTTAATGTTATTAAAATTATTTTACTAAAACCAAAACTCAAAATATAGCCGTTTAAAACTTTTTAAAAACATTTTGCGTTTGCTGGGACTGCTGTATTAATCCACCTGGAAACGTGTTTCAACGTCAACAGAAAATGCCTCAACCATTACTAGAAACTTATTTTGAGGTATTTTAACGCTATTCTCACGTCAAACAAAAATTATGTACGTTTTACAAAAGTGTTGTTGTTTCAGCCCTCTTTCTAAAATAAATAAACGAATAAATAAATAAATAAATAAATAAATATGTAAATAAATAAATCAACAAATACGTAAAAAAATAAATAATTAAATAAATAAATAAATAAATAAATAAATAAATAAATAAATAAATAAATAAATAAATAAATAAATAAATAAATTAATTAATTAATTAATTAATTAATTAATTAATTAATTAATTAGCTACTTAATAATTATTAATTAATAATCAATTATAAATCAATATTAATTTATAATTATTCATATGAATAATGGTGTGTTCCTGGTGCGTTCTGCTTGCTTGTATATTCTGGTGTATTTTTCAAATTTGTGTTTCATTTTTGATTTAAATTTCTCAACCATTGAAAGTAATTTTATGCTGCTTTTGTAATATTATATATATCTTCTTTCCCTTCTAGAAAATTGGCTCTTTTCAGTATTTATTTTAGAAATCATTTGAACAAAAGTGCAAAACCGTATTGATATCAACGTTTAAGTATAATAATAGAAAGAAAAAAGCCCATAATTTCTCAGTATGATAAGTACATTTATTGTATTTGTAAATTATAAGCAAAAATAAATACATTGTATAATGCTTCGAAAGTACACTTGAACATGTTTAGTTTGATTACTTCATTCATATTCAGTTATGAATTGATGTAACAACAGCAAAGCAAAGCGTTTCTCTGCATGAAGGAAGGTCGAACCATTGTCGTTGATGCGGTGCAATTTGAATTCCCAATTTCCACTATTTCGATATGAAGCCTAACTAGCAGTGTACTTCATTTATATTCATAAATGCGCTTTTATAAATACGCACGTGATTCATGGGCACGACATACCAAGACCAGCAAGCATGACCAAATCCTCATGCATTGACCACTATACAGAAAAGGATAGGAACTCTGTAGATAAATATCATTACACATATAGGGGGATAATATGTTATCAAAAATAACATTTTGAATGTATTTGATGATGGAAAAAAATCAACGACGGAAACGTTAACAATAAAATCACAAAGTTGAACAAAATAGACAATTTTGCTGCACAGTAATCTCGTGTTATTCCGCCTTTGCATTCAAATGTATAGAAAGACCACCCGGGCTATGTAGAAAATCACTTCGAGACGTACTGCCTTCAAGTTGTTATGGCAGCGCGGAAGTGGTCACGTGCGTATTTATAAAAGCGCATTTATAAATAAAAGCGAAGTACACTGACTAGTGAAAGACTTCTTGACCCAATGGCTATTTATTTATCATAGAAGAAAATTGCCAAGCGTTGGTCAACAAAATACTAGTCAATAAGGCAGCTTTGAGGGAAATTGAAATTGTAACGATATCAATAAAATTCCATTTAAAATCTACACTACCCCTGTGGAAGATTTAGATAAGTCTACCACGGAGGGAGTATGAGTTTCAAATAGAGTAGACAATTGTGTAGCTTCGATTCGGAATACTCACTCTAGTTAACGGTAAAGCCATAATACAAGGGAGCATGAGTTTCAAAATGATTAACCCTGACCAATTACATTTGAAAAACATACCCCTCATCAGTAGACTTCGGTTGTATATATAAATGCGCTTTTATAAATGCGCACGTGACCAGATGGCCAGTGCCATATTTGCATTACATCACTGTCAATCACTGAAATGGCGACCATTGAGGGAGTGGCTACAGTTGTGACCTTGTTTCGTGGCTAGCACTGGCAAGGAACATTGGCTGGAGGTTCGATGCTATAATGTACAAACATAACTAATATTTATTTATTTATTTATTTATTTATTTATTTATTTATTTATTTATTTATTTATTTATTTATTTATTTATTTATTTATTTATTTATTTAAGGGTGGGGTATGAACGTTTGGACAGTATTTATTTTGGGACATTAGAGCACATCAGACATATCGAATTGCATTCTGAATACGAAGAATGTCATTCTGATGTCAAATAATTTGATTTTTTGAAATTCGCAATGTAATACACATTTTATGGCAAATCATTAAAAATTGATATTTTTGATATTTAACAGTACTTGAAGTAAACTTTATAAAACACCAAAAAAATAGGCTTTTCCTCCCTGCTACATACACTTTCAGAATATATCATTAGATTTGTATAATTTACTTCGAGGACTGTTATATATCAAAAATTTGAAAAATATCAATTTTTATAATTTGTCATAAAATTTGTATTATATTGTGATTTTCAAAAATGAAAATTAATTGATATCAGAAAGACATGCTTCGTATTCAGAATGCAATTCGATAGGTCTGAGGTGCTCTCATGTCCCACAAAAAATCCTGTCGAAACGCAATAAACGCTCATTTTAGATCCCTTAAACGACGAAAAAAGAAAACCCTGTTCTATTTTGAACACATTGGGAAACAAATTGTTCCTGTACAAATGAATGCCGACCCAAATTTCGGAAATTTCAGGACAATTTTTTTGTTGTATTTTCTCAAAATTTATTTACAGATTTTGGTGATTTTTTGGGTTATTTCAAAAATTAAAAAACAAACCGACCGACCGACCGACCCTACTTGAAAGGTCCGTCCGCCCGTAGAACAGGGTTTCTTTTTTTCTCGCCTTACTTATAATTTTATAAATATTATTTGTTCCCCCCTTTCGGCTAGGCAAAACAAACCACCCTCCCCCATTTTACACTCATAATATCATGGTATTTTTGCTAAGTTTCCTATTCCGTGTAAATTAAAACTTTATAAGCCGTTTGAACCAAACTGAACAAAATTGACGTATACAATTACAATATAATACCATGACAATAATGTGTATGACGAGATCTAATATAGCCTACTAGCTGAATAAACCACAAATACGTGATTGTACGTCAAAGGGTGTACAGATCACCGATTTAGCATGGGGGACACAAAAAGGTGCTTAAAAACACATTTTGAATTTGTTTTTTTGTCACTTTTTTATACTTAATGTTGAATGTGAGTGAGCATCTGTGAGCGAGCGAATGAGTAAGTTAGGGTTGAGGAGGTCGGGCGGGGACATCTAGCTTATTAGTTCGAGAGGGTCATTATTATTATTCCGAAAAGGGCTAAAGTTATAGTTTCGTCAATTTACGTTAAAATTAGAGTTAAAATTAGGGTCAGTGTTATTTATTGTTCAGTGGCAGCACTACGGGGTGGGGGTGGGGGAGGTAGAGGGGAAATATTTATCGTGACTCCCAAATAAATAAATCCATGACCCATTCCTTCCGAAGAAAATGACAGCCCCCTAAGTTCCCTATCATCACGCGCAAAAATTATCAAATAACATCATCGGCAGCTACTCAGTTCTGACCTTAATGCCAGTAAGAATCACATTTCGTCATCAATATGGCCAATTGCCACGCCCATTTAGCACGGAAATAATGAAATATAAGTTTTTAAATCAGCTATATCTAGCTTTTCCGTCATTAATTTTTTTTGTCCGTAATGGAAAATCCAAATAAAGAGTTTACGTTTCGGGTCAAATTATTTTGCCCTTTGCAATCAATGCCACTATTTTGCAAAAACAATTTTCCTTGTAACCTGTCATTTTCGCCTATACTTTTGCGTGTGGAATTTGTGCACATTCGGGTACCTTACATCGTTGAACACGGTATGGCGACTTGTAGATGTCACGTGCACATTTATAAATGCGCATTTATATATATACCCGAAGTCCACTGCTTATGTGGAACATATTTCCAAAATATTCCATATTCGATGCATTTGGAGCAGTTCATAAGGAGCGCCCCCTTTGATTTCCAGGGCCACTGATGAGTACAAGAATTTCTCCAAACCAGCACAATTAAAATGGAAAATAACAAAAATCGTTACCTTTGGCGGGAAAAATCCAATTACCAATCTGTCCATCATTACAACATAAGTTAAACGAATGAACAACATTAAATTGTTTCTAACGTGAATTAACATTGTTTTATTCATCATCGCAAGATGCATTGCAATATCATATCAACTTCCCCATTTAAAGCAATACCCTGAACATGTTTGAAACGGTTTTCAGTTACTATTACATTAGAATATTCTATAATTATAATTTCGTTTTCTGTGCATATGTAGAATTGTGTATGCACTGATATTAAGTTTTTTAAAAATAAGCTTTGAAAGTTATCATTTAAAATTTTTGACCTTTCGTATTGAAGATAGTACATTTTTTTCCAAAAAAGACTTAATTTTTTGGTCTTTTTGAAAAAAAAAATCAATACGAACTGTCAAAATTTTCAAATGATGGACAGCTTTTTCTTCCATGCAGCTACATACACTTTAAATAAACATCTCGAAAAAAGTAACTACGCCCCCCTTAAATAATGACCATTATTCACAAATGGGTGATTGTATTACAAATCTGTAAAATGCGTTGGAAGCAGAATTTATTTCTGCACATTTTGACACCTCATTTGCAGCAATTGACTAAATATTGACGTCACAGCGTACATTTAAATCACATTTAAATCAATGTAACCCAAGATTTGAAAGTTACAGTAAATTGTATTGATTTTGTATTCAGTGTAATGGAAGGAAATCTGTGTATTGATATCTGAGTGGTTTTGTATTGTTAAAATTTGTATGTAAGTGCAACTTTCAAATCTGGACCTCACTACATTAAATTAACCGGTGTTTTATTGTTTTCTGGGCTATCGTATCAAATGAGGTGTCAAAATGCGCAGAAATAAATTCTGCTTCCAACGCATTTTACAGATTTGTAATATAATAGCCCTTTTTGAATAATGGCCATTATTCAAGGGGGGTTAGTTACTTTTTTTGAGATGTTTACATATCATTAGATTTATAAAGTTTACTTCGGGGACTGTTAAATGTGATGCGATCAAGCAAAATCAGTCGGAACTCGGAACTTATTATTATCCTATAAGAAATTTGATTGCATCACAAATGCAAAAAGTATCAATTTTTAATAATTTGCCATAAAATTTGAATTATTTCGACTTTCAACAAATCCAAATTATTTGATATCAGAAGGACATTCCTCGTACTCAGAATTTGACGTGTCTGATGTGCTCTCATGTCCCACAAATACTGTGCAAACGATCCTTTAACGGTGCCACACACAGAAGTATACCATGTATACGTAACAGAAATTTTGCAGTAACATAAAATTCCTCTAACTGCTTCTATTGCTAGCATATGCTTACGTCACTGATTGATGCCAGCTCAAACAGTGGTTAAGTTTCCACTTTATTCCAAAACATTGAATATGTAAACGTAGTGTGAATATCATGACGAAGCGATACCAGAACAAAAGCACCGTGAAATATATTCTTCCTTTCATTTATATCATTAACCTCGTATCATTTGGTATTTTCTATGTTGCTGTATCTGACAACTTGATTGTTATCGGATCGATGGCAAATGTGGTCATGGGATAAACAGTAGCAACTGCTTGTCGTTTTTGACGTTTATACCTCTTCAAAGCTTCTTCACCACAAAGCATCGTTCTAGCCGACTTCCTGAATTGTTCACTCCGTAAACTATATAAAATTGGATTTACTGCGCTGTTTAAGAATGTGAGATATCCTACGATGGTGCGTACACCAAGACCAGCTTGGTATTCGGGGTTGTATATTTCAGCAAGAACAACACTAGTTACAGGTATCCAGCCACAGATGCATAAACCGAGTAACATGATGAGCGTCTTGATAGTTTTGGTTTCTCTCTTCAGCCAAGACAAACGAGAACACTTCATACCGACGGCTGCCGGGTTACCTTGGGTTCTCTCCTTGCGTAATTTTGCCCTCACTACCTGAGAGAGATGTCCATACATTAAGATTATCAGCAAAATTGGTAGCATTACGTTGAAGTAGATTATGAATTGCGTATAACCGGGTGTAAATACTTTTGATAATTGGAAAAAGCATGGGATGCCGAATTCTTTGTCAGTTTGGTTAAAACCAGCAACTGGTAAGCCAAACATTATAAAAAACGAATAAATATATGTACAAACAACGATTGACATAGCTTTGGTGTTAGACATGAATATTTCATATCGTAGTGGTAATAGCACTTTAAAATAGCGATCAAAACTGACGCACAATAACGATAAACAACTAGTGCATGCAGCAAATACGGTGCTGCACCAAAACAGGAGACATTCAAATGGCGTAATGGTTATCTGAGGATTCAATCTAATAATGACAGATGCGATTACAATAATTCCTACTGTAAAATCAGCACTTGCCATTCCTAGTATGAAGTAATTTGTAGTGGTTCGTAACCGACGGAACCTGATGAGGAGTAAAAGTACCAAACCGTTTCCTCCCAGAATGGTGACAATCAAAGCCAGGCCAGTGATGGAAATGATTGCTTTAGCAAGTGCTCCAGGACCTACCACTATGTCTCCTGATACCAAAGAAGAGTCATTTGCAATAGTATCTATTATGTCCTCCAGAAAGAAGGTACCAGTTGATTGCGTTGTCATCATGTATATATGTAATTGTATATGAGAGACGAATACTTTTGTCCCTAGCTAGACTATATGTAGCAAAACCAAATAACAACCAAGCAGTATACTTGTTGTAGTAGTAATCACAGTAGCCGAATAACAAATAAACCATATACTTGTAGGAGCAGTTAATCACAGTAACAATTCAATCAGCGACAAATCACAAATTGTAGTTGTCAACATCACTCGAATTTTGATTGGTGGAACAAATTGATGCTTCTGGCAGTGCGTCACTTAAAAAAGGACAGGAGAATGCGGGGATAGATATATGTTTAACGTAATAAGTGATCAATTTATAGTATAGCGTTCGATATAGAAAGGGAAGTCAATCCAATACACAAATAAATATCACCTAATAAGTTGTTGACGATCAACTATCCTTAATTGCTTTCATCAACGCAGGTCGGGTGTATTCCATATTTTCAGAATGCCTGAAATGTCAACATCTTTAATGTTTGCACCAGCTGGTGCTTTGTGACATTCTTGTTTCGATGTAGGCTACATAGTGTGTTGGAGGTGATTAACATTGCTCAATAAGAGCAGAGGTTCGTACAAGAATTTAATGATGATACAACAAAGCAAACAGCAAATATATCATACATAATTATAAACAAACTGGCATTAATATAGTGATGTTGAAATCTTCTAAATTAAATTGAAAGCCAAACTATTTCTGGAGTGTTTGAACAAAATGGGCAATTTTGCTGCAAAGTACCTGTAATCTCATGTTGTACCGCCTTTGCATTCAAATGTATAGGAAGACTACCGGGCTATGTAGAAAGTCACTTCGAGACTTACTGCCTACAAGCTGCTATAACTGAATGCTGTGGATGCAACTTATTATCGGTCCAAAATAATATCCAATTTTATTTTCTTATCGTTGTGCAAAATTACATACTACCAGCCGGCATAAGACAGTGTATAGATTTTTGTCTGTTTCAGCCACAAAGAATATACAGTGCAATTCTCGGTATTCGCAATAAGGGCGCCGCCAGCGGTTTGCGATGTATTCGTGATGTATCATGGGAAAAGGTCGACATCCAAGTCCGCGCAATACGAATATTACCATGCTATTACATAGGAACACGTGATAATATTTTTAGTTTGCCAATATAACGGTATTACACGCAAATCGATAGAGAAAAAATTAATTGTGCACATTTCAAATCACATTATTAAGTATTATTGAGTATCGATTCGCGTGTAACACCGTTATATTGACAAACTAAAAAATATTGTCACGTGTTCCTATGTAATAGCATGGTAATATTCGTATTACGCGGACTTGGATGTCGACCTTTTCCCATGATACATCACGATTACATCGCAAACCGCTGGCGGCGCCCTTATTGCGAATACCGAGAATTGGTTTAACGACGTGGAGTCCAAATGAAAATATTGAATTTGAAATTACATTTTGTGTTTGTATTAGCACGTTGCTGACTTTAACATGTTTAATGTAACATTAAAACGACACCAAATTTGTTTATGTGCGACTGTTATTAAAATGTATTTAGTGTAAACATAGCTTGATTCAATAAAATCACTTCGATTGCTTTTAAAAATATTATCAGTCCATGACTAAAATGAATTCAAGTCATTGATATATTTTTGTAAAGCGCTGAGGTCACTTTTATATATAAAAGTCGATTTGTTGTTGTTGTTATGTTTCTCATTGAGAATTGTAAAATCTTCAATACGAAAGTTGAAATTTTCAATTGATGGTCGGCTTTTCATCCCAGCTACATACACTTTAAGTACATATCATTAGATTTATAAAGTTTACTTCGAGGACTAGTTAAATGTCAATATTTTAATAATTTGCCATGAAATTTGTATTATATCGAATTCCTCGTATGCAGAATACAATTTGGTGTGTCTGATGTGCTCCCAGGTTCCACAAAAAATATGTGCAAAGGTGGGTGACCGACCCTTAACATTATTCTGAATACAATTAAAAAAATTGTATCGGAATTTAGAAGACTCAATATCTAAACTAATCATCGTGTTTAGAAGCAATTTAGGCCAAAATCCCGGAGGGGGTACTCACATGTAAATGGGGTATGGGTATGTGCGGCGGTCAAGGGTCCCTTTTTCAGGCTCCCCGGCAGTTCCTTAAGGCCCACATTTGGATCATGCTCCAGTTCTTTGAGCCTCAAACTCTGGCAATTGTAGCTCTTTTTTTTTTAGCTCCAAAGCCTATAAATTCATCAAGCACCTATTTTTTCCAAAATCAGTTCTTAGTTCCCAAAGTTCGGCGCTCCGCGCCGCACACCCCTACCAAAATTTCAGTTGAGTGCCCCCCGTCAAAATAAGTATTTTGCCCTAAACGGATTCTGTAGTGTGGACATTGGAACCATGAAGAGCTTTTTAAAATTCACAACAGAGCAATTTTTAACTAAATTAAAAATGATTTGCTTAATGAGTGAATATTTGCCAAAATGTTCTTTTCCATAAACAGTAAAAAAGCAAACAAGACCTTCTCGGTGGTTTTTATATAGACATGTGATGTTTAAGTGGTCTACGTAAAGTATAGTAGCACACCGTACCCTTTTCCAGCAGTGCTATAATTTCCCATATTAAAATTGTACAATGCAATATGAACTGTGCATTGTCTTTTTGGAAGAGAACTTTCTATAGGAGAACACTTTCAATTAAATAGTAGTAAGTGATAACAGATATGTGACATACTTGACCGATAACAGATTTATGAGACAGATTGATATTGTAAACATCTAGGTGGGTGTAAAACCAATACCCAATATTCACCTCACATACAAAACTAAACCAGATCATTCTTGTTAAGAGACCACCTTTCAATTACCGTAATAGTAGTGACAACAGACATATACCATATTCGACTTATGTTTGAAACATCACAATATGAAGGCCTATGCTATGGTTAAAGCTGAGGAAAGAAAAAGAAAGAAAGAAAGAAAGAAAGAAAGAAAGAAAGAAAGAAAGAAAGAAAGAAAGAAAGAAAGAAAGAAAGAAAGAAAGAAAGATATGAAAGAAAATAATGAAGAAAGGACAAAGGAAGAAGGCAAGAAAGCAGGCAAAAATGGGAAATGAATGTATAGGAAGAAATCAAGGCTATCACACATTAACAAATGTCAAAACCAGTCTATAAATCCAGACACATACAATGACCATCTACCTTGCTCCTTCAGACCCATGAAATGATTTCCCCAATTATCTGCCTTGTCCCTACATATAGATCAACTCTTGTCAAAGGTGAAGGAATTGGAATTGGTGACAGGTTTATAAACAAATTGGAGTTGATGACAAGTTTGAGACCAGGACAGTTGGTTATAAGAGCACACCTCCTACTTATAAGAGCATTTTGGTGGGTGCTACTAGTTTGTAAGAATATTCGCGGCGTACGCCGCTCATACTCTTACTACTACTTATTTCCGGTCGCAGGATTTTAACAGTAACCATAGTGACTTCTTGAATCCAAAGTGTAAGAAGGAGAATAAACAAACCGATCAATTCATCAACATACTGAGTCATACACTTTAAAAATTATTTTACCCAGTGCTGGGTGTAAAGCGTGTTAAGTAGTATGAGTAAAGATTTAATCAACAAAGTGCAAAACACGAACTTCCGTATAACCCCTCGCCCGAGCAAAGCCGTCAAAATCATGTTGAGTAAAGGTGATAGGAAGTCTAGCTCAACGCTGCGTTAACTGTCACTCAATATTCTGGTAACTTAATAATACACTTTTCTTGAGCAGTTTAATTCTGATATAGATGAAGAATTTGTAGCCATTTGTAAGACAGTTTTGGAGCAATTTATTTTCTACCCTTGATAATAACTATACTGTGACAGCGACATTAGAGGACTTCTGATTTTTGAACATGTGGTATCACTTGGATTCTTCGACAAACTAGGAAACGAAAAGAATTGTGTGTTGTTTGCAAAATTCTGTTCTTGTAGATGTTGTGTTATTTTATGTGAATTAAATGGTAACAACAGCACAATTACATCTTGCATTCTTTAGAAGGCGTAACCTGCAGCTATATGATGAGTAAACATTTTTGTCTAAATCAGTTGAGTCAACTCTATGTTGCTCAACAGTTGTGCAAACAGTCTACTCAATATATCAGTTGAATCAAATACATGTTGCTCAACAGTTGAGCAAAACGTTTACTCAAATACAGAGCAACGTGTGGATTGAGTAAGGTTTTACCACCCTATTGAGTTAAAAAGGTACACAGCTCAACTGTTGAGCAAAGCAAACAGGCGCACAGGCGCGCCGGACGCGAGTTGTTAATCGGTGATGAACAACGGTGAAACATGATTGCGGAAATCGTCATCCCCCACTTCTAGCTCATAATGCTTATGGTTGTGAAGAAACTCGCCCATCATCACTTGTTCATATACCCTGTACACTCAATCAATCCCAATCCCAACTGGTCACATCTGAACACAAAACATTACCCCCATCCATCTTTTTAACAAATGCACAGTCATTGAGGAAGCAGAAATAATCTTTGATCAACAAGAGGTGGACATTGGTGTTGTAACTGAATCGTGGTTTTCTCCAAACATTCCTGATGAACAGCTGAGCATAAGTGGTTACAAATTGTTCTCACAATGCCGGGACAGAAGACGTGGCGGCGGAGTTGCTATCTACGTGAGAAATGAGTTACCTGCCAAAGAGATTGATGTTCCTGTTCCTAATGAACTTGAATGCCTCTGGGTCAACATTCGCCCTAATAGACATGCCCCGTGGAAAATCTTCTTTAGCAATTTGTGCAGTTTATATTGTAACTGACTCCCCCTATCAGGATTTACTTAAGATGCATCTGTTAAAGACTGTTGACTATTTAAGAACAAAGTATCCTGATATTGGTATAGTTATCTTAGGTGACTTTAACAGAATGAATATACAGCAAATTGTTAATGGCAATAACTTATATCAGCTTATTGACTTTCCAACTAGAGGAGATGCAATCCTTGACCTTTTACTCACAAACCACATGCTCAAGACTCACTACAAAAAACCTGTTCCTTTGTTACCAATTGGCAAGAGTGACCATCTGTGTGTTCACAACAGGTTGAATCACAAAAACGAGATCCGTGTTTCTCGTCCATTACGTGAGTCTGGTTTACGAGCATTTGGGGTGTGCGTTCAAGATCAGGATTGGCATGAAATCTTACAATCTAGTGATACTCAAGAAAAATGCAATGTGTTTTATGAAATGCTTGAACAGGCTATTGACTTGTGTTTTCCTCTTGTTAAATCTAAAATGTGACTCCTCGCCACAACTGAGCCCGGATGTCGCCAATCATCATTTATGAGATATTCAAACAAAATATTCTGCTTGAAATTAGCTTTAAAATGATGTATATCATGTCTATAGTACTTGACATTTAAGTAGTGAAAATCAATAAAACAGTCAATAAATCCTTTCTTTCCTATTGTTTATTGTTAAGTTCGATGGAGCATATCTCAATAGTGGCACTGGCGACATCCGGGCTCAGTTGTGGCGAGGAGTCACAAATGCACTCTAATGATAAGCCATGGCTTACAAGCCGCATTAAAAGCTTGATTTCTCAACGACAAGATGCATTTGCATCAGGTAACCATGAGCTGAGGCGTAAACTGAGAAATCAGGTTCAACGTGAAATAAAAAAAAGGCCAAGGAGTCTTACCATGCTAATAGGATCAGGAATTTACAGAAAGAGCTGAGTGTCGTTTACAGTGGTTATGTTAGACCGATTCTCGAGTACGCCAGTGTTGTGTGGCATTCTAGTATTTCAATTAAACAATCCAAAGACCTTGAGTCTATTCAAAAAAGAGCCTGTAGAACAATTCTGGGAGGAGATTACAGTTCATATCATGATGCGCTGCTCACATGTAAACTTGACTCCCTGTCTGATAGGAGAGTGCAACACTGTCGTAGGTTTGCTGAAGGTCTGCCTAACAATGAACGAACACAGTCGTTAATCTCTCCTACCAGACTTCAGAGCCATGGTCGCAATTTGCGTAATTCCCACAATTTTTCCAAATTCCGTGCCAGGACCGAGCGCTTTCGGCTGAGTCCCATCCCATATTTTGTTGATCTTTTAAATCAATAATCTCCTCTTAGGATTATTCTTCAGTGCCATGAATGCTGCTTTTATGGTCTGGTGCAGCTGTTATAATATTTGCAATTCTTTAATGTCAATATTTATTATAATTGTTTGAAATTAAGTATATTTTGATGTTTTCCAAAAGATGTGCAATATTTGGTAAAAGTTAATATTTTGTTTGCAATTTGTTTTTGATGCCTTTTAAAATTCTTTAAGTGTTCAATCTTTTTAATGTTTTAATATGTATAATTGCTTTGTAATTGTACATGTAATTTGGCCATTGGCCACAATATGTGATTTAATAAAATACCGATAATAATAATAATAATAATAATAATAATAATAATAATAATAATAATAATAATAATAATAATAATAATAATAATAATAATAATAATAATAATAATAATAATAATAATAATAATAATAATAATAATAATAATAATAACGAGTATAGGGTGCTTTCAAGTGCGCCTACGCGGCCGGTAGTTCCTGGATACGCGATTACAGGGTCAATGGCCGCTTCCACGCAGTAACATACTTCTGAAATGAGTGTCAGGGCCCTGACGCTACCTCCAACATAAGAGAGTTCATGTTTACGCGAAAGTTCCAGGCATGGAGAATTTTACGCGCTCGTGCCACTTTTCGTTACCTTTTTGATTTACATTTCCCAAATCCAAACTTAAGTAAGTTTATTTCAACCGTTGAAGAGAAGTAATTGCCTTTTGACATTGAAACGAACGATGCAATTTCATTGATATCGCGGTTGTTTTATTGGCTATTATTGCAAATAATCGGGTGTGAATGCTTTTGATAATTGGAAAAAGCATGGGATATTGAATTCTTTATCAATTTGATTAAAACCAGCAACTGGTAAGCCAAACATTATAAAAAAAAGAATAAATAAAAGTAGAAACAACGATTGATATGGCTTTAGAATTAGACATGAATACGTCATATCTTGGCAAGAGTACTTTAAAATACCGATCAAAAATGACGAAAAAACATTATGCAGTCATGACCACAGCAGAATTCACCACGACCTTTGCAGGACTTAAACCCCAATAAACCAAGATAAACCTCATTGAAAACAGCTCAACTATGTTAAATCAGGGATGTGTCTCATAGCCCTGGTTAAATCCATAAGCATATGTTTCTGATTTACCTGTGCGATATTTCAATGTGCTGTGATGAAATAGGTATTATAATTTCAGTTGGATGCACCATTACAAAGCAAACGAACAGTAACAATAGTGAGCGTGGCCTTTGTTTCCGAAATGAGAACAATAGTCTGCTTATTGTTATCCAGCCATGTTGATGGTACAACTCATGTCAAACTTGTCACAGTTATTGTGATCGTATCACACAAGTAAATGAGAAACATGTGATTTTAGACTTAACACGGTTTGGAAAAAGTTTTTCCATTTTTAGCTCCCTATCGGGCAGTCAGAACTCCATATTTGGGAGGGCTCGACAACAATCTTCCCAAAATCGCATTGTAATCATTTTTAAATGACCATAGAGGGAAAGAATTGAAGTTTATTTACAGCTTCTATGGCGAAAATTGATCAAACCAATCACACGATGGTGCTCGTTTGAAGTTGGAGCTATCGCGAGTCATCTGTGAGCACAATTTGCCAAATGAAAATGCATCATTATTAGATATATTTTACCGACTTCTTATTTTGACTGACGGAGTGAGGAGAGCCTAGGATTGAGTGCATATAAGGCATCTTAAGCTTTAATTGGACTAGTGAATGAAGCTTTAAAAGTACAAACAACACTAAATTCACGGTTGTTCTATGAAGCACGCAAACCGAATGACAATTCCCGCTGGTTTGCTAGCTAGAAAATGAGGCCAGTTATCGATCTGTGATGAATAATTCATATTCGACCCCCTGATCATGTTGATTAAGGTTGGCAAATAACAACGCCGTTAGTTTTGCGAACTTTTCCTGTTCAATGAGAGTATAGAGCGCCCTCAATACATCAGGGCGCAAATTGAGCGCAAACGATCCGGTTTATGAAAATGGCGAACGGGTATTTCCCATCAGGCACCAGTGATATGTTTTTCAAAGAAAGTCTACTAATTTGATATAGGAATGACTTTTTGCAACAAAAATGTTGAAATTAGGACTTGTTGTCAATAACACGAAGGAAATGCTTGACAGATGCAAGGTATGAAATCATCAAGTATATTTCAAGTCACGACAACCTTTGACACCTCACCTGACCTTCCATCATGGCGCCGTATTCGTCTGATGGACACATGTTCACATACCACGTGTTACGGGAAATCACATGGCAACATTTTAAGATTTAAGGCTTGTTAACATAGTTAACTTGTCATTAGTATTCTCGATTTTTTATCTTTGTTAATTAACACATCTTTTAAATGCTGATAAATCGGGGTTTGCTACACATGATCCGTTAGAATTCAATGTTAATATGGACATAATTCTGACACCCAGAGGTGGTCACGCAGCAGAATTTTACACCACCAACTTAGCTAGATTTCGGAGAGCTCTGTACTTCAAAGTCACGTAAATTTCAAAGTTAATATACACCTAGTACATAATATTATAATACCATACCCATTTTTTTAAATAACGAAATGTTATACGAAATATACCTATACAGAAAGGGGATTATACACATTCACCGCGGCAATTTGACATGGCCGGCGCATCGAGCCAGTCTCCATCTGCATAACATGATTTTCGCCCTCTATAAGTCAGGGTGCAAATTTAAATAACAATACGCTATTTACATAACAATGGGTCACATGCTAATGAGCTGCTGCCGAATCCAGGAATTGATCTATGGTACAACGGTGCCACACAACCAATGTTAGTAATATCAGAAGTATATTTGTGGTAACATAATTATAATGAAGACGATTCGGTCGTGTCTTTCTATTGATAGCAAATGCTGAAGTCACTGATTGATGCCAGCTCAAACAGTGGTTTCATTTTATTCAATAGACCCTACAGTCCAAAACGTTGAATATATGAAAACGTAGAAGTGAACGTCATGGCGAAACGATATTTTTCAATAATATTATACCAGAACAAAAGCACCGTGAAATGTCTTCTTTATTTCATTTATATTTATGAACCTCATATCATTTGGTATTTTCTATGCTGCTATATCCGACAACTTAATTGTTGCCGGATCGATGGAAACTGTAGTCATGGGATACACAGCAGCAACTGTTTGTCGTTTTTTTTGTTTATATCTCTTAAAAGCTTCTTCACCACAAATCATCCTTCTAGCCGACTTCCTGAATTGTTCACTCCGTAAACTGTAAAAAACGGGATTTACTGCGCTGTTTAAGAATGTAAGATATCCTACGATGGTGCGTACACCAAGACCAGCTTGGTATTCTGGGTTGTATATTTCAGCAAGAACAACACTGGTTACAGGTATCCAGCCACAGATGCATAAACCGAGCAACATGATGAGCGTCTTGATAGTTTTGATTTCTCTCTTCAGCCAAGACAAACGGGAACATTTCATGCCGACGGCTGCAGGGTTACCTGGGGTTCTCTCCTCGCGTAATTTTTCCATCACTACGCGAAAGAGATGTGCATACATAACGATTATCAGCAAAATTGGTAGCATTATGTTGAAGTAGATTATAAATTGCATATAACCGGGTGTGAATACTTTTGATAATTGGAAAAAAGCACGGCATGTTAAATTCTTTGTCAGTTTGATTAAAACCAGCAACTGGTAAGCCAAAAGTTATAAAAAACGAATAAATAAATATACAAACAACGATTGATATAGCTTTGGTGTTAGACATGAATATTTCATACCGTAGTGGTAATAGTACTTTAAAATAGCGATCAAAACTGACGCATAATAACGATAAACAACTAGTGCATGCAGCAAACACGGTGCTGCACCAAAACAGGAGACATTCAAATGACGTAATGGTTATCTGAGGATTCAACCTGATAATAAGCGATGCGATTAGTATAATTCCTACTGTAAAATCAGCACTTGCCATTCCTAGTATGAAGTAATTTGTAGTGGTTCTTAACCGACGGAATCTGAGGAGGAGTAAAAGTGTCAAACCGTTTCCTCCCAGAATGGTGACAATCAAAGCCAGGCCAACGATGGAGATGATTGCCTTGGCAAGTGTACCAGGATCTGCCACTACGTCTCCTAATGTCAACGAAGAGTCATTTGCAGTAGTATTTATTATATCCCCGAGAAAAAAAGATTCAATCGATTGCGTTGTCATGATGTGTATAATGTAATTGTATCTTGTCGACGAATGATTTTGTTTCCAGCTAGTTGCAGAGAGTAGTTTCAAAATGTTTCATTGTAATGACACTCAGATTCTAGCAAACAGTACTCAGGTATGTGTTTGCTATGCTGTTATCAACATATTCCATTCAGCAGCATGCAGCAGTCTATAAATGATCCGAATCACAACCAAACAGTATACTTGTAGTAGAGTTAATTGCAGTAAATATCAGCGACAAATCACGAATTTAGTTTGGCTAAGCCAATCGGTTGGCTCAATTGGTGAAACAAATGAAAAACAAATCAATTGGTGAAACAAATTGATGCTTGTAGCAGTAAGTCATTAAAACGAGTGTTCAATTTATAAACGTTCGATAATATGTATAGTCAATACAATATATATACATAAATGAATATCACTTGAAGTTGTTGACGATGAAATATCCTTAATGGCTTTCTTCGACGCAGGTAGGGTGTATTCCATATCTTTCAAACTAGACTTCTAATAAAATCAGTGTACCTGTATTGTCAATATCATTAATTCACTGGAACCAGCTGGTGCTTGGTGACATTCTTGTTTCGATGTACAAATGCTATACAATGTGTATCAATGGAATGTGGTTAACATTGCTCAATAAGAGCAGAGAAGTTCGTCCAACAATTTGAAAACTGAGCCAACTGCAAATATAAACAAACTGGAATCAATATATGGAATCAATTTATCTAGTGATGTTGAAATTAAATTTAAAAGCAAAACTATTTGTGGAGTGTTTGATCCTTATTTTGATTCTTAAATGATGTGAATGCAAATTATTATCCGTCGTAAATTATATCAAATGTTATTTTCTTATGCTGTGCAAAATTTCATACTACCAGTCGTACGGTTTTTAAAGTCAGTGAAACGATGTTTGTCAGTTTTAGCCACAAAGAACAGAGAGTGCAATTAGCTTTAACGACGCGATGAAAATATTGTTTTTTAAATTAAATTTTGCGTTTCTATTAGCACGTCACTAAATTTAATGAAATTAAAATACCAAATTTGTTTAATGTGCTACTTTTGTTCAAATGTATTTAATGTAAACATAGCTTGATTCAATAAAATCACTTCGGTTGCTTTTCATAATATTATCAGTCCATGAATACAATGAATTCAAGACATTTTTGATTGAGGAATTCGATTTATAAAAGTTAATTTGACTCAAAATTTTACTTTATGCTTCAAAAGGTATTCTACTTTCTACCTTTAGTTCATTTGTCATTTGTAATTTTGCATGTCTTTACGCTTTATTTCCGTTGAAATATAATTTGTTGAAGGTTACGTTGGCGACCTTTACGAAATGCTGCATGTGCAAACATACGATATCTTTAATCAAAACGGTGACCGGATGAGTAGTAAATTACATGTACGCCAATTGGATAGTCAAAATGATAATTTTGTTGATAAACTGATAATAATAATAATAATAATAAAAGAATTGTAAACATTCAGTTGCTGTTCATCACGACTATAGAGGAGTTAAATACATATATAGTGATTTTATTCATCTTAAGGGATCTGGAATGAGCGTTTTAAGCGTTTCGACAGTATTTTTTGTGGGACATGAGAGCACATCAGACATATCAAATTGCATTCTGAATACGAAGAATACCTTTCTGATATCAAATAATTTTAATTTTTTGAAATTCACGATATAATACAAATTTTATGACAAATTATTAAATTTTGATATTTTTCACGTTTCTGATATATAACAGTCCTCGAAGTAAATTTTATAAATCTCTTGATGGCAGGGAGGAAAAGCCGACGATCAATTGAAAATTTTGACCTTTCATATTGAAGATATGGTTTTTTTCCCATAAAGACCTGATTTTTTTTGTTGTTTTGATTTATAAAGTTTACTTCGAGTACTGTTAAATATCAAAAATATCAATTTTTAATGATTTGCCATAAAATGTGTATTACATTGCGAATTTCAAAAATCAAAATTATTTGATATCAGAAGGACATTTTTCGTATTCAGAATGCAATTCGATCTGTCTGATGTGCTCTAATGTCCCACAATAAATACTGTCCAAACGTTCATACCCAATCCCTTAAGTTATGTGTACTGTATTATGCAATGCCAGCTGGAATTATTGAGATGTGTCTAGAATTCTAGCAGTCATTTTAAACACAGATTCCGGCTGGAGGGTATGGAAAACATTGAGATTAGGTGAAATTCCGGCTGCTAAAATTAACAAAAAACAAGATTGGGGATTGTGAAAGGCCATGATGTGCGTATAGAAGACATTCATATTTCTTAATATTCCGGCTGGAAAATGGTCAAAAATGCTCCAATTCCGGCAGGATCTTCACTTATCAGTGGACTTCGGGTATATATATAAATGCGCTTTTATAAATGCGCACGTGACATCTACAAGTCGCCATACCGTGTTCAACGATGTAAGGTACCCGGATGTACACAAATTCCACACGCAAAAGTATAGGCGAAAATGACAAGTTACAAAGAAAATTGTTTTTGCAAAATAGTGGCATTGATTGCAAAGGGCAAAATAATTTGAGCGAAACATACACTCTTTATTTCGATTTTCCATTACGGACAAAAAAAAATTGATGACGGAAAAGCTAGATTGTATCATATGGATTTCTGCAAAGAGGGCACGACTTGCTGACCTGAGGAAACATTACATGGAGCAATGAATTTGATTCAGCGATTTGGAGTCTAGCTTTGGTGATAAACTTAATCAGGTCGACACTTAAATCACCATTTTTTAAATGCTCCATCGAACATGCATAATCTGCTTTCTCGAGGTCCGCACGTCTTCCCTGTGATTCAAGATTTTTCCAGTTGCTTAGTTCAGTTTCACTCAGTTTCTCTATGATAAAATGATAAATTACTTTGTGACAAACCATTATAGTTTCACCTGCCTTTATGGCATACGCAAAGTTTTCGTTGTTTGATTTAACCAAATCGATGGCTAGTTTTGAGCAGATCTCGTTTAACTCAACCCAGGCTGACTTGCTCAAGCAAGTCTGAATATTTTTTGTGATGATACCATTTTCACCAGTTTCATACCCAGTAAAGTTTTTACCTTCATCATTAGTTTCTTTAACTTTTCTTTTTTGCATGTGCAGTTTCAGGGACTTTTCATCATCTGAATTCAACATCTGTACATATGACGACACCTTTTTAGCGAAATGAATACTAGGTGGTTTTCGGATTCCAAGGCCTCCAGATGATTTTGGGACAAAAACATACTTGCGGTTAGAATTAGTATGTTGGCCTAACCATGATCTGGCATACTGGATTGTTAAATCCTCCATTGCCGTCAAAGTTTTAAATGGTACAGGCAGAATGCTGAAAAATCCTTCAACTGTTGGAATGCATAATGTATTGATTGCTTCAAGTTTAAAGCAGATTGCAAGCGGAGCAATGTCGAGTTTTTGCAATAAATGTTTGAATTTTTGGAACAATTCTGACACTTGATGAGTCCAATCACCCGTCATATTGATTGAATAACCAAGGTACTCATATGACTTATCACGTTGATATTTTTCCACTGGGTTACCTTGCAAATTGATGATGGTTTGATCAGCTTGACCACGCTTATACCAATTGTTGCCTGATCTACATTCGTACAAAAGAGCTGATTTTTGAGCCTTGATGTCAAGTTCAAAATGTTTCAACTTTCATTCCCATATCAACAATTTGCCGAGGATCACGCAGAGCAGGTGGTAAAGTGTTCCACAACCGGGGAGCAACATATGTGAATGATCTGTCGGCAGCATATTGAAGAGCGCGAGGTGTGAAAGTTTGTTCAGTGAGTCTGGTAGTGTCAGTTGAAGATCGTAAGCCAGTTCGTGCAGGTGTGTACAGAGACAAGTTGCAGGCAAGGTATGATGGAGCAAAGCCATTTAGGCACTTGAAAAAAATGACAAGGATTTTGAATGTTATTCTGTTCTTGATAGTAAGCCAGTGGAGCTCTTTGATGAATGGTGTTACATGATCACGATTCTTTGCACAGAAAATTAGTTTTGCCGCCCAATTTTGCAGTCTCTGAAGTCTCGCGATGTCAGTTGTGTTTGCTCCAAGTAGAACTGCATTGGCATAGTCGAGACGAGAAAGAATTAATGACCTAACAATGTGGTGGCATCTGTCTAAGAACCAGCGTATACGTGTTATGTTACGAAGATGGTAAGTGACATTACTATACAAGCTTAGGTAACGTAGGTTGACATGGAAAGCTGACCATCAAACAGGACACCCAGATTGCGAACAGTGTCAGGGGAATGATAACACTGTTATCAATTTGAAGACGGATATTAGATGGTAACTTGTGCCTATTGTGTGGTGAAACAGCGATAAAAAAAACTCCGTTTTGTTATCGTTCAGCATCAACATGTTGTTAGTCATCCAGTTTTATTTCGCTAATGCAGGTTGAGAGTCTTGACAGAGCACTTTGAATGGAATTCGGATCAGAAGGATTGAAATTCAAAAACAGCTGAATGTCGTCGGCGTACATATGGTAATGGATTTGATGCTTCCTGATAATACGACCAACCGGGATGATGTAAATTCTGAAAGATGCTGGACCAACGATGGAACCCTGTGGAAGGCCATAGTACATCTAATGAAGATCAGAAAAAGTATCATTGATACAAACTCTGGTGGTTCTGTTAGTAAAATATGACTTGTACCAGTCTAGTGCAGTTCCGCTTAGGCCGATTTCGTTAGCCATACGATGAACCAAAACACTATGCTCTACCATGTCAAATGCAGTTGACAGATCTAGTAATACCAAAAACACAGCTTGCTGGTTGTAAAGGTACTGCATGATGTTAGTCTTGACGTGGAGAAGCGCTGTCTCTGTACTATGCAGAGAGCGATAGGCCGACTGGTATTCTTCACCAAGATTGTACTTATCAATATGAGCTGATGTGCTCTCAGTTCCCACCAATAATACTATGCAAAGGTGGGAGACCGACCCCTTCATGTATCGTTTTATTATTTAAATTTAGTATTCAAGATGTCTGTTTCATGTTGTGAAGCGCGTTATATTGATTTGAGCTTCAGGTCCGCTACACATTGTCGACAGGTACCTGCTATATATAAGTCATTTTGATAAGCCTACAGGTCCTAAATGTTGTCTCCGCAGACTCTAAATACAAACCCTAAATATAGTTTAAGTTTGTGTGACGTCACCCTACTCTGCGCAGACTACGAAGCCTTGTAACTTATGTGACTCCTATTATGTATCAGCGAAAAAAGGAAAGCGACTAAACATAATAAGCGTATTTTCTAATCACTTTTCTGATTGGCTGCTAATTTTAATTACATTTAAAAAAAAAAAGGCTCATTACAATGTATTTAAAGTTCGATCTGCTCGGCTTTCATCCAGATACTATCGTCAAAATTTGAGGATCTGATATATCTTTCAGAGTACACAATCAGTAAGAGGTAAGAACACTTTAAGTAGTTTACGTTTACAACTTGATTTAGTTTTCAACATTATCTGGTTCAAAAATGTAAAATTAATTCTGATTGATATTTTTGTGATTGGATTATTGAATGTCAGTAAAACAATGTAAATCAAAACTTGGCTTTACTATTTCAGTTTGCAAATTTTATGAACTGATTTTATTGTGATATCTTTCAACCAGGTATACTTGCTATGTTATGTATACATTATTATTAAATTATTTAATCGAGACTCAAAATTTAGACCCAATTTCGAGTCTCGTTATTTTAAAGAAAACTGACCTTTTCTAATGGACAAATGACATTCAACAGCCACTCATATTATTTCTTGGTCGAAGTACTATAAATTGGGCGAGAAAAAACTATTACGACTTTGCCTCCTAGAGAGTTATAATCGAGACTCGAAATTTAGACCCAATTTCGAGTCTCGTCGTTTTAAAGAAAACGGACCATTTCTAATAGACAAATGACATTAAAAACCCACTCATATTTTTTCTTGGCCAAAATACAATAAAATGGGTGAGAAATAGCTAATTAAATTCTGCCTCCTAGAGAGTTATAATTGAGACTCGAAATTTAGATCCAATTTCGAGTCTCGTCATTTTACAGAAAACTGACCTTTTCTAATGAACAAATGACATTCAAAACCCACTCATAATATTTCTTGGTCACAATACTATAAAATTGGTGAGAAATTGCTAATTAAATTTTACCTCCTAGAGAGTTATAACCGAGACTCGAAATTTAGACCCAATTTCGAGTCTCGTCATTTTACAGAAAACTGACCTTTTCTAATGAACAAATGACATTCAAAAGCCACTCATATTATTTCTAGGCCAAAATATTATTAAGTGGGCGAGAAATAGCTAATTAAATTCTGCCTCCTAGAGAGTTATAATCGAGACTCGAAATTTTGACCCAATTTCGAGTCTCGTTATTTTAAAGAAAACTGACCTTTTCTAATGGACAAATGACATTCAAAAGCCACTCATATTTTTTCTTGGCCAAAATACTATAAAATGGGTGAGAAATAGCTAATTAAATTCTGCCTCCTAGAGAGTTATAATTGAGACTCGAAATTTAGATCCAATTTCGAGTCTCGTCATTTTACAGAAAACTGACCTTTTCTAATGAACAAATGACATTCAAAACCCACTCATAATATTTCTTGGTCACAATACTATAAAATTGGTGAGAAATTGCTAATTAAATTTTACCTCCTAGAGAGTTATAACCGAGACTCGAAATTTAGACCCAATTTCGAGTCTCGTCATTTTAAAGAAAACTGACCTTTTCTAATGAACAAATGACATTCAAAAGCCACTCATATTATTTCTAGGCCAAAATATTATTAAGTGGGCGAGAAATAGCTAATTAAATTCTGCCTCCTAGAGAGAGTTATAATCGAGACTCGAAATTTTGACCCAATTTCGAGTCTCGTTATTCTAAAGAAAACTGACCTTTTCTAATGGACAAATGACATTCAAAAGCCACTCATATTATTTCTTGGTCAAAGTACTATAAATTGGGAGAGAAAAAAAACTATTTAGACTTTGCCTCCTAGAGAGTTATAATCGAGACTCGAAATTTAGACCCGATTTCGAGTCTCGTCATTTTAAAGAAAACGGACCTTTTCTAATGGACAGATGACATTCAAAAGCCACTCATATTTTTTCTAGGCCAAAATGATATTAAATGGGAAAAGAAAAAACTAAATAAATTTGCCCCTAGAAGGTTATAATCGAGACACGAAATTTAGACCCAATTTTGAGTCTTGTCATTTAAAAAAAACGGACCTTTTCTAAATGACATTTAAAACCACTCATAATTATTATTTCTTGATCAAAATACTAGAGGCATTATTTTACCTCAGATGTATAGTTATATTCCTATACCCATTTACCGCTCTAAAGCTTATAGGACTATTAAAGTTTCGATTTTAAATAAAAGGCTATAGTAGGCATAGGCCCTATTTTTGGACAGAGAAAAGGTTGCCGAAGGCGCTTTTAGTACTAGGCCTACATGCTGTTCTGATCTGACACGTGACGTGATATAAATTTAGGCCTCACACGAGCTCATGCGACATTATTATGCAGATAGACGCTTGCAGTTGTCATTGCTGTTGATTTTGTCAGCTCTAAAATGATATTTTAGGAGGAAAAGGGAGCCGAATGTACTGCCTAGAGTTGTCTTAAGTGTTCAACAGAAAAGGTCAGTTTTCTTCGACACTCGAAATTGGGTCTAAATTTCGAGTCTCGATTATAACTCTCTGGAGGCAAAGTTTAATTAGCTATTTCTCGCCCACTTTAGGCAATGGAAACAAATTAGTTCGATCTTTGGATCGACCATCGATGGTTAGTCGATTATTTATGAAATCAATTAATTGACTTGACTATTGTTTATTTTGATAACTTATGAATCTTTGCCTGTATTGATATTGACCTATATAAAATTTAGCATTAATTCTGATTAATTAGTTGTCAGTTCATTAAAGTCTTATTCAGATTCCATTTTACAAATTAAGCGTACTGCTAGCCGTCCAGCGCGTATTATTTGCACAAGGTCCCATAGACATACCACCTAGACCTATTACTGCCCATCCTTTAACACAGCGGGAGGTGAAGCCCCGTATCCAAGGTGATATTGACGGATTGACGGGGTTACTAGGCGCGGAGAAATATCGCATACATGTTTGACGCGCTCGTTTGCGTGATTACTGCGCCGTTATCGGCGCGTCAAATGCAACATGTTCCATAGACGCGAACATGTCTGCTTGTTTGCGTCCGGGTATGCGTCCTTGTCAAATTCGTTGCTAAGCAGTGTCGGCTTCACTACGCGAACCAAAGTCATAGGTCTAGGTTCTTGTTTGTCTGGGCAAGGTCCAATGCACACGCTTGACGTCGCGCGCGTATACGCGATGGTTAAGCTGTCAAATGAAATCTGAATAAGACTTTAATAACAAGCATTGAAGCAGCAGCGACGGTCGATCCAAAGATCGAACATATTTGTTTCTGGTGCCTTATAATATTTTGGCCAATAAATAAAATATGACTGGGTTTTGAATGTCATTTGTCCAATAAAAAAGGTCAGATATCTGTAAAATGACGAGATTCGAAATTGGGTCTAAATTTCGAGTCTTGATTATAAGAGTCTAGGAGGCAGAATTTAATTAGCTTTTCCTCACCCACTTTCATAGTATTTTGACCAAGAAAAAATATGAGTGGGTTTTTAATGTCATTTGTCCATTAGAAAGGGTCCGTTTTCTGTAAAATGACGAGACTCGAAATTGGGTCTAAATTTCGAGTCTCGGTTATAACTCTCTAGGAGGTAAAATTTAATTAGCAATTTCTCACCAATTTTATAGTATTGTGACCAAGAAATATTATGAGTGGGTTTTGAATGTCATTTGTTCATTAGAAAAGGTCTAGAAAAGTCTCTAGGAGGCAGAATTTAATTAGCCATTTCTTACCCACTTTATAGTATTTTGGCCAAGAAATAATATGCGTGGGTTTTGAATGTCATTTGTCCATTAGAAAGGGTCCGTTTTCTGTAAAATGACGAGACTCGAAATTGGGTCTAAATTTCGAGTCTCGATTATAACTCTCTAGGAGGCAGAATTTAATTAGCTATTTCTCACCCATTTTATAGTATTTTGACCAAGAAATAATATGAGTGGGTTTTGAATGTCATTTGTCCATTAGAAAGGGTCCGTTTTGAATTGAATTTGAATTTCATTATCGTGAAAATGCACGTTTTTGTGAATGTGTGTTAATATGTATATATGTCTGTGAATATGTTTTGTGATTGCTTGTTTTGCTTGTTTAAATACTATTTTTGTATAACTTGTTGATCACATGTTATGTTACCCTCACCACAAAATACCAACTGTACCAAATTTCTTTCAAATTAAGTATTTGACTGTATATAATTTGCATGGGCTGGTTGAAATTTGCTTGCATCTTTTTATTTCAGGGTTGTATGTAATGTATTTTTTTGTTTTTTGATGCTTGTGTGTTTTGTATTTAACATGTTATATACATTTCATAATTTTTAATGTATGGAACTTTTATTGTGTATACTAATATTGTTATTCTGTTGCTATTTTGATATGTTGAAATCAATCCAATAAAAATGAAAAACCCACAGGTTTTTTTTCTTTTGCTCAGAAACAAAATGTGTATTTATAAAATTTTAGCTTCCTCTAAAAGCTTATTTTTATCTTGGCAATCTATATCAAAGTTGTGACATAAAGACAGTAGCCTGGAGCGTTACAGCTTTAAGTCATTTTTTTCAAACAATCTTTTATAATTCATACAATATTGTAATAGCGCCATGTAAAATTCTCATATCCCTGATATAACCAACTGCATACACAAACTCAGGACAAGGCAAGGTGGTACTGCTTTCCAAAGGTTTTCTTTTTTATATATAATCATGATAATGAAGAGCTTTGTTGCAAAAGCCCTTACATCCACTTTTTTACTTTTTGAGAAAAACAGTTTTTTTAATTGTGCAAGTATTACTTGTTCGATTTGATTCAATTTGGGTTTAGATAAAGTGTTGATGAATAGAAACTAAAAGAACAGGTTTTGTACAATTTCCAAGCCTTCCTATTAATTTTATTATTTCTTTTATATCGCGCCTTTTGTGGATGTAAGGGCTTTTGCAACAATATAAATTTACCCTTTTCTAGAAATCACCATTGCATCAAATTTGAGCCCATTTGTTTGCACTACTTTACGTAACTTGACTAATGCTTTCAAAATCTAAAAATTATCTCATTTACTTTTTTAATATTTATTATGAATTTTTAATTAAATCCGGCAAAATGACATTTTTGAGCATTTCCGAAGCTACAGCTTTTATTAATTACAACGACTTTTGGCCCCAAACAGTTCCTTTGGTTTTAATAGTTAAAGAACTTTCAAGGCTACTATTATACATCAAAAATCATTTTCCTAATGCTTTCAAAATCGAAAAATTGAAATATCTCATTTACTTTTTTAACTATGCATTTTTAATTATTATAATTTTTTATTATGCTTTTGATAATTACAACGACTTTTGGCCCCAAAACAGTTCATTTTGGTTTTAATAGTTAAAGAACATTCAAGGCTACTATTATACATTCAAAACTCAGTTTCATAAAATTTTATATTCATTATTATTATTATTATTGTTTAATCTTGGTTTTTAATCTTGGCCACATTAGTATTCCGAGATTTACCAGTCGTAATTTTATCTCATAAAACAATGGAACAAACTTCCTTATCACATGTTATCCTTGCTACCAAAGTTTAAATCAAACGCTTTGTAATTTCTTTAAAATTAAGTATTTGATTGTTAATAATTTGCATGTGCTTGTTGAAATTTGCTTGTATCTTTTTATTTCAGGATTGTAATAAAAACTATGTCATGTATTATTTTATTTTTTTAACCTTTTGAGTGAAATTCCATAGCCGTGGAGTGGCTGCTTCCTGGCTTGATATGCAATCGACGTTTTTAAGGGTGAAGCAAGTTGTTGTTTGCTGTATTAAGCCCAGGTAGACATTATGAATCCCGTTCTAGCAATCTAACATTCTGCTGCACTGCCCCCGACTTGGGACGGACGGTGAGCTCTTTGTTCCCGGGAACCCTCCATCTCCAGTGCAGCAACTGTTGACATCAGGGAATCACATTACAGTTGTGGCTACTCCCTTCTTGCAGACCAGGAACTGTTGGTATAAGGTGTTGAAACCAACGTGCCAAGCCATCACCTTTGTCATGGATCTGCAGGGCAGGACTTGCACTGCTGGAACATCTTGATGTGTGCAAGTTCCATTAGAGGTTAGGCTGGTCACGGGATCCTGGTCCTATGTAGGAAAGTAAAGCTTGGTCATTTATTCAACTTCAGGTAGGTCGAGTGGTGGCACATACGGACGATTCACCAATTCCCAGTTTCCAAAGTGTCTGTTGTTGCGTGCAAGCCATAGAGTGTATGTTGCTCTTAATGCTGTTAACGCTGCTTTTTCCTTAGGATAACAATCCCGAGTATTTATACCCGAGAGGTAATTTTTGAATGGTTGCTCTGCAAAATAAAGTGGTCTTTATGCGTTAAGAGGGGATCCCGTTTGGTATGACATGTCGTGATAAAGACGTCTTTTAGACAAAATAATGGAGTTTTTTTTTTAAGGTGAACAATTTCCATACTTTTGTTCGTGTCTGTATTTGAGTTTTCGGCAAAGACAAGAACACTGGTTATAATAAAGGTAAAGGTAAAGGAGACGATCCTGTATAAACAGTGATCGGAGTGCCCATCTCTCTTTCATTGGCGATTGGGCCAGACTCATCCATGTAATGTTGCAATAGGGGGATCGCTACACCTCCTCTACAGCGAGTATGTTACCTTCCCAGCATTTAAGAATGCCGGTACCCATTTAAACACCTGGGTGGAGAGGAGTAAACGGGATAAAGTACCTTACTCAAGGGCACACCACGATGGCATCACCGGGGCTCGAACCCGCAACCTTTCGATTATGCGTCAGTGCCCGTTCCGCTAGGCCACCGTGCTCCCAAATTTAAAGTTGCTCCGATCGGGCTGTAACTCGGGGATAATGATCCCTGACACTTGGGAGTATGAAACCACAAAGGTCATCTGAGGTCAAAGGTCAGGTCAAATTTTAAGTTGCTCCGATCGGCCTGTAACTCGGGGAAAATGATCACCGACACTTGGTGAAACCGCAAAAAGGTCATCCGAGGTCAAAGGTCAGGTCCAATTTAAAGCTACTACGGTCGGGATGTAACTTGCGGAAAATGATCCCTGACCCTTGAGGAGTATGAAACCGCAAAGGTCAACCGAGGTCAGGTCAAATTTAAAGTTACACCGATCGGCCTTTAACTCGGGGTAAAACACCAGCACAACACGGCTAGGTTTGTGGACTTTGACCACAGTTTGGGTCTAGTTAATATATATTATTGCTGGAAATAATACATGTACCTCACATGGTTTGTGTTGTTTTGAGTCCTGGTATTATTTTTCTGTGGTCTCGTTTACCATGGTTACAGCAACACCCTATTCAATTTTCTCAATAGAGACATAATATGAATGGCAAGTGACAAAATATAAATGTGATGCGATCAAGCAAAATCAGTCGGAACTCGGAAATAATAAATTTTAAGTTTCTTATAGGATAGTAAAAATCATTTACCAAGCTGCATTTTGCAGAAAACCCCATTGAAATTTAACAACCAGTTCCAAAGATATGAGCAATTAAAGATTTTCCAAAACAATAGGAAACAAAAGGAAATATTCCCTTTGTTTGGCTGATTTTGCTTGATCGCATCACAAATAAATACCTTGGGTAAGCATGTCTGCAAATCTCATTATGTTTACCAGAATCTGAAACATATATACTCATCTGTCAGTACACAGTCATTTAAACCAATACGCTTGTAATTCATTAGGACTCGAGAATCCTTGTTAGTCTGCGCAGTTACCATGTGCGCATCGACAGTGAGATATTACTATTCTACTGCATATCACATTTACGCCATGACTACTTTTATATTTTTCTGAAAAGCTAAAAATTCAATTACTAATCATGAAAGTCAATTTTACGCGATGCAAACTTGATATGCGGAAAAATGTTAAAAGTGGCCCAAATCGTTTTTTTGGACGATTTAGTTAATTGAGCATAGCGTTTGAGCCCGAACTAGTAAAAAAACAATTTAAACAAATTATGTTAGCCAATAGAGGTTATCCGTGTTCTATAAGCTGCATATCCTATCAACGACTGTTATACCTTGTTTAGGACTTTCAAAAGAAGTACCTGCATGTGCAACCATGACTGTTTCAAAATAACCCGCCAAAGTCACGCAGGTAACTCCGAGGTCATGCATTGAATTGGTTTGAATGAGGAATACTACGGGAACCAGCGCCTTTTGTTAGAAGTCACACATGAGTGAAATGGATAATGTTGCTAATTCCATTGTTGCCATAATCTCTTTTATTCTTTTCTACAAGGCGAAATTGCAATTGTATAATTGTTATTGTTACAGTCTACTGGTCTGTACTTCATTATCCCGATGAGAGTGAACATCAATTCTTATGGGTTTTTTTTCTTCTTCTTGTTTGTTTTTTCAGAAAAATACAACTGATCGGCTTCTTGATATGCTTGAGGCCAGGAAATATGAAATACCATTTTTTTGTAATAAATGCAATGAACTTTAAGTGTAAGGTATTATTTATTTAATTTAAAACTGGAAACGGTATAATATTCTCCAAAAAACCTGATTAGCAAAGCTCTTAAAACTACAATCAGTCAAGTAAAATAGCTAAGTTGACATTTTGTAACTTCTATTAAAAATCACTCACTTTACTGTGGGTGCTGGGCACCAGTTAAGACTAGACAAAATAAACTAAAAATTGTCTTTTTTTTTTTTGCTTTTCAAACTATGGGATAAATTGACTATGAATTTCATATCCATTCAAATATTTGTGGTCCTGGGAATAGCTATTCCATATCGGAACCTTTTTCGCCATTGCAAGATGTTTGCAATACACCATACTTTAACATTACAGTTAATTCTGTCACCATTACTGTTAATTCAACGGTAAGTCAATTTATCTCGTGTATTACACAAGTCTCTCTACTCGTTTAAGTCCGATATGTGTTGTGTTAATTTTAAGGTCCATGATTTCAAATTGCGTTTTGTGAATATGCAAGTTTATGACTTGAGTATGCAGGAATTAAGCAACGGTAGCTTACGAAAAGTAGACGCAAACTTTCAGAACCCAAGGTGCAACTTTGATGAATATGATGGTGTTGAAAAAGTGCAAACAAAATATGGGACGTCATCCTTTGCTCTTAAGTGTCCTGCACTTTGTACATGTACGCTTGGTGAACAAATCTGGTCGTGTACATCAAAGTATGATGAAGGATTTGTTATTTTTTTGATATATGAACCCGGTATTACGAAAATGACGTTGCAGGATATAGGGATAAGTAACATTAAACCAACAGCACTCAGGATCCTACGTTTGAACTTTCTCAAATGTACTTATACTTTCTTTCGCTAGAAACAAATTAACCTTTCTACCGGTGACTGTATTTCGTGGATTAGCAAACTTAATTACGATAGATCTCCGTCAGAATAAATTGCAAAATATTCTGGGTGGAGTGTTTGAAGGACTTGGTCAGACAAAAACGCTGTACCTCAAATATAATGAATTAATTACTTTGACGGATGGTGTATTTAGTGGACTTTTTCGGTTAAAATATGTTCACCTTAATGGTTTATTATCTGGTCTCTCTTTCAAGTGGTATTTTTAATGAAACTAAAGAGTTAGAATATGTTCACCTTAATGATAATTACCTGGTGTCTCTTCCAAGTGGTATTTTTGATGAAACTAAAGAGTTAAAGGACATATATTTAAACAATAACCAATTGTCTAGCCTTTCAGTTGGGGTATTTACTGGGTTGGTCGCAGTACGTGTTATTGAGCTACATTGGAACGAGCTTGAATTTATTCCTAACTTTGTTTTTAATGACTCACCAATTCTTCACCTTTCTAACAACAAATTAAAATTCATTGAACCTAGGGCATTCAGTGGGCTTTTCAAACTGAAAAGGCTTGATCTCGGTTATAATTACTTAGTATCTATTTCTTTGGGCATATCTAACGAGTCAACTTCACTAAAATAAATTGTGACTGAATGATTACAAACTAATTTCCCTTTCTAATGCCGATTTTAAGAACTTGAGAGAATTAAGTTACATATACTTGAAGTTGAATCGAAACCAACTAGAAGATCTGTCGTCTGATTTGTTTAGTGATTTAGAGAAATTATTTTATCTTAACCTTGACAACAATGCACTAACATCTTTACCACACGGATTATTTGACGCTACAGCAACGTTAACGTTCCTATATTTCCGGAAAAACTTTATTTCTGAAGTACAATATGACCTGTTTAGTAATATATCTAACCTAAAGTACCTTTTATTGAGTAACAATAATCTGGCCTATTTAAACATTGGAACGTTTAGTAAACTGGCCTCAAAAAGAAACTTATAATTTTTCACAAGGTCATATCTTAAAATCCTGTCTATAAAAATGAACAAAAATGACACACTCTACTCTAAACACATGTCAATAACCAAGCAGTTGTCCAACTGACACAACAGCAAAATGCACTGACATGGAACACCTTCCTGGACCACATTACAGCCCAACCGATTTCTTTTGCTGGGTTCCAATTATTCGACTGTGAATGTGGTCCCGGAAGCTGTTCCGTGTCAGTGTAGTTTACTGTTGTATGTTTAGAGTAGAGTATTGAAGTAATCCTGTGTGTAATTTTTGTTCATGTACAGGCGAATAATTGGAACCCAGCAAAAGAAATCTGTTGGGCTGTGAATGTGGTCCAGGAAGATGTTCCATGTCAATGCATTTTGCTGTTGTGTCCGTTGGACAACTGTTTGGTTACTGACCAGTGTTTAGAGTAGAGTATTGAAGTAATCCTGTGTGCAATTCTTTTTCATTTTTATGGAGAGGATTTTAAGATATGACCTTGTGAAAAATTATAAGTTTCTTTTTGAGGCCAGTTTAGTTTGGGCTCATTGATAATTCTTGATCTTAGCTACAACATGCTGAATGTATTGCCAAATGGTATATTTAATAATTTGACCAAATTGGAGGAACTTTATATCTCCAACAACAGATTGACGTTTCTTACAATTGGAATTTTCAACAATCTAAGAGCACTGAATATTATTTTGCTTTCTAATAATTCGCTGTCAACTCTGCAAAATGGACTTTTTAACCATTCATATAATTTACGTAGAATATACCTCAATGGAAACAATCTCAGATCCATAGAAGATAACATATTTGGTAGTACTTTAACATAAAACACTTGACATTTCGTACAATGAATGGTCGTCTTCATCGTTGAAGGCTTTTATTAGATTGAATAAACTTTCAACAACTCTTCCTATACCTTTATACAGGAGCCAACCGTTGTTAATCCGTGATGAACCCACACTTTTACTGTAGCGTATACGCGATCGCGGGCGAGAATACGCGTTACGCGAGAGCGCGTAAAAATCGTCATGTCTGGAACCTTTGTGCGTATGCAAGCTTACAAGTTGAATTCAGTATTTGCCAGGTAGCGGCTAAACATTGCAGTTTTATTCTGTAGTTTTATCCCAGTTTTGTTGCTAATTTTAACAGAGCAATCGTCAAAGTTTTTGTAAGGCTGAGTGGCAATGATTAATTGACATTCCTCGTGAAATAATCCGTGAATTATACGATCTTTAGCTTCTTTTCGTTGTTGAAAGGGAAACCGTTTAACAACTCGCGTCCGGCGCGTCTGCGTGGTTTACTTCGCTCGGGCAGCTAAAGCTGCCCTCGCGAAGTAAACCACGCAGACGACGCGGCCGCATCGTTGTTAAACGGTGATGAACAACGGTGAAACATGATTGAATCCCTAAGTATCTTCTTCACCTTGGCAATAACCGCCTTACGTATCTCTTAGACGGAATGTTTGTTGGCTTTAATTCCTTACGTGAGTTATATCTTAATGATAACAGACTAGTACCCTTATCGACGGGAGTATTTCGTAACTTAGTCACACTTTTGGTCATATCCCTCAAAAACAACAGATATATATATTAAAAAAAAGATCAAGATCAAGGATGTGTACGGGTGAGATTTTTTATTTATTTAGGTCTATCATTAATGTACTATAAACATGATAAAACCTTGAAGATCAAGGATGTGATGGGAATATAATGAAATTGTTAAAGTGAATCGTATCATAGAAAATGATGAAGATCAAGGATGTCACGGATAACATCGTTTATTTAGGCCTATCAGGGATGTTCTATCAAAGAAAAATCGAAGATCAAGGATGTGATGTTGGAAATATTAGGAAATCATTGCTGAAAGTCTATCATATGAAAAGATGAAGATCAAGGATGTCACGGATGAGATAAACATTTATTTGTCATTGATGTCCTATAAAAACTCGAAGATCAAGGATGTGATGGGAATATTAGTAAATTGCTGAAAGTCTATCATAATTATGAAGAGATGAAGATCAAGGATGTCACGGATGAGAGTATCATTCATGTGTCATTGATGTCCTATAAAAACTCGAAGATCAAGGATGTGATGGGAATATTAGGAAATTGCTGAGAGTGAATTGTATCATATGAAAAGATGAAGATCAAGGATGTCGCGGATAATTTATATAATTCATTTTGATGATAACATAGACACGCAGATGTTGAAATATTCTCATTCGCGCTCAACTAACCGCGATATACAGCGTGTAGGCGTGCGCGACACTGACGCTGCACAAGTCGCGTAGTGGCTAGCGTTCAATACTCGCTGCGTTCGACAGGCTATTAAAGTAAACAAAATAAATTATTAAAACAAATGCAAAGATCAAGGATGTAAACGCACTAAGCTAGAGATGAAATTGTTATTTTATTCAATAGAAGCGCGAAAGATCAAGAATGGGCAAAAAACATGGTGCTAGAGGTGAAAATGCTAAGAGCGAATTGTATAATAGATATAAAAAAAAAAAAGATCAAGATCAAGGATGTGTACGGGTGAGATTTTTTATTTATTTAGGTCTATCATTGATGTCCTATAAAAGCTTGAAGATCAAGGATGTGATGGGAATATAATGAAATTGTTAAAGTGAATCGTATCATAGAAAATGATGAAGATCAAGGACGCCACGGATAACATCGTTTATTTAGGCCTATCAGGTATGTTCTATCAATGCAAAATCGAAGATCAAGGATGTGATTATGGAAATATTATACAAATATATACTGCCATGAGAGGTTCTGGTTAAAACTATGGGCCCGAAGTGAGATCAATAGTACTATTTTCCTGAGGGGTGCAGCACTTGCACTTCCTCACAGAATAGTGCGTTTATTTTTGATCATGTGACACACTTTTAACCAATCTATGAACAAGAATCTATGAATGAAGGATATAATAGGACATCATTGCTAAAAGTCTATCATATGAAAAGATGAAGATCAAGGATGTCACGGATGAGATAAACATTTAAACTCGAAGTGAATCGTATAGAAAATGATGAAGATCAAGGATGTCACGGATAACATCGTTTATTTAGGCCTATCAGGGATGTTCTATCAAAGAAAAATCGAAGATCAAGGATGTGATGATGGAAATATTAGGAAATCATTGCTGAAAGTCTATCATATGAAAAGATGAAGATCAAGGATGTCACGGATGAGATAAACATTTATTTGTCATTGATGTCCTATAAAAACTCGAAGATCAAGGATGTGATGGGTATATTAGTAAATTTCTGAAAGTCTATCATAATCATGAAAAGATGAAGATCAAGGATGTCACGGATGACAGTATCATTCATGTGTCATTGATGTCCTATAAAAACTCGAAGATCAAGGATGTGATCGGAATATTAAGACATTGCTGAGAGTCAATTGTACCATATGAAAAGATGAAGATCAAGGATGTCGCGGATAATGTATATAATTCATTTTGATGATAACATAGACACGCAGATGTTGAAATCTACTCATTCGCGCTCAACTAACCGCGATATACCGCATGTAGGCGTGCGCGACACTGACGCTGCACAAGTCGCGTAGTGGCTAGCGTTCAATCCGCGCTGCGTTCGACAGGCTATTAAAGTAAACAAAATAAATTATCAAAACAAATGCAAAGATCAAGGATGTGAACGCACTAAGCTAGAGATGAAATTGTTATTTTATTCTATAGAAGCGCGAAAGATCAAGGCTAGGCAAAAAACATGGTGCTAGAGGTGAAAATGCTAAGAGCGAATTGTATAATAGATATATAAAAAAAAGATCAAGATCAAGGATGTGTACGGGTGAGATTTTTTATTTATTTAGGTCTATCATTGATGTCCTATAAACATGATAAAAGCTTGAAGATCAAGGATGTGATGGGAATATAATGAAATTGTTAAAGTAAATCGTATCATAGAAAATGATGAAGATCAAGGATGTCACGGATAACATCGTTTATTTAGGCACATCAGGGATGTTCTATCAAAGAAAAATCGAAGATCAAGGATGTGATGATGGAAATATTAGGAAATCATTGCTGAAAGTCTATCATATGAAAAGATGAAGATCAAGGATCTCACGGATGAGATAAACATTTATTTGTCATTGATGACCTATACAAACTCGAAGATCAAGGATGTGATGGGAATATTAGTAAATTGGTGAAAGTCTATCATTATGAAAGGATGAAGATCAAGGATGTCACGGATGAGGGTATCATTCATGTGTCATTGATATCCTATAAAAACTCGAAGATCAAGGATGTGATGGGAATATTAGGAAATTGCTGAGAGGGAATTGTATCATATGAAAAGATGAAGATCAAGGATGTCGCGGATAATTTATATAATTCATTTTGATGATAACATAGACACGCAGATGCTGAAATGTACTCATTCGCGCTCAACTAACCGCGATATACCGCGTGTAGGCGTGCGCGACACTGACGCTGCACAAGTCGCGTAGTGGCTAGCGTCCAATCCGCGCTGCGTTCGACAGGCTGTTAAAGTAAACAAAATAAATTATTAAAACAAATGCAAAGATCAAGGATGTGAACGCACTAAGCTAGAGATGAAATTGTTATTTTATTCTATAGAAGCGCGAAAGATGAAGGCTGGGCAAAAAACATGGTGCTAGAGGTGAAAATGCTAAGAGCGAATTGTATAATAGATAAATAAAAAAAGATGAAGATCAAGGATGTGTACGGGTGAGATTTTATATTTATTTAGGTCTATCATTGATGTCCTATAAAAGCTTGAAGATCAAGGATGTGATGGGAATATAATGAAATTGTTAAAGTGAATCGTATCATAGAAAATGATGAAGATCAAGGATGTCACGGATAACATCGTTTATTTAGGCCTATCAGGGATGTTCTATCAAAGCAAAATCGAAGATCAAGGATGTGAAGATGGAAATTTTAGGAAATCAGTGCTGAAAGTCTATCATATGAAAAAGATGAAGATCAAGGATCTCACGGATGAGATAAACATTTATTTGTCATTGATGTCCTATAAAAACTCGAAGATCAAGGATGTGATGGGTATATTAGTAAATTTCTGAAAGTCTATCATAATCAAGGATGTCACGGATAACATCGTTTATTTAGGCCTATCAGGGATGTTCTATCAAAGCAAAATCGAAGATCAAGGATGTGAAGATGGAAATTTTAGGAAATCAGTGCTGAAAGTCTATCATATGAAAAGATGAAGATCAAGGATGTCACGGATGAGATAAACATTTATTTGTCATTGATGACCTATAAAAACTCGAAGATCAAGGATGTGATGGGAATATTAGTAAATTGGTGAAAGTCTATCATTATGAAAGGATGAAGATCAAGGATGTCACGGATGAGAGTATCATTCATGTGTCATTGATATCCTATAAAAACTCGAAGATCAAGGATGTGATGGGAATATTAGGAAATTGCTGAGAGGGAATTGTATCATATGAAAAGATGAAGATCAAGGATGTCGCGGATAATTTATATAATTCATTTTGATGATAACATAGACACGCAGATGCTGAAATGTACACTGCAAAATTCCTGGCGACAGAGTGACTACATCGCACTTGAACTCTGAAGTCACTACCGCCGTCACTCCAGAATAACCTACCCTATGGTGGCCGACAGAGTCACTACAGGAGAGTGACTACATCGGAAACAAGGCAGTAGGGTATTATGCAGCAGTGTCATCACGTAGTGACTACAACTGCTAGCCTCCGATGTGTTACCTGCTCGATGCCGCATCGGCGACTCATGATGTACACCACCGACTAGATTCCGACAGTGGTCCACATCTTGTAGTCACATCAAAGTGACATAGGGCCTGCACTTTGGCTCGACATTTGAAAGGGGTGTGAATTCATTTTTGGATACGCCCCTATTATAATTAGGTAATACTCGAACACATTCCCTATATGTATATACATGTCCCACATGTAGCAAATCTGTCTGCTTTATCTGTATTGTGCCTTTCTTAAGCAAATAGTTAAACACGATTTCATCAAACATTATAACAATAGCTCTTTTACAGTGTGCAATCATCCCGGGCAATAATTGGGCAATAATAGAGGATGTGCGTGAAATTATTGATTAGCTCCATACAAAGGATTTGAACCGGTGTCCTTCACCGTAATCATGGCGCAATGCAGTGCATTCAATCAAACGTTGTCGTCAACCTATTTGATCCTATAGTGCATTTGTTATGTGTGTGAGACGAGCTGTCGCGGTAGATTGCAATAGCTTGTAATCATGCTTTTGTTGAATGAATTTGAGTACTCCGCCATATTTACGGTATGAACGTCATAATCTAGGTGATTATTTGCATTGGATGTCTTGAATACGCTGGCGAAGTTGTGTAATAATCGGATTAATGCTATAACAGTAGGTGAATACAAGTTTTGAATATATCGCGTTGCAAAGCCCCATCCCAGCGAAAGTGAAAAAAAAAATCAAATTGTTACTTTTATACATTTTTTTAATGAAAAAATGGCAAAAAACCAAGAAAACGGCAGTATCGACGAAGTTGAAGCCCCATTCAAATAGGCCTACATGTAGCTAATTTATATATACTGTCAGTATTTAAATTCAATCAGTTCAATTCACGCCGAGTGTCCTTGACAGGTTTGACTCTGCTTCAGCGGTCATGAAAGAATTCAAAAGATAACCTCTGCCCCAACAATCCCAAGCAATTGTCTGAAACTGCTCTTCGGATGATGATAGTCATATAAAAGATTATTACTGACTATATCATTGGAAGACTGAGTTCCGCAGTCTAGTACAAAATCTGAATTTTGATGATTTTTACGATCGTCCAGATGAAAAAATCACTGAATGGGCCGTTAGTTCCCTCCACTCCTTACCCTGGCAATATGAATCAAAGAAAAATAAAGAAAAAATTAAATAAAACAAGAAAAAAAAAAAGAAGAAAAAAAGAAACAATAAAAGAAAAACAAATATGAAAAGTTCGAACAATATTTGGTTTATAAAATTAATGTGACCGTGATGAGGCTCGAACTCACCACCTTCCGATTTAAAGTTCGAAGCGCTCGTGTACCAAATTCTGACGCCTTACCAAGTGAGCTGTGCTCCTGAGATACGAAATAAAAATAAAATAATACACTGTATACCTGCTTGTGTCGGTAATTGATTTGCTCAAATTCCATAATGGTACAGTGCAACAGAGCAAAAATGCCAAAAATTTAAAAGCTATATAATTTATGAACAATATACACTACACATAAAAATACTAATACAAGGGAATTTCAACATAAGAATCCAAACAATTAAGTACCGACATGCACAGCTTTGTCCTTATATCACATTTGGGTTTTTAACAAAATGTTATCAAACCTCTACTGTGATTGGCAGCTGCACAAGGCATCTCTTTGATAGCTGATAATGGCCATCCATTCAGCAAGTGGCTACTAACTGACCTTGACAGGCTTGAATGAGCACTGTCATCTGCTACAAAACCATCACACTCTAGGACCTGGCACGGAATAGGCCTGGAAGCGGCACTAGAAATTAGCATGAAGCCGCATTCATATGTAAATAGCGTATTGTTATTTAAATTTGCGCCCAGACGTATTGAGGGCGACAGTCATGTTATCCAGACAGAGAATGTCTTGATGCGCCAGGCATGTCAAATTGCTGAGTGAATGTGTATAAATCCCCTTTCTGTATAGGTAATAAGCTAGTATATTTCGTGTTCCAGTTTGTTATAACCAAAAAATAAGTATTATATTAAATATATTAAGTGTATAAACTTTGAAGTTGACGTGAATTTGAAGTGCAGAGCTCCAAATCTAGCTAAATCGTGTAGTGTGAAATTATGCTGTGTGACCCCATCTGCGTGGTAGAATTATATTCATAAAACATTGAATTTAACATATAATATGGGCAGCCAACCACGATTTATCAGCATTTAAAAGATATATTAATTAGCAAAGATAAATAATCAATAATACAAATGTCAATTTAACTAGTAAACAAGTCTGAAATCTTAAAATGTTGCCACGTGATTTCCCGAACACATGATATTTCAACACGTGACCATTATTCAGATTTACCGTAAGTATTTAGAGTATGGTACACGGCTTGCAGGCAACAGTGTATTTCTTTACTTCCGTATAAAATCAATAATTCATGCAGGGAGCCAAGTAACACTCTGTCTGCTTAGTGCAGATTGTATTTTATTTTACTTGAGAGCATAATAGAAATACATAAAGACGAATAAGGCGCCATGATGGAAAGCTATGGAAGGTCAGGTCGGGTATCAAAGGTTATTTTAACTTCAAATACTACTTGTGTTTCACACCTTGCCTCTGTCACGTATTTCCTTCATATTATTGACTTCAAGTCCTAATTTTGACTTTGCTATTGCAAAATGTCATTTCATATCAAATTAGTAGACTTTCTTTGAAAGAACATATCATTGGTGCCTGATGGGAATACCCGTCCGCCATTTCATTAAACTGGATCGTTTTCGCGTGATTTGCGCCCAGATGTATTGGGGGCGCGCTATACTCTCATTGAACAGGCAAAGTTCGCAAAACTAACAACGTTGTTATTTGCCAATATTAATTAACATGATCCAAGGGGTCGAACATGAATTATTCATAACGGATCGATAACTGGCCTCACTTTCTAGCTAGTAAACCAGCGGAATTTTCCATAGGTTTTGCGTTGCTAATAGAACAACCGTGAATTTAGTGTCACCCCCTTGGACCTGGTCGCCTATATTAATTTACTAGTCAACATTTGCATAGGAACCGCATAGTCGGAGGTAAGGTTTATTATTGATTAGGCGCGGATTCTAAAAGTACAGCTCCTATGCGTGTGTAGCAAAAAATTGGAGTAGAATGTTTGGAATCATGTAACTAAAATACTACTATTCTGCAAAATGTGCTCTTACCAATTTATAAAGCATTTCATTAGCTTTAATTTGACATATTGTTTGACATGTTTGGAATTATGGTAAATCATTAAATAAAATATTTATTAATTAATCAATTATGTCAATTAATAAAAAATTTAATGCAAATATGCATATTTTCTCTGACAGAATTGTAGGATTTGACAAGAGCCATCTTTCTTGTAAGTTTGATTCTTATAACATACCGGTATCGTATTGCGTCCCGTTATAGTTGCAGAAAAATTCGCGTGCAGGACACACATACGCACCCCCCCCACACACACACCCAGAGGATCGTACCGCTTTACAATCGTATAACATTCATTGGCGCTAGTAGTAGTAAATTCCAATTTTCTTTGCTTTACCTCACTTGTTCTGCTCAAAATTAAAAGGGACATATCTGACAGTAAAAGCTTACATTTTATGGAAATTATGTTTAAATTTGCTTAAACAGCACAAAACAGATAAAGCAGACTAATGTACTATACATAGTCCTATACATGTATGGTATGCCAGGGACTGTTTAAGAATATGTCATTAGATTTATGATATTTACTTCGAGGACTGTTATATATCAAAAATGTGAAAAATATCAAATTTTAATAATTTGTCATAAAATTTGTATTATATCGTGAATTCCAAACAATGAAATTTATTTGATATCAGAAAGACATTCTTCGTATTCAGAATGCAATTCGATATGTCTGATGTGCTCTGATGTCCCACAAAAATACTATCGAAACGCTCAAAACGCTCATTCCAGATCCCTTAAGGGCTGGGGTATGAACGTTTGGACAGTATTAGAGTCACGCGGTAGCTTGACCAGCAAGTTTTAAAAAAAACGACTGATAAAGAAGAATAAACAGATGCACCGCGGGACTATATTTACACGAAACAAAACGCTATTGTTCTATGATATTTTTCGCTGGGTACAAAATATATCTAAAACCATGCTAAATCTTATTTACTGTCCAAAGTGTAATATTTTAATAACTCATTAATTCAAAATGTTACACCAATCTTACAGTCAATCCGATTGTTTGATAATAAACAAACATTCTTGCTTCATTTCACGCGGTATTTTATAACCAAAATTAGTGGCAAATCATAGCTAATCATACTGATATCCAGAATCTTTCGACACTGCTACAGCCATACATGGATGTCACTGTCGCACTACCTTTTGAGATTCACTTCCAAATATACCCAGGCATTTTCCTGGATACCCTCCATACAAATTCTGGATCCCATTCGCCAAAAAATCAAGTTTTTCACAATTCTTTTATTCTTTCCGGACCACAGCATACATTCATATTAATAAATACTCCACTTTTACACGTCGTTATATCGAGACGTCCCCGTGGTGAAGCGGTTAAGGCCATGGACTTCTAATCCATTTATGACTTTTTGCTCAAGTTCGAAACTTCCCACCACCTTTTTTTTCAATGTTTTATTAACCAATTTATTGTCATAAATCCAGAATAACACCATTTTGAACACCCATTGGTATGGTGATATTATTTTTTTTTCATCAAACAAACAATTTATCAGTGGCTCTGTTCACAGCTCAGACTGAAATTATATTTGGAATAAATATTATAAATTGTCACAAATTAAAATCACAAACCGCGAAAGATCGCCAACAACTGCCGCTAAATATTGATATCCAACTAGATTTCCCCACAGGGCTATAAAGAACCACAAACCGCGAAATTTGGATATCCAACTACATTACCCCGCAGGGCTACAAAGAATCACACACCACGAAATATGGATATATCCAACAAGCTTACATTATAAATTAGCTCCCGATAGAGGGCAGGGCTTGATAAGGGAAATTCAAATCACAAACCGCGAAAGATCGCCGACAACCGCCTTTTAATAGGGATATCCAACTAGATTGCCCCGCAGGGCTACAAAGAACCACAAACCGCGAAATTTGGATATCCAACCAGATTGCCCGTAGGCCTATCTATTATAAAGAACAACAAACCGCGAAATATGGATATACAACAAATTAAGACCACAAACCGCGAAAGATCGCCAACAACTGCCGCTCAATATTGATATCCAACTAGATTGCCCCGGAGGGCTACAAAGAACCACAAACCGCGAAATTTGGATATCCAACCAGATTGCCCGTAGGCCTATCTATTATAAAGAACCACAAACCGCGAAATATGGATATCCAACAAATTAAGACCACAAACCGCGAAAGATCGCCAACAACTGTCGCTCAATATTGATATCCAACAAACCGCGAAATTTGGATATCCAACAAGCTTAAACTATAAATTAGCTCCCGATAGAGGGCAGGGCTTGATGAGGTAAATTAAAACCACAAACCACAAAAGATCGCCGATAACAGCCGCTTAATAGGGATATCACACTAGATTGCCCCGCAGGGCTACAAAGAACCACAAACCGCGAAATTTGGATATCCAACTAGATTGCCCGCAGGCCTATCGATTATAAAGAACCACAAGCCATGAAATATGGATATCCAACAAATTAAGACCAAAAACCGCGAAAGATCAACAACAACTACCGCTCAATGTTGATATCCAACTAGATTGCCCGCAGGGCTATAAAGAACCACAAACCGCGAAAGTTGGATATGCAACTAGATTGGCCCGCAGGGCTACAAAGAACCACAAACCGCGAAATTTGGATATCCAACAAGCTTAAACTATAAATTAGCTCCCGATAGAGGGCAGGGCTTGCTGAAAACAACAAACCACGAAAGATCGCCGACAACCGCCGCTTAATAGGAATATCCAACTAGGTTGCCCCGAAGGTCTATACAAAGAACCACAAACCGCGAAATTCGGATAGCCAAGTAAATTGCCCCGCAGGGCTACAAAGAACCACAAACATCGGAATTACTCTCTGTGTCTCTCTGGCATTGTCAACATTGGGTGTGTGTTGTTCATATTTACATTTTCTTTACATATTTACGTTTATTAAAATGTATATTAACATTACAGTCACGCGTGACGAGCAAGTTTTAAAAACAAACGACTGATAAAGTTTTGTTTAATTTATTTTTTATTGTCATGAATCAAGAATAGCAATCTCAAACATCTATTTTTCGTTTTATTTGTTTTATGGAGCACTTCGTAACTTGTTGACTTTCCAAGCTAGGAGCTGATTGACTACATTCATAAAAAGAAAAGAAATCTACCAAAAAAACGTTGACAACGTAAAGAAATCAGCAAGTTTAAAAAAACCCACCTCGGCTCACTTTTTGAAACTTGGTCCCATTTTGAACACCAACACCAAATTACTGTTTTTATTTTATTTCAACAGAATACAGCGTTTCCAACAAGATTACAAGCCTACTTGTTATTCGTTTAATTCAATCATTAATCATGATTATTATAAAACAAAACACAATAGAATATTGGTTTACCATGCAAGAACAAGATAATAACCTTTCAGGTCGTTTCATTTGCACATTAAATATACATATACTACTGGAAATGTTTTAAATTTATATAAATATGATAAAGTTTAAATCAGTATCTTTTACAAATGGGACCAAGTTTCAAAAAGTGAGCCGAGGTGGGTTTTTTAAACTTGCTGATTTCTTTACGTTGTCAACGTTTTTTTGGTAGATTTATTTTGGGACATCAGAGCACATCAGACATATCGAATTGCATTCTGAATACGAAGAATGTCATTCTGATATCAAATAATTTTGATTTTTTGAAATTCGCAATTTAATACACATTTTATGGCAAATCATTAAAAATTGATATTTTTGATATTTAACAGTACTTGAAGTAAACTTTATAAATCTGATGATTTATACTTAAAGTGTATGTAGGTGGGATGAAAAGCCGACGATCAATTGAAAATTTTGACCTCTAGTATTGAAGATATGGATTTTTTTCCCAAAACACCAAAAAAATTAGGTCTTTTGGGAAAAAATCCATATCTTCAATATGAAAGGTCAAAATTTTCAATTGACCGTCGGCTTTTCCTCCCTGCTACATACACTTTAAGGGCTGGGTATGAACGTTTGGACAGTATTTATTTTGGGACATTAGAGCACATCAGACATATCGAATTGCATTCTGAATACGAAGAATGTCATTCTGATATCAAATAATTTTGATTTTTTGAAATTCGCAATTTAATACACATTTTATGGCAAATCATTAAAATCGATATTTTGATATTTAACCGTACTTGAAGTAAACTTTATAAATCTGACGATTTATATTAAAAGTGTATGTAGGTGGGATGAAAAGCCGACGATCAATTGAAAATTTTGACCTTTCGTATTGAAGATATGGATTTTTTTCCCAAAACACCAAAAAAAAAAAATAAGGTCTTTTGGGAAAAATCCATATCTTCAATATTAAAGGTCAAAATTTTCAATTTACCGTCGGCTTTTCCTCCCTGCTACATACACTTTAAGAATATATCATTAGATTTATATAATTTACTTCGAGGACTGTTATATATCAAAATTTGAAAAATATCAAATTTTTTTTTTAATTTGTCATAAAATTTGTATTATATTGTGATTTTCAAAAATGAAAATTATTTGATATCAGAAAGACATGCTTCGTATTCAGAATGCAATTCGATAGGTCCGAGGTGCTCTCATGTCCCACAAAAAATACTGTCGAAACGCAATAAACGCTCATTTTAGATCCCTTAATTTGGTTAATTTTCTTTGTCTTTTTTTTCTTTTCTTGTTTTATTTATTTTTTTCTTTATTTTCCTTTGATTTATATTGCCAGGGTAAGGAGAGTAGGGAACTAAAGGCCCATTCAGTGATTTTTTGATTTTTTTTTTTTCATCCCGACGATCGTAAAAATCATCAAAATTCAGATTTTGGATACTAGACTGCGGAACTCAGTCTTCAATGATAGTCAGTAATTTTTATATTTTGGACATTATTATGACTATCATTTGAGGACTGAGTTCTTATGATCCGAGGAGCAGTTTCAGATAATTGCCTGGGATTATTGGGGCAGAGGTTATCTTTTGAATTCTTTCATGACCACTGAAGCATAGTCGAACCTGTCAAGGACACTCGGCGTGAATTGAAAGACCATGTCACTCGCCACAAAAGAATGTCAAAGGTCATAAAAGGCCTATGGCTGATTTTGTACCTTTCGTCATTGTCATAGATGTGCTATACATAGCTTGCTAGTGTAGTGGTTCAGCCGAAAGCCGTGTGTCTAAGACAAAAAAATAATGCATTTACGTGAGTCTGTAATTTATATACCGGTACTGACAGTATATAAATTAGCTACATGTATTTGAATGGGGCTTCAACTTTGTCAATACTGTCGTTTTCCTGGGTTTTTTTTTTTTGCCATTTGTTTTCATTAAAAAATTTATACACGTAACAATTTGATTTTTTTTTTTTTTTTTTTGGGATCACTGAATGGGACTTTGTAGCGCGGATTATTCAAAACTTGTTTTTACCTACTGCTATATAGTATTAATCCGATTATTACATAACTTTGCCAGCGTATTCAAGACATAGGTTATGTAAGGGATAAACTGTACATGGGTATAGGGTATAGAGGCCCTGCATGCTTTTATCGATTTGCTCCAAACAAAGGATTTGAACCGGTGTCCTTCACCGTAATCACGGCGCAGTCCATTCAATCAAATGTCGTCAGTGTGCGAGACGAACGATGTATAAATCTGGAGGTCACATCATCACTTATCATGCTTATTGTAAAAAGTTTGTCCAATGCATATACTGTGTGTATTGTTCCCGGGTATTGTCAATGCAGTCAAGCAAACAGGTATTATATTTTGAAAAGGCCGCTATAGTATATTCACAGGGGTGTCTCGAATGGCCAATCATATGGGACATAATCAAATTGCAGTGACTGCTTCCTTTGTTACCACATGTCAGTCATCTTGTGATTATTGGACCATGTAAACCTGCAAAAAACGAGCCAAAGTGCAGGCCCTATGCTTCCGTAGCCAGTGCCCCATGCGTCGCCTGCTCGATGCCCAGTCGGCGAACTTCAAGGTGACTACGCTGCCGAAAGGTCGTTGACCGAACCCTGTTATGAGTTCGAACACTCTGGGGACGCGCGCGTATATCTACCAAGTACGCGCTGATGATGACAAATACGCGTATCATGCTTGTTTACTGCTTGTATACGCTCATGAATGGAATGAGTTGGTTTTATAATTAATTGATTGATGCATGCTGTACAGTGGGTCTGTGGTTCTACTGCCGTCTTTGTTTTTGTTTTGTTTTTATCGTGCTTTTGCATTCTTTATCATTTATATTTCAACTGTGAGACTTCCGATTCATTTTGTTTCATTTATTTATTGTTCTCTTTTTAATATAATATTTTAATTCTTTTCGTGCTGCCTGTTTAATAATCTCATCAACTGTGTGTGTTTTATTTGCAGTTCTTGTTCTTGGTTTATTTGTTTGTTTCATTTCAAACATTTTTATTTTGTCTATTTGTTTGCTTGTTTTCCCACAAAACCTATATCATTGCTTTGTTTACTTCAGTGGTTAGATGACATGTTTTGCTATCAATAGGCCTACATGCTTCTTATAATATTCCTACTTTTAACTTCTTTATTTGCAATTTTTCTCAAGTTGCTTTCTTTAGAAGTGTTTCTTTGTTTCTTCCATTCTTCGTTTATTGGTTTCTTCCTGTTTATTTATTTCTTATCTTTTTATTCATTTAGTTATTCAAATAACCACCAATTAACAAAAATGTATTTTATTCATCATATTAGTTTATTGAATTATACTTTGTTTACTGATCATGTTTATTTCTTTTACTAACAAATTTATTTTATTCATCTAATATTCCCCTTATTTTTAAAGTCCAACATGCAATTTACCCTCTCTAGCCCCCTAAAAAAAGCAAGAAATAAAGAATTTTATTTGAATAAATCAAGAGAATATAAAAAATGTGGCAACAAAAGCAAAACCGGCAACCCAAAACCCCGGTACTGAGCACCCAGGTCCAGTCGCGTAGTCACACCGGTGTGACTCTCCTGCGAAGTCACCGCGCCGCGAAGTCACTCTGTAGAAACCTAGGAGGCTGGCTACCCGGCTATTTCGGACCGGTGATATGGAAAACCTAGGTGTAGTTTCCGATGGAGTGATATTCTGGTGACATCGGCGTCACACAGATGAGAATCTTGCAGTGTACTCATTCGCGCTCAACTAACCGCGATATACCGCGTGTAGGCGTGCGCGACACTGACGCTGCACAAGTCGCGTAGTGGCTAGCGTCCAATCCGCGCTGCGTTCGACAGGCTGTTAAAGTAAACAAAATAAATTATTAAAACAAATGCAAAGATCAAGGATGTGAACGCACTAAGCTAGAGATGAAATTGTTATTTTATTCTATAGAAGCGCGAAAGATGAAGGCTGGGCAAAAAACATGGTGCTAGAGGTGAAAATGCTAAGAGCGAATTGTATAATAGATAAATAAAAAAAGATGAAGATCAAGGATGTGTACGGGTGAGATTTTATATTTGTTTAGGTCTATCATTGATGTCCTATAAAAGCTTGAAGATCAAGGATGTGATGAGAATATAATGAAATTGTTAAAGTGAATCGTATCATAGAAAATGATGAAGATCAAGGATGTCACGGATAAAGTCGTTTATTTAGGCCTATCAGGGATGTTCTATCAAAGAAAAATCGAAGATCAAGGATGTGATGATGGAAATATTAGGAAATCATTGCTGAAAGTCTATCATATGAAGAGATGAAGATCAAGGATCTCACGGATGAGATAAACATTTATTTGTCATTGATGTCCTATAAAAACTCGAAGATCACGGATGTGATGGGAATATTAGTAAATTGCTGAAAGTCTATGATGAAAAGATGAAGTTCAAGGATGTCACGGATGAGAGTATTGTTCATGTGTCATTGATGTCCTATAAAAACTCGAAGATCAAGGATGTGATGGGAATATTAGGAAATTGCTGAGAACGAATTGTATCATATGAAAAGATGAAGATCAAGGATGTCGCGGATAATTTATATAATTCATTTTGATGATAGCATAGACACGCAGATGTTGAAATCTACTCATTCGCGCTCAACTAACCGCGATAACCCGCGTTTAGGCGTGCGCGACACTGACGCTGCACATGTCGCGTAGTGGCTAGCGTTCAATCCGCGCTGCGTTCGACAGGCTGTTAAAGTAAACAAAATAAATTATTAAAACAAATGCAAAGATCAAGGATGTGAACGCACTAAGCTAGATATGAAATTGTTATTTTATTCTATAGAAGCGCGAAAGATCAAGGCTGGGCAAGAAAACATGGTGCTAGAGGTGAAAATGCTAAGAGCGAATTGTATAATAGATATATAAAAAAAGATCAAGATCAAGGATGTGTACGGGTGAAATTTTATATTTATTTAGGTCTATCATTGATGTCCTATAAAAGCTTGAAGATCAAGGATGTGATGAGAATATAATGAAATTGTTAAAGTGAATCGTATCATAGAAAATGATGAAGATCAAGGATGTCACGGATAAAGTCGTTTATTTAGGCCTATCAGGGATGTTCTATCAAAGAAAAATCGAAGATCAAGGATGTGATGATGGAAATATTAGGAAATCATTGCTGAAAGTCTATCATATGAAAAGATGAAGATCAAGGATCTCACGGATGAGATAAACATTTATTTGTCATTGATGTCCTATAAAAACTCGAAGATCACGGATGTGATGGGAATATTAGTAAATTGCTGAAAGTCTATCATAATTATGAAAAGATGAAGTTCAAGGATGTCACGGATGAGAGTATTGTTCATGTGTCATTGATGTCCTATAAAAACTCGAAGATCAAAGATATTTAGTGTTTTAAAATTATGGAAAATTTGCTTTGTGTGGGATAGGTAACCAGAGTTGTTAATGATACGGATTTCTCTTTTTTGGAGTTTAAATAGTTTGTCCATTTTTGTAGAATTAGGAGAAGTCCATGGACAGTGGTTAAGGTCAAGGGTGTTGTCAGATATCGCCCATGCTATGTTGCTGTAGGATATGTAAGGCAGGATTAAGGTGTTGTAGAGTGAGAATAGTATATGTGTGGGTAAAATGTGACGAAGTTTTCTAAGAATCCCGATGTTCCTAGAAATTTGATTTGTAATTTTGTGGATGTGGTCTTTCCAGGAAAGATTTTTGTCAATTATTACACCTAGAAATTTTGTGTTATCTACAGGATGAATTGCAACGTTGTCTATCATAATGTGTGTTGGTGGAGTGGCGTGCTTTTGCTTTCGTTTTTGTTTGGTGAAATGGATGTAGTTAGTTTTGCTGACATTTAGGGATAGTTTGTTGGATTTGAACCAGTTTGAGACATTGACTAATTCTACGTTGAATGTGTTTATGAGAGTGTTAAGGTTTGGGTGAGATAAGAAGATGTTCGTATCATCGGCGAAAAGGACAAAAGAGAGGATTTTGGATGAAGTGGGGATATCATTAACATAAAGAAGGAAGAGCAAGGGACCCAGGATAGAGCCTTGAGGAATACCACAAGAGACTGGAAGAAGATCAGAGAAATGTGAGTCAAAGGACGTGAATTGATATCTGTTACACAGATAGCTAGAGAGAAGATTAAGGTGGCTGTGTACTCTCAGACATGCATGAAGTAAAAGTGCAATAACTTTGTAATTATTCGCGCAAAACATATAAAAGTATACATTTTTATGAAGGCAAGACATCAATAAATCTTAATATAAATACAGATTTGGGGTAAAAACAACAATTTTGAAGAAAATCACAAAAAAGTGAGTTTTTGGCAATATTTGTTAGGTACATCATAACAAAAAAACACTCTTTCCAAAATATTTTATTTTGTTTTTAGCTCAATCTTGAGGCTCCATTCCAAAAACGTTTTTTTTTATTTTTTGATATTGGCCTTATTTTTTGAGATATTGACCATATAAGGCATCAAAATGAACTTTTAAAATTCAAAACGCCTATTTGCACAAAATGATGCCCAAAATCGGAAATATAAAAAAATATAAAAAATGAGAAAACCGTTTCTTGAGTCGATCATGCTTTTTACGATGATCATATTTGCTTACCTATAGATGCTGTATTTATTGAGTTATCGTGTACCTAAATCGTCATTTTACCGAGAAAATGAACATTGAAATAATGGCCGTTGAAGTTTAAAGTGGTCACATTTTGCACTTTCATCGAATCTCACAGGAGAATGCGACAGTTTTCGTTTTTGTAACTTATATTACGTGAACATCGGGTAAATCCACAGCCCCTTGAGAAGTTTGAGCGAAATCCATTCATAACTTGATATTTAAATCGGGGAAAGAACTTGAAAAACCCACATTTTATCAGCTAAAACGGAGCCATTTGACCACTAGGTTTTTGTGAAATCAGTGCTTCCGTGGTGTTTCCATAAGATGCGCCGCGCATGCAGATAAGCGTCGCGTATGCGTCGCGTATTTGTGCGTTAACAAATTGCGCGATGCGCAACGCGATGAGTTGTTGCGCGCGTGTACCTTGCTGGTACAACAAAGATTTTCTTTCCTTTTCAATTTCAAACACGAGTGGAATAGTGAAATAAAATCCTTAAAATATTGCAGTTGGAGTTTACAAATCTGGATTTTCATTCCTTGTATTTATAAAAAACATAACAAGGTACAAACATATCATAAAAACTCAATTTTGAGAAAGAAACAATGGCTAGAGTACACAGCCGCGTTAAGGGCTGTTCCACGAATACCATAGTGTTAAAGTTTGGTAAGAAGAATGTTGTGATTGATGGTATCAAAGGCTTTGGAGAGGTCGAGGAATATGCCAATAGTGTGATGATTAAGAGCAAGAGAGGAGGAAATATTGTTGTAGATATCTAGAAGAGCAAGATCAGTGGAATGCTGTTTGCGAAAGCCATATTGATTGTTGTGAAGAATATGAAAGTGAGAGAGAAATTTATCAATCCTATTGTAAATGATGCGTTCAAGGATCTTGGAAAAGCATGGTAGAAGAGAAATGGGACGATAATTAGAGAAGGTGTGGGGGTCGTCTTTTTTGAAGACAGGGATGACTTTCGCAATCTTGAGGGCTGAAGGGAAGACACCTGTAGAAAGGGTTTGGTTGAAAATGTGGGCTAGGGGTTTGGAGATAAGGGGAATGATATGTTTAACAATGGTTGGGCTGATGTCATCGTAGCCGGAACTCTTGCCATTCTTAAACTTCTTGACAATGTCTAGGATTTCCCTTTCGTGGGTGGGATTGAGGAAGATGGAGGGGATACTAAATCCAAGCGAAGCAGAGCAAAAAATCATTTATGGGGAAACAGAAAAAGTCAATTAGGCCCATATCGTGCTTAGTTATCAAGGCAATCGCAAAGCAATTCACAGCTATATAATATAATTGGCGCATGGGTGGACAGAAGGGATTACACGCGCGAAACATGAATGCATGCAGAATACATGACTGGTGATTATGCCCTGGTACACTAACACAATATGAGCTAAAAGAAAAGTATTAAAATGATACAAAGTACGGCAATTAGAGAGTATTATGCTAGTTGACAAACATAGCTACATGTTGGCAAAGTGGATTACGACCAAAGCATATTGAACGCTAGCATAAGAATCAATAAAAACAACCAATTATGTGTTCAGTCAAAAAAGCATACACAATAGAAACTTTGAATACGGTAACATGAAAATTCAGATTGATGATAATTGCTGAAGTCAATAAACACAGTAGGAAAGTACTTTTATTTAGGTAAGAATATTTATTTAGGTCTATCATTGATGTCCTTTAAAAGCTTGAAGATCAAGGATGTGATGAGAATATAATGAAATTGTTAAAGTGAATCGTATCATAGAAAATGATGAAGATCAAGGATGTCACGGATAAAGTCGTTTATTTAGGCCTATCAGGGATGTTCTATCAAAGAAAAATCGAAGATCAAGGATGTGATGATGGAAATATTAGGAAATCATTGCTGAAAGTCTATCATATGAAGAGATGAAGATCAAGGATCTCACGGATGAGATAAACATTTATTTGTCATTGATGTCCTATAAAAACTCGAAGATCACGGATGTGATGGGAATATTAGTAAATTGCTGAAAGTCTATGATGAAAAGATGAAGTTCAAGGATGTCACGGATGAGAGTATTGTTCATGTGTCATTGATGTCCTATAAAACTCGAAGATCAAGGATGTGATGGGAATATTAGGAAATTGCTGAGAACGAATTGTATCATATGAAAAGATGAAGATCAAGGATGTCGCGGATAATTTATATAATTCATTTTGATGATAGCATAGACACGCAGATGTTGAAATGTACTCATTCGCGCTCAACTAACCGCGATAACCCGCGTTTAGGCGTGCGCGACACTGACGCTGCACAAGTCGCGTAGTGGCTAGCGTTCAATACGCGCTGCGTTCGACAGGCTATTAAAGTAAACAAAATAAATTATCAAAACGAATGCAAAGATCAAGGATGTGAACGCACTAAGCTAGATATGAAATTGTTATTTTATTCTATAGAAGCGCGAAAGATCAAGGCTGGGCAAAAAACATGGTGCTAGAGGTGAAAATGCTAAGAGCGAATTGTATAATAGATATTAAAAAAAGATCAAGATCAAGGATGTGTACGGGTGAGATTTTTATTTATTTAGGTCTATCATTGATGTCCTATAAACATGATAAAAGCTTGAAGATCAAGGATGTGATGGGAATATAATGAAATTGTTAAAGTGGATCGTATCATAGGAAATGATGAAGATCAAGGATGTCACGGATAACATTGTTTATTTAGGCACATCAGGGATGTTCTATCAAAGAAAAATCGAAGATCAAGGATGTGATGATGGAAATATTAGGAAATCATTGCTGAAAGTCTATCATATGAAAAGATGAAGATCAAGGATGTCACGGATGAGATAAACATTTATTTGTCATTGATGACCTATAAAAACTCGAAGATCAAGGATGTGATGGGAATATTAGTAAATTGGTGAAAGTCTATTATTATGAAAGGATGAAGATCAAGGATGTCACGGATGAGGGTATCATTCATGTGTCATTGATATCCTATAAAAACTCGAAGATCAAAGATGTGATGGGAATATTAGGAAATTGCTGAGAGGGAATTGTATCATATGAAAAGATGAAGATCAAGGATGTCGCGGATAAGTTATATAATTCATTTTGATGATAACATAGACACGCAGATGCTGAAATGTACTCATTCGCGCTCAACTAACCGCGATATACCGCGTGTAGGCGTGCGCGACACTGACGCTGCACAAGTCGCGTAGTGGCTAGCGTTCAATCCGCGCTGCGTTCGACAGGCTGTTAAAGTAAACAAAATAAATTATTAAAACAAATGCAAAGATCAAGGATGTGAACGTACTAAGCTAGAGATGAAATTGTTATTTTATTCTATAGAAGCGCGAAAGATCAAGGCTGGGCGAAAAAACATAGTGCTAGAGGTGAAAATGCTAAGAGCGAATAATAATTGATATATAAAAAAGATCAAGATCAAGGATGTGTACGGGTGAGATTTTATATTTATTTAGGTCTATCATTGATGTCCTATGAAAGCTTGAAGATCAAGGATGTGATGGGAATATAATGAAATTGTTAAAGTGAATCGTATCATAGAAAATGATGAAGATCAAGGATGTCACGGATAACATCGTTTATTTAGGCCTATCAGGGATGTGCTATCAAAGCAAAATCGAAGATCAAGGATGTGAAGATGGAAATTTTAGGAAATCAGTGCTGAAAGTCTATCATATGAAAAAGATGAAGATCAAGGATCTCACGGATGAGATAAACATTTATTTGTCATTGATGTCCTATAAAAACTCGAAGATCAAGGATGTGATGGGAATATTAGTAAATTTCTGAAAGTCTATCATAATCATGAAAAGATGAAGATCAAGGATGTCACGGATGAGAGTATCATTCATGTGTCATTGATTAGAGGTTAATAACTGCGCATCGGTTATTTGGAGGGCATTGTGAAAAATCTAAACATTTTGCCTTTGGAACCGAGTAATATCCCGAGGGGCGTAGCCCTGAGGGATATTCCGAGGTCCAAAGCAAAATGTTTAGATTTTTCACAATGCCCGACATATTACCAATGCAAAGTTATTAACCTCATTCATAACCGTCACTTAAACCTCTTCACCTTACAAAATAGCACAAAATATTGCTCAAAAGTTTATAAAAATAGAGGATTTTTACATCTTCCCTTTCCAAAAGACGATCAGGCTAAAACAGGACAACCAATAACAAAAGTGCGTATCACAATCTGTGCAAATATGGTAGCGCGCATTCCAAATACGGCAGCCAGCGCGCGCGCAGTTTGTTCGACGCACAACAACACGCAAACGCCGGTCAATTGTGTGAGACATTGGAACAATTACGCATTTTGCGGTCAATTGTGAGATATTAATGACCTCGATTTGCGTTCGCGTTTTCATAAATAACTAAATGTAATTGGATCGCACGCATCGCGTTTATTAATGAGGTTATGAATGTCCTATAAAAACTCGAAGATCAAGGATGTGATCGGAATATTAGGAAATTGCTGAGAGTGAATTGTACCATATGAAAAGATGAAGATCAAGGATGTCGCGGATAATTTATATAATTCATTTTGATGATAACATAGACACGCAGATGTTGAAATCTACTCATTCGCGCTCAACTAACCGCGATATACCGCATGTAGGCGTGCGCGACACTGACGCTGCACAAGTCGCGTAGTGGCTAGCGTTCAATCCGCGCTGCGTTCGACAAGCTATTAAAGTAAACAAAATAAATTATCAAAACAAATGCAAAGATCAAGAATGTGAACGCACTAAGCTAGAGATGAAATTGTTATTTTATTCTGTAGAAGCGCGAAAGATCAAGCCGGGGCACAAAACATGTGCTAGAGATGAAAATGCTAAGAGCGATTTGTATAATAGATATATATAAAAAAGATCAAGATCAAGGATGTGTACGGGTGAGATTTTTTTTTATTTAGGTCTATCATTGATGTCCTATAAAAGCTTGAAGATCAAGGATGTGATGGGAATATAATGAAATTGTTAAAGTGAATCGTATCATAGAAAATGATGAAGATCAAGGATGTCACGGATAACATCGTTTATTTAGGCCTATCAGAGATGTTCTATCAAAGAAAAATCGAAGATCAAGGATGTGATGATGGAAATATTAGGAAATCAGTGATGAAAGTCTATCATATGAAAAGATTAAGATCAAGGATGTCACGGATGCGATAAACATGGAATATTAGTAAATTGCTGAAAGTCTATCATAATTATGAAAAGATGAAGATCAAGGATGTCACGGATGAGAGTATCATTCATGTGTCATTGATATCCTATAAAAACTCGAAGATCAAGGATGTGATGGGAATATTAGGAAATTGCTGAGAGTGAATTGTACCATATGAAAAGATGAAGATCAAGGATGTCGCGGATAAGTTATATAATTCATTTTGATGATAGCATAGACACGCAGATGTTGAAATCTACTCATTCGCGCTCAACTAACCGCGATATACCGCGTGTAGGCGTGCGCGACACTGACGCTATGGATGGCGGAAACCTTCAAAATACGCCTAAGAATACGCCTAACCTTAGACGTCTAAGATGCAATCTTAGACGTCTAAGATGCATTCTTAGGCGTCTAAGATGCAATCTTAGCGTCTAAGAAATTTGCGGTAGACTTAAATCAACGAATCACGGGACCAGAAATCCCAAACAACCAATCATCTTAGGCGTATTCAATTATTGACCAATGAAATCTTAGACGCCTAAGATTTTACACGCCTAAGAATTCTTACACGTCTAAGATTGATATTTTAGTGATGGACGGTATCACCAATGTGATTTTCTCTGAGGACTTGCAGCAAAATTGATTAATTGGTTTGATTTTATTTTCGTTGGTTTGGTGTGCTGTTTTGGTGTGGCTAGTAGTAGTCAGGTATTAATGTTGATGAACATGATGACGGCGACGACGACGACGACGACGATGATGATATGATGATGATGATGATGATGATGATTATGATGATGATGATGATGATGAAAATTAATACACAAACAACAAAGAGGAACAAACATGCCTAGCATATATTTATATACCTCCATGATTCTATTTTTAACATAGAAAATTTGACCTCTTGTCTTCTTGCACTTTGCAGACTGAAATTATGCATATCTGATCTCTTCAATTATAAAAGACGATTTGGCCTTGGCCCGGGGGCCTTGATGAAAATATGTCACACGCTGTTCGAATTATAAAGACATAGTTGGTTGACCTTATAATGTGTGTGCAGTAATAACTTGACCTCTGAACGTATTGGATATAAACGCATCATACCCTACACAGTCAGGTTAACTTTCTTGTTGAATGGAGGTATCGAGGTCTCTTAACTGTGTATTTTGGCTCAGTCATAGCATACGTGTTAAGAAAAAACATACATGAAAAGTGAGCAGGGTGACACCATAGACACGTGCTCTTTGTTTAAACATAACAAGTAACATGAGTGGCAAACATTTATGTTTCATATTGCTTGCAACCCCCTCCCCCAATCAATGTTGGAGCCAATACTAGTCCGTTCCTATCTCAGTATCAAAACAACATTGACTAGGTGGGTGCGGGGGGGTGAAAATTTCATACTAAATTTAATCCTCATCACTGCCATCATCATCACCACCACGACTCTAATAATCATCTGACATCATTTGTATTATCCATCATCATCATCATCATCATCATCATCATCATCATCATCATCATCATCTCATCATCAACAACAACAACAACAGCAACAACAACACCATCATCATCATCATCATTATCATCATCATTTACACTATAGCTACACAAATAGAAATCTTACATTAACTGCAAGTCATCAGAAAAACAAAATATTTAAAACAAATTGAAGTTTTATCAGTTTGCAACAACAACATCAACTGCTAGATTATGTTCAAATGAAAAAAAACCTATTATGTAAAAAAATACATTGTTCCGCCTGAGTTGTCAAAAAGTGGCTGAAAAGAACAAAACAATGGGCCATTGTGCCGAAAGGTGGGAGAACATGTACCCTATCCCCCTTCCACCCCATCACCCCTTTCTCTTTGGGATTGACGCGGGTGGCTATGGAGAGAAAAGGAGTTTATTAAAACACACCACCCAGCCATTGTTCGAAATATTCTCTAACGCACAGCGTCCGTTGTACGTTTTGATACCGTCCATCACTAGTCACGGTCAAATGGTCAATCTTAGACGTGTAAGAATTCTTAGGCGTGTAAAATCTTAGGCGTCTAAGATTTCATTGGTCAATAATTGGATACGCCTAAGATGATTGGTTGTTTGGGATTTCTAGTCCTGTGATTCGTTGATTTAAGTCTACCGCGAATTTCTTAGACGCCTAAGATTACATCTTAGACGCCTAAGAATGCATCTTAGACGTCTAAGATTGCATCTTAGACGTCTAAGGTTAGACGTATTCTTAGGCGTATTCTTAGGCGTATTTTGAAGGTTTCCGCCATCCATATGACGCTGCACAAGTCGCGTAGTGGCTAGCGTTCAATCCGCGCTGCGTTCGACAGGCTGTTAAAGTAAACAAAATAAATTATTAAAACAAATGCAAAGATCAAGGATGTGAACGCACTAAGCTAGAGATGAAATTGTTATTTTATTCTATAGAAGCGCGAAAGATCAAGGCTGGGCAAGAAAACATGGTGCTAGAGGTGAAAATGCTAAGAGCGAATTGTATAATAGATAAAAAAAAAAGAGGAAGATCAAGGATGTGTACGGGTGAGATTTTATATTTATTTAGGTCTATCATTGATGTCCTATAAAAGCTTGAAGATCAAGGATGTGATGGGAATATAATGAAATTGTTAAAGTGAATCGTATCATAGAAAATGATGAAGATCAAGGATGTCACGGATTTGGGGTGACTGGGTCGATATTGAGTGTTGTACCGATTGTAATCCCTGGACTTTATCCTGATGTATTTGAAATATCTGAGGTTTGTGTTGGTATTCCTATGGTCAGACGTCCTTCAGTCCTCTACAACACGAGCTCTGAACAAATTATTTATTCGTACATTATAAGTACAAACTCAATTTGTGTTTAAGACTGAACAAAGGCAAGCATCAGTACGCTCAACTTTTGCAACTTTCAAAATCATAGGTAACTAATAATTAGCTCGGTATTTTTCCATCATTGTATTTATAGGATTAAATTTGCTTTGTTTCATTCTGGTAGCAGGATTTTATATTAAGATTTTCACAATTGCTAGAGAAACAGCAAAACGGACAGGCAAAAACACAAATCAAAAGAAAGAACTTCGCATGGCCATGAAAATATCGGTTTTAGTTTTAACTGACTTCGTGTGCTGGGTTCCTCTGATTATAGTCTGTATGCTGGCACAGGGAAGCCTGATTATTGTGAAACCTCATGTGTATACGCATGGACTGTTGATTTCATTTTGCGTATCAACTTTGCTCTCAGTCCATTGTACACTTGCGGACGTCATATCTACTAAAATCAAGTAATCCTGTAGATCCTCATAGATACCCACAATTCCGCCCTGGTCCGATACTCTATGAACTGTGCTAATATGCCAGGGAGAAGGCAAATGAATATAATTTGAAGCTGTGCATTGGATATACAGACTATGAGAAGGCCTTTGACTCAGTGGAACATACAGACCTCTTTACAGCACTATGTAAAGTTGGAGTCAAAGAGGTCGACAGAAGAGGAGGTGGCGTGATGACATTACTGCCTACATGGACAAGAAATGCAAGAGAGACAGAGAACAGTGGAAGAATCATGAAGAGGGCGACGTCCAACAATGGTCGAACACAGCCTGGTGAGGTGAAGTGAGAAACTATGATTTATAAGTATAATGGTATATGTTTCTAAAAATTCATATCAGTGTTATAAAGTTACTCACCTGAACTTGTTGATAGAAATCGCACGAAACATGAATGATGCACTTGCGATAAAATAAAGTAGGCCTATAGAATATCCCAGCAAACACAGAAACGTTTTTAAAACGTTTTTAATAAGTGATATTTTGGGTTTTGGTTTAGGTAAAAACGTTTTAATAACATTAAAATGTCGGGTTATATAAAGGTCATGAAATCGTTTTAAAACGTTTTGTATGAAAATACACTACAACAATATTTTTAAAATGTTTTCGAAATGTCATTGTAAACTATTTTTGCAAACATTTTGGCCAAATATTTTGTCAACACTTAAATAACATTATGTTAAAATATTTGCACCCAGCAAACACAGAAAATGTTCTTAAAATGTTTTTTACAAAAAGTTTCAATAACATTTAAATGTCGGGTTATATAAAGGTTGTGAAAACATTTTAAAAACGTTATTGTAAATATTTCGGGCAAACATTTTTTGCAAAATATCTTTCAACCCCAAAATAACATTCTGTTTAGAATGATTTGTACCAAGTTTTCAAAAATGTTTTTGAATGTTATTAAAACGTTTTTATACCCTTTATATAACCCGACATTTAAATGTTTTCTGTAAAACATTTGTGTTTGCTGTGCAGTAAATTACCAACAAATGTTATTTAATGTTATGAAAACGTTTTATACCATTAAAGGAGGATTTCGTGATCCTAGCATCCTCTTTTGATGACATTTTTTCAGTAGATATCCACGAAAAAAGCTTATTTCCAAAATTTCTGTTGATTCCGATTTTGCGTTTGCGAGTTATGCATGATTATGTGTATTACACTGCTCCATAAAAGCTCATAGACAATGTGTTGTAATTTCGTTCTGGTGCACCAGAACGAAATTCAAATTTGGCGATATTTTTCTAAACGAATTAATCTGCAAGAAATATTTGGTACATAAACATTATGTAGCCAGAGGTATCCAGTGATGTAAAAATCTCAACTTTTTTTGGGAAAAGTGGGGGATGAGGCTGTGGATCACGAAATGCCCCTTTAATGTACCCTTTATAACACGACATTTAAACGTTCTCTGACAACCTTTTATAACCTTTTGCGAATGATGTCGAAAACGTTTTGTGTTTGCTGGGATATTGTCAAGATATTAATTAATGTATTACCGATGAATAAAAAGTACACCAATCATCAACAGCAACAGCAATTTAACTTTAAAACAGTAAACCAAGTGGCACGATGCAATTTTCTTGTGTAAGTGGGTGTGGAGCTATTCATTAATCATTGCAATTATCTGACACAAATTTACGTAATCGTTTATAAAATGTATTTGTAAATTATGTTTTACAGGTCATGTAATTTATTCACGCTTTAGCCGTTTCCTCTTCCGATCGGAAGACTTCATCAGTAAATGCGCCGAACCAACAACACTCCCACTCATAATCTCCAGGGTGTTCAGTTCTTTGTACTGAGTAGCTGATCAGATACATGATTTTAGTCTTCCGATCTGAAGATGAAACGTCTAAAACGTTAGTAATGTAATGGAAGTCCGATAAGCCTTTCAATAATTATTTGCAATGTACAGTGTTTAATACTGTCTAGTGTGTTCATCTAAATATTGTGGCGGAAATGGATATCGACGAGAGAGGGCCTCCTTCAGTCACGTGGTTTCATTGGCTATATAAGCAGCTATAAGCTGAGTGCAAGAGCACTCATGGCCAGTGTCCGGCAAGGCCCGCAGAGCTGGCATAGTATTTGTTCGCACAGGTAAATACTTAACCCGGTTTGCAAATAAGCTCTTCATTTATAGTTTGTGATCCTCATGCAGGTATGGGCATTGGCTGTAGACTCTCTTTTTACATTACTGTCATGTGGTATATCACCCAAACCTCCACGTGGTGTCGGATGGATAACGCAAACTTGGGCAATGGGGAACAGGCTTGGATGCGAGGAAGTCAAGCTAGCGGAGGATCATGTAAAGTTTTGACCACGTTCTAGCCCTTCCTCGGCTGACTCAGCCTGGTGTGGCTCTGAAGAGATACCGTTTGTTTTTTAAGAAGACTGCAAGAAAGATTACATTGAAATCACCGTACGAGTTTAAGAGAGCAAGCATATACAACGTGGAAGCAAGCTGAAAGGAAATAACTCAGAAAGATGCTGTGAAGCATATAACGTTTTGTGACTGAATGAAGATATAGGCCTACAGGTGCAATTTGACAAAGGAGTGAGTACTGGCGCAAATAACCTGTTGGGTTGAAAGCGCCATTTAAATCTACAAAAAACGAAAAAAAAACCCACCTCTTGGCCAGTTCGCCAGGTCGGCCGAGCCAGTCCGCCCGGGCCGGACCGTCTGTTCTTGTCAGTCAGACCAAGTGTGGCCAGTCTGTCAGTAGCCGTGAATGTGGTTGCCGGTTGATGACTAGTTACTGAGCCTCTCTCTCGCTCCGACCCTTCCAAACCGTTGCTCTCCACTCCTGATTCTATTCCGATCTCGTAGCTTTTCTTTGACGCTGTTAAAAACACTAATTTATTTTACTTTAACATAAGTTTTGAGAGAGTCTGCTGGTGAGGGGTATGTGCACTAGCGAGGATAATTTGCCTGTCATAGATGTTCGATTTATGATGGCTCCTCCTGTGTTCTTGCTCATCACTGGCCGGCTCTTTCATTGATGCGATGGCTCCGTGAAGGAGTAAATGATTACTCCTAGTATTTGCATGTGATGTGAAATGTCAACACCGCACACATGTGATCGCGAAGTAATGCTTTGTACTGGAGCAATGATACATTTTTTAAGGCGACTCCGGATTTCTAACTACAATGTTATACAGGCTACCAGTATAATTTATGATACAAATGCTGTTAAAGTTAAAAAAAATTAATATCACAAAGCATGAAAACAAGTATTTTTAGTATATAATGTGTTTGATATGCCAAAATACTTGTTAGAGATATTTTGGACGATTCAGATAATTCTCCCAAATTTGTGTTATATACGAGTGATAAAATTATATAAAGATTATAAAGATTATTGTTTTTAAGGAAACATCATTTACTCCGAATTTGGACCCGGTGGAGCATCGATTGAATCCGAGAGCGGTGTGTATCAGCATCGGTGAGGATAATGTACCATCAGCCATTCGTATCCTCCCGCATGCTCTTGCATGTCGTTGTCTGGCTCTTTTGGTGATCCCGGCTCCGACTAGGCGTAAATGATTGATCCTTCCTGAGTCTGAACGATTCAATTGCGTGTGATTTGGTCAGTTCTACCTGGGACAATCACCGCCCATTTACGCCCTGACCCGACTATTTACGATCCGGGACGTATCGGTTTGGGGAGGGGAGTGTGTGGCGGAAATGGATATCGACGAGAGACAGCCTCCTTTAGTCACGTGGTTTCATTGGCTTTATAAGCGGGGTGCAATAGCACTCTGGTCCAGCCTGTCTGTAGCCGTGAGTGTGGTTGGTCGGTGGTTGGTGACAGAGGTACCTGCTTGTCAGGCATAGTTGCTTTTGTAACAATCCAGCACAAATTCTTACTGGTTGCTCCAGAACTGTTGCTCCTGAACTTTGGCAAAAGAAGCAGTGATCGTTGCTGATATAACCACAGATAAAGCAAATCTGCATCATGAACACATAGAAGCAATGCCAAGCTTCAGGTAAAGAATGTTGCTGACCTCACACGTATCATCAACCATTTCACAAATCCGTTTGCAGATGAGAGTGACAACGTGATCAAGTTACAAAAGCAGTTATGCCTCACGAATCCAGTAAGACATCAACAGAAGCACGCGCATCGGAAAAGAATTAAACATTTGCTTGGCCAATTTGTTCAAGACAGCAGGAAAGGTGAAATTATTTGTGGGCTCCAATGAAGAAAGAAGCTGCACCTTAAGATGTGGTCATCAGCTGGTATGATAGTGAATGTCAAGATTGGCAATCACATTGTATAACTCGGGGAGGATAGGACACCCTTTGTTTCAACCGCCTCAGAGAGGCGGTTGAAACCAATGAAGGGCCTTTGTTTGCAGCTGTTGGTTCCTTGCTTCATGCTACATCCAAGAGTAGCTTAATGGCAATCCTTGAAAGAGTACCAAAGACAATATAATGCCTGAGGTGGAACTGTTGCACAAACTGATACCTCTGCCGGCAAATTTGTTGCAGTCATCGACGGTATCATTTTGGCAGGCATTAAAAAAACGACACTGACAAAACTATGGTTACTGTGATCATGGTGATGAAGTGCATTTGGTTTTCGATCGCTGTGACATCGGTGAGTCGCTGAAAAAATCAACGCGTAGGACGACTAGCTAATACCAAGTTTACCAATCCATTATTCGCCAAGGCAAGCTGCAGAGTCTGCTTGCTCATGTAAACACTAAAGATGTTAACTACATACCTATATAGCTAACAAAATCCTTCAGCATGCTATGGCAAATTGCAAGTGTCTTCTTGTTACTTGGCGAGAGCAATTAAAAGCCGTAAATAGGGAAGTTGGAGGTCTCTCAAGCTCCCAAGAAGAAGCAGACACATAGCTAATTGTACATTTTGTTAATGCCACAGCAAATGGTGCCTTGTCTGTCAAGATTTATTTGCCAGATGCACATTTATTTATTTATTTATTTGATCAGCTTTGTCATTTTAACATAGCTTTGCATTTGGCCTATTGCCTTTTTTGTCTAAGCGCGCGGTCAATTCGTATTGCCGTTTCGCGCCGTACTGAATCATCATCTACAACCCATGTTTAAGATCAAATAAAAACTCGACCGGGGTTGACCGGCGGTTGAAACGCGTTTCATTGTTTAGAACAATAGCAACCGGCTCCAGCCGGACGGAACCGCCCGGCACCGGCGGTCAACCGGCGGTCGAGATTTGATTTGATAATAGGTAATGTTGTTTGGAACATGATTATTTTTCATGTTTTTTGCTTGCTATCTTCTGAAGATAGCACTTAGGGCCTACGAAGAAAATAATTAATACTTCCGGCGGAATCTATTAAAAACATCTTTTCGTATATATTTTTTCTTTATCTTTATTTTTTTATGATTATTATTTTGACTATCTACTTAAGATAGCAATTTCGGAGCCCCAATCACGCCATTTAAAATTATAATTTCTCGAGCTTGCATCGTTTATTTCCGATCCTCGCATATATTAATTTGTGTTTCGCATTGTCTTACGCCCTGCTAGGGTGAAGCATATAGGCCGCCTCCTTCTTCATTATTTAATATAGCCTAATTGGCCGCTGAGATACTATGAGAGAGGTATCATGGGGACTTAAGTTGAGATTGCCCGAGTACCCACTGTGAACTCAGGTAGCACAGTGGTAAAGCTCTGGACCGGTAATCCAGCGACCGGGGTTCAATCCCCGCTGAGTCCTGATTTTTTCTCTCTCAATATTTTCATATGCCAGTTTGCTCGAGCCCCAATCACGCCATTTAAAATTATAATTTCTCGAGCTTGCATCGTTTATTTCCGATCCTCGCATATATTAATTTGTGTTTCGCATTGTCTTACGCCCTGCTATGGTGAAGCATATAGGCCGCCTCCTTCTTCATTATTTAATATATAGCCTAATTGGCCGCTGAGACACTATGAGAGAGTTATCATGGGGACTTAAGTTGAGATTGCCCGAGTACCCACTGTGAACTCAGTAAGCCAAGGCAATTAGCTCATATATCATTAAAAGGTTAAATTTCTCATAACAAGCTGATTTTTTCAGGATAGGTCCAGAAACATGTGTAGAATCAAATTCCAAAAGTCCCGAAAATCCCCTTGTGCTTCCTTCAAAATCCAAAATGGCGTCCAAAATGGCCGCCATTTTCAGTTTTTATCATAACTTTGCCCCCAGACATGTTAAAATCACAAACAAAGCATCTAAATATATATTTCGAGGTACAAGGAATGTTTTAAAAACATTTGCAAAAGGTTTCAATGATCCTAAGTAGCCAAATTCCAATATGGTGGACAAAATGGCCGCCTTTTTAGTAAGTAAAATTAGTTTTCAACCAGACATGTGTTTAAGATGTGTTAATTGGCATTGGAGAAAGTTCAAAACTCATGATTTGTAAGCAGCCTTGTAATGCACATCATCCAAATTCACTACCATTATTACCATCATTATTTTACAATATTGATACAGTGCTTTTATCATGTGTACAATACAATAGTTACCATTATTTTCTATTTGCCTCCAAAAGAGCTGAGCTCATACCAAGATGGCTTAAGCCTATGTTCACATCGGTATCCCCGTGATGTAATGTAATCAAATGGTACACCTTAAACTTGATCAACTTGCACTGTGTTTTCGGCATTAATGTTCTTCAATGCTGGTTCAGTCTCCTCATTGTCTCCAACTAGTACAGGTGCTGTGTTGCTGCAAGACTGACCACAGCATTTGCTGCACATCAATGTACAGAAGAGTCTCAAGTTTCTTGCAGCTTCATGTCATGTTGTTGCAGCCATCTTGTTTGTATCCACATGATATCATGTTGAGCAATGTGTCTGGTGCAACAGCGAGTTCTGTTTCAACTGGAACAAGAATTCCATCTTGTGATCTCCATCCCCAGTCAGTTGGACTTAGGTTGTTCCCCATCCATTCTTGAACCGTGAAAAAAGTGCCATATCCATCAAATGCTTTAGCATGTGTGATGTGTAATTCTGACATATGCCTGCATAGGTGGAGGGATGTGGCCAAATGGCATGTCGAAGTAGGTAACCACCATCTACTACAAAGAGACAATTCTCTGGCAGCTTGGAATGCTCAGTGAACGATTTCAACAGAAGGCCCAGGGAACTCTTTGGCGATTTACGCATAAGGTCATCTTCAAAGAGAGAAGGTGGCTGAGGACCTAGTTCGTACGTAAAGAACAACGCTATCTCAGAGCTGTTGTTCAGTACACATGTGATTCTATTAAATAATAGAGTCGGATTCACTTCTTCTTCTTGTCCCCTAACTCGCACCATCTTGTCTTTTGCTCCAATCATAGTAACCTTGTCATTTCGGCGTAAGGCAATGTTTGTAAACTTCGTACCCGTTTTTTCTATTGCTGACTTCGTGCCAACTTCCACCGCACTATCACAGTTAGTGGATGAATCTGCTACAGTCCCAGTTGACACGTACCAGACGATCCAGTCCATACCCAGCAAAGGGGGATGTGCCTTCAACCAACCAACAAAAACTTTACGATCCCCTATGTTCCCGTATGAACACCCGTGAACTGCTCTAAAGCATCATAATCTGGGGCACATCGCGAAAGTGCGTGGACTCACTTGTACTGTCTGTGATGCCGCGACCATGTGTCATTCCCCCTGATGTCTTCAAAGTCCACAACAAAAAACTGCTCAATGGTTTGGTCAGAGAAGTTTCCACCCCAGAAAAAATCTAGACGTCGGATGGTGAAATATCCCTTTTCTGTGAACAGTTGGTACTCATCTGGGGGAATGTTTTTCCCCAAAGACTCCATCTGTTGTAAATACAACCTTGCAGATTTGGCATAGTGGAGATGGCCTGCAGCGTAGAAGTGAGGCATCATCTCTCTTATGCAGTAGAGGTGGAGCTTCCAATTCCCTGTTCTTTCAGCTCTAATGAAATGCCGAATATATTAAAGGGCCACATGTCTGATGTATTGCACCCACAGCTTCCCAATTCTGCTTTTACCTGCTTTGATGTCTCTTCACGCTATTACAGGCTGTGACACAGTATCAGCCATTTATCGTCGAGGAAAGCGCAAACCCCGAACAAGAAACATGAATATGACTTGTTAGATACCTTTACAAATGCCAGCAGCATGCATGATGAGGTACATCGAGCAGGGGAGAGCTTCATCCTGAAGATGTATGGGGCTAGCAATGGTTCATTGAATGAATACCGCCACACTGTATACAAACGGGCAATTGGTCGCAGTAACCTTAGCTCTTCATTTGAGCTCGCGAGTTTACCCCCCCAACTTGTGCTGCTGCAAAACAGCACTCATTCCGCACTTTCCTCACGGTTCAAGAATGGATGGGGAACAACCTAAGTCCAACTGACTGGGAATGGAGATCACAAGATGGAATTCTTGTTCAAGTAGAAACAGAATTCAATCAATCAATCAATCAATCAATCTTTATTTCATTCAAAATACAACAATACAATAACAGCAAAACAACACATTTGAATGAGGAGATGCTCAGAAGGCCAAAAAGGCCTGAACAAGCACCCCTTAACCTTAGCCTAAGTTTCTTAATTTGTCTAATAAAATACAATTACATACATACAAACACCCCCACCCTCTTTCATACATTCATGTAGAACGAACTAAGCAGGAAAAAATGATGAATAAAGAACATGCAGAATATAAATTAGGATTTCATAACATTTGCTCACGTACGTATATCGCACAAGAAAGCTGACATTTTGTGAATATAGTATAAATGCTATAAGAGATCAGTTAATTTTAATCGATTTTTTGTTTTAAAAGGGAGAAAAATAAAAATAAGTAAATCCAAACTAAGAGGTATTAAGTGTACATTTCTAGGTTTGTTTTAATTAGGGATCTAAAGAGTTTTACTGATGTAGCCGTTTTGGCGCATCTGTCAATCGAATGCCATTTTCTTGGCCCGGCGGTTCTTATTGTTTTGTTAGCAAACTCTGTTTTTGTAAGACAGATCTTGTAATCTTCAGCGTTTCTTGTGTGATACCTGAGGTGATTCCTCTGCTCAACAAAATAACTATTGAAGGCCTTTGGTAACTGATTGGTATTATACTTGTACATAAAAGTGCTTAGTTCGAGATCATAACTATCATAAACATTAAGCAAATTGTAATTCTTGAAAATAGGGCTGAGTGACTTAAAAGTGACTATTCGATATCATTCTAAGGGCTTTTTTTTTGAAGTTTGAAAATCTTTTCCAAATATTTTTGACAAGTATTTCCCCATGCTAAGATACCATAGTTTATGTAAGGAAGTATTAAAGTACAATATAGTGAATACATTATTCGCTCGGGGACAAAATGTTTCAGTTGGTTTATTACACCAACACCTCTAGATATATTCTTTGAGATGTTGGTAATATGAAATTTCAAGTTAAATTCTCATCAATTGTCACTCCAAGAAATTTGGTCTTATTCAACCTTTCCAGGATTACATTATCTAATATAATATTTTTAGTAACATTGTACAATACGTGTGATGTTTTGTGATTTGTACCAAGCACCATATAATTAGTCTTGCTTGCATTCACTGATAGCTTATTAGCCTTAAACCAATTATTTACTTCTTTTAATTCATTGTTGATAAGTTCGTATTTGGACACAATGTCCTTATGTGAATAAGTTATAGTAGTATCATCGGCAAACAAGACCAATTTTAGAATGGTGGAAGTATTTATGATATCATTAACATACAAAATGAACAATAATGGGCCTAGGATGGAGCCTTGAGGTACTCCACATATTATATCTTTATGTTCAGATTTACAAGAATTGTAATACACATACTGTTTTCTATTATGTAAGTAATCTTTAAACCATTTTAAAACGTTTCCTCTAAAACCATAATGTTCCAGTTTATGTAATAAAATACTATGGTCGATAGTGTCAAAGGCTTTTGACAAATCTAAGAAAATCCCAACAGTTGTCTCATTGTTTTCGACAGCATTACTAATTTTGTCAATAAATTCCAAGATAGCCATATAGGTAGAATGTTTAGATCTAAAGCCAAATTGCTTATCATTTAGAATTTCATATTTATCAATGTAATGTATGCATCTGTTGAACACAAGCCTTTCAAGTATTTTTTGAAAAGCATGGCAGAACAGAAACTGGACGATAGTTTGAGAAAACTTCTGGATTTTCTTTCTTATAAATGGGAATTACCTTTGCGATCTTTAACTCATTTGGTACTACACCAGCAGTAATAGACAGGTTGAATATAATAGTTAATGGAATCGATATTTCCTTTGCAATCCTTTTTACCACGTAATTACCAATAGTATCGTGACCAGCACTCTTGTTTTGATTAAATTTATGTATTATTTTTATAACGTCTTCATCAACAATTGGTTTCATGTACATGCTACTGCTTAATGGGCTCTTTAAATAATCATAGTACTTCTTGCCATTTGTTGTAATCTTGGAAGCTAATTTAGGTCCGATGTTAACAAAATATTTATTAAATTCATTTGAAATTTTCTGGGGATCTGACACCGTTTCGCCTTCATCATTTTTGAATTTAGCTTGCATATTTCTTTTGTTGTTACGTCCAATAATACTATTTATTGTTTTCCATGTTTTTTGTAGATTGTGTTTAACAGATTCAAATTTCTTTCGCTGTTGCACCAGACACATTGCTCAACATGGCATCATGTGGATGCAAACAAGATGCAACAAAATGACATGCAGCTGCAAGAAACTTGAGACTCTTCTGTACATTGATGTGCAGCAAATGCTGTGGTCAGTCTTGCAGCAACACAGCACCTGTACTAGTTGGGGACAATGAGGAGGAGACCGAACCAACATTGCAGAACATTAATGCAGGAGACACAGTGCAAGTTGATTAAGTTTAAGGTATACCATATGATTGCATTACATCACATGGATACCGATGTGAACATAGGCTTAAGTCATCTTGGCATGAGCTCAGCTAGTTTGGAGGCAAATAGAAAATAATGGTAACTATTGTATTGTACACATGGTAAAAGCACTGAATCAATATTGTAAAATAATGATGGTAATAATGGTAGTGAATTTGGATGATGTGCATTATAAGTCTGCTTACAAATCATGAGTTTTGAACTTTCTGCAATGCCAATTAACACATCTTAAACACTAAGTTAGGCGGTCATTTTGGACGCCATCTTGTATTTTGGCTTTATATCTAGGTATTGAAATCCTTCGAGTACATTTTGAATATATCCATTGTACCTCAAACCTATGTGAGATATTTTGTATATGTATTTAACAAGTCTGGTTGAAAACTAATTTTACTTACTAAAATGGCAGCCATTTTGGCCGCCATATTGGAATTTGGCTACTTAGGATCATTGAAACCTCTTGTAAATGTTTTTAAAACATTCCTTGTACCTCAAAATATATATTTAGATGCTTTGTGTGTGATTTTAACATGTCTGGGTGCAAAGTTATGATAAAAACTGAAAATGGCGGCCATTTTGGACGCCATCTTGGATTTTGGCTACTTAGGATCATTGACACCTCTTTCAAATGTTTTAAAACATTCCTTGTACCTCAAAACATATATTTAGATGCTTTGTTTGTGATTTTAACATGTCTGGGGGCAAAATTATGATAAAAACTGAAAATAGGTAGCACAGTGGTAAAGCTCTGGACCGGTAATCCAGCGACCGGGGCTCAATCCCCGCTGAGTCCTGATTTTTTCTCTCTCAATATTTTCATATGCCAGTTTGCTCGAGCCCCAATCACGCCATTAATAAGTTTACATAAGACAAAGGGTAATTTCTTGCGTACGGAATCATCATTGGGCTTTCTTTTGTTTTGTTTTTCAATACCAGCCATGTTTTGCATTTTTGTTTCTTATATTTTCCTTCATGTTCCTGATAATCTCTGCTATGTAAGTGCAGTTTTAAATTTTGGTCAGCTTCGTCATTTTAACATTTCTTTATAAATTTGCATTCGGCCGATTTCCTATTTTTTCTATGCGCGCGGTCAGTTCGTATTGCCGTTTTGCGCCGTACTGAATCATCATCTACAACGCGTGTTAGGCAATGTGTTTTGGAATATTATCATTTTTCATGTTTTTTGCTTGGTGGAATCTCTTGAAAACATCTTTTCGTAGCATTTGTTTCTTGATCTTTAACGATTTTTTACGATTATTATTTTGACTATCTACCAATGTCTACTGAAGATAGCAATTACGGCTAGTTTATATAAACAAAATGTAATTTCACCGTACTGAATCATCATTGTTTTTCTTTAAATACCAGCCATGTTTTGCATATTTGTTTCTTTTTTTCCTTTCATGTTCCTAGTAATCTCTGCTATATAAGTGCCGTTTTAAATATTGGTCAGTTTCGTCATTTTAACATTTCTTTATAGCTTTGCATTCGTCCTATTGCTTTTTTAAGCGCGCGGTCAATTCGTATTGCCGTTTTGCGCCGTACTGAATCATCATCTACAACCCGTGTTAGGCAATGTCTTTTATAGAACATTATTATTTTTCATGTTTTTTGCTTGCTATCTTCTGAAGATTATTATTTTGACTATCTACTGAAGATAGCAATTTCTGCGGGTTTATATAAGTCAACGGGTAATTTCTTGCGTATATAGCAGAGATTATCAGCATTACGTTTGGGTTTTGGAAAGAACCTTCTGTTAAATCTGTTAAATCATGCATGACTCAATTACAAATCTCTACATCCCTTTCTTCTTGTCTATTGATATTTTGAATAGTGTTTATCTTTCCCTAATAGATAGCGCCCTGATCGATTCTTCCTGCATATCAATATGCTTCATTTACATTACATTACAGAGATCGGACACTAATCCCTACCATAACAAACCATGTATAGACTCTACATGCAAATACAGGTGATATAACAGGTCTATATTCAGATAATGGGCCGCAATGCGATAACACATAGTACATGTATAGGCCTATGAGGCTAGATATAACACGAGTTTATTACCATTATTATTTCCTCTTACTTAATAAAATAAAAAGAAATCGATAGAATTAAAATTCTATAACGGTTTACCTGGGGTTCGAACCCACAACCTTTGTATCCATAGTCTAATGCCTACACGACTGTGATATGATTCGTTGTGCCAGAAAGGTGTTTGTTTATGATACTTATTGATTACGGAATAAACTGCATACACACAATATACTATTACTAGTATAATAAATACGAATATAATCCTAATCCTAACCCTAATCCCTAACCCTAACCCTTACCCTAACCCTAACCCTAACCCTAACCCTAACCCTAACCCTAACCCTAACCCTAACCCTAACCCTAACCCTAACCCTAACCCTAACCCTAACCCCCTAACCCTAACCCTAACCATAACCATAAGACCCTAACCCTAAGACCCTAACCCTGACAATAATGAACCTTGCCTCGGACTATGCGGTTAGTGATATATTGCGGCCCATTATGGTTGCAGAAAGAAATTACGCTGCCGGCGTCAGGTATAGATAGAATTTTTTTTTATGATGATGGCATGTATGATGCAAACTCATAGGTGTTGTGCGTTTGGCAAGTTGGGAGGGGCGGGGGTTCAAAATGACCCCATAGGATTATAAAATTGCTCAAATACCTCTTTCAAATATATCAAATTATTTACATAAATAAACAAAAATAAATAAATAAATAAATAAATAAACGAAAAAATAGAACAAATTGCAGCGTAACATTAAAATCATAAATTCACCATTGCTGGCAGGAGGACTCGAACCAACGATATTGACATTAGCAGTCTGATGCTCTACCATTGAGCCATGACAGCATCTAGTGATGAGGGTCGAGTTTTTAGCTTATACAGTGTTTGTCTGTGATAATACCGCCTCGTGAAAGAAATAAATATAAAATCTCAATTTTTAATTTAAATTTATTTGATAATTTTCTAACCTATATTTTCTTTAGAGCAGGGACAAATATTTCCCTTTTATCCAATTTGACCGCTAAATAAGAATCTATATACTTCTTTTATTACTAATTTAATTCCGCGATTAAGCAATATCAAAGATTAATGTCAAGCATCGCACAACAGATATTTAGTTAGCTTAGTAGTCTTGCACAGTGCTTTTTAACCGCGAGGTACCGAGATCGATTCCCACCGCTGCCTGCAAATTTTTTTAAAGACTGGGAAATAATAACTTGACATTCGCCGCTGACATTCGTACTGCAGAAGCGGAGTTATAACTTGTTAAACTTTGCTCCTTCCGTAAAAGGGGACATTATTTTGGCACTACATTATTTCTTTTTTTCCACATTACTGGTATTAAATATCAAATGGTCATAATTGGCGGTCACTTCAAATCATCCCCAACTGAACGAGGTTCAGGAATGTCCTCTCTTGAACAGGATTTAGCCAAAGCAAACAAAGACTTATACATACATAAGTATAAGCTTATTATCCTCTTCAATAATAGGATTAAAGATTGGTGCTTGACTGGAATTACGTGCTAGTGTCATTGGTTATTGTTAAAAGGCAATAAGGTGTGTAATTGCAATATCTCCTCTGAATAGGAAAGACTCTCTACATCGAACCATGGATGCTGATGGTTCGCAATACTGTTATTAGCTGTTATTTAGGGGAAGGTATCTTCCAACCCCAAATTCAAATGAGGAACATGGAGGAACAAATAAGAAACAAAAATACAAAACATGGCTGGTATTAAAAAAACCAACAACGATGATTCACGCAAGAACTTACCTTTTGTCGTATATAGGCCTAAACCCGCCGTATGATATGTTTACTATACCTACAGTAGATAGTCAAAATAATAATCATAAAAAAAAACAATTATTAAAGATAAGAAATATATATATATATATACGAAAAGATGTTTTTAACAGATTCCGTTGAATTGAAGGTATTAATTATTATCGTAGGCCCTAAATGCTATCTTCAGAAGATAGCAAGCAAAATACATGCCGCGCGTGGTGACACATAATTAAGATGGCAAAACAAATAATGGGTATACGGGTACTCATGCTTGTCGGCGAACTTTGAAAATGTCCCCTTTTGCATCTCATTTCACGAAATTTTCAAGTTAAAATCACCCCTATTTTTAGCGATTTCGTGATTTTTTTTTCTTTTTGCCCTTTTGCACCTTTTTTTCGCAAAAACGCGAACGGAATTTCTAACGCCTGACGCAATCGGCTTTGAGTCTAAAGGTCCGTTCAAACTACCACCGCATTTGCGATGCGTTGCTTTGCGATGCCGATACATCAATTATTTTTTGCCGCAACTCAACGCAACTCGTCGTATTTCCAAGTTAAAATGTATTTAACTTCATTGCGATATCGCAATAAAGTAGTTTGCAGTACGATGCAGTGCGGCAACGCACCGCATCCCAAAGCAACGCATCACAAATGCGGTGGTAGTATGAACGGACCTTAAGAGTCAGTTCACGACATGGCGTCAGCACTGTGGGTACAAAGCAGTTCTGGTAAAAATGTAAATTGGCAATTAACTAATGAACTATTCAGAAATTATGTATGACCGATAGCCTACTAATTACGACTTATTGTCATTTGACAGAATTACCTACGTGTAGCAGATGATCAAGTAAAAAATAACCATTTTCTGCTGCGAATACATGACAAGCGTACATCATTACAGCTGATGACCATGGTACATATATGTTGCCATTTTTGATGATCCACAATAAGACCAACGGTACCATCATACCTTAACATGATGAATGATTCAACTTTACTTACGGAAAGCATGGCCGAACCTTCAACACTTGCCAAGGCAATCATCTCCATCGTTGGCCTGGCTTTGATTGTCACCATTTTGGGCGGAAACGGTTTGGTACTTTTACTCCTCATCAGGTTCCGTCGGTTACGAACTACTACAAATTACTTCATACTAGGAATGGCAAGTGCTGATTTTACAGTAGGAATTGTGTTAATCGGGACGATTATTGTCAGATTCAATCCTCAATTCCTAACATCGCCAGTCCATTGTCTCGTATACTGGTGCAGCGCTATAGCCCCTTCAATTACGAGCTGCTGGGCTTTGTTTTTTGCCAATTTTGATCGCTATCTGAAGTTAGCATTCCCACTCCGTTACCATATGATTATGTCTCCAAAGGTAGCTATGTCTATCGTTGTTTGTATATATGTTTACACCACATTGGCTATTTATGTGTTCCCCGCGATTACGGGTATAAACACACTTAACAACGATTTTAACCTAACCTGTTGGTATAAATTATCCAGAGTGTTATCCCCGAATTACATGCAATTTCTTATATATGGCAACGTCATGCTTCCAATCATAAGTATCTGCTTTTTATACGGAATGGTCGTTCGCTTGGTTGTAGATAAATTACGACACGAAAACATTAAGTTGCGACTAAGGAGGGAACTAAGGAGCATCAAGACATTGGCCATCCTGCTAGGTCTCTGTGTTTTTGGGTGGTTTCCACTTTGCTCTGTATTGCTCATTGAAATTTATAATCCTTCTTACCAAGCCGGATTCGGTTTACGAACCATTGTTGGGTATTGTATGTTTCTAAATAGCGCACTTAATCCTATCGTTTATAGTTTACGGAGTGCACGCTTTCGTCAATGTGCTCGAAAACTGATATGTAGAGAGAGTCTTGCAGATGAATATTACGTTATGCTTCGGACGATACGACGGAGTGATAATACCGTGTACCCACAGTGACTGGGCGATCAATATGGTGGATCCGAGAACCAAATGTCAATTGCAATTGAAATAAAAACAATCGTGACCGTTACATCAAATGGATATGTCCCCCCCCACACACACACACAAATAAACTCCAGTCGGTTTATTGGGCAAAGTGACGAATACTAAACCGTCACTGATATGAACGGATTTTCGCCGATCCCGGATTATGAACGATCACAGCTTTACATGTTTACACTGCATACGGATTTGACAACCATGCAGTCATTAAGGGATGGTTTATAAATCATGTTGGATTCGTCATTATGAGTAATGCCTGCATTAAAATATGAAAGTCAAAATATGATTTTAAACCAAATCAAAAGGCATTCACTTTAATTGTGATTCTGGCAGTTTTGCGACATTTTCTTTTGATACAATTATGTCGACTTCATGTGTTACAGTTATCTACAAGGTGTATCAAAATGATTGGTACCCAACAAATTTGTGTAAATTTGTGACTATTTTTTCTTTTTTTTCAAAATAATAACACACTGGTAACAAAAGTTATGTATATTATTGGGGCAAGGAAAGCAATTACTACTCTGAAATTTCAGTGGCTCAAGACAAGCGGTGCAATATATATGATAGGAAATGAGGAACATCCTAGCGGTACCTCATTTCTTATCATAAATAACGAACCGCTTGTCTTGGGTCACTGAAATTCCAGTGTAGTAATTGGATTCCTTGCCCCTATATACATAACTTTTGTTACCACTGTGTTATTAGTTTTTGAGAAAAATGCAAAAATAGACACAAATTTAACGAGGGTGTAGTACCCCTTAAGTTATAAAATGTCATACAACTATAAATAATGTAGTCATTTCATGAGGATCTGATATTGAATTTGGAAGAAACAGTTGTTTCATTAGACAACAAAGCTGATGGGTACCAATCATTTTGATACACCCTGTACTGAAGACAGCTTAATTAAATGCGTAAGTTTTGTATTCGGATCCTGAAAGAATTAGATTGATATTTCATAGAATCTTGTAAATGTTAGTGGTGCTATCTACTGACGATCAAGTTTAAAAAATAGGCCTAGGCCTATGTGTTACGACATTTGGAAAAAATGTAGTGCGTAAACACATGTCGTAATAATAACGCGTTTCATTGCTAGTCACAGTCGAAGTTGTGCTTGGAGAGTGTTCCCATTCCAGATAAATACAGCACTAATTTTTTGGGATTGAAAAAATATGGACAAGTTCTGTAAAATAAAACATAGCTAAATCCTAATCCTTTAGTTAGTCCTAACTGGCAATAAAAGTAAAATTTCAATATTTGGCCAATTTCTTGAAAAAAGAGCCAAAAACATGCATTTTTGGCATGTTTTCTGACAATCGAGTCACAAAAATCAAAGACTTGTAACAAGTCTAAACATTCAAAATCTAGAGTAGATGCCGCAATTTTGCTCTAATTCCCACTTTTTTGTGTTACTATAATTAAATAATTGGTTATAAAAATGAAACATGTCTTTTCCAAAACTAGAATGCATAAACTGAGATTAGTCTTAGTACAAGTCTGTAGGCTTGATTGTCACAGCATACGAAAAACACCCTAAAAACATGTGTTTTTGGCTCTTAATTCCAAAAATTAGCCAAATATTTTTTTTTCTTTTATTGCCAGTTAGGACTAACTAAAGGATTAGGATTTAGCTATGTTTCATTTGGCAAAACAGGATAATATTTTTTTATCCCAAAAAATTAGTGCTGTATTTTTCTGGAATAGGGAGTAGTTAGTATTAACCTGATGTATTTTCGTCTCTTCAGCAGACAGCAAAACAAATATGAGAAACAGAATAATACACATTTTTGTTCAGAAACTGCTTTTTCCCACTGCTGCTAAATTGTAGCAGTCAGCACAACCACTCGAAACTAAAAGGGTTCACCCTTTCTATAGCCGATGATGAACCGCTGTCTGAACAACTTTAGTTTGATTTGGTCTAGACCCCAAAATAGTACAATTTACCGTCTTTCGGCATATTTTGGCTATTTTTTCGCTAGTTTAGATACCGAAATACCGTGACAGAATATTATTTAAAGTTGTGTAAGACGATATCATTTCTATCAATATATTTTCTGCTCGTAAAACATGTTTGTAGCTATAATCTTTTGGTATATTTGAATTTGTGTGTTTCTGCTATCTACTGAAGATAGCTCATATTGTGTGTTTCTGCTATCTCCTGAAGATAGCTCATATTGTGTGTTTCTGCTATCTACTGAAGATAGCTCATATTGTGTGTTTCTGCTATCTACTGATGATAGCTCATATGCAATGCATTTTGTTATGTTTATCCCTTGAATGAGATATATAGATAATATTATATTTTTTAAATCATGTTAGTGATGCTATATATATATATATGAAATTAAAAGTGGCAAGTGTTACAACATTTTCTTTTGCTACTGTGACATGTTGATGTGTTATTGCTATCTACTGAAGATAGCTCTGATTAGAATGCATGTTGTCATGTTGTCTCCTGAACGAGACATCGTATTTTAGAATCGTGCGGGGGTCCACTGGTGCTATCTCTACTGAAGGTCAATATTAAAATTTCAAAATTCTGAATGGTCTTATAGGGACGCCATCATATTTCAAGAGGATACGGCCAATTCGTTATTACAGTGGGAAAAAACCTACAAAAAAGTCAATTGTGGAAGAATGAGGAGGGTGACGAAACCAGGTATTTTACCGATACATTTACAAGGATAATTGTTAAATTGGAGACATCTTATACTTTCATTTGCGACGTGCCATGTCAAAAAGAGACACTTGGGCAGATTATCAATTTTGAGGTTTTTACATATCTTTTAGAGATCGATATTTTGCTCCACAATGTCATTTTCCCCAATGAAATCGGACATTCCTATAAGCGAAGTTATATTAGTATTGAGTTCGTATATTATGGTTTGAAATTGAGATATCGGTCTTTAAAAATATTATTGACAATGTTGAAAATAGGAATTACCTTGAAAAAATGTCTCAAAAATACAAGATACTAGTTATATTCCGGTCTGAGTATCAGACAATATTTTAAGCATTGATAACATCACAAATTCGAAATAAACCAAAATTGTGGAGGAAAAAAATAACCCGGGCAGATTTTTGGCTATGTCTCCTTTTGACATGGCACGTCACATTTATGGGAATGTTGTTTGTTCGTGTCGGGGTGTGTTTGTGCTTTTTGTATTATGTTGATCTAAATATAACGAAACATACACGAGAAGAAAACTAGATTACTGGGAGTAACATAACCTATTATTTGGTTGAAATCGGTCAAGAATTGGGTTTTAAAAAATGGGGAAAAAAACAACTCCTTTTTAAAGAGTTAATGAGCGTCTATAATGCGTTGCTAACGCGGGCGAGTAACGTTGATCGCACAATCGGCCACTGTGTAGGCCTACGTCCCCTAATGCTATTAATTGGAATGAATGTTATTTATAATTTATAATATCTCGGTTCAACCACGTTATATATTAATTTACATCACATTGGATTTAAGTATTTCATGTACATTTTGTATCAGATATATTGTACATAGGCCTATACGTGGTGTGATCAAGCAAAATCAGTTTGAAGTCGCACTTCTGAATACGAAGAGTGTCCTTCTGATATCAATTTTCGCGAGAGACATGGTGGCTATTTTTTTTCTAAGTCGCAATTTTCAGTTTCTAATAAGATTGTAAACAGCATTTGCAAAGCTATACATTTTGCAGAAAACCCATTGAATTTGAACAACCAGTTCAAAAGCTTTGTTTGGCTATACCGTATTTCAAAATCAATATTTCCCACTTCCGACTGATTTTGCTTGATCACATCACAAATTATGATATTAATATGATTATTTCGTAATTGGTAACATTATCTCGATGTAGGCCTACAATAATGCTACGTTATATTATTAAGGGAAGGGGTATGAACGTTTGGACAGTATTTATTGTGGGACATTAGAGCACATCAGACATATCGAATTGCATTCTGAATACGAAGAGTGTCCTTCTGATATCAAATAATTTTGATTTTTTGAAATTCGCAATGTAATACACATTTTATGGCAAATCATTAAAAATTTATATTTTTGATATTTAACAGTACTCGAAGTAAAATTTATAAATCTGATGATTTATACTTAAAGTGTATGTAGGTGGGATGAAAAGCCGACGATCAATTGCTTCGTATTCAGAATGCAATTCGATACGTCTGAGGTGCTCTCATGTCCCACAAAAAATACTGTCGAAACGCCATAAACGCTCATTCTAGATCCCTTAATTCCTTCAGCTTTATAGATATTTTTGCAAACGTTTTTTTATAGAATCATGTAGAATGTATTCATTTATGATGATAAATATCTGTCAAACTCATTCTTGAAGCCCGTCTGAACCCTTTTTCGCTTTTTAATATTATTATTATTATTATTATTATTATATTTGTGTATATTCTCAGTCATCCAGGTAAATAAAATATCAAGTTGATTTAATTAAAATCTAGTCAACTGGACTTACTATTTATTGACTGGCGACGTTTCACTGCTTCCTCAAGCCTCAGTTCTTCCTCAGTTCTGTGACCCCGTCACGGGTCACTGACCAATCGCCGCCGAAAAATCAGTAATCAGACCCGGATAAATCAGACGGCTTGAGGAAGCATCCAGGATAGGATGTGAAACGTCGCCAGTCAATAAATAGTAAGTCCAGTTGACTAGATTTTAATTAAATCAACTTGATATTATTATTATTATTATTATTATTATTATTATTATTATTATTATTATTATTATTATTATTATTATTATTATTATTATTATTATTATTATTATTATTATTATTATTATTATTATTATTATTATTATTATTATTATTATTATTATTATTATTATTATTATTATTATTATTATTATTATTATTATTATTACTTGAAATGGGTCCTTAGCAGTAAAATAAAACAAAATGTAGGTTAATAAAATGTTCAATTATTCATTGTAACAAGCAACGCAGAATCAAATTCACTTCAAGATCTTGCCTTCCACGCTCTTTTTACGAAGGATTTGTAGAATTTATCAAAGATGTGGTAGAAATATTCTGCCTGACTTATATTATCAAACATATTTACTCTTCCAAAGGTCATATGGTTCTTTACATCTAAGTTTATACCAGAGTTGAATAATTCCCAAATATCGATACCATTTAAATTGATTATCCCTTTCTCAAGTTTACTGTATTCATCAGCCTTGATTGTGTTGATTGAATGACATGTGATAATAATAGACGATGTCAAGTTGTCTTTTTAGACAAAATCGATACTTCATTATTTGACCAACAATTTGAGGCAAGAAGTCATGCATGTCAATAACATTGTCAGTCAGCTTAACAATTGTCCTAGGTACTATATTTATATTTATAAGTCCGTCGGGGTTCAAGCGCAAAAAAATTAACAATAGATGCTCTAACTAAGTAAGAAATGCGTTCATTCGTATGATTCATTCATTTCGCTGAACTGGTCTGTGGTTCATGGTTATATAGTCAAGAGTTCTCTTCCATTCTGCTGGACTGATGCTACAATATAGCTGACCTGGTGGTACAATATAACTGATGGTACAATATAGCTGATGGTAGTTTCAACAGGGATATGAGACAACTGTATACCGTTGCATTGCCCCGGATTTTGATTCGAAATTTATTTAGGCTTGCAAGACATTGCTGAGACAAACCGCTCAAAGGCAAACTTGACCAGGCGATCTTGGAACTAATCATAATGTGCATGTACATTCATGAATGATCAATGTGATACTAGACAGAAGCCGGTCATCCAAACAGCCGACGATCGTCGACTGTATTCGTCATGTTCTGATTTCAGGTTAAATGAAATGGTATAAGCTGATAGTGATATATAGGATAATTGTCGACGAAACAATATTCAACTCAGTACAAATAAAAAACTTTTTACTCTTCGCTACTTTTCTGCTCTTCACCGTTGGAAAGGATCAGCTTGGAGATGTTTTCAATAATTGATCCATTACTTGCCACGTAGAATCGCTCACTCAAACCTCCCTGCTGCGAACATAATATATTACTTATTGGACAGAATTGCTTATGGCAGCAAATTACTTCTTTCTACGAACATAGTTCTACATGACAGCTGATGATACGGCAACAACATCTGACTTCTCCCAAATCTGCTAGCATCCACGATAACACCAAGTCCAAAGGTGATGATCATGATGAACGATTCATCTTTGCTTACGGAAAGCTTGTCCGACTCCGAACCTTCCACACTTGCCAAGGCAATCATCTCCATCGTTGGCCTGGCTTTGATTGTCACCATTTTGGGCGGAAACGGTTTGGTACTTTTACTCCTCATCAGGTTCCGTCGGTTAAGAACCACTACAAATTACTTCATACTAGGAATGGCAAGTGCTGATTTTACAGTAGGAATTGTGTTAATCGGGACGATTATTGTCAGACTCAATCCTCAATTCCTAACATCACCAGTCCATTGTCTGGTATACTGGTGCAGCGCTATGGCCCCTTCAATTACGAGCTGCTGGACTTTGTTTTTTGTCAACTTTGATCGCTATCTGAAGTTATTATTTCCACTCCGTTACCGCGTGATTATGACTCCAAAGGTAGCTATATCTATGGTTGTTTGTATATATGTTTACACTACATTCGTTTTTTATGTGTTCCCCGCGATTACGGGTATAAACACACTTGACAACAATTTTAACCTAACCTGTTGGTATAAATTATCCAGAGTGTTATCCCCGAATTACATGCAATTTGTTTTATACGGCAACGTCATGCTTCCAGTCATAAGTATCTGCTTTTTATACGGAATGGTCTTTCGTTTGGTTGTGGGGCGAAACAAAAACAGTCCTAGTAATATGTTGCGACTAAGGAGGGAACTAAGGAGCATCAAGACATTGGCCATCCTGCTAGGTCTCTGTGTCTTTGGGTGGTTTCCAATTTGCTCTGTATTGCTCATTGAAATTTATAACCCTTCTTATCAAGCCGGATTCGGTTTACGAACCATTGTTGGGTATTGTGTGTTTCTAAATAGCGCACTTAATCCTATCGTTTATAGTTTACGGAGTGAACACTTTCGTCAATGTGCTCGAAAACTGATATGTAGAGAGAGTCTTGTAGATCCCAATCCCATCGCGGCTAAGATACGACAGAGGAGGAGGAGCACCGTGTATCCACTGGCGATCATCGTCGTGGATCCGTGCACCAAAACGAAATTGTATTTGACAGAATAATTGTGATCGTTACCATGGTTACATCAAATGGGTGTGCGCTCTCCCTCCCGCCAAAAAATCCAAATAGTGCCGGGATAATAGTGACGAATAACAAATCATTGATATAGGCACGTGATCGTGTAGTTTTATTGTATTTACCGATATTTTTGTTGTTTTTTCTTTTTTAAGGGGAATGGTGACGGTAAATTGGCCACGGTGTATTAAATTTACGATTTTGATTGGTCAAACAGTTGTACACAGCTTTAAATAAGCTGCGCGTAGCTACCTGCACGTTATGACCCTAATGGCTTGCCATACACTGAGACATACTATTTCATTATTTTATTATAAAACAAAAACATCAAATACTTGATTACTTGCCTACTGTAAATAATATTGGCCTAACTGGCTAATAAACCCAAATTATAAGCAATAGATTAAGGTGAGCAACTATTTGAAACTGTTGCGATTTGGTAGTCCACAGCATCTTGCGAATGGTAGTGAGCTATGGCAAAAATTGCATTGATCATTTCATAGCGAGTGTGTAGAAGAATTCAATTTTTTGTGTGGGATCCGGGATATGAGAGCACATCAGACATATCGAATTGCATTCTGAATACGAAGAATGTCCTTCTGATATCAAATAATTTCGATGTTTTTGAAATTGGCGATATAAAACACATTTTATGACAAATTACTAAACATTGATATTTGTTATTTTTTGTATTTAACAGTTCTGGAAGTAAAATTTATAAATCTACTGACATGTTTTTAAAGTGTATGTATCTGGGAGGAAAAGCCGACGATTATTTGGAACCTTTCGTATTGAAGAAGTTAATTTTTATTTAATGACTATAAGTCCTACACTTTTAAGAAATTTATGCATACACCAGAGGCCCGACCAGAGGCTCCGGAAGATTTTGAATATGGGGGGGAGGCAAAATTTTTGGCCTCCTCCGACTCGGCGCGAAACGCTGAAGGGGGTGGGTGAGGGAGGGGGTATTCCCGCGCGAAGCGCGGAAGCTTTTGAAATGCATACATTTTTACATGAATTGTACCTTACATTTTGAATTATACCCTACATTTATGAATTTTACCTTAAAATTATGAATCTGACCCTAAAATTATGAATTTTACCCTAAAATTATGAATTTTACCCTAAAATTTATGAATTTTACCCTAAAATTATGAATTTTACCCTAAAATTATGAATTTTACACTAAAATTATGAATTTTACCTCAGATTATTGGGGGGCTCTAGAGTACTTGGGCCCCTCACCAAAAATTATTGAGGGGGCTGGAGTGGCCCCGGTTCCGGAGCCACTGTACACCTTCGCTGGGATCACAGAATAGGCTTTTAACGATTGGTCACAAAGTGCTAACTATGGCTATCAGCTAGAGTATAGTTTAGTTTAGTATAGTATGCCATCGTCATGTAGGTTTATAGTTCATTGTCTGGCTATAAGCTAGAGTCTAGAGTATAGTTATATAGTTTAGTTTAGTATAGTATGCCATCGTCATGTAGGTTTATAGTTCATCGTCAGCTATCATCATTCATCACATTAATAAGAGTGTCCGCAGTATTTTTTAAATGTTGTTTTGAACACTATACTATAGTATCATGTTTTTGACTCTGTATTTAATAGACTTTATAGTATCATTTAGTCTGTGCTTCATTTTTTAATATCATCTTGGTACGATCATGGAGCATTGCGGTCTCTCCTCTTTTCTTGAGCATGTGAGAAAGTGAGAAAGCTTGCCGTTTTTTTAAATACTTTTTTGCTTATAATTATGGGTAGTCTCGGTCCCAGCCGATTTGTGCTCCTTCGTCACTAAGGTTTGTTTAGTGACGGAGGAACACAATCCGGCTGGGACCGAGACAAATCATATTGATAGTATTTTAATAAGAAAAAAAAAGGCGTTTTTAATATGTTTTCAGCACTGGTTCGTATAGTGTTTTAAAAACTGTTTATAATATTTGCATGAGTATACTTTACTAATTTGAATAGTAGAATAGCCATAATGCTGATATCAGCATTGACAAAGTAGAGTAGCTATCTAATGCTAATATCAGTATTGATGAAGTAGAGTAGCCATCTAATGCCGATATCAGTATTGACGAAGTAGAGTAGTCATCTAATGCTAATATCAGTATTGATGAAGTAGAGTAGCCATCTAATGCTAATATCAGTATTGATGAAGTAGAGTAGCCATCTAATGCTGATATTAGTATTGATGAAGTAGAGTAGCTATTTAATGCTTATATCAGTATGGATGAAGTAGAGTAGTCATCTAATGCTGATATCAGTATTGATGAAGTAGAGTAGCCATCTAATGCTGATATCAGTATTGATGAGGTAGAGTAGTCATCTAATGCTGATATCAGTATTGATGAAGTAGAGTAGCTATCTACTGCTGATATCAGTATTGATGAAGTAGAGTAGCCATCTAATGCTAATATCAGTATTGATGAAGTAGAGTAGCCATCTAATGCTGATATTAGTATTGATGAAGTAGAGTAGCCATCTAATGCTGATATTGGTATTGACGAAGTAGAGTAGTCATCTAATGCTGATATCAGTATTGATGAAGTAGAGTAGCTATCTAATGCTGATATCACTATTGATGAAGTAGAGTAGCCATCTAATGCTGATATCAATATTGACAAAGTAGAGTAGCCATCTAATGCTGATATCAGTATTGATGAAGTAGAGTAGACATCTAATTCCGATATCAGTATTGACAAAGTAGAGTAGTCATCTAATGCTAATATCAGTATTGATGAAGTAGAGTAGCCATCTAATGCTGATATCAGTATTGATGAAGTAGAGTAGCCATCTAATGCTGATATCAGTATTGATGAAGTAGAGTAGCCATCTAATGCTGATATCAGTATTGATGAAGTATCTGTCTACCGAATATATTAGTCTTTATATAACTCACAAGTTTCTTGTCATTTGATTGGCCAACTACTATTGATTATTTTTGCTATTATTAGCGGCCAGCTGCAAAGGATTATTGCACTCTGTGTCCGTGCAATAGTCATTTTTCCATTGCACAGACACAGAGCTACCATATAGCAACGCTGACAGACGCAAGAGGGTATAGCGCGAGGTTTCCACCTTGACTGGCCAATTATATATGGGGGTGTTGCTTCTAAAATAAATATGCATTTAGATATCATTTGATCTATTTTGTTTTCCTGGTGATTTATAAAATTAAGTGGAAGCAAGGAAACTTATTTATGAGTTATATAAAACAAATAAAACAAATATGGAATGTTTCCATTTGGCGAAATATAAACTGTTCCATTCAACGAGGCTTTGCCGAGTTGAATGGAACAGTTTATATTTCACCTCATGAAAAATATTCTTACCATTTTGATTGTGCTTAAACATTCAATATTTGTATATATGATGTAATAGCTACATGTATATATTGTATCACACATAATAATATAGACATCAAGACCACAAGTACACTTGTTTTCTAATTTTAATATTTCATTCAGATATATTTTCATGTACAATGTAGTGAACATAAAATTACATCTGTTTTTAACAAATATAAAATGATTGCACAGCTTGTAAGTACGTATTGGATTTTATCATAAGGCTAACAAAAATAAAACATTTGTTTCCTGCAAGAACTGTAAAACCAAGAATGTGTTTCTTTTTAGTGTGTGGATGTACAAAAAATGTATGTGTGTGTCAGGCTATACATTGTACAGCAAATCGCCACCCTCATAACCAAAGTGCCTAAGTCATTATTACATGTTTCTCATTTGCAATTTTGATTTTCTGAGTAATAAACCCATAATTAATCAAATTTCCAGCCACATTCTTCATTAAATTGTGGAATTCATCTCTTTTGATGAATTCCACAATTTAATGAAGAATTCAGCTGGAAATTTTTATTAATTTTGGGTTTATTACTCAGAAAATCAAAATTGCAAATGAGAAACATGTAGTAATGACTTAGGCACTTTGGTTATGAGGGTGAGCTTCAAATGCTCAACATTGTCAGTCAAATCAGTTTAAAGGAAGGTGACCTGATATATTTGGAAAATTGAATTCTTCAAAACTTACGTAAATGTCATCCCTGTCAAACATTCATGCAAAAAGAACATGTAAATGTTTTTGTAAATGTGACTAATTCCTTATGGAATTACTGCATGCTATTGGTAGTCTACAGTATTTTCAAGTTAATGATGATCATGTAATATATTAATTTCAAATGAAAGACCCTATAATTACTCAGTACTATATTGAAATTAGAAGTTCCAACTCGAAGTATTTCGAAGATATCATCAAAAACTGTCTAATACGCCTCAAAAATGGTACACCACAGTCGAGACAAATTTGACAGTTTTTTGATGATTTCTTCGGAAAGATACTCATTTGGAATACCTAATTTCCATATGCTATTGTTAATTGTTAATGAGAAAAATCTGAGCTTTCACCTGATACCAAAATCTGATGGAGTAAAGTGGGGGGATAAGGCTGTCAATCAGGTTACCCACCTTTAAGATTATAGATAGAGTTTCAAGATATGTTGTTGATTTCAAATTGCTTGTAAACAATCTCTCTGAGACACATTTTTTTTTGAAAATATTTTTTGAAAATATTTTTGAAAATATTTAACCGTGAAAATAAAACATTTCCAAATTTCTTTAAAAAAAAGAAATTTTATTGCTCACATCCTACAGATAACAAACTAGAATTATTGTTTAGCCTTATAGGCCTTAATTATTTTTTTCTTGGTATTATAATTTTTAATGATCGTTATAGACTGGTTCTATTTTGGAAAAATCATGCTCGAACCGGCAAGTTTGCGAAAAAGTTGGCAACCAGCTTACTTTTGTTCATTTGTATATGCTGAACTCAAATTTGTTGTCTGCCAAGCAGTACTTTTGAGACCCTGCCCCTCAAAAAGACTCTCATATGAACCCATAGGATAATATAAGGGGAAAAATTTATTTTATTCCAATAACACTTTCAAACATGTCAAATTATGCATCTGGCCCCAGAAGCACAGCTTGGCAGACAACATTTTTGAATTCAGCATAAAATGTACTCGCATTAACCAAAATCAGCACATAATTATTTCCAAAATAAAACCAGTCCAAAACAAGCAATTTTTAAATATGAGTTGTTTTGTGATTTTCTTTGTACCATTTAATACATCTACAGTATCTTTGCATCTTTTATTGCAATTTCCATAATATAATTCCTAAATTAAAACCACCACATTATTTAAATGATGAAATTCTACATTCCATTTTTTGGCTATCAACATTGTCAACAGGGTCATCGCTAGAGTGGGGTATGGGGGTGTGACACCCTCCCAATTCTTAATATTGTTGGCAAAAAGTGACTGTTGTTGTCAAAACCATATCATTGTCGGCAAATTACGATAGTCATATAAAATATAGACGTGCTGTATTAGCCGATTTTTGATGTTTGTCTTATATAATATTGGTAACGTAAAATTAGTTACTATTGAAAAAAAAATATTGAGGAATATGCTGTACACCCCCTCCAACTAACTGGTCTAGCGATGTCCCTGACTGTCAATGTCATCTTCATTACTCATCCCGTCACTCAACTTAACAACATATCATAAGTCTCAAAATTCATCGAAAGTTTGATGCATCATTTGCTTGTTATATACATGTTGTAATATGGACTTATAAAAAGACCACATCATAAAAAGTATTCCTATTTGTTAAAATATTTGTGAAATAGACTCCTAGCAGCAAATTATCACAACAATCCCAGCAACAATATCCTAAATTATATCTTATAAGAGGGTGTGTATCATCCCCATACACTGTGTGGCCATGTTGCCGTTATGTGGAACTATACTGTAAACCTGTTGCTATGTCACTCGACAGACGTGAATATTAAAAAGATTCATACACTCCTAGATAGTAAGAACAAATCAGAGCAATAAATTACTAGCCGTGCATAAATATTGTATAATTGCTCGGGCGTGCAATCCGTGTAGTACATGCAGTGCTTTCAGATGCCTTCATTTTTCTTGCAGGTGGATGCATTTATATTTGCTTGTATTTTCCAACATATCAAGTGATAATTTTTTTTTATGAAAATAGCAAAACCACAGGATTTTTTTCTTGTGTATGAAATAAGTTAATAAATGCATATCATTTGTTGCTCAAGTAATTGTACAAGATAATGCACTTGTACTGAGATGTTGATACATCTAATGCACTCCCTTCTTTGGGACTCGTGCATTAGACACATCAACATCTCAGTACGCATGCATTATTTTGTACAATTTTACTCCCAACAAATGATACACATTTATTAACCTGTAATTAAGACAGCTACAAAGTTGTTGCATATTACATGACTTTACATTGTAATTCCATGGTCAGTATAGCTAACCACATCTCTAGGTGGTCATGTTCATAGCCTTATAGTTTTACACAATGGCAAAGCAGACGTGCATTATACAGGGTGCATGATACAGCCGAAGATATAACTATAGGATATTATTATGAGAATTTGGCCCCCGGTGTCACAGCCTGGCCCATCAAATCTCTGGCAATATACATTATTTGCCCGACTTCACCGATGTTTTACACAATAGTCATACAAATTTGTTCCATATCGAAATTATAATAATGAAAGAACATCACTACAGTACCTATTCCATTGTGTTAAGTTTTAACTTTAAAAAGCTTTAAAAAAATATATCAGCCCACAAATTCAAAAAATTTGAAACTATTGTCTATTAAATGATTTTTAAAAAGAAATTATAACGAATTACCATTGTTTACACTTAACATCTGGAGTGTTCAGCTGCAAAACGTGAAAAATGCAATTTTCAAACTGTTTACGGTAACTTGCCCATTACGACCAAAAGCATCTGCCCTATAATACTATAGGTTTAACCCCGGCCCCCAACTCAACCCAAAAGTTGACAACCATGAGAGTTACCAAATCTTTCAAAGGCCCCCTTTGCAATGATTTTGCATCAAATTTACCCCCCTTTTTCATGCAAAATCGAGAACAAAATTTGGCCCAAAACAACCCCTTTTTTGTAGTTTTTAATGACCAGAATTTCAAACACCCCCTTTCAATGATTAGCATTAATGCATCTGAACTCTTCACCTGATATGTCCATGTTAGTTACACCCATTTACAAGACCTTTCGCAGTGCCCGATTTGGTGCAGTTTACAGCGTAAATATAAAGTCGGGTTCAGACTGGCTAATTGTATCATATCATCACCACAGCACCTCATTTGCCGATCTATCTGTGTAGCATAGCGTGACACAGACGTAACCTAGTTCTTTTTATGTGATCGGTTGGCAGCAGTGTAAAAGGTCTTTGTTAAATGCAACTAAGTTGATATCATGGTTTACATGTAGCTTCCTGAAACTATTCCTATTGTTGTCAATGGTGATGATTCCATTTTGACTTTTTTTTTTCACTACACATACTAATTTGAGTAATGTCACATCTTGGCTAGAAACACTATGAAATGTCAAATTTAATGGCTACAAATATATGCACTATATAAATACTTTCCTTTAAATAATTGTTGCTAATACACAATTCAAATAATACTCTAATAAGCTCCAATTAGACAGCCCATTATATCGCCCAAGTATGGCTCAATGTCCATACAAAGCACACTAATTAAATACAAGCATAGGTGACCCACCCCCACAAAGCCTGGAACAAGTCACCAGTTTTTGGCTTCATTTACAAAATTATCCATATCCTTCAAGTAGTATTGAAGCTATTTATATAATTTTGGTATAAGTTTAAAGCTTATTGTCTGGTGTTTACATATTTTAATTTTTAAAAATCATGAATTATGAAATATCAAATATGACTACTACCCATTCCAGAAAAATATAGCACTAATTTTTTGAGATTTAAAAAATATTATCAACTTCTGCCAAATAAAACACAGTTCAATCCTAATTATTCATTAAGTACTAACTGGCAATTAAGTTAAATTTTCACTATTTGGCTAAATTTATGAATTAAGGGCCAAAAACTGCATTTTTTTGGGTGTTTCTACAGACTGTGATAATCAAGTCTACGGACTTGTACGAAGTCAAATTCCAATTTATGCATTCTAATTTTTGCGAAAATTGGAGCAAAATTTCGACACAGATTCAAGATTTTGAATGCTAAGACTTTTTCCACATCTTTGACTTGATGTGACTTGATTGTCAGAAAACATGAATTTCAGCATGTTTTCTGATAATCGAGTCTTTTTTCAAGAAATTAGTGAAATAGTAAACCTTTCCTTTTATCTCAAGTTAGTACTTAATGAATAATTAGGATAAAGCTATGTTTCATTTGAAAGAAGTTGATAATATATTTTTAATCCACAAAAAATTAGTGTTGTATTTTTCTGAAAAGCGGAGTAGGTCCTGGTTTTGTCAGAGTGGGTCACTTTAAGGGGTGGGGTATGAACGTTTGGACAGTATTTATTGTGGGACATTAGAGCACATCAGACATATCGAATTGCATTCTGAATAAGAAGAATGTCCTTCTGATATCAAATAATTTTGAATTTTTGAAATTCGCAAAGTGATACACATTTTATGGCAAATGATTAAAAATGGATATTTTTGATATTTAACAGTACTCAAGTAAACTTTATAAATCTGATGATTTATACTTAAAGTGTATGTAGGTGGGATGAAAATGACGATCAATTGAAAATTTTGACCTTTCAGTATTGAAGATATGGATTTTTTCCCAAAATACCAAAAAAAATTAGGCCTTTTGGGGAAAAAATCCATATCTTCAATATGAAAGGTCAAAATTTTCAATTGATCGTTGGTTTTTCATCCCAGCTACATACACTTTAAGAATATGTCACTGGATTTATCAAATTTACTTCGATGACTGTTATATATCAAAAATGTGAAATTTTAATAATTTGTCATAAAATTTGTATTATATCGTGAATTTCAAAAATGAAAATTATTTGATATCAGAAAGACATTCTTCAGATTCAGAATGCAATTGATATGTCTGATGTGCTCTCATGTCCCACAAAAATACTGTTGAAAGGCTCAAAACGCTCATTCCAGATCCCTTATGCTGCTGGTTTTTGTTAAAAAATCTTTTAAGCTGCATCAAAATGTTACAAGATTTCAGTTGTTTTAGATATGTATCAGGTTAAAGGCAACATCGATTGATTGATATTACTTGGAATTACCAACAGATAAAATACATATGAAAATTTTTAATAAATGCAGAAAAATATCACCATATAAAGGTAGTGATTTGCCTGCAAAGAATAACCATAAATTTACTGGGAATTTGGGAATTTATTTTGGTAGAGAAAATCTCTCTGATTTGGCCTTTAATCTATACAAATATATAAAATTCATACTTTTTAAAGAAATATAGAATATTACTCTGAAGAAATACATATATATGTTTATCATTCCTTAACACATCAAAGTGACTTTAGCAACTGTGCTAGCTGCTCTATTTTATCTTGATTTTGTTTGATATACACATCCGTTTCCCACAGCATACGGAATAAATTTGGATCCCGCGCCTCGTCTAGTCCTGTAGCGGTCGCTAACGGTGGATTGAAACGGAAGAATGGTGTACCCATGGAAAAACACCATGCACGGGCCCTGTCTACTGATCTGCCGTTTGACTCGCAACACTGTAATAAATGACAAGAGAAGACGTATTTGATTAAAAAACACATTTATGTAATGCATAGATTTATGGACTGAACTGTAACAAACATTAAAATTAAAATTCATCTCATTCATTATGACAGATTCATCAGGTTTGGAAATCATGAAATAAAAAGTTTTTAATTTATCAAAACCAATCGAAGAAACTTCCTATTTTCTTTTGTCAATGAACCACTAACTTTTTCGGAATAACTATAGAATACCCCGCTCAGGGTGCCTAACCCTAACCTAACCTAACCCTAAGCCTAACCCTGTGTGTTGGGAGGTGAGATGGGTATTCTATAGCTATGCCACTTTTTCAAAGCTTGTTGATGTTGTGATGATCCAACAGCTGATGACAGGCAGGAAGTACATGTCACAGTCCGGTAGTGATGTTAGTCTAACTTGCAGTCGCCATCATAAACATGACTAAAATTGCAGATCCTCTCGTCTCGAGCTCTATTCATAACTCCTTGTCCACTCCTCCTGATCTGAATTGACTCTTTGATCCATCATGCTTTCTGACACTCTAACGGTGGACATCACTACCGGAAGTGACACAACTTCCTGCCATTCATCAGCTTTTGGATTATCACAACATCAACAAGCTCGGAAAAAGTCAGTGGTTCACTGACGAAACTGTCAGCCAAGTCTCTTTCATGTTCATAAGTAGGGTAGATAGGGCTAAAAGTTACCAGATCATGGTTACAGTGCTTATTCCTCCAACATGGAATGTCTTGGTGTCTTAAAAATAAAAAAATTTAAAAAAAGCGCAGTGATTTATAGTGCGCTACGCACAGGCACAACGCCTAGACGTTGATCCACAAGCCTCAGCACACTTTACAGGTTGTCGCTGACCACTATGGCCCACATTATTCCATAAACCATTAAACAACAATTCAGGGACTTTGCTGCTTCAAGAGCGCACACCCTAGACATTCCACAAATAACCATCGCAACCAGGATCAGCTCCCCGAGTTTCGTACGGGTTACAACAAGACAAATTATTTAGCAGTGAGTTCCTTGTCCAAGGGAATTTCAAGCTAACTCAATTTTTCCACGAGATCATGCTAGGCACCACCAGGGTTCGAACTCGCAACCTCTCGCACCATAGTAACATGTAGCATAGGGTAATTACTACCCCCCCCCCAACAACAGACTAAAGAGCCATTTATCCACTGTAGCATTACAGAGACAACTCACAAAATGTGTTTTTTCATCTAAAAGTAACTCATTGGCTATAAAGTATTTTTTATTATCCTCACACAATGACCAGAGATAAACTCATCGTACATTTTTTTTAAAGTACGAACATTGGTCTAAAATATCCATAGGCCATAGGTAAACAAATTTTGCCTATCAACTTATTCACATGTCCTTGTGTGCAAAACTGACCACTTTTAAGACTGTAACAATTTACCCTGCGGAAGAATTTTGTGTGATAACAAAGCATTATTGAGGAAGTATGACAAAATTCTTAGTTTTAGTTTTGTAAACATATCGGAGGGATTGCCGAATAGGGTGCAACTCTAGTCTTATTACAAGACTGCCCTACCCAACCCTAACCCTAAACTCCGTAAACGAGGACTGGACTCGAAGTCTAGCAATTAGTTGCACCCTATTCGGTAATTGTACCAACATATCTTCTCAACCAATACAAAGAAGCTCTCTGCATGGTTACAAACAAGCATATAAATAAACAAACAAATAAGCAAACAAACCTGTTCTATAAAGATTTCGCCCAGATTCATAGCTCCAATGAGACTGGTACCCATATTGATTATATCTACTGGACTCTCAGGTTTCACAATTTCAACACTGGATACCTTTTTAGGTGGTACATCCCCTGTTCCCAGTGATACCACAGCTCCAATTTTCCTAACAGGCTCTCTCTGTTGAATATAAGGATCACAAAATGTTTTTGTTACTATTTGTTTACATATCGTTGTCTGCATCGCATACTGTTGTATCTCAAAAGGCTGCCTTGTGTGATTTTTATTATCATTGTTGTAAAAAACAAAAAGCGCAGTGATTTATAGTGCGCTACGCACAGGCAGCAACGCCTAGATGTTGATCCACAAGCCTCAGCACACTTTACAGGTTGTTGCTGATCACTATGGCCCCACATCATTCCATAAACCATTTAACAACAACACAACGCCTAGACCAGGGGTCCGCAAATAGCGGCGCGTTCGCGCCACTTGTTAGGCCCAAACTACGGCTTAACATGGATGATTCTGAGAAACTTAATGTAATCATGGATAAGCTTGATATGCTAGATACGATTAATGAACGGCTAGGAAATATTGAGAAGGACATTGGCAACATGAAAAAACCAATTCGGAACAAAGTCAGGAATACTATGATAAAGAACTGGACTCAAAAGTTAACACTGCTGAATTCAATAGACTGAGAGCACTGGTGGATAACCTAGAAAATAGATCCCACCGAAATAACTTGATAATGTTTAATGTTCCGGAGAAAGCAGAAGGAAATGCTACTGGTAATCAAGGTCAAAAATGTGTTTGTAAAAAAATTCATAAAGGATCACTTGAAATGGAAGAGAATGGAAGAACATGTTGACATCGAAAGAGCACATCGAAGCCTACTAGATTAGACCGCCCTAGAGATAAACCTAGAACTATCCACATAGCATAGGTCTTCATTTTGCAAAACTTTCCAAGTGGGGGGGGGGGGGTTGTGGTCAAAATTATTTTCGACAAATTTTTTAAAATTAATAACTACTATAACATTAACAAATTAACAATAGGTCTATTATGTAACAACAGCACAATTTCATAACATATTAATCTTGCAATTTGCTGACAATCACATAGCTTTGACTACATTTGCCAACAGTCAATTTTTGCCAACAAAATTTGTGTTGGGGGTGGGTCACACCTCCCATGCCCCCCTCTAGCGACAGCCCTAACCTGGTATATTGCCATTTGGTCTAATACCATTTGGTCTAATTCCCATTTAGTCTATATTCAATTGGTCTATTACCAGAAAGACTAATTGCCATTTAGTCTAATAATTATATAGTCTAATGTCCATTTAGTCTAATATTGTTTGGTCTAATAACCGGTATGTCTACTAACCATATAGTCTAATAACCATTTGGTCTAATATTTTTTAATAACCATTTGGTCTAATAACCGTTTGGTCTAATAACCGTTAGGTCTAATACTCATATGGTCTAATAACCAGTTAGTCAAATACCATTTTGTCTATTAAATGCTTGTAAGACTAAATGGTATGTAGACCAAATGGGTATTAGACCAAATGGCTATTAGACCTATTGGTTATAGACCAAATGAGTATTAGACTAAATGGTTGTTAGACTAAATGGTTTAAGACTTAATGGTTATCGGACCAAATGGTTATCGGACCAAATGGATAAAGGACCAAATGATTGTTGGACGTAGTGGATATAGACCTAACGTGTTTAGACGAAATGGATGTAGACGAAATGGATATTAGACCAAATGGTATTAGACCAAATGGCAAATCCCCCCTGACCTCACCAAGGGAATAATATTCTTAATATAATTTACACACAAAATATTTATGTATTGCACGTATCAGGTAAAGGTAAAACGAGGGGAGCGTGGACTGTGAATCCAAGGGTCCCGGGTTCTAATCTGAGTGGGTCCACTTGAGCTTGGCTGTCTCTTTGTGTCCTTGAGCAAGGCACTTTACTCTTACTTGCTTAGTGCTTCGGAGAGAGCACTTTAAGCCGTCGGACCCGTGTACATGTATTTAAAGAACGTCACAGGCTATTCGAAAAGAGCAGGGGATCATCCCAGTACTGTTGACTGTACTTCAAAAATACACTCATCTACTCTAGGTTCCAGAGTAAAAATTAAGTACAACTTGTCTGTACGCAGTGTGATAATACTCATACATATGAGGGAGGCACTAATATGGAAGAAGCAGTGACGGCACTACGGGGGGGGGCAAGGGGGCAAATATTTTCTTGCCCCGCCCCCACTTTTGAGGCAAAATTTGCCCCCCCTGAAATTCACTTTGCCTCCCCCCCCCCCCCCCTCCCCTCAAATATGTGACATGGTCAAGGGGAATGAGTCACATGTCGACCCTTTTTAAAAAAAAACATATGTTTCTAAAGAGAACATTTAGAGCTTTCTGAAACTGGAAACCCCATGTTGATACAACTTTTCTTTGCAAATTTACATCAATTTATAAATCGCTGAAAACAATATATATAAAACAAAAGAATTTTAACACTTTCTTTAAGAAAATATCTCAAAATCAATATAAGCGACATCCAATTCATTTCCCTTGATCGTGTCACATATCTTTACGTGAAATAGGACTTAATTGGACATGCTTTACATGGAAATGATGGAGACTGACTGACCTTCATTTTCTTTGCCAGGTAATATTCGCTAACCTCTGCTAGGGCATCTAGTGTTGGATTGTTAGCCATTACACCACCATCAACAAATCTACCAAGAGGCCTAAAATATGTCGGCGCTGCACCGCTGGACCGTGCTGCCCTCCATACTAACTGATCTGTTGACATGCAAACAAAACATTAAGAAATCAATATTTTTTATAATTGGGTTTGATAAAGCTCCATAACGTACCTTACTGAACATTTTAGATCTTTAGAATTGATGTTAGACAGTAAAACCTCATATAACGAAATCGGATACAAGAACAACCCTGTTATAAAGAAGTATTTTTCCAGAACCAAGATACAAAATTCTTTAGTTATTTATTGTTTTTACAACCCTGATACAGTGATATAACGAAATATGGATATAAAGAACTAATTTCTCTGTCCCTGACAACTTCATTATAAGGAGTTTCTACTGTAAATGTATTTATTAATTTGCAGATAAGAGTATACAAATGCAACATGTTTTGAGGGAAAGTAGTCAAAACTACTGGTCCCGAGGTGTTGGATGATTTGCGCGGAGGGAAGTAGTCAAATCATCCAACACCGAGGACCAGTAGTTTTGAATACTTCCCTAAAATGGAACATGTTGTATTTGTTTTACTATACCTCATAAATATTTTCACTATCACGGTAAAATCGTAAGCAAAAGTTAAAACACACCGGTAGGCCTACCAGTCAGCGTGCCTGCCAGCATGGTAAGCTTAATATTTTGCTTACCTGATTTTATTGGAGGATTTCTGATCAATCAATTTACATTTAGGCCTATATTATTCCAATTTTATTTTTAACACTCTATATTAATAACATTTTGTTTCATAAAACGTCAAATTCGTGTGTTATTATCCATCAGTAATCTCGGCAAAATAATTGCAGCATTTTCACGATAAACGCATCTGCAGAATCGCCGTTGTGTAGCATAATGCTACGTCAAAAGGAACGGTGACGCGCGGGGTCGATACACCGTGTGGTAGTAGGGTGCGGAAGTTTTACTACTTCCTCAGCGTGCGCGTAATTGCACAGGCACGGGAAGCAGTCAAAATACCGTACTCGGACGCTGGCGTTATTAACCAATAAGATGTTTGGATTACTAATAAATATTTATGAGGTATAGTAATATCACATTCTACAAGTTAAAAAAAAAAGGATGTGCACTTATTGAGGCACGGGTATATAATGAATATGGTAGGCCTAATGTGACACAATCTGGTCCATGGAGGCCGAAGGAGGCATTTTTAGAAAATTGAGTTACTGTAATTATTACATAATACAAACATTAGGCTGAAAACACCGAAAGTTTCTGAAGTTCTGTGATGTATATTTTCTTTTATATTTTAATGTTGTTTTCTTATTGGGTTTTTTTACTACATATTTTTGCCATTATCTGAATTTCAAATTTGCCAGCTTTGGCCTCAATGGACCAGATTGTGTCACATTATATGTGATGTGTCATGTCAAAAGCAGACACTTTTGGGCAGGATCGTAAATGTAGAAATAGCCACAAATCTGCCCGGGGGTGATTTTTTCACAATTTGGGTTTGTTGCGAATTTGTGATGTTATGTTAAAAATATTGTCTAATAGTTTCAGACTGGAATATAACTGGCATCTTGTATTTTTTGAGACATTTTTCATCGTAATTCCTACTCTCAACATTGTCAATAATATTTTTAAAGGCCGATATCTCAATTTCCAATTTTATAATACCATAACTTACAATCTAAATATCTTAGCTTAGGAATGTCCTATTTCATTGGGGAAAACAGCGTTGTGGAGCAAAATATCTCTATACTTAAGATATGTAAAAACGTCAAAATTGATAACCTGCCCAAAAGTGCCTGCTTTTGATATGACACGTCACATATACATATGCCTCAATAAGTGCACATCCAGCAATGTGCCCTATTAATCATCTTGCCTGTTGCACAATCTTGAAACTGCTTCTTACTGAACAAAATAATTATATCAGCCTACACTGATTTTCCTTCAAATAAAAACCGTGGCTGATCAAAAACATGTTTACCCGGTCTCATCAGCCTCTATATATCAAAACTGATTAGCTGGGTAATTATGTAGTTATTATTTCATCATATTCTGCACCATATGTCAAATGGGCGGCCCATTATAGCCAACTAGCAGCCCACCATTTACTAATTGAAGGACAGTGCAACAGTTTCTGATGATTATTTGTTTTCTTTCTTTCTTTGCATGCTCATTATAACCAGAGAAGATGAGAAGACCTACTACATATAGCAGATGGCAGCCCACCATTGAAGGACAGTGTAACAGTTTCTGACCAATTAAAAAGTCAACACTAATCATGTATTTTCTTTCATTATGTGCTAAAAATTATTAATGAATAGTGTTTATCAGCTCCCCACTCATTGACTGCTCATCATTTCATTTCTACTCATTTACGCTCTTTTCCCAAACTAATTTACAGCAGACTAAAGCCGGTTTGAACAAGATATTTGTTAAATTGTTGCCATTAGTTGTATAATCAGTTCCCAGCAAACACAAAATGTTTAACAGAAAATGTTTAAATGTTGGGTATAAACTTGGGTATATGAACTTAATTATGATGTTTATATCTAGTAATTTGTATTTGAGTTCAAAATCTTAGCATATCATCTTGTTTAATTATATTAATTGCACAAGGCACGTGTATGGCTCCATCATTTCCCTCCATTGGTTTTATGATCTTTCTTTGCATCATCACTTTAAGCATACACTTGGCTTTGCAATTAACTTACTTTAGTGCTATTGTTTCAAATAATTACTCTACTTTGTCTCATTTACTATACACTGATTACATGTCAATTCCCACTTAAATATTGAATTATGTTCAGTATCTCTCACTTGATCATGGTTTTCTATTGTCTTAGTTATAGACATGAACTTGATTATGATGTTTATATCTAGTAATTTGTATTTGAGTTCAAAATCTTAGCATATCATCTTGTTTAATTATATTAATTGCACAAGACACGTGTATGGCTCCATGATTTCCCTCCATTGGTTTTATGATCTTTATGTGCTTCCTCACTTTAAGCATATACTTGGCTTTGCAATTAACTCACTTTAGTGCTATTGTTTCAAATAATTACTCTACTTTGTCTCATTTACTATACACTGATTGCATGTCAATTCCCACTTAAATATTGAATTATGTTCAGTATCTCTCACTTATTCATGGTTTTCTATTGTCTTAGTTACAGACATGAACTTGATTATGATGTTTATATCTAGTAATTTCAAAATCTTAGCATATCATCTTGTCTAATTATATTAATTGCACAAGGCACGTGTATGGCTTCATCATTTCCCTCCATTGGTTTTATGATCTTTCTTTGCATCATCATTTTAAGCATACACTTGGCTTTGCAATTAACTTACTTTAGTGCTATTGTTTCAAATAATTACTCTACTTTGTCTCATTTACTATACACTGATTGCATGTCAATTCCCACTTAAATATTGAATTATGTTCAGTATCTCTCACTTGATCATGGTTTTCTATTGTCTTAGTTATAGACATGAACTTGATTATGATGTTTATATCTAGTAGATTGTATTTGAGTTCAAAATCTTAGCATATCATCTTGTTTAATTATATTAATTGCACAGGGCACGTGTATGGCTCCATCATTTCCCTCCATTGGTTTTATGATCTTTCTTTGCATCATCACTTTAAGCATACACTTGGCTTTGCAATTAACTTACTTTAGTGGTATTGTTTCAAATAATTACTCTACATTGTCTCATTTACTATACACTGATTACATGTCAATTCCCACTTAAATATTGAATTATGTTCAGTATCCCTCACTTGATCATGGGTTTCTATTGTCTTAGTTATAGACATGAACTTGATTATGATGTTTATATCTAGTAATTTGTATTTGAGTTCAAAATCTTAGCATATCATCTTGTTTAATTATATTAATTGCACAAGACACGTGTATGGCTCCATGATTTCCCTCCATTGGTCTTATGATCTTTATGTGCTTCCTCACTTTAAGCATACACTTGGCTTTGCAAATAACATAACTTTAGTGCTATTGATTCAAATAATTACTCTACTTTGCCTCATTTACTATATACACTGATTGCATGTCAATTCTCACTTAAATATTGAATTATGTTCAATATTTCTCACTTGATCATGGTTTCCTATTGTCTTAGTTACAGACATGAACTTGATTATGATGTTTATCTAGTAATTTGTATTTGAGTTCAAAATCTTAGCATATCATCTTGTCTAATTACCGTATTCGTCCGAGTATAGTCCCACGTTCGAGTATAATCCCACCCCCCATTTTTCGAAAAATTTCAGAAATTGTAAAAAAAAAAAAAAAAAAATTTTTTTTTTTTTAAATTTTTTTTTTTCCGGTTTTGGAGTGTCCCTGGACCTAGACCTACAATCAAGAAAAAAGTCTTGGAACGCTTGCGTGTAAATAACGGAAAACTGTCACCCCCTCTCCCCCGTGCAATGTTGAGAACTGCCAATGTCTTCAGCCGTTCCCCAATGTGTTCCAACATTGCTTGATGGGGAGAGGGGAAGGGCAAATCATTGTTGTAGATGCCATGTTTCTTCCCAAACACAATATAGGTCATTTCCATGAACATAAGAAATTCTGCACGGAATTTCGACAGAGTGTGCCAAGCGTTCCAAGGACTTTTTTCCTTGATTGTCTCTACCGAATGCAAAATATTTCATCTAAATTTCGTTTTTGTCTCATAACTCAAAAACGGAATGTCGTATGAGCTTCAAATTTCACACGATTTGAGAGTGGGTTATATACTTTGCAATCATAATAAAATTGTTGATAACTAATTTGGTTTACTTAGGAGTGGTCACCGAAAACACCCCATATGCTAAATTACACACGCTTTCATAATTATGGCTCTAAACTGCTCTAAAATGTCGTTTTTGTCCATAACTCAAAAACAGAATGTTGTATGAGCTTCATATTTGTACACGATTTGAGAGGGGATTATATGCTTTGCAATCATAATAAAATTGTTGATAAAGAATTTGGTTTATTTAGGAGTGGTCACTGAAAACACCCCATATGCTAAATTACACACTTTTCATAATTATGGCTCTAAACTGCTCTAAAATGTCGATTTTGTCAATAACTCAAAAACAGAATGTTGTATGAGCTTCATATTGCACACGATTAGAGAGTAGATAATATCCTTTTGAATCATAATAAAATTGTTGATAAAATGTTGAGTTATTTAGGATTGGTCACTGACAACACCTCCTATGCTAAATGACACAAGTTTTGTAATTATGGCCCTCTTCTGTATGATACTGAGTCAATTTTCGTTTTGTGTCTCATAACTCAAAAACACTACAAATGCATTTTTCGTACAATATCACAATGTTTTGCAGCATGTTTCCAAAATGGTTTTTTAATGTTATTAAAACGTTATGTACCCTTTATGATATAACCTAACGTGTAAAATTTATGTTTTCTCTAAAACTTGTGTTTACTGAGTATAGGCACATCCGAGCGAATCAGAAAGATTATGATGTAACAATTTGAAACAACGCTTTTCTGAATAGTATTTATAACAAAATCCGCTTTTGCGATGAGAAAAAAGAAAAAAAAAAAAAAACCAATTTAATACACTTAAAGAAAAAATATAGACCACCATTGGGACTCGAACCATGCACATCAGTCAATAGCCAAAAGGTTAACAGTCGGAGGACTAATCCGCTACGCCACGCTGCCATTGCACAAACGAAGTAACAAGTTTTGTTCTTTTATAGTAGTCAGGTATCGGGAAAGTGTAAACTTGTATAGTAGAAATGGCAAAGTGTATCAGTTTCCCATAATGACAAAATAATCCAAAATCTACCTCTTATGTTTTCGAGGCCGAATCTCTTGAATCGTCATGCTCGTTTACATTTGCTATACCAATTGAGAATGTTTTAATGCAAAAGGAATGACACCTTGATCTCTTATATGAAATTTGTTAACACTTTACCATTTTGAATTGAAATAAATATATATGCGTATTTCTTTCAATTCAAAATGGTAAAGTGTTAACAAATTTCATATAATTTTTTTTTTTTTATTTTTTTTTTTAGGTCAACCATTAATGATCCTAGCATCTAGGTCTAGGTCCAGGGCACAGAATTAGAGAAGGAGAACCGGGACTCCCTATACCGGCATGTACAATCGCGCCGTCAGCTATGGGGAGAAAATTGGGGGTATTCGGGTCCTTGCCGACGGTACACGGAGACGAACGAAAACAATTCTGCGTTTCATCTGAAGCGTCTTGGTACTCGCGTGCAGGTCGCATCAAGTGCGTCTCTCAAATGCGCCCATCATCCATGTCGCGTTTGCATGACTACGAATGCCTCGAGCGCATTCCGAGGGAAACCGAATACCCCCAATTTTTGCTCCATGCCTGTATCAAGATGGCGGTCGAGTCCTGGTTCTCTGGTTTTAATTCTGTGGTCCAGGGACACTCCAAAACCGGAAAAAATAAACTTAAAAATTTTTTTTTTTTTTTTTTTTTTTTTTTTGAAATTGAGTATAATCCCACCCCCAATTGTGAAAAATTTTCACATAAAAAACGGGTGGGACTATACTCGGACCATTACGGTATATTAATTGCACAAGGCACGTGTATGGCTCCATCATATCCCTCCATTGGTTTTATGATCTTTCTTTGCATCCTCACTTTAAGCATACACTTGACTTTGCAATTAACTTACTTTAGTGCTATTGTTTCAAATAATTACTCTACTTTGTCTCATTTACTATACACATTTACTATACCTTCAAACTCTAAAACTCTATGATATCTATAAGCTTCAACTTGGTTCTTTTATGTTTCAGTTTTATAATGGTCTACTCCCTCCTGATCTTCTTCATGACAATTTTTTCAACATTGATGTATTTGCTCACCCCTATAACACCAGACATGCTAATGAGCCATTCATCATTCCTACTAAATCTGTTCTTGCTGGTAACACTTCTAAAACCAGAGGACCGCTTCTCTGAACTCTCTCCTCTTAACATCAAACACTCTGTATCACATGTTGCCTTTAAAAGCAGGCTGAAAAAACGTTTCATCGGTGAATATGATTTGGCATAGACACTACATGTTTACCCTCGAAGCTTTTACGGTAGTTGTGCTTGATTTTCTCATTCTACTTAGCTGCTATCCAATCTTTGTATTGTGTTCCCCATGTGTTCCCTTTGTGTGCTTTAATTATCTTCTACTGCTTGCATTCCTACAATAGTAGCCACCGAACTTCACATTAATACTGCATTATCAGAATCATCATCAGAAACCGTAGGTGTTTGTCTCCATTATGCTCTTGACGTAATTAGTAGCTATGACCTTGACTATTCTTCTCTTTCTCTTTTCTTTTTCTTCCCTTTCATATCCTTTTCTCTTCTTTTCTTTCTGTCGGATATGTGTATGTGTATGTTTGTGTGTCCATGAGGTCTCTGCACCTCACGCCCGCGTTAGCAGAGTCCTCTAAATCAATCATCTCTTTTCCTCTCAATTTCCTTTGCTCAACAACCTAGTTGAGAATTGTATTACTATACTTTGTATTTATTGTATCAATGACCATTTAAAATGTATTCTGATAAGCATGCATTATTATGTTGTTGTATTTATTTATATTATACTGATATAATTGTTACTAATTGATTGTATCGATATATAATTATACCATTAATTCTTGCCTCATATTTCGTATTAATTTTGACCATTCATTATATCAATGATCATTCATATATTTTGTATAATCTAATGCTTGCTTAATCTTGCTTAATAATTAATCATGCAGTACTATATTGTATTATCATTATTATTATTATTTGTGTTATTATTATTATTATCATTATTATTATTATTATTATTATCATTACTGTCATTTAAAATGTAGTCTGCTTAAGCATGCATTATTATATTACTGTATTGACTTACATTATATTGATTTAATCGTAAGCTTGATTATACTATTGATTCCTGATTGTATTTAATATTCTAGCTTTATATATTTTGTATTACTTTGTTGGCTTTTATGTATTACATGCATTTTGATGATTGATGAAAATAAAATATGAATGAATGAATGAATGAATGACTGGTCTTACAATAGTACTTCCTTGTATATGTTAGTATCGGTAATTAATTTGCTCAAACTCCATAATATTATAATTTTGTTGATGGATGGCGTCTGGATTTATTTAGCTTTCATTAAAAGCACACTATATGCTTGTAGACGGGGTTTTACGGTATTTGTTTTATATCCTTCATTAATATATTCTTTGTTCATTAATTGGTTAAAATATTAGAAAGGCCTTTATCATAGACATAGGCCTAGGCATAAATGTAGGCTAAGCCCTAGAATAGTCAAGGCTAGGCTAGGCTTGCCGTGCTTTGTTTTGATTGAATACATGTTAGGCCTACATGCACAAAGCACGCACACAGTTGAGTGGCTCTAAAGCTTACCGTTGTAATGTTGTAACCTCTACAATACCGCCGTGAAACGAGTACATGTTCTCTGTTATTTTGCCGTCAATATTAAGGTATTGTTCCTGATGTAACTCAGATTATGTCATGAAACTGCCGTATTTTAGCTGCACTTCTGTGCTGCTGCTTGTGTGCTTCGCAAGACAACATTACTTGCTACACATTAATACCCCAGAACCGGTACCGATATCCCACGTATGTGGCGAGTTGCACCGACCACTAGGAACTGCGTCACGGCTATGAGGTCATACGCGCTCAGAGGGAGTATAGCAAAAAATATATCCTGGGGAGGCTTTTTGACAGCTTTGCAAAATAGCAAAACTATTTTTGGTCACATAATACTTGTTTAACCAATTAATGAACAAGAATATATTAATGAAGGATATAATAACAATTATGACCTGCTTCTGTCAAAAAACTTAAATGAGCAGATATCAGCCCTGTACATAGCGACCATATTGGTCGCAAATGCGACCAAATTTTTACCAATGCGATCATGTTTCCACATGCACTCGCATATGCGCCCAAATAATTTTCGAACTAGTCGCCAAGCAATACTACTCTGATCATTATGAAAGCTTAAAAACTCCATACAAATCTGTATTTGACCAATTTTGAGTAAGTTTACAAATTTAGAAAAACAAACAAACAACACAAAATTTGTTCTGACTTCCGAGAATCCAATTCCCCGAAGCATGATTTACACCTGCAGTACATATCACCTGTTGGTAGATCGCGGGAATCCCCACCAGCACCATATCTAGTGACGTAGTGGTATTTCCACGATCCCGAAACATGTACAACTAGCGACTAGATTTTCAACTTTAGGAGCCAATGGCTACCAAATTATTTTTCCAGTGTACAGGGTTGGCAGATATATTATACCTTTAGGTTCTGGTGGAGCTGGAAATGGTTTTGCATGAGCAGCTTGTCTTGCGGAAGAGAACTCTGAAGCCTCAAAGTTACGAAACAGGTGCAGAGCTGGGGGATTGCGATCACTTAGAGTCCCTGTCACCATCACTCTGAAAATAGATTGCAACATGGGAGCATGAAAATAAAGACAACAAACTTACTGTATTTTATTTTCCAATACTTTAAAGCCATTTTCTAGCATATATACAACTCACGATCATACATGGTTCTTGTCATTTAATTGGTCAATTGATTTGCTTACTGTAAAGCATGAAATGCAGTGAGAGTAAATAGTGACCTTACGGAATGGTTCCACACCACAGTGGGTGTACATCAAGGATGTGTAATTTCGCCCCAACTCTTCAATATCCTCCTTGAACTGGTTATACTTTATGCAACTCACAACATCGCCACAGGAGCACATATCCAAGGCCAGCTTATTTCAAACCTCTGCTTCGCCGACGACATTGTTCTCATAGCAGAGACAACCAGGGACCTCCAAACATTTGTGGATGGGCTCAAGATCAACATCTCCAAAACTGAAGTTCAAGTCATCAGTAGACAAGAAATCCAGCTCAACAGCAATATTAATGGACAAAATCTAAATCAAGTAAATGAGTTCATCTCAGGGGTGTGATTGGTGCTTTCTGAAAAAAAACCCAAGGCAATGAAATTGCGAAGCGAGCGAAGCGAGCGGAGCTGTCGCCTGTTGCGGCGGGGGTCCAGGGGCCGCTTAAGGGCCCTGGTGGGAATCCAGGGCAATGCTCGGTGAAGTCGAGGGGCGAAGGCCCCAAGCCAGAGGGTTTTACACACTTGAGCACCACTGGAGATGCAATTTCATGGGGTAAAATGCAAAAATGAGAAACTGTTAAAATACTTCACTTTATAGTATAAAAACATTTTCCAAATAATGTCAAACACAAGGTATCCAAAAATCCTCCTGGAAGCAAGCATACTTCCACAATGACCAAAAGGAAGACCGGCAAAGAGATGGATGGATTGCATCAAGACACACTCCTCAACCATTAACTTGACATCCCTGGTGGAAGCTGGAAGGTTAGCAACACAAAGAACAACTTGGCAAAGCATATATAATGACACAGATGGCAAGGCAGAGTGATCCACCCGTGCTGACGCCTTAGGTCAACACATGAAATGTTTACAAAAATGAAAAATTTGCATTTTTCGCTGGTGCAGTTGATTCGCGGAATATTTTCATTCATGTAAATATTTTTTGAAAAGGTCTTTCAGGAAATGTACAAATTTGCAAACATTTTATCTGCAAAATGACCTCTTGCATTCTGAGTTTAATAGTCCATTTTCCATTGCACTCATGGGCAGCTATCTTGGCAACGCTGACAAAATATGCAAGTGTATAGCAAAGCCTCGTTGAATGGAACAGTCCATATATTTCATCTCATGAAAATATTCGTACCATTGTACTCATAATCGTTCAATATTTGTATACTATTTCACTTGTTTGCTTACTTTGGGTGTGTCACAGAATCCATTTTAGTTTCCTCACCAAATGCCTCCTTGAGATATTTTTCCAAGTTTTCTGAGCTGTATGGTCGACTTCCATAGAACACTGCATTCTTTAGTCCAAAGTAGATCTTTTTACATTCAGCAATAGAATAACCTATGACAAGAATGAAATGAAGATTAATTGTTTTGGATTTTTTATTTTCAATACGTACTGGGGGAACTAGTTAAAAGAGATATCAGTCTCAGCTGTGCTTAGTGAATATCATTGATTGATGTATTATACACAATCTTAAAAAATTAAAGCAATACAAGCCTAGATTTTTTTGAATGAAAGAACTCCGTACCCACCCTTGATTGGTTAGTAGCGTTTTAAAGGTAGGTTGATACAGCTGGTGCCTTCATCGGCAAAAAGAAATTGCAAACAATTATGATAAATTATGGTACTTTTACAAGGCAAAAAGCAACTTTTTTAGGCATTGTTGACATGATGCCTTCAGGAAAAAAAGTTTTGTATACTATTACCAAGACCTAACTTTTGAGACGGTATATTTAAAGGTGCAAATTTAACCATAAGGTATGCAGTTTTACCGTCACGTTCAGAGTGTTAATCAACACGACAACTCGTAAACAAATCATTTCTGAGTTTGATTGACAGGTAACATCAGATGCAAACTATTCTTTTTAATTCTGTCTCCGATTAGGCAAAAAAAAATTGTTTGCTTGTCCATAGATCACTTTCAGAAGTTTGGACGGGAAATATTTTTTTCTTATATTTTTTTTATCAAGTATACCAAAAGTATAATGTGAAGTACTTGTTTGTTTGTAAAACACTCACTGACCACAGAATTTCCACCAAAGACAAATTCAACTACTTTATTTGCAGGTACATGTCTGGCAGACTTAAAATACTGCATTTTTAAGTTCAACAATGTTTTACTTATGTAGACGCTGAGGATGATAATACGAAATATCTTAACCCTTAGCCAGGTATGACTAGACAGGGGGAAACATGCAGGAATTGGTTACATTTCTTATATATCTTCAATTTTCAGGCAAAATGTTCATGACGTTTTAGGGTAAATTGTAAAAAATAAACTTTTTTCCAAAAAAAAAAAAGTTCTATGGTCAGGACTGCCGAGATGGTCGGTCGGACGAGGACAAGCAAACAACTTTTTTTTGCCTTATAGGTCACAAATCGTCGCAGAGTGCAACACTATCGTACGTGCAGTAGAATGTAATAGCTGCCTTTTGTAAAATACCTACATGTATTGTTTGCTCGAGCACAATCCCTTCATCATGCTCATTGTAAAGTGTTGATGTTCTGTATACTTTCCTGATGGCCACTAAGCTAACCCCAAGATATCACCTTTACATGTAGTTGTGTGTTTTTTCTAGTATAATTGGTTAAAAGTTAGTACATTTATTGAAATGTTGTAAATGGCAGCTATTGCATTCTACTGCACTTAAGATAGTACTGCACTCTGCCGACGAAATATGCTTTGAACTCACCATGAACCAATCCTAGCGCTAGAATCCCTCCAGTGCTTGTCCCTGCAATCCAATCAAATAGGTCCGCAATTTTTACCCCAGCAGCTTTTTCTATGGCTACCAGTAACTGTACTAAGATAAGACCTCGGATGCCTCCCCCATCCAAACACAACACTGTGTCTGCATGTCTTGTAGGCTTCTTCTCGGTAGCTTGGTCCGTTTCCATGGGAGCGTCAACAGTGTCTTCTCCCACGATTCTCTCGGAGATGATTTTGCCAATGCTGAGCATCAATGTGTCATCATACACTAGATATTAAAGTAATAAATGATTAAAAAATATTTGAGGGTCAAGATCCTTGCATTTAAGTAAAAGATAAAATTGATAACAATATAAGTGATGGGTGGAAAAACTGTGGCAAAGGTGGTAGGCAAATACTGAACCATACAATGTGTACAAAGGTACGGTAAAGAGACCTACTGATAGGAGTAATTCCACAAAATGGAAATAAACACACACATGTACAAGTCCTAATTTGCTCGCACCTTTGATGCAACTTGTGTTTGCACTTGGACCTCTTTTTGTAATTGTCCAAATTGCAGGCAAACTTAATCTGCATTTTCCACTCTAATTTATTTTTCCCTTCCCTTCTTTCTAGATTTGGTGGGGCCGCCTTAGAGGTGCATAGCACCTGTTCGCTCCAGCCATTCACTGGATTTTTTTTAATTGAAGAATATGAATATAAGAAAAAGAGTAATATCTGTGGCTCATATTACCAATTTGGGTGCAAAATTACCAAATTGGCATAAACTGGATTGATTGTCACAGCATACAAACAACACCCTAAAATGCATGTTTTTTTGGAATTTATTTTCAATATCTATATAAGGACGAGTTCGATATTTTCATTGCTTGTGCGGTATATTCTCATATCACACTCAAAGCCATCCCATATTATATAAATGTTACAATAAAACATGAAATCAATCCTTACATTGCTGAGATTCAGATGGTGCTTCTGTCATTGTCTCTGGAGGCTTCCCATCATACGTCTCTCCTTGCTTGCACCCTTTGCCGCATCCCCTCATATTTGGCCCACATCTCTCAGCCCCAACCTTATGGAGGACGTATAGCATTTCAGATGAGGTACCTACGAAGCTACTAAGCGACGACATGAACTGAGACGAGGCAAGATGCCGTGGAGTCTCTCCTCTGTTGTTCTGTGCATTGATATCAGCACCAAAGGTTACCAGACAGTACACAAGGTCAAGGTTGTTTTTCTGTAGAATAGAAAATAACATTTTCAAACCATAGATACTTAATTCTCTTCATGTGGGTGACGACATGTTTCAAAAAAATTTTAAAAATTCAAAATTCAAATGTAAATTTTCATGACCATATTTTGAATCAGCATGAAAAATGCATTAAAATGAGTACAAACAAGCCTAGTATTGGTTCAGTAGTTCTTAAGATACCTCTTGATATTTTGAGAAACTATTTAAAAACTTGAATTTTTTCCGTTAAAGCGCAGAGCATTAAACTCCAGATAGGAAAGTCCCGTGCCAGAGCCTTCTGAGCATACTTGAATTCGGCTAATGCTGGTAGAGTGTTTCAATTCGGCGACCTCACTCATCTGAGCGGACACAGAATGCTCAACTTGTCAACCCTTACGTGCAAACTCCCTTTTTGAGTTCATTAATGCACCCCCCCTACTTATTGTCGACCTCCATGGGCAGTTCACTAATGCACCCCCTATTTATCATCGACCCCTATGGGCAACATGCCAACCTTCTGTGGTATGTTCAAAGTATTATTTTAGAAACAATTACAAGATGGTAAAAACACCTACATGTACCTATTTTTTAATTCTATATAACTTACAATGTAGATGTGACATAAACTTTATTTTAGAAAGCTAAAACTTTGAAAGTTTTCTTCCGTAACACATTTGTAGCATGTTCTAATTACCTAGATAGCCTATAGAATGAATTGATAAGAGTGAAAAAATCAGGACTTAGGCCAAAAAAAAAAGGTTTGTCTCAAAGCTCGCGCATTTGTAAAATCGTGAGATTTGGAAAAAAAGAAATGCGGAATTTTTTTTTGATTTAAAGAGTTTTACTACTACTGATACTTGGGTAAACTCGACTAGTCATGGCCAGGGACAAGCGATTTGCGTGGAACTTTTTTTCCGCGCAATTGGCTTTTTTTTCCTATGGGCAGGGATACATGATTTGCACTGAAAAAAAGTTCCGCGCAATTTGCTATTTTTTTTCGCGCATATCGCCTGTCCCTGGTCATGACTACCTATACTTTCTCACTGTGAACTCGGGTGTAGCAGTGGTAAAACTCTTGACCAGTGATTGTGAGGCCCGGGTTCAAACCCGGCTGAGTCCTGATTTTTTCACTCTCTCAAGTTATTTCTAATCCTCATTTCTTGATCAAAGTCTACCATTGGATACACCTGTTATCTGTATACTTAATATATTTATGACATCAGTGACTGACTTCACATGCACAAAACACTGTCCAATATTCCCAAGTTATAAGCAATTCCAGAACTATTCAAGTGTCAAAACCTTGATTGCCATAATTATGCAAAACAGTGTCTCCATCTGGTCCCTTAGCATTCACATCAGCTCCAGCACACAATAGAGTAAGGGTACACTCCAACCTGAGACGCTTACCTTAATTGCCATATGCAAAGCTGTATCTCCATCTGGTCCCTTAGCATTCACATCAGCTCCAGCACACAATAGAGTAAGGGTACACTCCAACCTGAGACGCTTACCTTGATTGCCATATGCAAAGCTGTATCTCCATCTGGTCCCTTAGCATTCACATCAGCTCCAGCACACAATAGAGTAAGGGTACACTCCAACCTGAGATGCTTACCTTAATTGCCATATGCAAAGCAGTGTCTCCATCTGGTCCCTTAGCATTCACATCAGCTCCAGCACACAATAGAGTAAGGGTATACTCCAACCTGAGACGCTTACCTTGATTGCCATATGCAAAGCAGTGTCTCCATCTGGTCCCTTAGCATTCACATCAGCTCCAGCACACAATAGAGTAAGGGTATACTCCAACCTGAGATGCTTACCTTGATTGCCATATGCAAAGCAGTGTCTCCATCTGGTCCCTTCGCATTCACATCAGCTCCAGCACACAACAGAGTAAGGGTACACTCCAACCTGAGACGCTTACCTTGATTGCCATATGCAAAGCTGTGTCTCCATCTGGTCCCTTAGCATTCACATCAGCTCCAGCACACAACAGAGTAAGGGTATACTCCAACCTGAGACGCTTACCTTGATTGCCATATGCAAAGCAGTGTCTCCATCTGGTCTCATAGCATTAATATCAGCTCCAGCACACAATAGAGTAAGAGTACACTCCAACTAGAGATGCTTACCTTAATTGCCATATGCAAAGCAGTGTCTCCATCTGGTCCCTTAGCATTCACATCAGCTCCAGCACACAACAGAGTAAGGGTACACTCCAACCTGAGACACTTACCTTGATTGCCATATGCAAAGCAGTGTCTCCATCTGGTCCCTTAGCATTCACATCAGCTCCAGCACACAATAGAGTAAGAGTACACTCCAACCTGAGACACTTACCTTGATTGCCATATGCAAAGCAGTGTCTCCGTCTGGTCCCTTAGCATTCACATCAGCTCCAGCACACAATAGAGTAAGGATACACTCCAACCTGAGATGCTTACCTTGATTGCTATATGCACATCAGTGTCTCCATCTGGTCCCTTAGCATTCACATCAGCTTCAGCACACAACAGAGTAAGGGTACACTCCAACCTGAGACGCTTACCTTGATTGCCATATGCAAAGCTGTATCTCCATCTGGTCCCTTAGCATTCACATCAGCTCCAGCACACAATAGAGTAAGGGTACACTCCAACCTGAGACGCTTACCTTGATTGCCATATGCAAAGCTGTATCTCCATCTGGTCCCTTAGCATTCACATCAGCTCCAGCACACAATAGAGTAAGGGTACACTCCAACCTGAGACACTTACCTTGATTGCCATATGCAAAGCAGTGTCTCCATCTGGTCCCTTAGCATTCACATCAGCTCCAGCACACAATAGAGTAAGAGTACACTCCAACCTGAGACACTTACCTTGATTGCCATATGCAAAGCAGTGTCTCCGTCTGGTCCCTTAGCATTCACATCAGCTCCAGCACACAATAGAGTAAGGATACACTCCAACCTGAGATGCTTACCTTGATTGCTATATGCACATCAGTGTCTCCATCTGGTCCCTTAGCATTCACATCAGCTTCAGCACACAACAGAGTAAGGGTACACTCCAACCTGAGACGCTTACCTTGATTGCCATATGCAAAGCTGTATCTCCATCTGGTCCCTTAGCATTCACATCAGCTCCAGCACACAATAGAGTAAGGGTACACTCCAACCTGACGACGCTTACCTTGATTGCCATATGTAAAGCAGTGTCTCCATCTGGTCCCTTAGCATTCACATCAGCTCCAGCACACAATAGAGTAAGGGTACACTCCAACCTGAGATGCTTACCTTGATTGCCATATGCAAAGCAGTGTCTCCATCTGGTCCCTTAGCATTCACATCAGCTCCAGCACACAACAGAGTAAGGGTACACTCCAACCTGAGATGCTTACCTTGATTGCCATATGCAAAGCAGTGTCTCCATCTGGTCCCTTAGCATTCACATCAGCTCCAGCACACAATAGCGTAAGGGTACACTCCAACCTGAGACGCTTACCTTGATTGCCATATGTAAAGCAGTGTCTCCATCTGGTCCCTTAGCATTCACATCAGCTCCAGCACACAATAGCGTAAGGGTACACTCCAACCTGAGATGCTTACCTTGATTGCCATATGCAAAGCAGTGTCTCCATCTGGTCCCTTAGCATTCACATCAGCTCCATGCAGCACACAATAGCGTAAGGGTACACTCCAACCTGAGATGCTTACCTTGATTGCCATATGCAAAGCAGTGTCTCCATCTGGTCCCTTAGCATTCACATCAGCTCCAGCACACAACAGAGTAAGGGTATACTCCAACCTGAGACACTTACCTTGATTGCCATATGCAAAGCAGTGTCTCCATCTGGTCCCTTAGCATTCACATCAGCTCCAGCACACAATAGCGTAAGGGTACACTCCAACCTGAGATGCTTACCTTAATTGCCATATGCAACGCAGTGTCTCCATCTGGTCCCTTAGCGTTCACATCAGCTCCAGCACACAATAGAGTAAGGGTACACTCCAACCTGAGACGCTTACCTTGATTGCCATATGTAAAGCAGTGTCTCCATCTGGTCCCTTAGCATTCACATCAGCTCCAGCACACAGTAGAGTAAGGATACACTCCAACCTGAGACGCTTACCTTGATTGCCATATGCAAAGCAGTGTCTCCATCTGGTCCCTTAGCATTCACATCAGCTCCAGCACACAATAGAGTAAGGATACACTCCAACCTGAGACGCTTACCTTGATTGCCATATGCAAAGCAGTGTCTCCATCTGGTCCTTTAGCATTCACATCAGCTCCAGCACACAGTAGAGTAAGGATACACTCCAACCTGAGACGCTTACCTTGATTGCCATATGCAAAGCTGTGTCTCCATCTGGTCCCTTAGCATTCACATCAGCTCCAGCACACAATAGAGTAAGGGTACACTCCAACCTGAGACGCTTACCTTGATTGCCATATGTAAAGCAGTGTCTCCATCTGGTCCCTTAGCATTCACATCAGCTCCAGCACACAACAGAGTAAGGGTACACTCCACCCTGAGTTGCTTACCTTGATGGCCATATGCAAAGCAGTGACTCCATCTGGTCCCTTAGCATTCACATCAGCTCCATGCAGCACACAATAGAGTAAGGGTACACTCCAACCTGAGATGTTTACCTTGATTGCCATATGTAAAGCAGTGTCTCCATCTGGTCCCTTAGCATTCACATCAGCTCCAGCACACAATAGAGTAAGGGTACACTCCAACCTGAGACGCTTACCTTGATTGCTATATGCAAAGCGGTGTCTCCATCTGGTCCCTTAGCATTCACATCAGCTCCAGCACACAATAGCGTAAGGGTACACTCCAACCTGAGATGCTTACCTTGATTGCCATATGCAAAGCAGTGTCTCCATCTGGTCCCTTAGCATTCACATCAGCTCCAGCACACAATAGAGTAAGGGTACACTCCAACCTGAGACGCTTACCTTGATTGCCATATGTAAAGCAGTGTCTCCATCTGGTCCCTTAGCATTCACATCAGCTCCAGCACACAATAGAGTAAGGGTACACTCCAACCTGAGATGCTTACCTTGATTGCCATATGTAAAGCAGTGTCTCCATCTGGTCCCTTAGCATTCACATCAGCTCCAGCACACAATAGCGTAAGGGTACACTCCAACCTGAGACGCTTACCTTGATTGCCATATGCAAAGCTGTGTCTCCATCTGGTCCCTTAGCATTCACATCAGCTCCAGCACACAATAGAGTAAGGGTACACTCCAACCTGAGACGTTTCACCATCACATGTAAAGCTGCATCGCCGGTATTACTCAGAGCATCCAAGTCATGTTCTTGCTTCAGTATTGCCTCAATAAAGCCTGGTTCTTTGGCCCAGTGTAGAGGGGTACCACCATGCTTTGCGCAGGAAGCTTTACCCTGGGTAGTGTGCGATTCCAAAATAGCATCAAGAATTCTGTGAAGATATTTTGTATGTAGTCAATGTAAAGATTGTCCAAGTTCTATGCACTTTTTACAGTTGCATACTAATAAATCTGGACCTATGAACTTTACCCTCTTTTAATATAATACAATATTGAACCATCAAAAAAGTATGGTATGTTTTTATCCATCTTGAACATGTTTTTCCTTTGGCCTCAACAAATAACTGTTCTATAGTCTGAGTTGAGAGTAAGCCATGTTGGATTTCCCGGTGACAGATTTAAAACAGTACAGTGTGTAGGCGTGGTTGTGCCACCAGCGTACAGACAAATATACACCCCTCGGGATTAGGTTAGCGTGCGCAATTCGAATCTGCCATTGTGAAGTCAAACATGGTGTTACTCTCAACTTCAGGTGAGACAGACTATAATTAAACAACTTTTAAGTCCATATATAGCACATTAGGCTCATAAGTGTCATGGTCTAATGTCAATTATCAATATATTTCTCAGTATGTTTCAATGTCTACATGGCACTTACTTAATTTGTTTCTGTTTCATAGCATAGTGTATTGGATAACCAAGTTTGTCAGGTAGGTCTACTTTGGAGCCCAGTGTGATGAATTTATGAGCCAACTCATAGTTGCCAGCCTGTAGTGCAACATGCAGAGGTAGATGGAAATCTTTGTTGATTCGATTGATTCCAGCTCCTTTACTATCCTCTGTCATTGGCTGTAACAATAAAGTTTTTGATAATGAAAAAGAATTGGTAAATTTTATCAATATTGCTGACTTATGATGACTAATAGGCCATTTGATGCTGATATCAAAATGAAGAAAATCTTAGTCTAAGAAATCTTAGTACAGTTGAATTTTGTTCATATTACAATCATGCTCATGCAACCAGAAATCTCCTAATATGTTGATTGGTGCACGCATTTACATGTCAGAACCACTCATATCTGGAACAATTTGTCACCTGTGATTCCAACTGAAATGGAAAATATGTCAAAATATGAAAACTATGGAAAATATGAAAATATTGGGACAATTCATTCACAGCATATGTTTTGATTTCATGTTCATTCATATTTCTAAATTGTATTGCTGACTTAAATTGCATTTCATGTTCACACGTTTCATTTTATACATAATATAATATGTACAATGTCCATGGGGTCCTGATTGGAAAGCAAAGCATGCTGGTCACTGCAGATTGTCACACTCAACAAAAGAAAGCTTAAACTGAATTAAACTAAACTAAACTAAACCCCACTTTAAGGCCATAAAAATATGTATGTTTGCAGTGACATGAGCATTGCATACTGCATGGTGGCATTTTGTTTTTGTTTTCCCACACACAAAAAAAATCTAATACTGTTGCCTATGCATTGCCCAAGAAATAGCTGCAAATGTTTATTTTTAGCAGTAGCAATGAAAATGTAATACGGCACATGAAATAAAATGCTTAATTCCACTAAACATTTAAATATGTTTAACAGAATCATACATGATATTAATGTAGCATCAAGGTGTAATCTTAAAATGTTGTGAGAAATGTATACAAACTAATGGCATCACAATTTTTACATGAAAGAACATGTACAGAGTTTTATAAGATACCATTTGTTGGCAGATAATTATGTCCTTTTCCATTATACATAACTTGTTTTTTGATATATCCCCCGCTTCCCCATTCAATCTTGGCCCAAGCCATGTTGTCCACAGGTCCGTGAGACCCTCCAACATTGAAAGATGGGGAAGGGCGAGATAATACAGTGAGATACAGTGGGGAGTCTGTGCTTCATTGCATGCATGTTTCACTCACCTCTCCAATTTGGATAGGGCACATATTTCAGTTAATTTTTTTCCAGTTAAGCAGTTACATGTAAGGTTAAGTTTTTTCCAGGACTGAGGTATAAAATGCCATATGAGGGTATATCCTTCATGTAAGAAAGCACAAAACAAATCATAACTCTAATCCTAACCACCCTAACCCTAAATCCTAACCCTAACTCTATTATTATTTTGTGCTCTCTTACGCAAAGGAAAACGCAGATGGGGCCCTCAGAACAGGTGGTGGTCAACACTATAAGGCAACTATAATAGGATTGGCAAAAAACCTTTCTATTCAAGATTTTTAACCTCCAAAGGTGAACTGAAACCAGGAATGGGCATTCTTGTATGTGATGCGATCAATCTAAATGAGCCTGCTGTCAATCAAAATTAACATTCAGTTTTCAATTGTTACGTAAGCCATTCTCACAACTTCATTTTGCTCATAATTAGACTTACAGTTCCTGAGATATGGCCATTTTAGTGTTGCTCAGAACAATAAAATACAAAGTAAACTGAATACTATTATTCTCTATATCTCAAAATCAAAATTCCTGACATCCGACTTATTTTGCTTGATTACATCACATATACATGTATCGCTATGAATGGATTGGAATATATTTGGCTGATCGACATAAAAGCAGATCTGTGTGATGTGTACATGTATGTATAGTTGATATGTATACATATAGATACAAATGCATTCTTTTGATACAGCAAGTCCCAATTAAAATAGTAATTTATTGACTGAAATTAGTTAACTGTTATAGATTTTATATAGCATTGGAAATAAACAACATGTCAAATTGATTATGAGTATGATAAATTGATAATGCAATTTTTGTGAGCTTATAATGCATCTTGCATTTTTACACGGGATAGATAATTGTAAAACACACAATGTATACTACAGACCATGCTGGCAAAATATAACATACAGTTTAAAGTTTGTACAAACATCTACATATACGCATATCACATGCAACATCCAAGATGGTGAAATGTTCTGAATTATAGTACGGTACCGTACTGACGCGAGTAGACTTCACCTTTTTGAGCTCAGCATACACATCCCAAGGTTTAAGGGATGGTGATTGGTGATGGTAAGTAGGCCTCAAGAGAGCCGAGGTCCAGAGGAGGGATGTTAGGGGCCATCCATAATTTTCGCCATTTTCACAACGTGTACATAAGAGGGAAGGAGGGGTAAAAATCCTGGGCATGTGTACGTAAGAAAAATGGCGATTTGTTTGAGCAATAAAAAATAAATAAAAGTGAAAAATTATAGGTATTTTCCAGTATTTTATTTCATAAGTTATAACCAATGGACCTAAAATTGTTCAATTTGTTTTAACAATTTCTATAACATGCCATGCAAACAATGATTTTCTCTTTAATTTTGAGTCTAATATGCACAGTGGTCCTATTTCACATTATGCTTAATTTATAACATACCAAAATACTTTATAAAAAGTTTTTTCTATCTGCGCTAGGATCAATGGCAGCAAAGTCTCTAGTGTGGATTGTCACTGTTGTGACAAAAGACATGGAACCCATAGTTTAATTGCAAGAACATACACCAATCATGCCAAAGGGATGTCCCCTGGTTTCCCCCTATATATGATGTGATCCCGGGGGTTCTTAGTGGAAAAGAGAGTATAGGATGTTCAGCAGATTTTGGAGTGCATTTGTCATTTAGCTTAGATTCAGGCTGCATATTTTAATTTATTGATGGCTTTCGTTTCCATGAAAATATGGTTTTAAAAGGATTTTTTTTCAGCATTTCTCAACTTTTATGTAAAAAACATTAATCCAGAAATAACTGTCCTCCTGAACACCAATATAACCCTAGCCCTAAACCGAATCAACCCTTTAACCTAAACTCTATACCCCAACCCAACATCTCAATTTTGATATTAATAGTAGGCCTACTCGTGGAAATCCTTCGCCATTTTATTTGTACTAAACTGGAGGGAGGGAGGGGGGAAAAAGTTATGTACGCTTTGTACGTAAGTGAAAATAGCGAAAATTATGGAGAGCCCTTAGATGAAATGCTGACAAATTGGTCATTAATTGTATTGGCAATGGTACCACGATCATCATCACTTACCCCTGAGATGGGAATACTGAGTTCAGATTTGTTGTTCCTGGTCATTGTTCTTATAGCTTGAAGATTTCTTACTCCATTTGAATAATAATCAACCTTAGATTTTTTAATTGCACATTGGACCTTCTTCAACATCATGGGCTGCAAATGCTTGTTGACAATCTTTCACAAGGAATTTGATTTTCTGAGTAATGGACTTTGAGTGTGGCAAGAGCAAAGTGTGAATCAATAGCATCATGAAGAGACAGCATCTGCCTTCAGCTCTGTGGCTTATGTCATGTAGCGATGCAAAGGTGCTGAATTTTGACAGGTCAGAATGACGAGGAATGATTGACACCGAAGTTACACACCTGCAATAGTTCAGCTTCTAGTTTGTGCAATAACTGCACTGGAGAAGTTGTTGAGGTATATTCACTGCACGAAGACACCACAAACTAACGAAGAAATGTGTGAAAATAAATATTGAATCGAGAAAGAAAAATAACACGACCAGCTGAAGCTACCATTTTTGTACTTTAGTCATTAGACAAAAAGTACTTCATCTAATTGGTAGCTATATAAAATGAATAAACCTTTTCATGAGGACTTTTACAAAATACGCCAACCATGCATGGCCAACAAAACATATTCAACCCAATCAATTTCTGGCGAGTTCATTCAATGCACTGCGTCAAGTATGAGCAAAGATGAATGGTGTGAACAATCATGCCACGCCACGCCACACGTTTATCAGACACACTATATTTCCTGTTTGTGATTGGTTGTATGGTGTTTTTGTTTACCTTACACTTCGTCTTTTTGAACTACTGAAGATTTCTGATCAGCTGCTGAGTAAATAACCCGAATACCTACACTCTCAGACAAAATTGTTGTAACATTTTGACATGGGTACTTCAAATGTGCCCGGCTACCCCTGTTCAATGTTGCAAGTTTAATTTGGTTTTGCCTCATAGACACACCCTGCATTAATTGGTGGGGAGGGCGAGGGTTATAGCAGTATTCACACTTGCAAAATTTTAGATTGTCAAATATAATAGAAATGTGTCTTAAAAACAGTCCTACTTTTACACAAATGTCCATCTACTTTTGTCCATGGTTGGTAAGCTTCTCCTAAACTATAGGCTAAATATGTATTTCTCGACCATGAGAGGATGTACCTTCTGCATCAGCGTACATTTTGTGGAATAACAGGATCGTGCGACCTATATATATGACCGAACCTAGACCTTGCCTAGCAAAGACCGTATTCGAAAATCATGATTGGTCAATTCTCTAAAGCTGTGTTTGCGCTGTAAGCGTGTGGTCTTTGCGTAATACGCTCAATGCAAAGATCTGTGCGTACCCAAGTTAGCACTCATGATCGAGAACTATATATTTTGCCTTTAGCTACACCAATCATGCATGCAAAAATCGCTTTCAGAATAATGATGCACAAGCTTTGTCATAATCATATCATGTTTAAATTACAAACATAATGTTATAATACGGATGGTGATGACAGTCGGCACATAGTTAGTATGTATAAATTAGCATAAAATTGACATGTATATGTCACAAACAACATGGCTTTAATGCGGATGGTGATGGCAGTCAGCTTAAAGTTAGTAACTAAAAATACAACAAACATGACAATACTTGACCTTTTCAACTGAGGACCCTGGTGCTACTTGCTCAGCCAGCTATAGATAGATAGAAATATCAAGATACACAACATGCATATTATTTATACATTTTACAGAACTAAGCTATCACAAAAACATTGACCATGTATATAGCAGGTCATAATGGGTTGCATCATTTTGACAAATTACACCATCGATTTACTTGCGTACATGTACAAACAGTACAAGGTGACATTACATTGAAATGGGGAAAAGCTGTGTATTTCAGTTGGAAGCCTTTCACACAGATGCCAGTCTGTGTTGTCAAAAAATCCTGAAATGGCAAGAAATTTCCTGAAAAATGTACTTTGCCTATACATTTGTACAGGATCATCCGAGTAAAATTTCCTGAAATCGGGAAATTTCCTAAAGACTGGCAACACTGCTTTCATGAGGCTTGAGGACAACAGACTACCCTAATAAAGTACCGTAAAATGACTCAAATGAGCCCCTTGTAATTGGTGCCCACTTGTGTCATTTTACAAAAGCTACTCTTTTTGTGCACTTTAAGTATGGCTTTGAGTACAAAATGTTTATTAGAAGTTCTGAATGGAACATTTTATCTTCTATCACTGTGATTAACAACAATGTTTTGCAGTTAAACTGTTCAGGGGCGCAACACTAAATAAGCGTCCCATAGGATAACGTGTGATTTTGGCCTACTTCGAGCGCCATTACTGGCGTCCCTGCAATACTTGACAAAATAAATTTGGTATCAAATTAAAGCTCTGTTTCTGCAGATTCCAAAACTTTTGTCGGCATATATCGATGACCGTTGACTTTTTTCGCTATTTAGCGGTGCAAAAAATATGGCCTAAAAATATACTAAATTCACCACTCACATTTCAAAATCGGAAGTTGTCTTCATCCGCCACAGAGAATTGCTTTTGAGATAAAATGTCCGGGTTTTTCTGCATGTTATCATTGAAGACACTTGTCGAATTCATATGAGCTGATATTGAGTGATTTAAAGTGAACATGTCGGTAGATATGGTCGCTACAATCTCATACTCACTATGGACTATATTAGCGAATTTCGTTCTTACATAAAATGCGTAGTGATTTAGTGTTGCGCCCCCTTATAAGGATTTAAAAGTTTTCAAAATGCACATTTGTCACTTATTAATTAAAGTAGAGAAAATTTGTAGCTCAACACGAAAATTTCATGTCTCTGCGACATTTCGTTCAAGAGAAATGTTGTTTTAAAGATCAGTGCGAACGCGGAAAATCGCATATTTCGACTTTTCCTCCAATATGCGAGAGTTTGCACAAAACTCACTAAAACTAGTGACAGACAACAATTTAAGCACGTCTTTGAACCAAGTTTAATTTCTTTTCTAGATTGTCAGTCTTGCCATTTTGTTTTGGAAAGCACTTGTTAATGAGTGTGAAGTACAAACACCCCCCTGTTTCAGTAGTAACAATTATGGTCTTTATGCAAAGGCCTACTGAATATGCAGCAAAACGGCTTCATGCAGATTAACAATGCCTATTAACTTTAAAACCCATTTTTGAGCCTTTTTTGAAGATTTTTGGATACAATTTCTAGACTTTGCAGGCGCCTGCTAGGCCAATAAAGCATTTTTCCCAATAATAATTCATCAGGGTGACTTTTCGTAATCCTTGTTTATCATCATGATTGAAATAGAACACATTTCATGACGCGCATTTCTTATTTTACGCTAAGAATGTAAAAAGAACGCGTTCATAGCGACGGCCGTTACAAGGGGCGCAACACTAAATAAGCGTCCCATAGGATAACGTGTGATTTTGGCCTACTTCGAGCGCCATTCCTGGCGTCCCTGCAATACTTGACAAAATAAATTTGGTATCAAATTAAAGCTCTGTTTCTGCAGATTCCAAAACTTTTGTCGGCATATATCCATGACCGTTGACTTTTTTCGCTATGTCGCCGTGCAAAAAATATGGCCTAACAATATACTAAATTCAACACTCACATTTCAAGATCGGAAGTTGTCTTCATCCGCCACAGAGAATTGCTTTTGAGATAAAATGTCCGGTTTTTCTGCATGTTATCATTGAAGACACTTGTCGAATTCATATGAGCTGATATTGAGTGATTTAAAGTGAACCCGTCGGTAGATATGGTCGCTACAATCTCATACTCACTATGGACTATATTAGCCGAATCTCGTTCTTACATAAAATGCGTAGTGATTTAGTGTTGCGCCCCCTTATAAGGATTTAAAAGTTTTCAAAATGCACATTTGTCACTTATTAATTAAAGTAGAGAAAATTTGTAGCTCAACACGAAAATTTCATGTCTCTGCGACATTTCGTTCAAGAGAAATGTTGTTTTAAAGATCAGGGCCGAAGCGCGGAAAATCGCATAGTTCGACTTTTCCTCCAATATGCGAGAGTTTGCACAAAACTCACTAAAACTAGTGACAGACAACAATTTAAGCACGTCTTTGAACCAAGTTTAATTTCTTTTCTAGATTGTCAGTCTTGCCATTTTGTTTTGGAAAGCACTTGTTAATGAGTGTGAAGTACAAACACCCCCCCCTGTTTCAGTAGTAACAATTATGGTCTTTTTGCATAGGCCTACTGAATATGCAGCAAAACGGCTTCATGCAGATTAACAATGCCTATTAACTTTAAAACCCATTTTGAGCCTTTTGAAGATTTTTGGATACAATATCTAGACTTTGCAGGCGCCTGCTCGGCCAATAAAACATTTTTCCCAATAATAATTCATCAGGGTGACTTTTCGTAATCCTTGTTTATCATCATGATTGAAATAGAACACATTTCATGACGCGCATTTCTTATTTACGCGAAGAATGTAAAAAGAACGCGTTCATAGCGACGGCCGTTACAAGGGGCGCAACACTAAATAAGCGTCCCATAGGATAACGTGTGATTTTGGCCTACTTGAGCGCCATTACTGGCGTCCCTGCAATACTTGACAAAATAAATTTGGTATCAAATTAAAGCTCTGTTTCTGTAGATTCCAAAACTTTTGTCGGCATATATCGATGACCGTTGACTTTTTTCGCTATTTCACGATGCAAAAAATATGGCCTAAAAATATACTAAATTCACCACTCACATTTCAAAATCGGAAGTTGTCTTCATCCGCCACAGAGAATTGCTTTTGAGATAAAATGTCCGGGTTTTTCTGCATGTTATCATTGAAGACACTTGTCGAATTCATATGAGCTGATATTGAGTGATTTAAAGTGAACATGTCGGTAGATATGGTCGCTACAATCTCATACTCACTATGGACTATATTAGCAATTTCGTTCTTACATAAAATGCGTAGTGATTTAGTGTTGCGCCCCCTTATAAGGATTTAAAAGTTTTCAAAATGCACATTTGTCACTTATTAATTAAAGTAGAGAAAATTTGTAGCTCAACACCGAAAATTTCATGTCTCTGCGACATTTCGTTCAAGAGAAATGTTGTTTTAAAGATCAGTGCCGAAACGCGGAAAATCGCATATTTCGACTTTTCCTCCAATATCGAGAGTTTGCACAAAACTCACTAAAACTAGTGACAGACAACAATTTAAGCACGTCTTTGAACCAAGTTTAATTTCTTTTCTAGATTGTCAGTCTTGCCATTTTGTTTTGGAAAGCACTTGTTAATGAGTGTGAAGTACAAACACCCCCCTGTTTCAGTAGTAACAATTATGGTCTTTTTTGCATAGGCCTACTGAATATGCAGCAAAACGGCTTCATGCAGATTAACAATGCCTATTAACTTTAAAACCCATTTTGAGCCTTTTTGAAGATTTTTGGATACAATATCTAGACTTTGCAGGCGCCTGCTCGGCCAATAAAACATTTTTCCCAATAATAATTCATCAGGGTGACTTTTCGTAATCCTTGTTTATCATCATGATTGAAATAGAACACATTTCATGACGCGCATTTCTTATTTACGCGAAGAATGTAAAAAGAACGCGTTCATAGCGACGGCCGTTACAAGGGGGGCGCAACACTAAATAAGCGTCCCATAGGATAACGTGTGATTTTGGCCTACTTCGAGCGCCATTCCTGGCGTCCCTGCAATACTTGACAAAATAAATTTGGTATCAAATTAAAGCTCTGTTTCTGCAGATTCCAAAACTTTTGTCGGCATATTTCGATGACCGTTGACTTTTTTCGCTATTTCAAGCGGTGCAAAAAATATGGCCTAAAAATATACTAAATTCACCACTCACATTTCAAAATCGGAAGTTGTCTTCATCCGCCACAGAGAATTGCTTTTGAGATAAAATGTCCGGGTTTTTCTGCATGTTATCATTGAAGACAGAATTCATATGAGCTGATATTGAGTGATTTAAAGTGAACATGTCGGTAGATATGGTCGCTACAATCTCATACTCACTATGGACTATATTAGCGAATTTCGTTCTTACATAAAATGCGTAGTGATTTAGTGTTGCGCCCTTATAAGGATTTAAAAGTTTTCAAAATGCACATTTGTCACTTATTAATTAAAGTAGAGAAAATTTGTAGCTCAACACCGAAAATTTCATGTCTCTGCGACATTTCGTTCAAGAGAAATGTTGTTTTAAAGATCAGTGCGAAACACGGAAAATCGCATATTTCGACTTTTCCTCCAATATGCGAGAGTTTGCACAAAACTCACTAAAACTAGTGACAGACAACAATTTAAGCACGTCTTTGAACCAAGTTTAATTTCTTTTCTAGATTGTCAGTCTTGCCATTTTGTTTTGGAAAGCACTTGTTAATGAGTGTGAAGTACAAACACCCCCCTGTTTCAGTAGTAACAATTATGGTCTTTTTGCATAGGCCTACTGAATATGCAGCAAAACGGCTTCATGCAGATTAACAATGCCTATTAACTTTAAAACCCATTTTGAGCCTTTTTGAAGATTTTTGGATACAATATCTAGACTTTGCAGGCGCCTGCTCGGCCAATAAAACATTTTTCCCAATAATAATTCATCAGGGTGACTTTTCGTAATCCTTGTTTTTTCTTATTCTTACGCGAAGAATGTAAAAAGAACGCGTTCATAGCGACGGCCGTTACAAGGGGGCGCAACACTAAATAAGCGTCCCATAGGATAACGTGTGATTTTGGCCTACTTCGAGCGCCATTCCTGGCGTCCCTGCAATACTTGACAAAATAAATTTGGTATCAAATTAAAGCTCTGTTTCTGCAGATTCCAAAACTTTTGGCGGCATATATCGATGACAGGTGACTGTTTTCGCTATTTCGAGGTGCAAAAAATATGGCCTAAAAATATACTAAATTCACCACTCACATTTCAAAATCGGAAGTTGTCTTCATCCTCCACAGACAATCGCTTTTGAGATAAAATGTCCGGGTTTTTCTGCATGTTATCATTGAAGACACTTGTCAATTCATATGAGCTGATATTGAGTGATTTAAAGTGAACATGTCGGTAGATATGGTCGCTACAATCTCATACTCACTATGGACTATATTAGCAATTTCGTTCTTACATAAAATGCGTAGTGATTTAGTGTTGCGCCCCTTATAAGGATTTAAAAGTTTTCAAAATGCACATTTGTCACTTATTAATTAAAGTAGAGAAAATTTGTAGCTCAACACCGAAAATTTCATGTCTCGGCGACATTTCGTTCAAGAGAAATGTTGTTTTAAAGATCAGTGCGAACGCGGAAAATCGCATATTTCGACTTTTACCCCAATATGCGGGAGTTTGCACAAAACTCACTAAAACTAGTGACAGACAACAATTTAAGCACGTCTTTGAACCAAGTTTAATTTCTTTTCTAGATTGTCAGTCTTGCCATTTTGTTTTGGAAAGCACTTGTTAATGAGTGTGAAGTACAAACACCCCCCTGTTTCAGTAGTAACAATTATGGTCTTTTTGCATAGGCCTACTGAATATGCAGCAAAACGGCTTCATGCAGATTAACAATGCCTATTAACTTTAAAACCCATTTTTGAGCCTTTTTGAAGATTTTTGGATACAATATCTAGACTTTGCAGGCGCCTGCTCGGCCAATAAAACATTTTTCCCAATAATAATTCATCAGGGTGACTTTTCGTAATCCTTGTTTATCATCATGATTGAAATAGAACACATTTCATGCCGCGCATTTCTTATTTTACGCGAAGAATGTAAAAAGAACGCGTTCATAGCGACGGCCGTTACAAGGGGCGCAACACTAAATAAGCGTCCCATCTGATAACGTGTGATTTTGGCCTACTTGAGCGCCATTACTGGCGTCCCTGCAATACTTGACAAAATAAATTTGGTATCAAATTAAAGCTCTGTTTCTGCAGATTCCAAAACTTTTGTCGGCATATATCGATGACCGTTGACTTTTTCGCTATTTCGCAGTGCAAAAAATATGGCCTAAAAATATACTAAATTCACCACTCACATTTCAAAATCGGAAGTTGTCTTCATCCGCCACAGAGAATTGCTTTTGAGATAAAATGTCCGGTTTTTTCGGCATGTTATCATTGAAAACACTTGTCGAATTCATATGAGCTGATATTGAGTGATTTAAAGTGAACATGTCGGTAGATATGGTCGCTACAATCTCCTACTCAGTATGGACTGTATTAGCCGAATTTCGTCCTTAGAGAAAATGCGTAGTGATTTAGTGTTGCGCCCCCGTATAAGGATTTAAAAGTTTTCAAAATGCACATTTGTCACTTATTAATTAAAGTAGAGAAAATTTGTAGCTCAACACGAAAATTTCATGTCTCTGCGACATTTCGTTCAAGAGAAATGTTGTTTTAAAGATCAGTGCGAACGCGGAAAATCGCATATTTCGACTTTTCCTCCAATATCGAGAGTTTGCACAAAACTCACTAAAACTAGTGACAGACAACAATTTAAGCACGTCTTTGAACCAAGTTTAATTTCTTTTCTAGATTGTCAGTCTTGCCATTTTGTTTTGGAAAGCACTTGTTAATGAGTGTGAAGTACAAACACCCCCTGTTTCAGTAGTAACAATTATGGTCTTTTGCATAGGCCTACTGAATATGCAGCAAAAGCGGCTTCATGCAGATTAACAATGCCTATTAACTTTAAAGCCAATTTTGAGCCTTTTTGAAGATTTTTGGATACAATATCTAGACTTTGCAGGCGCCTGCTCGCCAATAAAACATTTTTCCCAATAATAATTCATCAGGGTGACTTTTCGTAATCCTTGTTTATCATCATGATTGAAATAGAACACATTTCATGACGCGCATTTCTTATTTTACGCGAAGAATGTAAAAAGAACGCGTTCATAATGACGGCCGTTACAAGAGGGCGCAACACTAAATAAGCGTCCCATAGGATAACGTGTGATTTTGGCCTACTTCGAGCGCCATTCCTGGCGTCCCTGCAATACTTGACAAAATAAATTTGGTATCAAATTAAAGCTCTGTTTCTGCAGATTCCAAAACTTTTGTCGGCATATCTCGGTGACCGTTGACTTTTTTCGCTATTTCACGATGCAAAAAATATGGCCTAAAAATATACTAAATTCACCACTCACATTTCAAAATCGGAAGTTGTCTTCATCCGCACAGAGAATTGCTTTTGAGATAAAATGTCCGGTTTTTCTGCATGTTATCATTGAAGACACTTGTCGAATTCATATGAGCTGATATTGAGTGATTTAAAGTGAACATGTCGGTAGATATGGTCGCTACAATCTCATACTCACTATGGACTATATTAGCGAATTTCGTTCTTACATAAAATGCGTAGTGATTTAGTGTTGCGCCCCTTATAAGGATTTAAAAGTTTTCAAAATGCACATTTGTCACTTATTAATTAAAGTAGAGAAAATTTGTAGCTTAACACCGAAAATTTCATGTCTCTGCGACATTTCGTTCAAGAGAAATGTTGTTTTAACGATCAGTGCCGAAACGCGGAAACTCGCATATTTCGACTTTTCCTCCAATATGCTAGAGTTTGCACAAAACTCACTAAAACTAGTGACAGACAACAATTTAAGCACGTCTTTGAACCAAGTTTAATTTCTTTTCTAGATTGTCAGTCTTGCCATTTTGTTTTGGAAAGCACTTGTTAATGAGTGTGAAGTACAAACACCCCCCCTGTTTCAGTAGTAACAATTATGGTCTTTTTGCATAGGCCTACTGAATATGCAGCAAAACGGCTTCATGCAGATTAACAATGCCTATTAACTTTAAAACCCATTTTTGAGCCTTTTTGAAGATTTTTGGATACAATATCTAGACTTTGCAGGCGCCTGCTCGCCAATAAAACATTTTTCCCAATAATAATTCATCAGGGTGACTTTTCGTAATCCTTGTTTATCATCATGATTGAAATAGAACACATTTCATGACGCGCATTTCTTATTGTACGCGAAGAATGTAAAAAGAACGCGTTCATAGCGGACGGTCCGTTACAAGGGGCGCAACACTAAATAAGCGTCCCATAGGATAACGTGTGATTTTGGCCTACTTGAGCGCCATTACTGGCGTCCCTGCAATACTTGACAAAATAAATTTGGTATCAAATTAAAGCTCTGTTTCTGTAGATTCCAAAACTTTTGTCGGCATATATCGATGACCGTTGACTTTTTTAAGCTATTTCATGTGCAAAAATATGGCCTAAAAATATACTAAATTCACCACTCACATTTCAAAATCGGAAGTTGTCTTCATCCGCCACAGAGAATTGCTTTTGAGATAAAATGTCCGGGTTTTTCTGCATGTTATCATTGAAGACACTTGTCGAATTCATATGAGCTGATATTGAGTGATTTAAAGTGAACATGTCGGTAGATATGGTCGCTACAATCTCATACTCACTATGGACTATATTAGCGAATTTCGTTCTTACATAAAATGCGTAGTGATTTAGTGTTGCGCCCCTTATAAGGATTTAAAAGTTTTCAAAATGCACATTTGTCACTTATTAATTAAAGTAGAGAAAATTTGTAGCTCAACACGAAAATTTCATGTCTCTGCGACATTTCGTTCAAGAGAAATGTTGTTTTAAAGATCAGTGCGAACGCGGAAAATCGCATATTTCGACTTTTCCTCCAATATCTGAGTTTGCACAAAACTCACTAAAACTAGTGACAGACAACAATTTAAGCACGTCTTTGAACCAAGTTTAATTTCTTTTCTAGATTGTCAGTCTTGCCATTTTGTTTTGGAAAGCACTTGTTAATGAGTGTGAAGTACAAACACCCCCCCTGTTTCAGTAGTAACAATTATGGTCTTTTTTGCATAGGCCTACTGAATATGCAGCAAAACGGCTTCATGCAGATTAACAATGCCTATTAACTTTAAAACCCATTTTGAGCCTTTTTGAAGATTTTTGGATACAATATCTAGACTTTGCAGGCGCCTGCCCGGCCAATAAAACATTTTTCCCAATAATAATTCATCAGGGTGACTTTTCGTAATCCTTGTTTATCATCATGATTGAAATAGAACACATTTCATGACGCGCATTTCTTATTTTTTACGCGAAGAATGTAAAAAAACGCGTTCATAGCGACGGTGACCGTTACAAGGCGCAACACTAAATAAGCGTCCCATAGGATAACGTGTGATTTTGGCCTACTTGCGCCATTACTGGCGTCCCTGCAATACTTGACAAAATAAATTTGGTATCAAATTAAAGCTCTGTTTCTGTAGATTCCAAAACTTTTGTCGGCATATATCGATGACCGTTGACTTTTTTCGCTATTTAGCGGTGCAAAAAATATGGCCTAAAAATATACTAAATTCACCACTCACATTTCAAAATCGGAAGTTGTCTTCTTCCGCCACAGAGAATTGCTTTTGAGATAAAATGTCCGGGTTTTTCTGCATGTTATCATTGAAGACACTTGTCGAATTCATATGAGCTGATATTGAGTGATTTAAAGTGAACATGTCGGTAGATATGGTCGCTACAATCTCATACTCACTATGGACTATATTAGCGAATTTCGTTCTTACATAAAATGCGTAGTGATTTAGTGTTGCGCCCCCTTATAAGGATTTAAAAGTTTTCAAAATGCACATTTGTCACTTATTAATTAAAGTAGAGAAAATTTGTAGCTCAACACCGAAAATTTCATGTCTCTGCGACATTTCGTTCAAGAGAAATGTTGTTTTAAAGATCAGTGCGAAGCTTGGAAAATCGCATATTTCGACTTTTCCTCCAATATCTGAGAGTTTGCACAAAACTCACTAAAACTAGTGACAGACAACAATTTAAGCACGTCTTTGAACCAAGTTTAATTTCTTTTCTAGATTGTCAGTCTTGCCATTTTGTTTTGGAAAGCACTTGTTAATGAGTGTGAAGTACAAACACCCCCCTGTTTCAGTAGTAACAATTATGGTCTTTTTGCATAGGCCTACTGAATATGCAGCAAAACGGCTTCATGCAGATTAACAATGCCTATTAACTTTAAAACCCATTTTTGAGCCTTTTTGAAGATTTTTGGATACAATATCTAGACTTTGCAGGCGCCTGCTCGCTCGGCCAATAAAACATTTTTCCCAATAATAATTCATCAGGGTGACTTTTCGTAATCCTTGTTTATCATCATGATTGAAATAGAACACATTTCATGACGCGCATTTCTTATTCTACGCGAAGAATGTAAAAAAACGCGTTCATAGCGACGGCCGTTACAAGGGGGCGCAACACTAAATAAGCGTCCCATAGGATAACGTGTGATTTTGGCCTACTTCGAGCGCCATTCCTGGCGTCCCTGCAATACTTGACAAAATAAATTTGGTATCAAATTAAAGCTCTGTTTCTGCAGATTCCAAAACTTTTGTCGGCATATATCGATGACCGTTGACTTTTTTTTCGCTATTTCAGCGGTGCAAAAAATATGGCCTAAAATATACTAAATTCACCACTCACATTTCAAAATCGGAAGTTGTCTTCATCCGCCACAGAGAATTGCTTTTGAGTTAACATGTCCGGTTTTTTCTGTATTTTTTCATTGAAGACACTTGTCGAATTCATATGAGCTGATATTGAGTGATTTAAAGTGAACATGTCGGTAGATATGGTCGCTACAATCTCATACTCACTATGGACTATATTAGGCAATTTCGTTCTTACATAAAATGCGTAGTGATTTAGTGTTGCGCCCCTTATAAGGATTTAAAAGTTTTCAAAATGCACATTTGTCACTTATTAATTAAAGTAGAGAAAATTTGTAGCTCAACAGCGATAATTTCATGTCTCTGCGACATTTCGTTCAAGAGAAATGTTGTTTTAAAGATCAGTGCGAAGCGGAAAATCGCATATTTCGACTTTTCCTCCAATATCGAGAGTTTGCACAAAACTCACTAAAACTAGTGACAGACAACAATTTAAGCACGTCTTTGAACCAAGTTTAATTTCTTTTCTAGATTGTCAGTCTTGCCATTTTGTTTTGGAAAGCACTTGTTAATGAGTGTGAAGTACAAACACCCCCCTGTTTCAGTAGTAACAATTATGGTCTTTTGCATAGGCCTACTGAATATGCAGCAAAAGCGGCTTCATGCAGATTAACAATGCCTATTAACTTTAAAACCCATTTTGAGCCTTTTTGAAGATTTTTTTTTACTTTTTCTAGACTTTGCAGGCGCCTGCTCGTAATAAAACATTTTTCCCAATAATAATTCATCAGGGTGACTTTTCGTAATCCTTGTTTATCATCATGATTGAAATAGAACACATTTCATGACGCGCATTTCTTATTTTACGCGAAGAATGTAAAAAGAACGCGTTCATAGCGACGGCCAACCCGTTACAAAGGGGCGCAACACTAAATAAGCGTCCCATAGGATAACGTGTGATTTTGGCCTACTTGAGCGCGCCATTACTGGCGTCCCTGCAATACTTGACAAAATAAATTTGGTATCAAATTAAAGCTCTGTTTCTGCAGATTCCAAAACTTTTGTCGGCATATATCGATGACCGTTGACTTTTTTCGCTATTTCGCGGTGCAAAAAATATGGCCAAAAAATATACTAAATTCACCACTCACATTTCAAAATCGGAAGTTGTCTTCATCCGCCACAGAGAATTGCTTTTGAGATAAAATGTCCGGGTTTTTCTGCATGTTATCATTGAAGACACTTGTCAATTCATATGAGCTGATATTGAGTGATTTAAAGTGAACATGTCGGTAGATATGGTCGCTACAATCTCATACTCACTATGGACTATATTAGCGAATTTCGTTCTTACATAAAATGCGTAGTGATTTAGTGTTGCGCCCCTTATAAGGATTTAAAAGTTTTCAAAATGCACATTTGTCACTTATTAATTAAAGTAGAGAAAATTTGTAGCTCAACACGAAAATTTCATGTCTCTGTGACATTTCGTTCAAGAGAAATGTTGTTTTAAAGATCAGTGCGAAAGCGGAAAATCGCATATTTCGACTTTTCCTCCAATATCGAGAGTTTGCACAAAACTCACTAAAACTAGTGACAGACAACAATTTAAGCACGTCTTTGAACCAAGTTTAATTTCTTTTCTAGATTGTCAGTCTTGCCATTTTGTTTTGGAAAGCACTTGTTAATGAGTGTGAAGTACAAACACCCCCCCTGTTTCAGTAGTAACAATTATGGTCTTTTTGCATAGGCCTACTGAATATGCAGCAAAAGCGGCTTCATGCAGATTAACAATGCCTATTAACTTTAAAACCCATTTTGAGCCTTTTGAAGATTTTTTGGATACAATATCTAGACTTTGCAGGCGCCTGCTCGGCCAATAAAACATTTTTCCCAATAATAATTCATCAGGGTGACTTTTTCGTAATCCTTGTTTATCATCATGATTGAAATAGAACACATTTCATGGCCGCGCATTTCTTATTTTCTGCGAAGAATGTAAAAAAAACGCGTTCATAACGACGGCCTTTACAAGAGGACCCAACACTAAATAAGCGTCCCATAGGATAACGTGTGATTTTGGCCTACTTGAGCGCCATTACTGGCGTCCCTGCAATACTTGACAAAATAAATTTGGTATCAAATTAAAGCTCTGTTTCTGCAGATTCCAAAACTTTTGTCGGCATATATCGATGACCGTTGACTTTTTTCGCTATTTCAGCGGTGCAAAAATATGGCCTAAAAATATACTAAATTCACCACTCACATTTCAAAATCGGAAGTTGTCTTCATCCGCCACAGAGAATTGCTTTTGAGATAAAATGTCCGGTTTTTCTGCATGTTATCATTGAAGACACTTGTCGAATTCATATGAGCTGATATTGAGTGATTTAAAGTGAACATGTCGGTAGATATGGTGCTACAATCTCATACTCACTATGGACTATATTAGCGAATTTCGTTCTTACATAAAATGCGTAGTGATTTAGTGTTGCGCCCCCTTATAAGGATTTAAAAGTTTTCAAAATGCACATTTGTCACTTATTAATTAAAGTAGAGAAAATTTGTAGCTCAACACCGAAAATTTCATGTCTCTGCGACATTTCGTTCAAGAGAAATGTTGTTTTAAAGATCAGTGTGCGAAAGCGCGGAAAATCGCATATTTCGACTTTTCCTCCAATATCGAGAGTTTGCACAAAACTCACTAAAACTAGTGACAGACAACAATTTAAGCACGTCTTTGAACCAAGTTTAATTTCTTTTCTAGATTGTCAGTCTTGCCATTTTGTTTTGGAAAGCACTTGTTAATGAGTGTGAAGTACAAACACCCCCCCCTGTTTCAGTAGTAACAATTATGGTCTTTTTGCATAGGCCTACTGAATATGCAGCAAAACGGCTTCATGCAGATTAACAATGCCTATTAACTTTAAAACCCATTTTTGAGCCTTTTTGAAGATTTTTGGATACAATATCTAGACTTTGCAGGAGCCTGTTCGGCCAATAAAGTATTGTTCCCAATAATAATTCATCAGGGTGACTTTTCGTAATCCTTGTTTATCATCATGATTGAAATAGAACACATTTCATGGCGCATTTCTTATTTTACGCGAAGAATGTAAAAAGAACGCGTTCATAGCGACGGCCGTTACAAGGATTTAAAAGTTTTCAAAATGCACATTTGTCACTTATTAATTAAAAGTAGAAAATTTGTAGCTCAACACGAAAATTTCATGTCTCTGCGACATTTCGTTCAAGAGAAATGTTGTTTTAAAGATCAGTGCAAAAGCAGGAAAATCGCATATTTCGACTTTTCCTCCAATATCTGCGAGTTTGCACAAAACTCACTAAAACTAGTGACAGACAACAATTTAAGCACGTCTTTGAACCAAGTTTAATTTCTTTTCTAGATTGTCAGTCTTGCCATTTTGTTTTGGAAAGCACTTGTTAATGAGTGTGAAGTACAAACACCCCCCTGTTTCAGTAGTAACAATTATGGTCTTTTTGCATAGGCCTACTGAATATGCAGCAAAACGGCTTCATGCAGATTAACAATGCCTATTAACTTTAAAACCCATTTTTGAGCCTTTTTGAAGATTTTTGGATACAATATCTAGACTTTGCAGGCGCCTGCCCGGCCAATAAAACATTTTTCCCAATAATAATTCATCAGGGTGACTTTTAGTAATCCTTGTTTATCATCATGATTGAAATAGAACACATTTCATGTGCGCATTTCTTATTTTCTGTGAAGAATGTAAAAAAAGCAGCGTTCATAGCGGACGGCCGTTACAAGGATTTAAAAGTTTTCAAAATGCACATTTGTCACTTATTAATTAAAGTAGAAAATTTGTAGCTCAACACGAAAATTTCATGTCTCTGCGACATTTCGTTCAAGAGAAATGTTGTTTTAAAGATCAGTGCGAAAGCGGAAAATCGCATATTTCGACTTTTCCTCCAATATCGAGAGTTTGCACAAAACTCACTAAAACTAGTGACAGACAACAATTTAAGCTAACGTCTTTGAACCAAGTTTAATTTCTTTTCTAGATTGTCAGTCTTGCCATTTTGTTTTGGAAAGCACTTGTTAATGAGTGTGAAGTACAAACACCCCCCCTGTTTCAGTAGTAACAATTATGGTCTTTTTGCATAGGCCTACTGAATATGCAGCAAAAGCGGCTTCATGCAGATTAACAATGCCTATTAACTTTAAAACCCATTTTGAGCCTTTTTGAAGATTTTTGGATACAATATCTAGACTTTGCAGGCGCCTGCTCGCCAATAAAACATTTTTCCCAATAATAATTCATCAGGGTGACTTTTCGTAATCCTTGTTTATCATCATGATTGAAATAGAACACATTTCATGACGCGCATTTCTTATTTTCTGCGAAGAATGTAAAAAAGCAGCGTTCATAGCGGACGGCCGTTACAAAGGGGCGCAACACTAAATAAGCGTCCCATAGGATAGCGTGTGATTTTGGCCTACTTCGAGCGCCATTCCTGGCGTCCCTGCAATACTTGACAAAATAAATTTGGTATCAAATTAAAGCTCTGTTTCTGCAGATTCCAAAACTTTTGTCGGCATATATCGATGACCGTTGACTTTTTTTCGCTATTTCGGATTGCAAAAATATGGCCTAAAATATACTAAATTCACCACTCACATTTCAAAATCGGAAGTTGTCTTCATCCATACAGAGAATTGCTTTTGAGATAAAATGTCGGGTTTTTCTGCATGTTATCATTGAAGACACTTGTCAATTCATATGAGCTGATATTGAGTGATTTAAAGTGAACATGTCGGTAGATATGGTCGCTACAATCTCATACTCACTATGGACTATATTAGCGAATTTCGTTCTTACATAAAATGCGTAGTGATTTAGTGTTGCGCCCCTTATAAGGATTTAAAAGTTTTCAAAATGCACATTTGTCACTTATTAATTAAAGTAGAAAATTTGTAGCTCAACACGAAAATTTCATGTCTCTGCGACATTTCGTTCAAGAGAAATGTTGTTTTAAAGACGTGCTTAAATTGTTGTCTGTCACTAGTTTTAGTGAGTTTTGTGCAAACTCTCGCATATTTCGACTTTTCCTCCAATATGCGAGAGTTTGCACAAAACTCACTAAAACTAGTGACAGACAACAATTTAAGCACGTCTTTGCACCAAGTTTAATTTCTTTTCTAGATTGTCAGTCTTGCCATTTTGTTTTGGAAAGCACTTGTTAATGAGTGTGAAGTACAAACACCCCCCCTGTTTCAGTAGTAACAATTATGGTCTTTTTGCATAGGCCTACTGAATATGCAGCAAAACGGCTTCATGCAGATTAACAATGCCTATTAACTTTAAAACCCATTTTTGAGCCTTTTTGAAGATTTTTGGATACAATATCTAGACTTTGCAGGCGCCTGCTCGGCCAATAAAACATTTTTCCCAATAATAATTCATCAGGGTGACTTTTCGTAATCCTTGTTTATCATCATGATTGAAATAGAACACATTTCATGCCGCGCATTTCTTATTTTACACGAAGAATGTAAAAAGAACGCGTTCATAGCGACGGCCGTTACAAGGATTTAAAAGTTTTCAAAATGCACATTTGTCACTTATTAATTAAAGTAGAGAAAATTTGTAGCTCAACACCGAAAATTTCATGTCTCTGCGACATTTCGTTCAAGAGAAATGTTGTTTTAAAGATCAGTGCGAAAGCGGAAAATCGCATATTTCGACTTTTCCTCCAAGATGCGGGAGTTTGCACAAAACTCACTAAAACTAGTGACAGACAACAATTTAAGCAACGTCTTTGAACCAAGTTTAATTTCTTTTCTAGATTGTCAGTCTTGCCATTTTGTTTTGGAAAGCACTTGTTAATGAGTGTGAAGTACAAACACCCCCCTGTTTCAGTAGTAACAATTATGGTCTTTTTGCATAGGCCTACTGAATATGCAGCAAAACGGCTTCATGCAGATTAACAATGCCTATTAACTTTAAAACCCATTTTTGAGCCTTTTTGAAGATTTTTGGATACAATATCTAGACTTTGCAGGCGCCTGCTCGGCCAATAAAGCATTTTTCCCAATAATAATTCATCAGGGTGACTTTTACGTAATCCTTGTTTATCATCATGATTGAAATAGAACACATTTCATGACGCGCATTTCTTATTTTACGCGAAGAATGTAAAAAGAACGCGTTCATAGCGACGGCCGTTACAAGGATTTAAAAGTTTTCAAAATGCACATTTGTCACTTATTAATTAAAGTAGAGAAAATTTGTAGCTCAACACGAAAATTTCATGTCTCTGCGACATTTCGTTCAAGAGAAATGTTGTTTTAAAGATCAGTGCGAAGCGGAAAATCGCATATTTCGACTTTTCCTCCAATATCGAGAGTTTGCACAAAACTCACTAAAACTAGTGACAGACAACAATTTAAGCACGTCTTTGAACCAAGTTTAATTTCTTTTCTAGATTGTCAGTCTTGCCATTTTGTTTTGGAAAGCACTTGTTAATGAGTGTGAAGTACAAACCCCCCCCCCCCCCTGTTTCAGTAGTAACAATTATGGTCTTTTTGCATAGGCCTACTGAATATGCAGCAAAACGGCTTCATGCAGATTAACAATGCCTATTAACTTTAAAACCATTTTTGAGCCTTTTTGAAGATTTTTGGATACAATATCTAGACTTTGCAGGCGCCTGCTAAATAATAAAACATTTTTCCCAATAATAATTCATCAGGGTGACTTTTCGTAATCCTTGTTTATCATCATGATCGCAATAGAACACATTTCATGACGGGCAACTCTTATTTTACGCGGGAAGAATGTAAGAAGAACGCGTTCATAGCGGCGGCCGTTACAAGGGGGCGCAACACTAAATAAGCGTCCCATAGGATAACGTGTGATTTTGGCCTACTTCGAGCGCCATTCCTGGCGTCCCTGCAATACTTGACAAAATAAATTTGGTATCAAATTAAAGCTCTGTTTCTGTAGATTCCAAAACTTTTGTCGGCATATATCGATGACCGTTGACTTTTTTCGCTATTTAGCGGTGCAAAAAATATGGCCTAAAATATACTAAATTCACCACTCACATTTCAAAATCGGAAGTTGTCTTCATCCGCCACAGAGAATTGCTTTTGAGATAAAATGTCGGGTTTTTCTGCATGTTATCATTGAAGACACTTGTCGAATTCATATGAGCTGATATTGAGTGATTTAAAAGTGAACATGTCGGTAGATATGGTCGCTACAATCTCATACTCACTATGGACTATATTAGGCGAATTTCGTTCTTACATGAAATGCGTAGTGATTTAGTGTTGCGCCCCCTTATAAGGATTTAATAGTTTTCAAAATGCACATTTGTCACTTATTAATTAAAGTAGAGAAAATTTGTAGCTCAACACCGAAAATTTCATGTCTCTCACGACATTTCGTTCAAGAGAAATGTTGTTTTAAAGATCAGTGCGAAGCGCGGAAAATCGCATATTTCGACTTTTCCTCCAATATCGAGTTTGCACAAAACTCACTAAAACTAGTGACAGACAACAATTTAAGCACGTCTTTGAACCAAGTTTAATTTCTTTTCTAGATTGTCAGTCTTGCCATTTTGTTTTGGAAAGCACTTGTTAATGAGTGTGAAGTACAAACACCCCCCTGTTTCAGTAGTAACAATTATGGTCTTTTTGCATAGGCCTACTGAATATGCAGCAAAAGCGGCTTCATGCAGATTAACAATGCCTATTAACTTTAAAACCCATTTTGAGCCTTTTGAAGATTTTTGGATACAATATCTAGACTTTGCAGGCGCCTGCTCGGCCAATAAAACATTTTTCCCAATAATAATTCATCAGGGTGACTTTTCGTAATCCTTGTTTATCATCATGATTGAAATAGAACACATTTCATGGCGCATTTCTTATTTTTGAAGAATGTAAAAAGAATGCGTTCATAGCGACGGCCGTTACAAGGCGCAACACTAAATAAGCGTCCCATAGGATAACGTGTGATTTTGGCCTACTTCGAGCGCCATTCCTGGCGTCCCTGCAATACTTGACAAAATAAATTTGGTATCAAATTAAAGCTCTGTTTCTGCAGATTCCAAAACTTTTGTCGGCATATATCGATGACCGTTGACTTTTTTTTCGCTATTTAGCGGTGCAAAAATATGGCCTAAAATATACTAAATTCACCACTCACATTTCAAAATCGGAAGTTGTCTTCATCCGCCACAGAGAATTGCTTTTGAGATAAAATGTCCGGGTTTTTCTGCATGTTATCATTGAAGACACTTGTCAATTCATATGAGCTGATATTGAGTGATTTAAAGTGAACATGTCGGTAGATATGGTCGCTACAATCTCATACTCACTATGGACTATATTAGCGAATTTCGTTCTTACATAAAATGCGTAGTGATTTAGTGTTGCGCCCCTTATAAGGATTTAAAAGTTTTCAAAATGCACATTTGTCACTTATTAATTAAAGTAGAGAAAATTTGTAGCTCAACACGAAAATTTCATGTCTCTGCGACATTTCGTTCAAGAGAAATGTTGTTTTAAAGATCAGTGCGAAGCAGCGGAAAATCGCATATTTCGACTTTTCCTCCAATATGCGAGAGTTTGCACAAAACTCACTAAAACTAGTGACAGACAACAATTTAAGCAAACGTCTTTGAACCAAGTTTAATTTCTTTTCTAGATTGTCAGTCTTGCCATTTTGTTTTGGAAAGCACTTGTTAATGAGTGTGAAGTACAAACACCCCCCCCTGTTTCAGTAGTAACAATTATGGTCTTTTGCATAGGCCTACTGAATATGCAGCAAAAGCGGCTTCATGCAGATTAACAATGTCTATTAACTTTAAAACCCATTTTTGAGCCTTTTTGAAGATTTTTGGATACAATATCTAGACTTTGCAGGCGCCTGCTCGGCCAATAAAGCATTTTTCCCAATAATAATTCATCAGGGTGACTTTTCGTAATCCTTGTTTATCATCATGATTGAAATAGAACACATTTCATGGCGCATTTCTTATTTTCTGCGAAGAATGTAAAAAGAACGCGTTCATAGCGCAACCCGTTACAAAGGCGCAACACTAAATAAGCGTCCCATAGGATAACGTGTGATTTTGGCCTACTTGGCGCCATTACTGGCGTCCCTGCAATACTTGACAAAATAAATTTGGTATCAAATTAAAGCTCTGTTTCTGCAGATTCCAAAACTTTTGTCGGCATATATCGATGACCGTTGACTTTTTTCGCTATTTCGCGTTGCAAAAAATATGGCCTAAAAATATACTAAATTCACCACTCACATTTCAAAATCGGAAGTTGTCTTCATCCGCCACAGAGAATTGCTTTTGAGATAAAATGTCCGGGTTTTTCTGCATGTTATCATTGAAGACACTTGTCGAATTCATATGAGCTGATATTGAGTGATTTAAAGTGAACATGTCGGTAGATATGGTCGCTACAATTTCATACTCACTATGGACTATATTAGCGAATTTCGTTCTTACATAAAATGCGTAGTGATTTAGTGTTGCGCCCCTTATAAGGATTTAAAAGTTTTCAAAATGCACATTTGTCACTTATTAATTAAAGTAGAGAAAATTTGTAGCTCAACACCGAAAATTTCATGTCTCTGCGACATTTCGTTCAAGAGAAATGTTGTTTTAAAGATCAGTGCGAAGCTTAGCGGAAAATCGCATATTTCGACTTTTCCTCCAATATCTGAGAGTTTGCACAAAACTCACTAAAACTAGTGACAGACAACAATTTAAGCAAACGTCTTTGAACCAAGTTTAATTTCTTTTCTAGATTGTCAGTCTTGCCATTTTGTTTTGGAAAGCACTTGTTAATGAGTGTGAAGTACAAACACCCCCCCTGTTTCAGTAGTAACAATTATGGTCTTTTTGCATAGGCCTACTGAATATGCAGCAAAAGCGGCTTCATGCAGATTAACAATGCCTATTAACTTTAAAACCCATTTTGAGCCTTTTGAAGATTTTTGGATACAATATCTAGACTTTGCAGGCGCCTGCTCATTAATAAAACATTTTTCCCAATAATAATTCATCAGGGTGACTTTTCGTAATCCTTGTTTATCATCATGATTGAAATAGAACACATTTCATGACGCGCATTTCTTATTTTCTGCGAAGAATGTAAAAGAACAGCGTTCATAGCGAATGACCGTTACAAGGATTTAAAAGTTTTCAAAATGCACATTTGTCACTTATTAATTAAAGTAGAGAAAATTTGTAGCTCAACACCGAAAATTTCATGTCTCTGCGACATTTCGTTCAAGAGAAATGTTGTTTTAAAGATCAGTGCGAAACGCGGAAAATCGCATATTTCGACTTTTCCTCCAATATGCGAGAGTTTGCACAAAACTCACTAAAACTAGTGACAGACAACAATTTAAGCACGTCTTTGAACCAAGTTTAATTTCTTTTCTAGATTGTCAGTCTTGCGATTTTGTTTTGGAAAGCACTTGTTAATGAGTGTGAAGTACAAACCCCCCCACCCCCCCTGTTTCAGTAGTAACAATTATGGTCTTTTTGCATAGGCCTACTGAATATGCAGCAAAACGGCTTCATGCAGATTAACAATGCCTATTAACTTTAAAACCCATTTTTGAGCCTTTTTGAAGATTTTTGGATACAATATCTAGACTTTGCAGGCGCCTGCTCGTAATAAAACATTTTTCCCAATAATAATTCATCAGGGTGACTTTTAAGTAATCCTTGTTTTTTCTTATTCTTCTGCGAAGAATGTAAAAAGAACAGCGTTCATAGCGACGGCCGTTACAAGGGGGCGCAACACTAAATAAGCGTCCCATAGGATAGCGTGTGATTTTGGCCTACTTCGAGCGCCATTCCTGGCGTCCCTGCAATACTTGACAAAATAAATTTGGTATCAAATTAAAGCTCTGTTTCTGCAGATTCCAAAACTTTTGTCGGCATATATCGATGACCGTTGACTTTTTACGCTATTTCATGATTGCAAAAAATATGGCCTAAAATATACTAAATTCACCACTCACATTTCAAAATCGGAAGTTGTCTTCATCCGCCACAGAGAATTGCTTTTGAGATAAAATGTCCGGGTTTTTCTGCATGTTATCATTGAAGACACTTGTCGAATTCATATGAGCTGATATTGAGTGATTTAAAGTGAACATGTCGGTAGATATGGTCGCTACAATCTCATACTCACTATGGACTATATTAGCGAATTTCGTTCTTACATAAAATCGTAGTGATTTAGTGTTGCGCCCCCTTCAATATCATGTTCACAGCACACAGCAGCATAGGATGAATGATCTGCTTATGGAGTACAAAGTCTGATTGAGGGGCACTAGTTTTGAGGTAAAATAAATAATTAATCTTTTCACTTCGACCAATTGGAGGGCACATGCACCACATTTTCTCTCCAACCTGCTCTTCTGACACCTCTGTATAAACAATAAGCGCACACTTATTACTGCTCTAAGTCAGTGGCGTAGCCAGTGGGGGGGGGGCAGGGGGGCCGGTGCCCCCACTCATGATGGCTGTCGGTTCATGAGAGGCCATCGGTAGACGGAAGGTGTTGGTGAAAAATAATTTGGGTGATCAATGGACTAATATTTTACTTTGCTTATGCACAGTGATGAAAGAAAGAATGGAAAATTGTATAAAAAATGTTTAAAGATTGAATTATACATAAAATTAGTTGTTTTTTGGTTGCTAGCGCCTGATATCCTTTTTTTTTTTTTTTTTTCTCTTCACTTTTTCAAACCATTGAAAAAAAAATTGGGGCAACCATTCACAACTTCCGTCGGCAAAAATTATTTCCGTCGGTACATTTACAAGTTGTGCCCCTCGGTTCCAAAATCCTGGCTACGCCACTGCTCTAAGTACCTGTACCCAGGGTGCTAATTAGATTGAATAATATACATAATGTCGCTTCAGTGGGTTTACATATAAATGTATATAAACATACACATAAAATTGCAATGCATGCAAAATAATTGCAATCAATAAGAAGTATTCATTTGCAAAATAAACTAATGCACATGTACGTCTCTATGTTTATTTCAGCTGGTAATTGTAATCATGCCATATTATGATTTTAAATACAGACAACAATTAAATATTGTATATTACAATAATTATACACAAAATGGTAAAAATCTATGAGGACAAATTTTCATAGCACTGTCTGTCTGCTAGCATACCTACTAATTTGCTTGCCTAAGCTTAGGCCGATATAGTCTAATGTCTTTGTGGGCGATTTTCCATTGTGATAAATTTTGCACTTTCTGTTCACTGCAGCAACTTTCCGTTCACCGCAGCAACTTTCCGTTCACCGCAGGAACTACCGTAACCACTCGGGTATAAGTTCACCTTCGGCTATAAGCCCACCCCCTATTTTTCAAACCATTCGGGGAACAAGGGTGCACTCGGGTATAAGCCCAGTAGTCATTTTGGCTAAGTTTTTAAATCATATCAATGCTTTTCTTTCACATTTAAGAACAAATATTTTTTTTAAATTGACAAAGATGATAGAAATTACTGATACATTGGGCATATACAAACACAGAAGATATTTCTTATTTTTAAATTCAACTACTAGCCCCTCCCCGGTTATAAGCCCACCCCCCATTTTTGAAGTGAAATTGCCCATCTAGGGGTGGGCTTATACCCGAGTGGTTACGGTACATGTTCACTGCAGCAACTTTCCGTTCACCGCAGCAACTTCCCGTTCACCGCAGCAAATTTCCGTTCACCGCAGCAACTTCCTGTTCACCGCAGCAACTTTCCGTTCACCGCAGCAACTACATATTTACCGCAGCAACTACATATTTACCGCAGAAACTTTCCGTTCACCGCAGCACACTTTTGTTCATTGCAGTAACTTTCCGTTCACCTCAGTAAATTTCCGTTCTCTGCCTTGATTTCCCCTCAAATGATTAACTTTGTTCAGGGCTTTGTTGTCCTTCTCCACATTTTCTATGGTGGAAGACACTGAAGAAAATTTTAGCCGATGTGGAAGAGGCTGAGAGGCTTCTTCTTCTTCTTCCTCGGTAAGTGTAACATCAAATGCATGATGACAGGCACACTTCAAGTTGCACATGTACAAAGGATCAGGAACGCAACTTCAAAAGACAGCAGTGCAAAATATGTACAGTGCGATGTGCGATCAAAATTTGTACATAATTGCATAAGCAAAATGAAGGCATGTCCATATGATCCAATATACATGCACACATGCCAGAAACTTTGCCAGGCTGGCGGAATATTGGTCGCTGCATCTGTTGCAACAGAAAAGCACCCGCAAGACGTTGGACTATAGCCCAGCCTTGACACGCACACAGACAAGAAACTACAAACCACTTAATTTTCCATCACAATCCAAAATGTAGGGCCAGACTTGCATAGGTAAAGTACTACAATCGTAGTCATGCACCAAAGACATGCAGAAAAAAATGTAACATGGAGGAAAGTGGTTTGGCAGTGATGGCTCTTTGCATGTTACATTGTACAGTGCCATGTTTAGAACCTACCGTTGCAATCATACTTATTACATCAGTAGGCAGTCTGGCTACGGCATGGAAGACATTCTCTCCATTAGCATCTGGCAAGTCCACATTGACTCCACACAGCAGAAGTTCATGGACAATATCAGCTTGACCCGATTCCACTGCTAGGTGTAATGGTGTCTGCTGAAGATCACATTGCTGGCTATTCAACTCCCTAAACAAAGAATTGAGAAGGACAGATCTTAGTTATATTATGCCTTTATTTAAGAAAGAAAAATTTATATTATGTCTTGATGTTTTGGAGAATCTTTCATATCATCTGGGTCATATTAGGTGAAATAAACAAAAGTAGCTCTTAAATTTTACTGCCAAAATTAAGGTGTTTTTTTTTTCAATTACAATTTTTTTTTTCAGATATGTTCAAAAATCAATGTTTTTCACTTGAAATTAATATCTTATTGAAAAAGACTAGTCTTAAATTGATTATCTAACAAGTATCCAGTAGTCAAATGTACCTGATGGAAGTTAGCATTATTTAATATTTGTGGGGATTTTTTAAACTGAAGGTTTACAAAAAAAATTGACCAAACGACTGACTCACTCTTCTCATTTTTTCCACCTGAGGGAACACAACATTTTTTTGCCCAATGGTGAGATCCCCCCTATAGGGGGAGGGGGGAGTTCAAATGCCATGTCCTCCACTTTAAAATTCTGTTTAATCCATATGGAATACATGCTATTATTACTGAAGTCATAAGCTTTATCCTGTTACAATATTAGTGCTCAAATTTCAATTTAATTTCACCGTCTAGTGAACATGATACATAAAACTGCATAAAACTAAGGGACCGTTCACAAACACTTGTAAGGAGGGGCCTGATGCAAAAAGGGGGGGGCCCTGAAAATTTTTGAATCTCCTAAGGGGGGGGCTCTGAAAACAATGACCAAATTTTCCTGGATAAATTGAGTTTATATGCTTTTTTATGGGGTTGACCCATAATTTTCATGTCAAAAAGGGGGGTCCTGAAAATTTTGAGGTCTGTAAAGGGGTCCCGAAAATGTTTTGTGATGAAATTTTTTTTTGCATCAGGCCCCCCTTACAAGTGTTTGTGAACGGTCCCCAATCAGCAAGGACTGTGTACATGTATCCTTGTTAATAATTCATATTTCACTCAATGTCATTGTTTATTACCTTCATGCATGTGTCATCTCTGCCTTTAAAATATAGTTACCAGTATGCAGTACTAGTAGTAACATATTGGTGAAATATTATGTCACTGCAGGGTGATTTTAATATATGAGCTTTTATAAATTTAAGTATGTACTTTTAGGCTAATGCTATTCATTTGCACATTATGTTAAGAATCTGCAAAATAGAAAAGGCTGTTTCCAAAGTCTAATTCCAAAGTTATTTCATAGTCAAATTCACTAAATATTGAGAGGCAAATATTGCAGTGCTTATATTTGTACTACAGTTTGAGTTGGGAGAAAAGATTTTAACTAGAGCGGTTCTCGACTTGCGCGGTTCTCGACGCAAAGCGTCGGCCACAATGCCTCCACCTTGAGGCGTATCATTTTAACCGGTGCAATTTCACTAGGAGCTGGCCATCTGTAGATGACAGTGTAAGTTTTAGCCACTAAGTTTCATGCCCATACAACAGTTTTTAGTAATTTGACCTCAGGTGACCCCTGGGTGACCCCAAAATGACCACCCAAAAATGTAACCCTAAATGTTGACTGTACCCACCAAATTCCATGCCAATACGACAGTTTTTAGTAACTTGACCTCAGATGACCCCGGATTACCCCAAAATGACCTTCTAACAATTTAACTCTAAATGTTGACTGTACCCACCAAGTTTCATGCCCATACGACAGTTTTAAGTTATTTGACCTCAGATGACCCCGGATGACCCCAAAATGACCTTCCAAGAATTTAACTCTAAATGTTGACTGTACCCACCAAGTTTCATGCCCATACGACAGTTTTAAGTTATTTGACCTCAGATGACCCCTAGGTGACCCCGGATGACCCCAAAATGACCGTCCAAGAATTTGACTCTAAATGTTGACTGTACCCACTTAGTTTCATGCCCATACGACAGTTTTAAGTTATTTGACCTCAGATGACCCCTGGGTGACCCCGGATGACCCCAAAATGACCGTCCAAGAATTTGATTCTAAATGTTGACTGTACCCACCAAGTTTCATGCCCATATGACAGTTTTAAGTTATTTGACCTCAGATGACCCCTGTGTGACCCCAGATGACCCCAACATGACCTTCAAAAAAATTTGGTTCTAAATGTTTACAGTACCCACCAAGCACTAGGAGAAGTGAAACGGCGCCGTTTTCCCAATTTCGGCGTCAAAAGGCGCCGATTGAGTCAATAAGCGCCAAATGGCATCACTTGAGTCACTGGCGCCAAATGTTGGCGTCATTGGATCCATTTTGGCGCCAGTGGCGCTGTTTTGTCATCAAGGGAATTTTTTGGCGTCATTGGCGCCATTTTGGCGTCATTTTGGAGTCATTGGCGCCATTTTGGAGTCATTGGCGCCATTTTGGCGTCGGGGTATTTTCTCACAGCACATATGGCGTCAGTGGCGCCAAAATGGTGGTTCTGGTGCCAAATCGGCATACTCCGCCAATTCTAACATTGCAATAATAAAATTTAATATTATTTTGATATACTAAGAAGCCAATCCTCCAATCCAAAGTTTCAGGTCAGGTGTTCAGGTTTACTCCCTTTACTATACTGTGCCAAAATAACTCCCCAATTTCTACTGGATAGTCCCAAGACTAGTACCAGTAAAAACTGGTAAAAATCTAATGCTTGGTCAATGTTTCTGAAAATCTTCAGAAAATCACTTTTGTGCAATCACGAAAACAGATACAGCTTATAAACAAATGTGAACAATAGGCTATACGATAGTACCAGCTACCACTTGTATTTTACATTTTAACTCTAACCCTCCTACATGTAAATACTACAAAATACTACTTGATATATGCGCTGTTAGTGCATGCATCCACGTGGTGTGATGCGCTTAATCGCCCTAAGTGATATATAGGCACGCAGTTTAAGCTGGCCAGCGAAGCCCAAGACCTGTGGCAAAGTGCCGCCGACCCCGTGCCTGGCACGCGAGGGCTCTCGGGTTCGAATCCCACCCAGAGCAAACAACTTCTTTCCTTCTTTTCTCTCTTTATTCTTTCCTTCTTTCCCTTCTTTTCTCCGAAAAGCCCTTAGGCGTTTAGGGTTAGGTTACCACTATCGAAACTCAGTATAGGCTTCCTTAACCCTAACCCTCCTAAATACTACAAAATACTACTTGATATATGCGCTGTTCGTGCATGCATCCCACGTGGTGTGATGACGCAATCGCCCTAATTGATATATAGGCATGGTTTAAGCTGGCCAGCGAAGCCCAAGACCCGTGGCAAAGTGTCGCCGACCGAGTGCTTGGCATGCGAGGGTCTCGGGTTCGAATCCCACCCAGAGCAAACAACTTCTTTCCTTCTTTTCTCTCTTTATTCTTTCCCTTCCCGTCGCCAAAAAGCCCTTAGGCGGTTAGGGTTAGGGCATTCAAGAGGGCTTGTAAAATGTACAGAATGTGTTTGTAGATAAGCAATGTAGTGTTGAACAAAGGATTAGCAGAGTACAGTTACATAATGGGTCACGAAGAACAACTGCCTTTATGATCTCTGATTCCTGGCTATGATTGCATAGGTGATATTACATTGGAAATAGGCTGCATTGTTCTGAGTTTCAAATATTGATGAGTCTTGTGAGCAAATCAAGTTGATGCAATTCAGCTAAAAAGATGTTTGCTTCTGCAGGTTGGTCGTCGGATAAAAATTGCTTAAAAATGTCATAGGCAGCATGTTAGGGGATGGTAATTTACCATTTCCTAAAAATTTGTTTTTTTAAAATGGTTCCTAGATGTTTTTATCTAGTTTTTAAAAATTAAAGGAAATCTGTACCATAAACTAATCAATGGCTAATATAGTTATATACCCTAAATTAAACATACCAGGCGGACTATATGAATTTGAATATTCCTAACAAAGAAAAAAGCACTTTTAATCCTTCGTTTCTGCGATTCATGGAAGCCGCTATGATAGCTGCTTGCGAATCCTTTCTGCCACAAGCGGTAGACTAAATCCTCCAGTCTCGAATATACGCACGGCCGTTGCACTGTGCTGTATACGAGGACTGAACACCAAACGTGTTCTGAGCGTGGAGGACTTTTGAGCTCATTAATAAAAGCAGCGTGCGACTTGGCAGCGCTTCAAGGCGTCGCATGGCGCATTGCCATTTAAGGAAATTTCAGCGGGTAAATTATCTTCCGACTCGCCCGTGAATAAAACAACTGTTTTTAAAGGAATTTTAATGAATTTTAAACTTGTTCTTTTTGTATGATAATTGCTTTCTTTCCTGCGATTTATATTCCCTATCAGTATTATATAATAGTATAAATACTGTTTAGTTTTAAATAAGCCTATTGCTTCAGTTCAGTTATTGTTATATTTTCCTTTCACCATTCTGATTCTGTTTAATACTCTTCTTCAATTTTCACTCGGCCATTATGTCGGTCCGGTTTTAATTGGGCATATTTTTGCTTTGTTTTCTTTAAACTTAGGCCCACGTTCAATTTTGTGGTTCATCATCGTGTGTAACAAATTTCATGCTAAATAAACAGCCCAAACTTACCTTGCCAAAGCCGTCGAACATGAAAACAAATAAAGTGCTTGTGTGTCGCCCGAAGGCTCCATTGATTTTCGTGTTTTTGTTGTTGTTGTGAACTTGTTGTTTTTTAATTACTTCAAAATGGATGGTAGGCTTGTTTCTTATATTTGCAGTTACAGTGAACAATATTTATAACACAGTCCACGCTTATGCCGCGCCGTAGAGAATATACAGCCGAGTTTTACGGTGCACCCACAGTAAAATAGAAAGTCAAATGAAATGTTTTAAATTCCGGTCGCATAATTTTTGTTGCGTGATGATGCGACTTGATCTAATATTTTATTGTATTTCATTCATACATACAAATTTAATACCGGTACCTGTCAAGACCATGTCAAAATCAGAAAAATGCTTAGCCTTCTTTAACAGTAGATTTTAGAGTTTAAAAAAAATCATTTGGAGTTTGTTTTGATTAAAATGAAAAGAAATTAGAAATATTTGTATTCCCAGGTACATGGTCGTAATTCGGGTTATTTAGGGGCTGTCATTTTTTCTTTGAAAGGGGTGGGTCATGAATATACTGGAGGGTGTCATAGCATTTTTGACCAAAAATAGGGGGGTTATAATTTTTACACCAAAATTAGGGGGTAATCGGGTTATAGAATTATTAAGGGCTGGTGACCCAAAATTTTTAAGCGCGTCGTAAATGGGCAATCTTTAACTTACGATCAAAATGTATGCACAATCTATAGTTATATGATTCAAAATTTTGGCGCGCTTCGCGCACCTTTTACACTTACAGTCAAAATTTTAACACGCTCCACACACTTTCTTCGCATTTAAGTTTTTGCGCGCTTTGTGCCTTGTGGGGGGATGTCATTTTCTTCGGCAGGGGGTGGGGTCATGAATATGTCGGTGACCGGAGTCAATTTTTTTACGACCCCCCTATCGCGAGCTAAATTTTTTACAACCCCCTATCGCGGGTCAAAAATTTTTATGACCCCCTTCCGCCTATACAGACTGAAGACAAATTTATTTAGTAAGGCGCGGACCCAAATTTTAGAGCGGAGTGCGAAGCGCGTTAAAAATTTTGATCGTAAGTGTAAAGAAGGGCAGCGGAGCGCAAGCAAAAATCTTGCATTGTATAACAAAAGATTGCGCACACATTTTGGTTTTGAAGCTAAGGAATGCGCGCGCAGCGCGCAAAAATGTTGAGTCACCAACCCTTAATAATTCTATAACCCCCCCTATTTTGGTTGTTAAAAAATTTTTGGTCTCAAAATTCTATGACCCCCAGTATATTCATGACCCCCTTCTGAAGAAAATGACAGCCCCCCTTAGTTCCAGTGATGAATAATTTGTAGTCAGTCTGTGTAGGTGTAAGGGGGGCGGGAATAAATATTTTCGACCTGAGATAGGGGTTGTAAAAATTCAGCCCATAATAGGGGGGTCATGAAAAATTTACTCGGTCACCGACATAATTCATGAGTCATGACCCACCCCCCTTCATTAGAAAATGGGGTCATACAATTTTAGACCAAATATAGGGGTTATAATTTGTTAACACCCAAAATAGGGCTTTATAGAATTATTGAAGGTTGGTGACTAAAAATGTTGGCGCTCCGCATGCATTCTTTTAGGGGGTCATAAAAAATTTGCCCCAATAATAGGGGGTCATAAATTTTTTTACATATTCATGACCCCCTCTGCCGAAGAAAATGACATCCCCCTTATTACGTTTAGCTATCACTGCTAAACAGCAGGGCGTGTCTGGCATTTTGATAGGTTAAATTTAAATGTTTATATTAAATTTCCATAAATAGTTGACTTTCTTTCCATGAAAATAATGGAAAAAATGTCATGGATGCAGCTCATGCCAGCATACTAACGCTCGGGGTGGGGGGGGGGGTGAATATGCAAGGACTTTTAGTATACTACAGTCATGACTTGCTATGATGTGAGTAGTAGTATATTTTAGGCCAACAGGGGCTAGGGCCTAATTATAGTCCAAACCTCATACGGGAGAGGAGAGGACATCATGTTCAACTATAGGCCACAATTGAATTGTTGTCATGTTTTTGCTTACCGTTTTTCTTTCGTAGGCCTGCAGCTACTAACATGATGACACATTGTATACTCATGCGGTACATGCCATTGGCGGCATTGGTGCTTGTTCAGTCAGATCTCGGCAAATAGTACTCATGTCCATGTCCATGTCACAGTCAGTACACAGTCAATAATAATGATGACATCACATGGCCATGGTAACACTGTCAACATCAGCGTAAAACTCCAGTCAGTGCCAGTACCATGTCCATGAGTATACCTCATGACCCTGGACATGTTGGAAGTTGTAGGCATGCAACAATCCTGGGCAATAATCATGACATCAGGCACAGTAAATAGCAAATCAACTGATTTATCCAGGGTACAACATTCATGACATATTAATGACATTGACATGCATGCATGGCATAATGATGGAGAATCTTGCATGGAAGTCTCAGGGTTTTGATCATTGCATGATTGCAGTGACACTGTCGGTTGGTGCGACGATATTGTCAAGTAGCAGTATTCTCTTGCCAAGTCAGATGCGAGGCCTGTCTACAAGTACAATCAATGTGATGCCGTGTATGCCACTGAGGCCTAGTCAGAAGTAACAGGCTACATTTACGCACGGTCATGACGGTTTGCATGCATGATGCATTGAATTGGAGATGTCCATTTTTGCACGGCAACTTGAGATGCAGACAGACCATAAGAAAGCACACTGCCGTAAGAATGAACTTGTTTTATACTAGAATAGAGCTGATTAAATATGTCGTCACTCAACTGGGCTCAGACCATGCAGACAGTACGTAAAAAACAACCATCATCACCATCATGACATGTAAAAGTCCGGGGTAAAAGTATAGCATGCATGTGTACACACAATGCACATAATACTGCACACACTGTCACAGCGGCACTCCCGGTAACTATCCACATAAATTCTTCCAAATCGGATTATGTTCAACTCTTTCTTCACTTCCATTTTGGTCCAAGCGATGTTTGAACACTTGCCGTTCATTATACCTTGTTTATTATTCCACAAATCGGTATATCCTGTTAAATTCCTGTACAAAATTTGTCTTCCACACGGCGCCGTGATTGAATTTCGACATCGGTGTTCAAAATTCCGACGAAATGGCGCTACGTTGTTTGATCTCCATATATAGACTATAGAAGTCCATATATGGACTATGTGTTCCTATATGGACTATATAAGTCCATATATGGATATTTATCGCGCCGTCAAAAAAACGTCGGCGCGCATGAAAAAGTCCTCCATGAAAAATGCACGTATCGTTCTCAGGCCTCGAACGAGCCGCCGCCATGTTTGTCCGCCATTTTGCGAGTGAGAGGCCAGGGACTCAGGCTACCACAAGCGGTAGTGTAACCTTTCACACAGACCCTGGGCTACCTTCGGCGAGCGTGTGTTGCTTTATGGCATTCGCGACCGGCGACCCCCACAACGAATTTTGTTTTTTAGTGCTGTTTTTACACTTTTCGTTCTCAAAAGACATTGTTGATCATAAATATTACTTAAAATACATTTTTTTATGTTCTTCTGTAGTTTTATGGGTAAAAATTGTGGCGTTTTCTTTTGAACGAATGTTGAATCTGAACTTTCGTAGTATTCGCTTCGTGTCACCAAAGTTCACGAGGGACGAGGCTTGTGGCACGGATTTCGCTGGTTTCAAAATCGGGGTACCGTTACAGCGCACACCACTCCACGCCATACATAAATTCTGCCAGTCACATTTCCCCAATATGAAATTTTTTAAAAGTAAAATTTCAATTTTACTTCATTAAAGTTTGGCGGAGGCGGGGTTCGAACTCACGGCGGCGGACTGCTTTGGACACACTATAAACCCATCAGCGCCTTAGACCACTCGGCTACTTGTCTTGTTGGAATTCATTTGGAACTTATTCGAAGATATAATCGCAACTTCAACATAGGCCTACCACGTGACAAGCAAAGGCAGAAAACGTACCATATTTTGGAATTATATTTCAAATAAAAACATTTATGTGTATTATTAGCGCTCAATTGTTGTTAACTGCGTGTTTTATACAAAAAAATCAACGATAAGCATGATAACTGGGCGTCTATATGGACAATACATTATATCGATTTTGACACGTGCTTGTGTCTCAGTACATTTCCATGGTCAGTGAAATACTATAGAGAAAAACCTACCATTTTTCTTGTATACACGTTCCATGTTTTTATCAATTACATAAAAAGTCCATTTTAGACCCCAAATGTTTCTTCGGAAATAAAAGATTAGAATACCATAAAAACGAAACAGTAATCTTTTGCGGGTCTAATGTTATTTATACATAGATTTTTAACGTTTTTCTATCCTTATTCTTGCTCAATTAAAAAATATTTTGGCGTATATAAAATTTAAATAAAATTCTCTGCTTCATAAACGACCTCAAATATGCCACAATTGGGTATCACGAATAGTTATATATGATGTGCAGTTAATAGTCATATTTTCTTTTATACAGACTAGATGCTTCAGTTTTGACAGGAAAAATATTTTCTTGAAAACCCTCTCACTCGGTTATTTCAAAACAGTAACCACGCTTCCCTAGAATGTGCAATAATTTAGCATTAAAATTTTTCTTATTCTAACAGCAAGCGTTTCTAGAATGAATTATGGCGAAATGTGGTGTAGTTACAGCGTAATAAAAATACATCGGGTAGCAATATGGCAGCCACCATGGATTTCAAACTGACGGCTGATCGTCGTAAGGAATTAAGAATTTCTCCTTTATTTGGACGTATATAAGCGTAGGACTTTTACTGTTTGTCGTTTTTATTATTACTGCAACTATATAGCCATTGATTAGTTTATGGTACAGATTTCCTTTAAAACTAAAATAATTTTGACCTAATAATTTTGTTGTTACGTTGAACGAAAAAGAAGTGGGCCAAAAAACATGTTTTTTAAGTTTCCCCAAATTTAACCTCACATTATGAATTTATCAAGTCTTTGCCATTGTAAATATGTATAATCATATATACTTTAGACCAACAATTTAGCAGTTATGAGGCCCGAAAGTTTCCATAATTCCAAATTTGGATCATGCTCTAGTCTTTGTGCTTCAAACTCTGAGAATTGTAGTTTTTAGCTCAAATTTGGAAAGTTTGTGAATTGTAAGCTCCCCAGCCTATAGTTTGGCCTAATTTTAATTAACTATACCCCCATGTTGAAATTTAAGTTCTTGAAGTCCCTATTTTGCCTGAAAATCGGTTCTTAGTACCTTGCACACCCCTACCAAAATATTAGTTGAGTGCCCCCCCCCCCCCTGCCTGAAATGTGGAACTTAGGCCAAAAAAAAAAAGTTCTGTTGCCCTCCGCGGCCGGGTCAAAATCGCGAAAATCTGGGCCCGTTTTTTTTTTTTTGTTTTTTTAATAATTTTTTTTTTAACTAATGATTTTTTGGCTCTGAGCGGAGCTTATCAGTGCCTTTGTCATGCAACTAACTAGCATTCATTTTCAGGCCACAATACGCTGTTGGTTTTTATGCTAAGGATCATTTAATGACTGATATGAAGACTTAAGTTTCGTTTCTAAGTTTGGCTAAGTTATTTTCGAATCGATTGCACTCCAGATTTTATTGAAATTCAGGCGATAAAAGTATTATTTTTGGGTAAAAAAGACCAAAATAGTCGCGATAATCGAGTTATATCTTGGTTCCCTGTGTGTGCTAGAGATTATTCTGGTCTGTATAATTTAAGATGCGTAATACAGACGGAAACCAATGGAGGTACATTTCTTTAAGATTTAGTTCAGATCAGAAATTATTTGACTACTTCTTAACTTTTCTTCACTATTTCTTTATAATTTAAATAAAGAGATAGGTAAGGAATGTCAAAAATAGTCAAGAACATGTCTGAATCTTGAATAAATCCCCGAATAAATCTGAACAAATGACTTTTCTGGGGGACTATTTGGCTTGCGCAAGTGCAGTACGAAAGCACTGTGCCGATTTTTTTTGTTAAGGGGCGCAACACTAAATCACTACGCATTTTATGTAAGAACGAAATTCGGCTAATATAGTCCATAGTGAGTATGAGATTGTAGCGACCATATCTACCGACATGTTGACTTTAAATCACTCAATATCAGCTCATATGAATTCGACAAGTGTCTTCAATGATAACATGCAGAAAAAACCGGACATTTTATCTCAAAAGCAATTCTCTGTGGCGGATGAAGACAACTTCCGATTTTGAAATGTGAGTGGTGAATTTAGTATATTTTAAGGCCATATTTTTGCACCGAAAAATAAAAAAAAAAGTCAACGGTCATCGATATATGCCGACAAAAGTTTTGGAATCTACAGAAACAGAGCTTTAATTTGATACCAAATTTATTTTGCCAAGTATTGCAGGGGCGCCAGGAATGGCGCTCAAGTAGGCCAAAATCACACGTTATCCTATGGGACGCTTATTTAGTGTTGCGCCCCGTTGTAACGGCCGTCGCTATGACCGCGTTCTTTTTACATTCTTCGCGTAAAATAAGAAATGCGCGTCATGAAATGTGTTCTATTTCAATCATGATGATAAACAAGGAGTACGAAAAGTCACCCTGATGAATTATAATTGGGAAAAATGCTTTATTGGCCGAGCAGGCGCCTGCAAAGTCTAGAAATTGTATCCAAAAATCTTCAAAAGGCTCAAAAATGAGTTTTAAAGTTAATAGGCATTGTTAATCTGCATGAAGCCGTTTTGCTGCATATTCCTTAGGCCTGTTCAAAAAGATCATAATTGTTACTACTGAAACAGGGGGGTGTTTGTACTTCACACTCATTAACAAGTGCTTTCCAAAACAAAATGGCAAGACAGATAATCTAGAAAAGAAATTAAACTTGGTTCAAAGGCGTTGCTTAAATTGTTGTCTGTCACTAGTTTTAGTGAGTTTTGTGCAAACTCTAGATATTGGAGGAAAAAGTCGAAATATTCGATTTTCTGCGTTTCGGCACTGATCTTTAAAACAACATATCTCTTGAGCGAAATGTCGAGAGACATGAAATTTTCGGTGTTGAGCTACAAATTTTCTCTAATTTAATTAATAAGTGACAAATGTGGATTTTGAAAACTTTTAAATCCTTATAAGAGGCGCAACACTAAATCACTACGCATTTTATGTAAGAACGAAATTCGCTAATATAGTCCATAGTGAGTATGAGATTGTAGCGACCATATCTACCGACATGTTGACTTTAAATCACTCAATATCAGCTCATATGAATTCGACAAGTGTCTTCAATGATAACATGCAGAAAAAACCGGACATTTTATCTCAAAAGCAATTCTCTGTGGCGGATGAAGACAACTTCCGATTTTGAAATGTGAGTGGTGAATTTAGTATATTTTTAAGCCATATTTTTTGCAATGAAATAGCGAAAAAAGTCAACGGTCATCGATATATGCCGACAAAAGTTTTGGAATCTACAGAAACAGAGCTTTAATTTGATACCAAATTTATTTTGCCAAGTATTGCAGGGACGCCAGGAATGGCGCTCGAAGTAGGCCAAAATCACACGTTATCCTATGGGACGCTTATTTAGTGTTGCCCCCTTGTAACGACCGTCATTATGAACGCGTTCTTTTTACATTCTTCGCGTAAAATAAGAAATGCGCGTCATGAAATGTGTTCTATTTCAATCATGATGATAAACAAGAAGTACGAAAAGTCACCCTGATGAATTATAATTGGGAAAAATGCTTTATTGGCCGAGCAGGCGCCTGCAAAGTCTAGAAATTGTATCCAAAAATCTTCAAAAAGGCTCAAAAATGAGTTTTAAAGTTAATAGGCATTGTTAATCTGCATGAAGCCGTTTTGCTGCATATTCAGTAGGCCTATACAAAAAGATCATAATTGTTACTACTGAAACAGGGGGGGTGTTTGTACTTCACACTCATTAACAAGTGCTTTCCAAAACAAAATGGCAAGACAGATAATCTAGAAAAGAAATTAAACTTGGTTCAAAGCGTTGCTTAAATTGTTGTCTGTCACTAGTTTTAGTGAGTTTTGTGCAAACTCTCGCATATTGGAGGAAAAGTCGAAATATTCGATTTTCCGCGTTTCGGCACTGATCTTTAAAACAACATATCTCTTGAACGAAATGTCGCAGAGACATGAAATTTTCGGTGTTGAGCTACAAATTTTCTCTAATTTAATTAATAAGTGACAAATGTGGATTTTGAAAACTTTTAAATCCTTATAAGGGGGCGCAACACTAAATCACTACGCATTTTATGTAAGAACGAAATTCGGCTAATATAGTCCATAGTGAGTATGAGATTGTAGCGACCATATCTACCGACATGTTGACTTTAAATCACTCAATATCAGCTCATATGAATTCGACAAGTGTCTTCAATGATAACATGCAGAAAAAACCGGACATTTTATCTCAAAAGCAATTCTCTGTGGCGGATGAAGACAACTTCCGATTTTGAAATGTGAGTGGTGAATTTAGTATATTTTTAAGCCATATTTTTGCACCGCGAAATAGCGAAAAAAGTCAACGGTCATCGATATATGCCGACAAAAGTTTTGGAATCTACAGAAACAGAGCTTTAATTTGATACCAAATTTATTTTGCCAAGTATTGCAGGGACGCCAGGAATGGCGCTCGAAGTAGGCCAAAATCACACGTTATCCTATGGGACGCTTATTTAGTGTTGCGCCCCTTAAAGGTCACGTTTTTACCGATAAGCTGCGATGCTCAACAAACTTCGTACTTTTCTATGAGGCTATTTTGAACCAATAAATCGATTAGATTTTCTTGATTGATGACATCACCATTTCTGAACCAATCAGCAAACAGTTTTGTGTGATTGATCGATTCTTGCAGTAGTCTCCACAGCAGCCAGTTTGGTTCCGCCCTTCCACACAAACATTTTTGTGGAGGGAGCGTAACCAAACTGGCTGCATAGAGACTAAGTTCACTGACCCACTGACCTTGCAAACTCAACCACAGAGAGCTACGGTGCATAATCGAGGTGAAAATACGCTAGTTTGTTTACCATTCTGAGCTCATGAGCTTCTGGTAAATGTCATTCCGAAGCATTTACGAGCATACCATAATATTTTTTTTATTAAATATAAAGATGTTTATTTAAGTTATTTGTAAAATTCAGCGATGGACTTAATATAGAAGTGGTTTGATTTTAGTTGTAAACGCGGGACTCGACCGGCATGACAAGTTGAACATGTGAAGTTCCAAATTCGGAAGCCATGTACTACCATTCCATGTACGTAGGTCTCACACGAACTGCTCCGAGGTTATACTGACTACTAGATTGTCTACTTTTGTACTTTCGTAAGTGATGAAATTGAAGAAAAAATCATGAAGTGAAATCTATCAGAAATAAACACTGATGTGATGTAGGCTAGTCCTGCTTAATCGGAGTACAGCATCCAGACCAGGCAGATCCAGATCTGAACAGAACTTACGATTGTTCGGTTGGACCGGGTTCAACACACATGACACAACAGACATGTCAGGACAGAACAGTTTTGGTGTTTACAAAAAATGCAAATGATCTCAAGTCACAAAAATTTGTTATAAAATTTCATTTTTGTCTCGCCTCAGTATTTCTGTCTGTCCGGGGTGTGGATGTCCGTGTGTCCGTCTGGAGCTGTATCTGGGAAACTGTAAGACCTACCCAGGACGTGGACGCTACTTGGTGGGTGGAAGGAGATCTAAGTTGGCTCCGTAATTGTATGTTTTCGGTGAAAAATAATGCAAATTAACATAGCTAATTTGCATAATTTATGCAAAAATCAGCGCAAATTGATAAAATTTCATTTCTGAACTTTGTTCAGGATGGGACTTAGTAATCACTATTTCCGTCTGTGTGTGGGGGTGGGATGTCCGAATGTTTGTCCGGAGCTGTATCTGGGGAACCGTAAGACCTACTGGGGGCGCTACTTGGTGGGAGGAAGGGTATCCAAGTTTGCTCCGTAATTGTATGTTTTCGGTGAAAATATGCAAATTAACATAGCTAATTTGCATAATTTATGGCGAATATCAGCGCAAATTGATAGCGGTGCATGGTAACGAAACCTTGTGACAGGAATGATACACACCTGCTGATCACCTGATTAGTTTTTGGCGAAAAGTATGCGCATTTAGTTGTTAAGTTGCATAATTTATGCGGGCGCTTCTACAAAATGGTTGGAAATCTGAAGAAATCCGCCTTGTGAAGCTGTTTCTGGGGATCCGTAAGAATGCTAAGCCCTATGATGATGAAGCGTGGTGGGGGTAGCGTGACCAGGGGATCTCGACGTGATGCGATTTTCAGCGCAAAATATGGTAATTACCTACCTAATTTGCATAATTTATGCATAATATGCAAAAACCTTTTTCTCGGAGACTAGGGGTCGCACATTCTTCAAACTTGGTGGGCGGGTGCATCTTGACCCCAGACAGAACAAGTTTGTATTGGTTAGTGGGTGAAGGTCACTCGAGGTCATCCAGGGGTCATCTAAGGTCAAATTACTAAAACTGTCGTATGGGCATGAAACTTGGTGGGTACAGTTAACATTTAGAGTCAAATTTTCTGACGGTCATTTTGGGGTCATCCGAGGTCACTTAGGGGTCATCCGAGGTCAAAGTACTAAAAACTGGCGGATGAGTATGAAACTTGATGGATACACTTAACATTATGAGTCAAAGTTTAGGAAGGTAATTTCAGGGTCATCCAAGGTCACCAAGGGGTCATCTGAGGTCAAATTACTAAAAACTGTCGTATGGGCATGAAACTTGGTGGGTACAGTCAACATTTAGAGTCAAATTATCGGACGGTCATTTCAGGGGTCATCCAAGGTCACCAAGGGGTCACCTGAGGTCAAATTACTAAAAACTTGTATGGGCATGAAACTTGGTGGGTACACTTAACATTTAGAGTCAAATTTTCAGACGGTTATTTTGGGGTCATCTGAGGTCACCAAGGGGTCATCTGAGGTCAAATTACTAAAAACTGTTGTATGGGCATGAAACTTTGTGGGTACAGTCAACATTTAGAGTCAAATTTTTGGAAGGTCATTTCGGGGTCATCCAGGGGTCATCTGAGGTTAAGTTACTAAAAACTCGCATGGGCATGAAACTTGGTGGGTACAGTCAACATTTCAAGCCAAATTTTTGGAATGTCATTTTGGGGTCATCCAAGGTCACTCAGGGGTCATCTGTGGTCAAATTACTAAAACCTCATGTGGATATGAAACTTATTGATGGATGTATTATGCTCTGCAAATAAGATATAGCTACCAACCAGCAAGATGTATGATTTGCGTGTGATCTGGCACATACAATGTATATGATTTCACCTGTTGCACATTCGACTGCAATTACTTTCACATTCACAAAAGCACAGAGCCACAGCGCCATTGGTGCTCTTGTTTATATCATACATGTACCCCCAAGCCTATTCCCGGATCCCTGACGTTCACTAAAAAGATTGTGCCCCAAGCCAGCACTTTAATTGGATAGTAGGACTTACTCATTGAATCCCAACAACAATTGATTTTGAGTTTCCTATTTCCCGCCCGCATCAAAAATTGAGAATTGCAAAATATTTAATTATTTGATTTTTATCTGTCATTTTCTCTGTTAAATGACATTCTTGTTATATTAATTTGCTACTTTCTTACTTTGATCATGAATCCTGAACAAACAAACAAATAACAAACAAACAAACAAATAACACATATTATTATCAATGTATAAAATCAATATTGCAATATGATCTGCAGTGCCAAAATGTACCATGCAGGATGTTGATATTGGGCTGTGACCACTTGTTTCAAAATGAAGAAAATAATAAGTAATAAATAACTAATAATTGAATACCTGAGTGGAAGAAGGGCCCAACTCCATCAAAACTGTTTTTGAGATATTAAGAAAAAACTTAATAATTTGAAAAGTTTTATAGACAGAATGTTTTCATCTTCAGGGACCTTCAATACATAAACATACAATATTACATACATTGAAATTATATATGATGATTCCATGGCAACGGTACAGGTCTTAATACGAGCTGGAGTTGGGCCCTTCTTCCACTAATATACTGCAAGTACCAGTTCCGTAAGCAGATGTGTTATAAATAGCTACAGAAATGTATTAATTGCACAAGTAGACACATGTAATATGTTAGCAAGAAAGTTTATTGTAGTGAAAAGCAGATTTCATGGATGAACAAAATTCCTCTTCAACCCAATATTTGTGGAAGAAGGGCCCAACTCCGTGGAGTTGGGCCTTTCTTCCATGAAAACCATGATTAAGTGTACATGGAAGACTATTTAGAGCGTGGATTTTTGCGCATCTTTCACACACATGGAAGAACAGTCTGCTGGCAATAAAATGATGGGTCTAACTCATTTTTGTAAAAAATTGGAGTTGGGCCCTTCTTCCACTCAGGTATTCAATTAAGTTACCTCATGCCTTTTTTTAAATCTTTAAATAGTAAACTAAGAATTAATTGTGAAGGGTCTTAATATTAATATTTACTTCAATAAAATATTCAACATTGGGTAGAAAATACAGCCAATATTATGCATATGCCTCTCTTCACTCATGTTACTGTGAAATAGTAGGTATCAAATGGTTGAGTTGGTAAAAAAAATATTAAAAAAATCCGGCCGGCTGTACTGCCAGATTTTAGGCTTGGGAGGGCAACACAACAATTTATTTTTTTTGGCCTAATCGGACAGCATTCAATAATGAGACTTGGTTTTTTTTGTTTTTTTTTTTTTTTTGGTAATGAAATGGGTGTGAAAAAAAGTAATGTTTTCTTTTATTTTAGCATTGTAAAGTGCACAAGGTGAGATAGAGATTTTGACCATTGTATGGTCAATTTTGGCAGAAAAGCAGCTTGCTTGCTTGTGAGCTCTTGTGTTACATGGAATGTTTGACTTGGATTGGAGTAGGGACTGTGCCATGGTATTCCAGATATTATCCACAGTCCACACTCTCCCCAAAGATGACATGGTTTTAAAAAATAAATGTGGGATTTCCCATGGGTGAATTCACAAAACCATGTGGGATTTCCCAAGGTCCTGATAATATAATAGTGAAAACATTTGTTTAAAAAAAATACATTTCACTTTCAAGATGGGAAGTATATTCATTTGTTTTATTTTTTATTCTAATATAGTTTTTGTACAAGAAACAAAAAAACAAACAAAATCAAAACGATGTATTGTGCAATTGATGGAGCACTAAATGAAAAGGCATCAAGGCCCACAGATACAGACCTTTACTCATCAGGGAAGTATAGACATGTGATTATTGTAGGCCTGCGATTATTATAGGCCTACATTGTTAATAGATATTATCTTGCAAGACAAACACATATTAAGAAACTCATAGTTTACGTTCAAATTGACATAACATTTCCTTAACCAGAAACTTAGTAGCCTATTCAGTCATACTACAATTTAAAACTGTCCAATCAACTTAAAAAACAAGCAGGGGTTTTCACTGTTTTATTAAAAATTGTATTGTATGCTATTGTATTCATACATATAGGTCTATGTAAGGCCTAAAAAATCATTGATTGCTGTAACCTGACCGACCCTAGAATTAGGCCCGACCCTTAACTTAAGGTTTTTTTTGGGTTTTTTTGCAAAAAATAAAGAAATAAAGCTAAATAAAAATTGAATTAAAAAAAAAAGCAAAAAGTTCCAAGGCCTTATAAACGCAATTTGAATACAGCTTTATTGAGTAAAAAAAAAAGTCCCGACCTACCTACCCTAATTTGTTTTTAATGTTGAAACAATTTTTTAGGCCTAATTAGTGCTAAAGTATAAATTGAGATACTATATGAAGAAAATAACCTTACACAGATCTTAAATGGCTGTTTTCTTAGAAAGCAAATGTGATTGAATTTGCCACTTAATTGTTGCATTTTTAGATTACTTTAGTCTTTTATTCATGTAAATAATTTAAATACATTGTACATAGAGAAGGCATATATTTTAAACACCTGACTCACTGCTATATTTATGGGATTTTCAAAACATTAGAATGTGTTTAATAATTTACTCTAAATATACCAGTGCACCTTTAATAGCAGTGCTGGAATTCAAATGCCATTAAGCATGTTGACCTCTTGCCCCTAGCTCACTCTATTTGACAATATACATGATAAATTGTGGTAAATTTGAACTATCTTTAGCTCTACTAGTCATAACTTGCTACTACTGTGACACAGTATACATATTTTATAGGAAATTTAAAATAAACTTGAACAAGAGTATGGTGGCCTATAAACTTATTTGCAGAGATATTCAAATTAGGTTTTGAATGCCTTTCAGACTCAAATTCATACAGCTGCAAACTGCATGTTTATTTTGGGCAGTTTTTAAAATCAATATTTAACATCATCTCTTCAAAAGAAAGAAAGAAATGTAGGCTACATGAAAGTATTGAAATTTATTAAAACATCGGAAGATAAAGATGTATGCAAGTAGATTTTGGAAGAATCATGTGTGAAGTTCATAGGCTTAGGAAGGGGGGGACCAATTTTTTCAAGTTTCAGCCCACCCCCCCACCCCAATATTGAAAATCTTCCTAAGCCAATGTAGTGTATGTACACCAGGCACAAAAAGAAACTCGTCAGTTATATTCATCCTTGCTGTTCAATAACTTGATAGTTTTGGATTATTCTGAAATATACATTTTGTTAATTGGACTTTGCTTTCTCATTTGACACCCTGTTTGTGAAAAACGAACAAGAATTGACCAAGATATGCGCCTCCAAAGCCTCAAACCCCAAAATCAGAAGTTGCATTTTCAACGATTTTCAATGGGAACGCATCGTTGTATTGCACACAAGCACCACGGGCCAATCAATAAAGCACACAGTGTAGCAGGCACAATTGAATCGTTAAAATTGCAACTTTTCATTTTGGGGTTTGAGAGTTTGAGGCGATATCTTGGTCAATTCTGCTCAATGTTCACGAACAGGGTGTCAAATGAGAAAGAAAAGTCCAATTAACAAAATGTATATTTCAGAATAATCCAAAATTATCAAGTTATTGAACAGCAAGGATGAATATAACTGACGAGTTTCTTTTTGTGCCTGGTGTATAGAATAACTTTTCAGACCTTTTAAAGGCCTGAATACCCCTTGAAAATTTGGTTCCTTTTCCAACAAACAAAATAAAATAACCATAATATTAGCTATATCTGAAGTTGAGTTTAATTACAGTAATATTAATTACATATTGATTCATACCGTGTCCTTGTGAAAAATAGTAATCACCAGTAGCCCCTCGGGTGGGGGTGGGGTGGGTGTTTGACTTCTGGTGGAATGGTCACTTGAATCAATGAATGATGAGTTTGTAATTGTGCATCATATATATGAAGGCCAGCCACTCAAATCATGTAATAAAGCCAGTGCAGCAGTTTCAAAAATGCCTTGTGCATGGTTAAGTATAGGATAGTGGACATTAAAAAGTGCTATAACTCCAAAATGGAGCCTCTTTGAAAATTGCATTAACTATGAAATTTGTCTTCTGTAAGGGGCTTAAAAGGGTTTTTACAGTGTAGAAACACTCTGACAAACTTGAAAACAAGTTAGTTTACAATGTTTATAGCTAGTTACAAGTGAAATTACACATGATCTCAAAAAATACAGTTTTGTATGGCAAAATACAGTTTTTGGGGTCTGTGAGTACAGTTTCTTGAGTTGCAAGGTTGGCATCCCTGGCTTTATGCCGTAAACAGCCTCAAAGCGCTTTTACATTTAAAAGTCTCTGGCCACGCATGTGTACACTGTGAAACAAGAGTGCCCCCCTTCTGATATCAAATAATTTGGATTTTTAGAAATTCGCGAGATAATACACAATTTGATGGAAAATGATTAAAAATTGATAAATGATGTACTTAAAGTGGGATGAAAAGCCAACATACAATCAATTTATTAAACAATTTGACCTTTTGTATTCAAAATACGGATTTTTTCCCCCAAAACACACAAAGAAATAGAACTTTTTGGGAGAAAAATATCAAATTTTCATAATTTGTCATAAAATTTGTATTATATTGTGAATTTAAAAAAACAAAGTTATTGATATCAGAAGGACATTCTTTGTATTCAGAATTCAATTTGATATGTCTGATGTGCTCTCATGTCCCACACAAAATACTGTTGAAACATCATACCAGAGCCCTTAGCTGGCAATAAAAGTCAAATTTTAATATTTGGCCAATATTTTTTAAAAAAAGAAAAAAAGTGTTCCTTCTGAAAAATGAAAACAGATGTGAGTTGAGATATTTGCCTTGAAAAATGGATCTTGTATGATTTTGCACAAATATTTACTTAAAAAATTGTCATATATTATATGGTCATTTTCACGGTAAAGGGTGTAACTTTGGATTTTTAACATTTTGATCCGCAGTGTTCTAATAAAGCCACAGAATTCCATGATTTTTGGCCACATAAGTCATCTAGTTAGCAGCTACCTTGGGTAGCATAATCATCTTTGGGATTTACTGCGTTCAGTTTTAGCAGGCTTAAATGTACTTAATATTGCCATTTTGAAAAACTATAAAAAACAGTAACATTTTTGTAAAACCCTGTGTTTTCTTCAGTTAGTTCATGGATAATTTTTCTTATCCTGAAAGTACGGTCATATGTTCAGTAAACACTGCCACATTAGATTTAATTGTGAACAGCCCTGTATTTTTGAGAACCGGACTTCGATATTTGTCATTTCGGAGGCTTCATTTTCCGTTAACAATTGTTAACAAACTTTGTGGGTATAGCTTTGGTTCATAATTCTTGGTTATTTCTTCACTTCTTCTTGATTCATAACAGTTGATATCTTAACTTGAAATGGGTAACAAAAATTAGTCGATTTGCAAGCTTTTACAATTTTTATAAAATCTTGACTTCAAAGAGCCAATTTTCCGTTAACTTTTTTGAAGCCTCTGAAACAAACTGTTCAGCAAGCTTGGGCAAATATAAATAAAAGAGCTCATCCAATCTATTAATCAAAATGTAGCAAAGTAGATCCTCAAGTCACTTGTTTTTAAATTGTGGAGATATATATCACCATTAGAAAATGGGACCCAATACAAACTTTCCGTTAACAATTGAAGCCTCCGAAACAAATGAAGCCTCCGAAACAACAATAAGGTTAATTATCATCTATGCATATCTAAATTGGTGTGTTCCATATTGATATCTGCATTGTAAATTGTTACTTGATATGTGCAGAATGTCATTAATTAAAAAAATTGTTGATATTATGGTTAATGCTTGAAAAATATACTGATACCCCAAAAAGCCTGTTTCGGAGGCTTCACATGCAAGTTAACATCATACTTAAAGGTCCGTAACCCGATCGACAGCATCATCCCCGATTTTTTCATTGTTGATGAGGTTTTGGTATCACATAATAGATACTATTTTTCTCATTACTATCCTGAAATTTGACGCTCCAAGTCGATGTATTTCGGAGAAATCATGAATCACAGCGGTTTTTACAGGTTACCAGTTTGTAAACAATAAAAATAAACAATAAAAATAAAAATTTCTTCGGATCATGGGAAGAGAAAAAAGCGAACTACGCTAAGTGTAGTCTCGCGGCCAGACTGTATGTGGCTATCACGAGGATCGCGAGTGTCAGACCGACATAAACTGGCTGTGTAGGAGACTACGCTAAGTGCTGAGGAGACGGTCCGCCGTATATAATTAAAACATTTTTTTGATTTGTGAAATCTTTATTGAGGGATTTAAACTACTTCAGTGGCAAGCACTGCTTTCCAAGCAGGCCCTCATACAACAATATTTACAACATTTTTACAGAATATTTACAAAATAACATGATGTTTAAAATATATACAAGAACATGAATAATAATGTGAAAGAAAAATAATGCATCTCAAGTACATGAACGATATAAATCAAAAATACATACAATAATAAATGATTATGATTTAGCAGAAATAATGATGCTCGTCTTGAATTGATGCAAAGACAGAGTTTCAAGGTTTATACGATATGATGGTGGTAAGTTATTCCATAAATTTGAAGCTCTTACAATAAATGTACGTTTACCACTATTAGAATTATATTTAGGCATGATCAATGTGTTAGAAGAATGACTCCTTGTTTTGTGATCATGAGCATTATGGACAAAGTCAAATTGATTACATAAATAGTCAGGACACATATTTTTGATACATTTAAAGGTAAGAATAATCATGTGATTAGACCATCTATCACAAAGTTTAATCCAATTTAAAGAATTTAACATGTCATCTACTGGTGTTCTAATATCAGCAAAGAGAATTGTTCTAGCTAATCTGTTATGAAGCACTTGAAGCTGATATTGATTGGTTGCAGAACAATTAGACCAAACACTGCTGGCATAGTCGAAATGTGGAATTACAAGAGCATTAGAGAGCATAACTAAGGTTTTATGAGGAAGGAAATACTTAGCACGTTTTACAACACCAATTCTCTTGGAGATATTTCCAGATACATAATCAATGTGTGATGACCAAGACATATTACTATCAAACTTAATACCAAGATATTTGAAAACATCAACTCTTTCAATAATTTTGTCATCAAATGTGAGAGTTATGTCCTTGTAATGATTAAGCGTATGATTAGTTCCAAAAACCATAAACTTAGTTTTATCAGTATTTAATGTGAGCTTATTAGCTTTAAACCAGTTAGCAACAGTTTTTAGGTTAGATTCAAGTTGCATTTTTAGGTCATCAGCATCTTCTGCTTTACACATAAGAGAAGTATCATCTGCATACATTACTGTCTTACAAGTTACAACATCAGGTAAACAATTAACAAAAATTATAAATAGCAGAGGACCCAAGATTGAGCCTTGAGGAATTCCAGTATTATAAGTTTTGAAATCTGACAGAAAAGAATTCACATGCACAGCTTGAGCCCTATTACTTAGGTATGATTTAAACCAACCAAGTTCATTACCCTTAATACCATAGTCAGCAAGTTTATTAATTAGAATTTCATGATTTACCGTATCAAAAGCCTTTTTTAAATCCAAAAATATAACTCCTGTTGCAAAACCATTGTCCATATTATTAAGAATATAATCTTGAACATCTAGTAAAGTTGTTGTTGTAGAATGATTGGATCTAAAACCAGATTGAGAATCCGAAAGAATATTTCTACTACAAAGATAATCATATAATTGGTTATGAACAGTTCTTTCAATAATCTTTGAAATAATTGGCAAGACAGAAATCGGCCTGTAATTGCTTACGTTATTCTTATCACCAGATTTAAAAATTGGAGTGACTTTGGCTTTCTTCCACTCATCAGGAAATTTGGAACTGTTTAAAGAAATGTTACAAATATGAGCAAGTGATTTTGACACATAAGGTGCAGCCAATTTGAGCAGTTTTACATTGAATTTATCTAAACCTGGTGACTTATTATTATCCATATTACATATTTGGTTATATACAAAATCATAGGATACAGAATAGAATTTAAAACTCTCACTATGGTTACATCGAAATATACTACTTTTCCCATCATTACATGGGCAGATGATATCAATATTATCAAATTGTTTACTAAGTTCTTCACCAACTGAGGTGAAGAATTGATTAAATGAGGCAGCAGTATCTTTACCTGTAGCAATATTACCATGCCCATTTTGGCTTATAATGTGAGGCACATTTGGCTTACCTTTTTTACTTGGAATTACTTTTTAAGTGTTTTCCATAACTTTTTGCTATCATGTACATTATCATTAATTGCCCTTTCAAAGTGCTTCTTCTTCAAATAAAATTTCATATTATTAACTCTATTTCTAACTGACTTAGCCTTTTCCCAATCATCAGGGTCATTGGTTTTATGAGCCTTGGCATAAAAATAATCCCTATCCTTACACAATTTAAGAAAATTACTGTCTACCCATTCAGGGAGATGCCCTTTATACGCTTAGTTTTAAAAGGTGCATGTTCATCGCATGCTTCATTAAACAATGATTGCCACTTAGATAGAGCGTCATCAACATCATCAATACAGTTTACTTGTTCCCAATCAATATTCTGAATTGTGTTCACAAAGTGTGATTCATCAAAATTTTTGAAGTTTCTTGATGTGACAGTTCTTGGAGGCAATTTAATTTGTTTGTGTTCTGAACAACATATATTAATGAATGATCACTAAGTCCTAGACTATGTACACCTTACGAAAGGACCAATTCTGGACGAGACACAAAGATCAAATCAATTATAGTTCTACTTTTATCAGTAATTCTAGTGTAATCATTAATGAGCTGAGACATTTGGCATTTTTTGCAAGATTAGATACTTTTTAGAGTCACACTTTTTAGAACATCCAAATTAAAATCACCTAATATATACACATCATCATAAATATCATTGCACTTTTGAAACAAAACATCCAATTTATCAATATAGTCAACAGTAGAATCTGGAGGACGGTAAACAGTACCTACAGCAATAGGTTTGGTGTTAGGTAAGTTTATTTCAATTAAAATTGCCTCTACCTCATCATCATGAATATCAACATTTTCTTTAAAACATAAATTTTCTTTTACATAACACATTACACCACCATGAGCCATCCCATTACTTCTATCTAGACGACAAAAATTATAGCCACTTATCATAAGTTCAGAGTCATCAATACTTTTATCTGTCCAGGTCTCACTCAGACAAAGAACATCAATATTGTTTTCATGCACAAAAATATCCAGATAATCAAGTTTGTCAATAATACTTCTAATGTTTAAATGAGCCATTTTGAGACCTTTTTGCAACTTGCACTTTAAATCAACAAAACATTCACCAAAAGGGAGCTCGTCATTAGCAATTCGTGTAAAACAGCAATTACATAACCAATTCATAGAAGTATCTGTTAATGTCGGTGATCTATCAACACATTGGGCATGAAAATCAAGAGTACAATTTTTGCAAGATATATGTTTAGACTTACCAATTTTACAACTACAATGTCCACAAAACATATTTTCTTGGCAACTAGATATATTATTATTTTCATCAAGATTAGACTTTTCCTTGATTATTTCCTTAAACAATTCCTTGATTATTTCAGTTGGTGAAATAGCTCAATTGGCTAGCGCTACCGTTCTTTTACCGAGAGGTACCGGTTCAAAACCCGGTATCGGAAGGTTTTCCCTCTCCATTTTTAACCCAAACTTTTTATATTCATTTGAAATGTACATATTGCAAGGGGAAATATATTTTGTTTCCTTTTTTTTCTGAAACGGTACGAAAAAACAAAAAAACCAAAAAAAAACACAAATATTTTCCGTTCAGTACGGGCCGGGCATTGCAGCATGTCAGCATTAAATCATACTGAACGGGAATTGTTGTTGTTGCATGCCTACCCAGAATGCAATTCACGTATACAAGGTATTGGATTGCAAATTTGGCTATTTATTCACATTTACGCTGAAAATGCTCTCGTTTTTTCACAAAGCAGCATAAAGGGGAGATATTTGATATTATTATGTAATTTTAAAGACAATCCATATCCAAAACCAATAGGGTTACCCCTTTAACAAATGGGTGAAAAAATTAACATGTGATAAATCTACAATATCTGCCGCATAGAATCATTGATTCAATACACACAAGAAAATAACAGCTTAGATGATCCCAACATTGTTGTTTTCAAATAAACTACTTCTGCAATGTTTAACCATTGTTAACATGAAGCCTCCGAAACAAAAAAAATGACTTGCTGTGATAATTAAATTTTTGTCACAACTGAAATTCAATACTTAGAAGCAAAGCATGAAAATTGGTAATTTTGATATTTTTTACCTATTTTTTCATGTCAACTTGTAGTAGTTAGCCAAATATTTTACTTTATGATCACCTGTGTTGTTAACTGAAACCTCCGAAACACAAATCGCTTGAATTGCCAATTCTAAAAAATAACTCCAATTTCTGTGAAACTTGGCTGGGAGGTTCCTTTCATCAAGTAGTATTTGTAAATGAAGTTAGACATTCAAATTATTTTAGGAACCCAATTAAAACTATATGTTTAAGGTTGGGAAATTTCCATTGCAAATGACACTTGATGTTAAAAATTTTCAAAACTGCAATCACAAACATAGCAAAACATGGTATAAAATTTAACGTATAGGGCCTATCTGTTGACTTACTTTGGAATGGGATTTCACATGTATTCCAGCTTTCATGTCATAATTTTCTGAGCTTTATGTAAAATACATTTTTTCTTAGATTTTAACCAAAATGTTATGGAAATGTCAAATTTTTTATTAGAAATCAAAAGGTTTTTAAACCTTTTGATTTCTTTTGATTTCTAAGGCTTAAAAGCCTTGAAACATTATTTTACTGGAATTTAAGTTGCTTCTATGCATGATTTCAGTAAACAGAAACATATTTAAGTGGTTTGAAATTTTGACCCTAAAAATTAAAAGTTACACCCTTTACTGTGAAAATGACCATATATATTAAAATGGCTATAAATTTGAAATCAAACTGGCAACAGACTTCATATATTGGCTGCAGAGATTTCAAGTGACATGCATTTAATTTGGGAAAAAATGTTGCATGTTTATATCTTGATGTAAAATTTAGGGTAAAAATGCATTATGTTTGTGATTTTGGGCAAAATTAGTGTCAAATAAAAAATACTTCCAGTTAAAGTATTACTGAAATAAACACAGGAGAATGTATTGTGGTGGCAAATGAAAAAAATAGCACAAAAGACCCTGTCACTAGGGAAGGGGAAAAGTTCATTTTAGTTCATTTTCGGAAACTTTGTTGAGTTTGCTTGACAAGTCTGAAGTTTTATTAATAGACCTGTGTGACTAGAAAGGTCATAGCCACATTAAGAACAAGTCAATATTTTAGTTCATTTTTTGGTTCCCAATAGTGTACTCTAAATTGGAGTGTGTCATTCACCCAGAAAGGCAAAGGTGTTTACCACAACTAGCCTAATTGATGCTGTGGGAATACTTGAGGAAACATTACTGGAAACCCCATTATAGTAGAACATGTAGTGTGAGATAATATAAAAGCAGTGCTGGAGGACTCCATTCCTTGACTTGGACTCGAGTAAGGACTCGGACTTGAGTAAGGACTCAAATTAGTACCCCAAGGACTCAGCTTATAGAGTCAAGCTGAGTCCTCCTCGAGTCCGGCAAAATTGGGTCTTTTTAGGTTTTTATTTTCATTCATTTTTTCATTTACCTTAATTTGGTTTCGATGTGGACTGGAACCGCATTCAGCAGTCTAGTCCGCTGCTTGCAACAATAGCTAATTAAGGCCAGAGTAATGAGAGAGAACATGGACCTTTTCAAGCATCATTATTTCTGAATTGTATGTCCAAAGTCAAAAACTATACATTTTTGGAAAGGAAAATGAGTCAAGGAATCCCATGGTGACGTCAGATTTTTTCAGAAATCTTTGAGTTTTTGAAAAAATCTCAAAAATTCACTTTTTTGCCCCAATTTTTTTGAGACAACCTAAAAAAAATGCCGTTTGCAGTAAAAAAAAAATTCAGTCAGCTTTTCATGGAGAAGAGACATGAACTTAGGGAAAGTTTTTTTTATTTTGTTTAAATTCATCTCTTTTTTTTGAAATATTTAAAAAAAAAACATGTAAAAAGAGCAATTTTGTCAAACTATTAATTAAGCTAAAATTATAATGGTGTATATTTTTGTTTAAAACAAATATACCAACAAATGAGAAAACCTTCCCTAGACTTTAATGTGCTCTAAAAGATTTACCTTTTGTTTGCATATTTTTCAAGATATCTTGTCAAGATATCTTGTAAAAGCTGTATCTGGTGCATGGTCTAAATATGCATCTTTTTTTTTTTTTTTTTCTATAATGTCTGCTTTTAGTGCGCCAAAATTCAAAATAATTAAAAAAATCTGTGGCATTTTGACTCCAAATTTTTGTTTTGTTTACCCCACATTTGCTGGCATTAACAACATACAGAATACGCCTTGACTGTTTTGGACATACGCGCAGAGTTACATGCTACAATATTGCGATGACACAAATCGTAATATTGTATTTTATCAGTTTCAAGTGAAAGAGTACATAGTGTTGATAAATATCAAAAATATCAAATTCGGGCATGGACAAATTTGTCTTCCCTTATTCTGGCCTTAAATTGATTTCAGTTATTTTACCTGCTAATATTTGGGACTGTACCACTAATGAGAGTTGTTGCAATTGCTAGGAGCTTTCTTAGCCCCAATGAATCAACGCCATTGAGCTCGAATACACACACCCATTTAGTGCGCACAGGTGCTTTTTTACACGCCTGTAAGTGTCCAACATGCCTTGGGTGCAAACCGTGCAATACTGTTAATGTTTATGTAGAAATCAAATGATAATAATTAAAATCCGTTTAGGACATACCGGTAGCCCCCCTATCCCTGCATAGGCCTAACTGAAAGCAATCTTACTTTGTGGTTGTACAATTATTTACAAACTGAATTTATTGCATGCAAAATTACTTAAAATTAATCATCAAGCTAAAGAAGTAGTTTATTGCTATTGCTAATAAATGATTTCAGGTAAAAGCCAGGATATAATTTTACTTTGTTTTGACACAATTGCACATGTCCCACCCCCAATCGATTTGAAAACTTAAGACAAACTTAGGAAAAGAAGTGCAGAAAAATGGCCTGTGTCCCCCAATCAGGCCAGTGCCCTAACCATTTATATGGTTGGTGCCCTCCCCATAGGATGACTCGCGCTACGCCACTGAAGCAACATGACTGTCTTTGTTAGACGCAAGTCTAGCAAGTACATGGAATTTATAACACTGTATACGTACAGCCAGAACCCGGGGCCAGAACCACCACCCCTGCCATCACCTGAAGTTTGACATCACACTTTGATTGTCATACTGCATCTTTTGATGCTTTAAAACACAAGCATGCTGTACATGTAAGCTCATGTACATGACACGCATGCTGTGCATACACAAAAGTCAGTTGTTATTTTGGCAGAGTAATGTGCGACCACCTCAGGTATAGTCACCTGAGGTGGAAAGTTGCATGAGCATATCCATGTCTGCATATATAAAGTTTAAACTGCGTCGGCAATTAAAATTACAATAAGTTATAATTAGCATTTACAAGTGACAGAATTGCTGTGAAAATATTTCAATTACACAACCGGTATAGCTATACATGTATATAACTGAACATGGACACAGTTTTAGAGTATCTTTGTTTCTTGTACATACAAAGGCTGAACATGGCTTATCCTTCACTTTTAATCAATTTATAAACAATTTTATTCTTTTTGCATTTTCACTGGGATCACTGAAAGGGCCTGTAAGTATTGATATACAGCGCTTCTTTAATTTTAAGCTATTAGGAGAATTCAAAGAGAAGAGGAGAGCATGGCCTAGCGGTTAAGGCATAGGACTGTGAACCCAAGGGTCAAGGGTTCGAATCCCAGGTCCGGCTCTTTGTGTCCTTGAGCAAGACACTTCACTCTACTTGCTTAGTGCTTCGGAGGGCACTTTAAGCTGTCGGTCCGATGTACATGCATATTTTCTCACATTAATGTAGTGTGCACGTTAAAGAACGTCACAGGCTATTCGAAAAGAGCAGGGGATCATCCCGGTCATGTTGACTGTACTTCAAAATACACTCATCTACTCTAGGTTCCAGAGTAAAAAATAAGTACAGCTTGTCTGTACGCAGTGCGATAATACTCATACATATGAGGGAGGCACTTATAAGGAAGAAGAAGCAGCCAGATTACATGGAAACAGCCATTTACACCCATTTTTTTGTCAATTTTAGAAATATAGAAAAGCATAAGAAATGATAAGATGAAGGGAACCATTACATTAAGTTGAATTGGTTACAATCTTCCCAAAATTGACAGCCAAAGGTGTGAACAAAATATTTTTGGGTGGAAAATGCTGACATTGAAGATTTAAAAATGTATCATTTCTTTGGTGAAACTCTCTGCAGTTCCTGATTTTGCAACCTTGCTTTTGGCCAACAAAAATATAAACAAGATATTTTAAAATGCTCATTGTACTCTTAAAAGCCAAATTGAGTTCACATCTTTTGTTTATTAAAATCAATATGTTATCCTTTTAAATAATATAAGTCTAATAATTATACATTCTTATACCAGTCATTCAAAATTGACATGGTTTTACACAAAATAACAAAAACAGTGATTTTAGGAAAGGAAATAACTTGGGCCCATCATAACATTTGATAGGAAAGGTCTACTAGAAGGATAATTTACCCCATTTAACATAAAATGTTGATAACATTTAAACGGGCTATCCCAGAAATGAATGGTATCCCCCCTAAAAAGACATGTAAGTTTGTACCATAATTTTTTGAGAATTCCCAGACCAAAATTTTATCCAAGAAAAAATTTGGAATTCCCAATAGTGAACAATAAAAAGATTAAATAATTGGGAATTCTGAGTGTCCCTAAAGAAGACAGGCAATTTTTTGCCAACATTTTTGGGAATTCCCAAGCCTAAAATAAAGCGGTGTCTTTTTCTTGGGAATTCCCATTTTTTCTTTAGGGTTGTGGAAATAATGACCATTTTGGGGGGGGGGTGAATTTCCAGAGCAAAAAATGGTTAAAAATTTTGGGAATCCTGTGTCTTCTTTAGGGGGGGGGGGGTGCCTTTAATTTCTGGAATATAGCCAAATACATTTAACAAACTTAAATGAAGAAAATTCCAAATAATTATGTTACCCATACAGCGGAATCAAGATAATGCGCTCCATGCAGAATGCAAAGAACAATGTACATTGAATTAAAATTTGCCAAGCATATAGCGAAATAATCAAGAGATACAATATTTTGCAACCATGAGTGACACACAAACATGGTGGAGTCAGTATGCTTTGGTTCTACCTCATTGTAATCAATGCAGAAACATCTGCTTATAAAAAAAACCAGTCTGCTTTGTTTCACAATGTAAACAGGGGCTTGGTTGGGAGAAAAGTAAAACTTTACACCAATAGAAATTGATCTCTGAAACCTGGACATTTGTTGCAATGTTTACTTTATCAGAAGATGGCAGTATATGAATGTAACTTGTGGATTTGCCATGGCAATTGTTCATTTGGGGGCAGCAAACACAGTTTTACAATAATACTTGTATCAAAAACAATATTTTGTGTTCAATAGTAATGATAAAGATTCACTGGTAGAATTATAAGAATATCGTCGCATAAATAGAATAGAACAAAAAGGAAAGCAATTATGTGTATGCATTATTTCATTTAGTTGGGATAAAGGAAAATTTTGCACACATGTAAAAGGCATGTATTTTGGGTTTTCAATAATTACTGAAATCATTGAAATGTTCATCCTCAATTTCATAATAACTAAGGCGGAGTCCTTTATCTGAACCCCTCCCAACACAGCTGGTACACATGATGGAAGACAAAATGTAGTATACCATGTATAGATTTTTAAGTTTTGGGAACATCAACAATTAGTTGGGAATGTAAGAGGGCTCAGTTTGCAACCCCTTTGGTATTTAATGACACCTATTTGGTTCTCTTATGCATTCAACAGTAGTTTTAACTTAAAATAACATGCCAAGGTAATGATATCACACACCATGATATAGTAAAATCTCACACATCAAATATAATCAGAGACAATGTTTTGTGTCTCTTCCCTCACTCCCCAATTCTTTTAGATATTCGAGCACCAGGGCGTAAAAATACATATGGAAAAGTTTTCCTATAAAAGTCTCTTTAAATAAATTATACTCGACTCCAGTGTGTGCACGCTGTGTGTACAGAGGCGTTCGAGGTCAATGCACAATGCATACATTACCACACAACACAGTGAACACACTAAGCAGGGCTGTACGGAAGAGGGTATGGTTTTTCCTACAGTACGACGGCATTTTGTAACCAATCAGATTCCTTTTTACAGAGGAGAATCTGGCAAAGTATTTCTAGGAAATACCGTTTGAGCCAAGTCAATCGGACTGACTATTATCAAGTGAGGGCCGTCTATAGCACGCTAGTTTAATGACACGGGGTGCATGTCAGTGTATTTCGCCGTAAATTGAGTGAGATTTTGGGGATACCTTGCGGTGTTTAGTGCTCCTGTACGACGAGGTCTTTCATCAGATTTCCTTGAAAATCGGGGAAAGTATAGTTTAATATATACATGAGACAATTAAGAGTGAGCCAGAAAATAAAAGACTTTCCCTTTATAATAATTGAAGTTGGAAGTGAAAAAAGGCAATTTTCTCCCATTGCTTAACTGTGGGACCCCTTTTATTTGAGCAAAAGAGACTACTTTTCCATATGATAACAATTTTATTTAGCAAACAATATTTCATTCCCGGTATGCCCGCAGTCTGTTCAATATCTCAAGCCAAGCAATTCTGAAAAATTGGCAACCATATGTTACATTGTTTGTAGGTTTTGGTACCATGTTTACTTTAAAAAATATAGGGTTTTTTTTAGTGACATATTACATTAGAGCAAAATCAACACAAACTGCCAGATATATTCAGCAGCCAAAACCTCAAACACCATGATACCCACATTTATTTGAAGATGTGGACAGCCCTACAAAGATTGACTTGCATTACCTGCTGTCGTTTTAAAAAGTGTCACAATACATGAACCATTTTAACATTAATTTTACAATTTGATTTTGGGCCCGTGCAAATTGATGAGAGCCCAGATTCAAACTCTACGACTTGAGGACCTTGAAGTTTTTGTATATTGTGCATGTGAACACTGGGTTGTGTGGTTTAGCATCCTGGATCTCCCATCTTCCCTACCATTTGGACTAAAATATTTCATTTATGTTACAACAACTTTATGTAGGCCCACTTCAAGCATCCATAGAGCTTCCCAACGGTCCCCAGTTCCCACATTCACAAGTGAAATTACAATATCAAATGTATTTTATTTAGCAAGAAAATTTTTGTCAACTGATGGGCAATTCCAATCAGAGAGTACTGAGTGAAAATTGTTGATAACTTAATTTCTACATGTGCCACAATGAGAAACATTGTATCAAACAGTGGTGTAGCATCATACATGTAGGGGTGAGCAGGCCAGGGTTCAAATGTGTTATATACTAGTAACTCATACAAAGATTCTTGTCATTTGATTGGTCAATTACTATTGATTATTTTTGCTATATTAAGAAAAAGACTATTGCACTTACACAGAGCTACCATGGCAGCCCTGACATCCGTGTGCGTATAGAGACCACGGTGACCACCTTGACTCGCCAATTATAGGTGTGGGTGCCGCTTCGAAAATAAATATAGCTTATTATATTTTTCAATTTATTTCATTTTCCTGGTGATGCATAAAATTAAGTACAAGAAAAGGAATATACATGAATACATAATGGTCATTTTCATGGTAAAGGGTGTAACTTTGGATTTTTAACATTTTGATCCGTAGAAAGCTACAGAATTCCATGATTTTTGGCCACATAACCCATCTAGTTAGCAGCTACCTTGGGTAGCATAATCAGCTTTGGGGGTTACTGTGGTCAGTTTTGGCCGGCTAAAATGTCCATAAATATGGCCTTTTTGATGTACTAAAAAAACAGTAACATTTTTGTAAAGCCCTGTGTTTTCTTCAGTTCATGAATAATTTTTCCTATGCTGAAAGTGTAGTCATATGCTCAGTAAAAATTGCTACATTAGTTTTAATTGTGAACAGCCCTGTATTTTTTCGATATTTGTCGTTTCGGAGGCTTCATTTTCCGTTAACAATTGTTTAAAACAAACTTTGTGGGTATATCTTTAGTTCATTATTCTATGCTATTTCTTCATTTCTTCTTGATTCATAAGAGTTGATAACTTAACTTGAAATGGGTAACAAAAATTAGCTGATTTGCAAGCTTTTAAATTTTTGATAAAATCTTGACTTCATAGAGGCGATTTGCGTTAACTCTTTTGAAGCCTCGAAACAAACTGTTCAGCTAGCTCTGCTTATGCAAATATAAATAAAAGAGCTCATCCAATCTATTTATCAAAATGTTGCAAAGTAGATCACTTGTTTTTAAACAGTTGAGATATACATCACTGTTTGAAAATGGGACCCAATACAAACTTTCCGTTAACACTTGAAGCCGCCGAAACAAATGAAGTCTCCGAAACAACATTAAAGGAAGTGTCCGGCAATCACAACATTATGTCTTATATGTTAGAAAAATAATTATCAACACGAATCACATGGTTTTATTTAAAACAAACTCACATTAACCATAAAAGCGAATAAAACAGCAATCTTTCAACACGCGATATTCAAAATTCCGCGCCGAAATTTTCTAGAGCAGTGACGTCATGGTTATTTGTGCTCAAATGTCGTCAGGCTTCATTGAATTATTAGGACGTCATTGCTCTTGACAATTTCGGCGCGGGAATTTTGAATATCGCGTGTTGAGAGATGGCTGTTTTTATTCGTTTTTATGGTTAATATGAGTTTGTTTAAAAATAAAACCATGTGATTCGTGCTTGATAATTATTTTTCTAACATATAAGACATAATGTTGTGATTGCCGGACACTTCCTTTAAGATTAATTATCATCTTTATCAAGTAGTATTTGTACATGAAGTTAGACATCCAAATTATTTAGGAACCCAATTAAAACTTTAAAAAATATGTTTAAGGTTGGGAAATTTCCATTGGAAATGAAACTTGATGTTAAAAAATTTCAAACCTGCAATTGCAAACATAGCAAAACATGGTATAAAATTTAACTTATATCTGTTGACTTACTTTGGAATGTAATTTCACATGTATTCCAGCTTTCATGTCATAATTTTCTGAGCTTATGTAAAATACATTTTTCTTAGATTTTAACCAAAATGTTATGGAAATGTCAAATTTTTTTTTATTATAAATCAAAAGGTTTAAGCCTTGAAACATTATTTTACTGGAATTTAAGTTGCTTCTATGAAAATAACCATATATGTGTTATATAAAACAAATATTTAATGTTTTTATTAGTTCAATGGGAAGAATATTCCATTCGGTGAAATAAGAACTGTTCCATTCAACTCGGCAAAGCCTTGTTGAATGGAGCAGTCCATATTTCACCTCATGAAAATTTTCTTACCATTGAACTCATAAACATTCAATATTTGTATACGGGCGATTCCACGCAACAAGGACATGACCTCAAAAATTCAAAATCATTTTTCACAGTCTAATATTTTTCTACAAAAAAGTTGTTTCCATAAAAGTAAAATGAATTTTGGTGGTACCAATTAAGATCTTTCAAAATCAAAATCAAAAGACAATTTCCACCTAGAGGGTTCCTATTGTATATGAATGCACAGCCATTGAGATTATTTTGATGTGTAATGCGAGTAACGGAAGTTTTTAATATCTCTTGATTGGTGCAGATTATTTTAATGCCATTTCATATTATGCTTCTACCGCTAATACCAACTGTGAAATTTATCAAAAATAAATAAAATAACCAGCACAATAAAATAGTGAGCAACTGAAAACTGTAATGCGAGTAACACGGTAATGCGAGTAACCAAAGTAATGCGAATAACCACACAACTTTTGAAAGTGATAATGATCACAATTTTGATTTTTAACATTTAAAATGACCCTTTTAAGAAAAGATGGACCTACTGTTAGACCCAAAATATCTAATATGAGTAAGTATTTGTTGGATATAAATGGTATGAGACTGTTCATTGGAAAGGATTCTTAAAATACCCATATTTTTTTGGTAATATTTTTTGTTCAAAATGGTTCTTCAACTGAAAGAGGAACTCAATATTAATGGAAACCTTCACATCTAGTACATTTTTCAAGTCACAAGTAGTTGCTGTATATCTGTTGTTTACATACATTTTGGGCTAAAATTAGGCATTTTTGTGGAACCATGTACTGGTATGTACTACCAAAGGATATTTTGAAAATAACTGAAAATAATTTTTAGGTCCAGAATCACTATTTTAGTAATTTTATGATTACATACAGATGATAAGGTCAGGAATTTAGTCTACATTCCACGTAAGCGCTAATCAAGGACTGTGTTTTTTTAAGTGGTGCACTCGAAAACCAACATCCAACGGTACATGCCATGCATGCTGGTTGCCGCCCGGGGTGGTTGTTGATGATTTCAATGCTCAGATGTATATTAATTTTATAATCATGGATTCATGATGTCTATTCACCAATTAATGGTAGACAATGTCACAATAATAAAATATTCATTATTCAATTTAATTGCAATGTTAGAATTGGCCATTGATGCATGTTTGGCACCAGATCACCACTTTAGCGCCACTAACACCATGCGGGAGAATAACCCGACGCCAAATCAGCGCCAATGACGCCAAAAAAAATCTCATGATGCCGAAAAGGCGCCAGCCAGATTGGAACCTGTGACGCCAAGTTGGCGCCAGTGACGCCAAAATGGATCCAGTGGAGCCAAGTTGGCGCCAGTGACGCCAAAATGGATCCAGTGACTCCAAGTGACGCTAAACGGCGCCTTTTGACGCCATATGGCGCCTTTCGACGCCAAAATTGGGAAAACGGCGCCATTTGACTTCTCCTAGTGAAGGTTCATGCCCATACGACGGTTTTTGCTAATTTGACCTCAGATGACCCCTAGATGACCTTGGGTGACCTTGACCCACTAACCATACCTACTGGAATTTGGAGACCGCCAACGACCATCCCTCCACCAAATTGCATCACTGTACACCAAGGTTCATGCCCATATGACGGTTTTTGCTAATTTGACCTCAGATGACCCCTAGATGACCTTGGGTGACCTTGACCCACTAACCAAACCTACTGGAATTTGAAGACCGCCAATGACCATCCCTCCACCAAATTGTATCACTTTACATCTTATCAGTTCCGAGATATTGCACCCGCAAGCTCGGACGGACGGACGGACGGACAGATGGACGGACGGACGGACGGACAACCAGGAAACATAATACCTCCGGTGGAGGCATAAAAATATTTCTACATTGGATTTTTAATTTCTTTTAATCAAAAGAATGTGTAGCAAATAATACACAGAATCTTTGATTCCCTGATTCTATAGAGTCTTTTTACTGCAAAAACATTTTAATTTGTTTGTGAACTACTGTCATTCCAAATTTGATTTCTGGTCGAAATTACACTTTATTGCTCCTTTAAGGCCAGAGTAATGGAAGACACATTCGTCCACGCCCGAATTTGAGATTTCTTGATATTTATCAACACTATTAAAGATGTATTCTTTCACTTGAAACTGACAAAATACAACTTGCTAATATTTACTCGTATTTTTGTTTGATTTATTTCACTCTTTTCAACTCTAAAAAGTCACATGGCTCAATAGTAATTTGGTGGGAAATAATGAGTCTGAAATGCGCGAATGTGAAATATTGTGATTGCGCGCACAATTTGTGCCGCGTGACGCGGCGCAACTCTGCGCCTATGCCCAGCGCAGTCAAGGCGCATTCGGTATGTTGTTAACGCCAGCAAATGTGGTGTAAACAAAACAAAAATTTGCAGTCAAAATGCCACTTAGATTTTTTAAATTATTTTGAATTTTGGCGCACTGAAAGCAGACGTTATAGATTCATTGGTGCAAAAAGATGCATATTGAGACAATGCACCAGATACTGCTTTTACGAGCATGAAAGTCTTTAATTACCGTTTTAAAATATAAGGACGTTTTGTGCATAATTTTGACATTTTTTTACTAAAACATCGATTTCTCAGAGTTCACTTTTGACAATATTGCACATATTGCAATATTGTGACAAGATAACTTGAAAAATATGCAAGCAAAAGGTAAACTTTTTGCACTATCGTTTAGAGTACATCAAAGTCTAGGAAAGGTTTTCTCATTTTTTCAAAATATTTGCTTTTTTCACATGTTTTTTTCAATATTTTGAAAAAAAGAGACAAATTTCAAAAAAAAGTAAAAAAACCTTCCTTAAGTCCATATCTCTTCTTCATGAAAAGCTAACTGAATTTTTTTTACTCCGAACGAATTTTTTCCTAAGTTGTCACAAAAAAATTGGGGTAAAAAAGTGATTTTTTGTGATTTTTTCAAAAACTCAAGATTTTTTAACAAATCTGACGTCACCACAGGATTCCTTGACTCATTTCCTTTCCTAAAACGTATAGTTTTATATACTTTGGACATACAATTAAGAAATAATGATGCTCGAAAAGGTCCATGTTCTCTCCCATTATTCTGGCCTTAAAATTATGTTTTATCTGGCTCTACACCTCTAATACATATTAGATGTAGCTAATTACTAGCTTTATTTTTTCATGTGACAGTTCCACAACAATACTGACAATTGGAACTGCACCTGTCATGCAAATACTTGCAACAGGTGTTGACCTATTTTCATCCAACCCATCTGATACGATGTAGAAAATTGGGAAATCTAAGCTACTTACACGTGTACATACATGTATGTGGTATTTGAGGCATGTTTTAAACAGATTAATTCAGTAGAGCAAACCACACTTATCAATGTGCATTTTGTTTGAAGCAAATTAGCATTTATGCAAATTAGCTCATTAATGCAATTATGAAAATTAAGGGCGGCTAGACAATATAATACATTAGAACATATTATATTACACTTTGACCAAGGCAAAAATATGCAAAATAAAAGTACAACGAACATTTATGCATTAATTTTTAGCAAAATATTGGCAAAATTTCATATTAATGAGCCTTTTCAGTCATAGCTCATTACCTATATTGATTATTGATAAAAAAAATAAGATACAAAGAAAATATAAATTGATGTATTATGAAAACCGTATGTCCGATTTGCTTCAAACAAAAGGCATATTGATCAGTAGTGAACTTTGCCCAATTAATCTATTGAAAACATGCTCAGAGCATTTCCTAATTTCCAGAAATATCCTCATATACATGTATAATAGAATAATACCACCTTAGTTTGTATTGGCAATCCTTGAAAACAAGCTCAAACAGAATACCATATGCCCCATTTCAAAGTGAGGAAATTTATAGTAAACAAATTTGGAATATTTTCTGTTTTGTTACACACACATACTTACTTCTGTATTTCCGGCACCCGGTAGCAGCCTTTGATCTTTGCAGCCACACCAACATGTGCCACAGACCACTCAGGATGCTCTCTAATCACAGTACATAGTTCTTGAAGGTTGCATAGGTTGAGGGTGTACGGGCATGACTTGTAGAATGGTTCCAGCTTGTTGTGGTATTGCAGGAACTCCTGTCGGGTTTTCTCTCCCTCCTGGGTTTTGAAAATGCTATGGTGATGGTAAAAAGGTGTGTTTGGTTATAATATTATGTATGTACTATTAATGCTCTGCATGCTATCCATAGGCTTCAACATAAAAAATCCAAGATTTGAGTTATTTTCTGAAAATATCAAGAGCTATCTCAAGAACCACTGAACCAATACTGGGCTTGTTTGTACTCATTTGAATGCATTTTTCATGCTGATTCCAAATATGGTCATGAACATTTACAATTCTGACATTTTTTAAGCTTTGAATTTTATTTTGAAACTTGTCGTCTGCAGTCGACACCCGCGTGGAAAGAGTTAATGATGATTTCATTTCTAAAGCTCTTTCATTTTACACAAATGCAAACCACATCCTTAAATAGGGCACATAAGGCCTAAAAAATTGTATTGCTCTTAGAGCTCCAAAGTCAGGGTGGGTCGGTTGGTTTACTTTTTTTTGCCACACACAATATCAAGAAAATCAAATGCAAGTTGGCCACAAAATACCATGGTAAACAGTGATTAATAGGGTTTCTTAGGCTTGTTTTTTAATCAGAGTTGTGCAGTATGAATTACAAACAGGCACAACATTTTTGTGTATTTTATACCAAATATGAAAATTCAAATATGATAATTTTATCTGAACAGTGAAAGGTACAACCCTTACAGGATTTTGATAAAATAAACCCTAGTGTATATGTTTTTGTTTATAATTTTCTAATATTTATGTTTGGGTGATGTTCCTGATGCCAAACATGCCAGGGAAACATGCTTTGTGAAATACCAGGATCATTAAAATGACCCCTAAACGCACCAACTAGAAATTTAAAATTAACCCTTTTTCTTGAAAAAAGGCATTTTTGACCCCCCCAAAACGGGATTCATGCGATTCATGTTCATTCTCTGAAAAGGACCCTTAATTTGTGTTATTCTGGTCATGCATGTGTACACTTTGAAACTTGAGTGGCCCCCTGGGAGTACTGATCTCCCAAGAGGCCTACATTGTAGATCAGACAATATTATAGATTTATAATCAGAAAAAAATTACAAAATCTAAAATGCAAAGAAAACCACAATACAAAAATGAGGATATGAAAATAATACAGTAATGAAATAGGCAATAATTCAAAGCCCAATGTATATCATTTCAACTTGTCTTTAATTGAAAAATAATGACAAAAATCAAATGATATATTGATTGAACAACTCATAAAATTCATTAAAGCAGGTGATGATACATGTAACACAGTCACTGCACAGTGACCTTGTACAGTGACCTTATGCCTATCTTATATACTTCACATAATACATATGTATAGACCACTTGACATCACTGTTTATCAACAAAGGGGAGGGACTCGTCTATCGATATGCTCGAACGAGCCGCTACACTGTTCAATGGCTTTCCTGTACTATATGAAATATGGCGGGCGATTTAAAATGCATGTGCCCTTAGCAGACTACGATGCGTACGCACACTGCAGGGCAAAGAACAATTGAAATTGCCATAATGCACGCGCATACTGCAGGGCAATGACGTCAGATGCCAAGTGGTCTATATACGAACCACTCTGACAAAACCAGGAACAAGTCGCATTTTTGACATTTCAAGATTTGAATAAAAATGTAAGCACTAGAAAATAAGCTTTAAAATGATACCAAAATTATATAAATAGCATCAATACTTTTCAAGATAAGATATTTTGTAACTGATACCTTGATATTTTGCCAAATTGCTAATCTGAGTAATGGGCCAAATAGTTTCCTGCCTTATACAGGATTGAATAGGGATTATTATTGTTCAACTGTTAATTATTGATTAAATAAACCTCTTTTTAATAAGAACTTTCAAGGATTTTGAAAGTTCACTTAGTCCCACACTCAAATACCATGAAATTAAGAATTTCAAAATTTCATTTTTTTATGGGAATATCATCTTTAAAGGCTAAACTCAAAAACATGTCTGGCGACTTGTTCCGGGTTTTGTTGGAGCTGGTCACATAAGAAATGGCAGCATGGTAGATGAACAAGTTTCATGAGGCAGTCTGCTTCCCGAAAGTATCTTTAAACATCTCAACCTACACAGGGCCAGAATTTTGTTTCACAGTGCGAGAATCAATCTTGATTCTTGCAGAATAAATTTGTGGGAATCATTTGATTCTCGCAAATCAACTTCTGTGTAAACTACGAACGTTTGCGAGAATCAACTTTGATTCACGCAAATCTGTGTACGAGAATTTTTGCGAGAATTGATTCTCCGATTCACGCCAAAATTCTGACCCTACATACCTGTATGTCTCCTGCTTTCCATCAGCCCTCATTAATGTCAACACAGCTTCATATTGCTTGCCTTTGACATCATGTACTAGTTTCATAGAATCTGATGTGATGATGACAGGCCAGTCCTTATAACGCTTGGCTGGGTTGTCAATCTGTCTCACCTGAAGGAATGAATATAAAACACAGAATCACACAATTTACTTTTGATGTAATATTAAATCCTATTCGCCCATTGCACGGATCCGCCATCTTACTACCAAAACAAGGGTTTCCTGCAATTTTGTTTCTCACCGCGCTTTTCTAGCAATTTCTAGTTTTTATGGTCCCATTTTTGGAAATCTAGAAATGTCCAAAAATCCAGAAATGTCCAGAATAGTTACATCCATGCTCTCTGAAAATTTATGCCTAAGATTATTACAAGATATGGAATAGATTCATTTGCAAACGCTTTGATATTCAGCCTGATGAGGTTAGTGTTACTTTGTTATACTCTAGGGCAGGAACGTGTTAAGGGGGCACTACACCCCTGTGGTAAATTTGTGACTATTTTGTGTTTTTCTCAAAAATAATAACACACTGGTAACAAAAGTTATGTATATTATTGGGGCAAGGAATCCAATTACTACACTGAAATTTCAGTGACTCAGACAAGCGGTTCAGTATATATGATAGGAAATGAGGTACATCCTAGCAGTACCTTATTTCTTGCCCTTATATTAAATATATACTTAACTTTTGTTACCAGTGTGTTAGTTTTGACAAAATGCAAAAAATAGACACAAATTTATCGAGGGGTGTAGTACCCCCTTAAAACCATGATTAATCATATAAGTATCCCTCTTCTGACTACTTGTGTGCATATGGTAGTATTACAAGGGACACTAACCTTAAATGCAAACTCTTGCTTCAGCTCAGCCAATTTATGCCTCAATTTCTCATCAGATTGAGCTACTGGATCAAGATTTTTCAACGCATCATTGAAATCATCGTGCAAACTTTTCCACTGAACACTTTCTATACCAAAAGACTTCCGAGCTTCTTTCCACCTTTTCTTCAACTCATCTACCTGTTCTAATGGAGTTTTAGTAAATGAATTTTTGTCTTGACGAGAAATTCCTTGTTTTTTGTTCTTTTGTTCATCTTTATAAAGATAAGTACTGGTATGAAATAAACAATTCACACCTAAGGTCCTGGGTTCAACTCTGTGTATTGATCTAAATGATCCAGATAGATAAGATTGATTTGAATAATAGCAAAGGGAAATAATGCTTCTGACAAAAATTGAGGTCTCCTTATTAGAATAGACCAAGAATCTTCTTGATACAGTAGCTCTTTTTATTGCAAAGGAGCTTATACCGTAAAGCTTTAATGAGGCCATTGTCACATGCATGCATCTATGCCAGTGGATAAGATGATAAGATGGGTGGGTGGATCAAACCTAACAATAAAATCAAATGTAATAATAAAATAAAATAAAATACAATTTAATATCAAATATAATGTTTTTCATGGCCTGAGCTATTGATACTAGAACAGAATCCTCAGAGGCGTAGCGTCATATGGGCACGAGGGGGGGCACATGCCCCCCCAATCGATCTGAAATTTTAAAAAATCCCATAGGCAAATTGCCAAAAAAATGGCTTGTGCCCCCAGCCCCCAATCAGACCTGGTGCCCCCTCAATCATGTTTGGTGACCCCGAATGTGATGACCCACACTACGCCACCGAGAATCTTATTATCAAAGGTGAAGTGATACAGACTTTTAATTAAGATTCTGTCAGGATCAGAAGCTCAGGCAACTAAAAACTTTCATATTTTGCTACACAGGTTTTAATTGTTGTGGATAAGCTGTTTACAACATACATCTGCAACCTAGTTTTTATTAAATTTCAAACTGTAAACGTGAGTTTGTAGATAGGTAAAACAGGCATTAGATTCAGGCTTAAGTATTAAATTTCATTAAAATTAGTCTCTCTAAAAAAAACAAGTTTTTGAAACTCAAGATTTTTATGATTTTCAAGATTTTCCAAATGAGCAAATCAGTTATGGGCATTTAATATATTTCTGTGCAGGGGAAATTGCACCGCACGCAAGCACAATTAAACATCCAACTCCAAATGGAAACATAACATGTATCTAGGCAGATATATTAAACCAGAGAAAAAACCGATGCGTAGGCCTCTTCCCTTGTTTATATTTGTGTGGTTTTACTGTGGCTGATCCACAATGTGCTATGATTTTTAAATGTGCAGGCTTGCTATTATTTTTTAATGATTTTAATGTCTAATCTTTTAAACTGATAGACATGTAAAAGTGTGATTTTGTACTTGTGTTTTTACTTTCCAAAGAACCAAGAGCTTTTGTTGCTGTAGGGCGCTGTATAATGTAATTATTATTAAGATTTGCGATGGCTGAGCCGGGGGCACATCAAAAAAAAAAAATTGCTGGGTATGTTCCTCCGAATTTTGATGTGGTGGTTCTTTGGGAGCTGACGGCGCACCACGGCAAAAGGGGGTCTTTTGGAGCTGCGAACCGAGCTGCAAACAAGTAAAATGGGGACTTTTGGAGCTGCAAACAGTCGATGTAACATAATTGCAGTGGTTTAAGGGATATTAGTATTACCCCTTTTTAATTTATGATGGGCATTTCGCATTTCAGGAAATCTAGAAATGTCCAAATGTCCAGATCCCCGAATTGTTACATCCATGCTCTCTGAATATTTATGCCTAAGATTATTAGAAGATATGGAATAGATTCATTTGCAATCGCTTTGATATTCAGCCTGCTGAGGTTAGTGTTACTTTGTTATACTCTAGGGCAGGAGCGTGTTAAGGGGTACTACACCTGTGGTAAATTTGTGACTATTTTTGCATTTTCTCAAAAAATAATAACACACTGGTAACAAAAGTTATGTATATTATTGGGGCAAGGAATCCAATTACTACACTGAAATTTCAGTGACTCAAGACAAGCGGTTCAGTATATATGATAGGAAATGAGGTACATCCTAGCGGTACCTTATTTCTTATCATAAATAACAAACTGCTTGCATTGGGTCACTGAAATTCCAGTGTAGTAATTGGATTCCATGCCCCTATAATATACATAACTTTTGTTACCAGTGTGTTATTAGTTGTGAGAAAAATGCAAAAAATAGACACACATTTATCGAGGGGTGTAGTACCCCCTTAAAACCATAATTAATCATTAAGTATTCCTCTTCAGGCTACATGTGTACATATGGTAGTATTACAAGGGACACTAACCTTAAATGTAAACTCTTGCGTCAGCTCAGCCAATTTTTGCCTCAATTTCTCATCAGACTGATGAGCTACTGGATCAAGATTTTTCAATGCATCATTGAAATCATCGTGCAAACTTTTCCACTGAACACTTTCTATACCAAAAGACTTCCGAGCTTCTTTCCACCTTTTCTTCAACTCATCTACCTGTTCTAATGGAGTTTTAGTAAATGAATTTTTGTCTTGACAAGAAATTCCTTGTTCTTTGTTTTTTTGTTCATCTTTATAAAGGCAAGTACTGGTATGAAATAAACAATTCACACCTAAGGTCCTGGGTTCAACTCTGTGTATTGATCTCAATGATCCAGATAGATAAGATTGATTTGAATAATAGCAAAGGGAAATAATGCTTCTGACAAAAACTGATGTCTCCTTATTAGAATAGACCAAGAATCTTCTTGATACAGTAGCTCTTTTTATTGCAAAGGAGCTTATACCGTAAAGCTTTAATGAGGCCATTGTCACATGCATGCATCTATGCCAGTGGATAAGATGGGTGGGTGGATCAAACCTAACAATAAAATCAAATGTAATAATAAAATAAAATACAATTTAATATCAAATATGTGACACAATCTGGTCCATGGGGGCCAAAGGCGGCAAATTTGAAAGTGAGATAAAGGTAAAAATATGGAGTAAAAAACAACGAAATACATAAGAAAATAGACATCATAAAACTTCATAACTTTGGAACCAAGTATGCTAGACCTTCAGTGTTTTCAGTAAATGATAGCCTATTGTATGTATAATGTAATAATTACAGTAACTCAATTTTCAAAAATGGCTCCTTTAGCCCCCATGGACCAGATCGTGTCACATATAATGAGCTATTGATCCTACAACAGAATCCTATTTATCAAAGGTAAAGTGATACAGACTTTTAATCAGGGTTGGAGATTTTTTTGATTGTTAATAAAAAAATATAAAAAATCGATTTATTTGATTTAAATCTGATTTTTTTAAATTTATTTAAATCGATTTTTTTTTTTTTATATCCCAAGAACTGCTATACCCCATGATAAAGTCTAAAGAGACCAGTGGAATGCTAGACATATGCACAATCCTATCAGGTATTTACAAAAAATCAAAGCATGTTTTCAGATGTGAAAATTTCAAAGAAAAAATTTGGTAAAATCATGGGAAAAAACCTGTTGAATTCTGCACCTTGAAAATGATTTTTTAGCAACAGATAAAATGACATCATAGAGGTATTTAATTGTATCCAGAAGGTGTAGAAACATTACAAATGAAGTAAAACAGGCAATTCAAGATAGAAATTAACTTAAATTGATCAAAAACGGTAAAAACTGAAAAAGATAATTTAAATCAGTGATATTTTTTTTTAATCATTTGATTTAAATCGTGATTTTTAAATCAATTGATTTAAATCGCACCAACCCTGCTTTTAATTAAGATTCTGTCAGGATCAAAAGCTCAGGCAACTAAAAACCTCATATTTTGCTACACAGGCTTTAATTGTTGTGGATAAGCTGTTTACAACATACATCTGCAACCTACTTTTTATTAAATTTCAATCTGTAAACGCGAGTTTGGAGATAAGTAAAATGGGCATTAGATTCAGGCTTAAATAAGTATTAAATTTCATTAAAATTAGTCTCTTTAAAAACAAGTTTTTGAAACTCAAGATTTTTATGATTTTCCAAATGAGCAAATAACTGAATGGGCATTTAATTTGTATGCAGGGGAAATTGCACGGCACGCAAGCACAATTAAACATGCAATTTCAAATGGAAACATAACATGCATCTAGGCAGATATATTAAACCAGAGAAAAAAAGTGATGCGTAGGCCTCATCCCTTGTTTATATTTGTGTGGTTTTACTGTGGCTGATCCACAATGTACTGATTTTTAAATGTGCAGGCTTACTATTATTTTTAATTGTTTTTAATGTTCAATCTTTTAAACTGATAGACATATATGTAAAAGTGTGATTTTGTACTTGTGTTTTTACTTTAAAAGAACCAAGAGCTTTTGTTGCAGTAGGGCGCTGTATAATGTAATTATTATTAAGATTTGCGATGGCTGAGCCCGGGGGGGGGGGGGGGCCCATCAAAAAAATTTGCTGCGTATGTTCCCCCAGAATTTTGAGGTGGTGGGTCTTTGGGAGCTGACGGCGTACCAGTAAAAGGGGGTCTTTTGGAGCTGCGAACTGGGCTGCGAACAAGTAAAATGGGGACTTTTGGAGCTGCGAACAGTCAAAATCAAGGGTATTTCTTGAGCATACCCATATGGTCATTTGTGTTAAGTACCCCCCTACCCTTGTTGTATAAATTCACACCTAAATTTTCTTCTTATCATGAGCAGAAAGAAATGAATCTGTGGGCAAGTATAAACACCACATAAACATGAATGTCATGCACGAACATACATTGTACATACATGACAAATTAATGATGATTATGCCATCACAATTCATGCAGAAAATTTGCCTTTTGTCTTAAAATATTTTGTATGGTTCTGAGATATTATCAGGGGTTCCAACCCATAGTTCCCAACCCACAGTAAATACAGGAGCTTACTAGACCATCCAGTAACTAGAACTAAAACAAAAAAATAATCCACCAACACTAAAAAAACATCTGCAAGTGTTTTAAATGGAAGTTAGGTCAAGGGAAAAGCTTTGGCACTCCCCAATTTGGCAGGGTTTACAGGTGCAACATTAGGTAAATTGACCACATTTCTTTAAACAAGGTTCAGAATTTAGGCCAAGAAAAAAAGAACGTATGTCTCAGAGTCATGGCGCTTAATAAATGCCTTTGTAATAATAGTCAGACACCCGCGCGCATTGCTATGTGAAATCCAATTTAGCGCTTAGTGCTACGCGTTGGCTGTATTTTTTTTTTTTTTACCCCTATGTTCATTTTTTCAGTATCGTATAGCGATCCAATTTTGTCTTCTTTGCAGTTTGGTTGATGTTTTTTGTACACATTTTGCCATGATTGTAAAAGAGACAAACAAAACTGTTCATTGTGTATACATATTATATTACTATATGTTTCTGTATTAATTTGAATATCAAAATTCAAAAAGTACATAAATATTGTGCCTTGACTGTAAAAAAAATAATAAATAAAAATATCGCATATCTTATATTCTTAAAAAAAATTTAAAAAAGCACTTAGCTTTTTTACCAAATGTGTCTGAGACATACATTCTTTTTTATTTGGCCTTAAGGGGGTACTACACCCCTGGCCAATTTTGTGCAAGGACTGCAACTACTGTACTGAAAATTCGGCAACTCAAAGCAAGTAGTTATTGATCAAATATTGGTTTTCCCTAATTTTTTACTGTAACTCCACAACCATTGTCTGTGCTGAAATAAAATTTCCAGTGCAGTAGTTGTAGTCCTTGCCCCTATATACATATCTTACTTGTCCCCAATGCGCTTTAATTTTTGAGAAAAATGCAAAAATAGGCAAAAAATTGGGCAGGGGTGTAGTACCCCCTTAATATGTAGAATTATGTTCTGATATAATGTCTATCAAAGAAATAGGCTGAGGAAGCTAGAAATAGTAACCCAATTTGAGTTTGACTTTTGAGAAACAGGGATGCATTCCATTAACCCCTGCACCCTAATATGGTAAAAGGACATGACATATTCGATTTACATCTCTAATCAGGCCCGTATGCAGGGGGGGGGGGTGCGGTGGGTGTGAAGCACCCCCCCCCCCCATTTGGAAAAGTATACAAAAAGTCCCAAAATTTCAGAAAAAATCAGGTGTTTTACTCTTTTTTGGACAAAAAAGGTCAAAATTTTGTCCCCTTTTCACAAAATCGCCCCCCCCCCCCTTGGAAAAAGATCCACTTTTTCAAAATCAGCACCCTCCCAAATGAAATCCTGCATACGGGCCTGTCTCTAATGATTTACTTCTTTCTGTCATGGTTGAGGTTAATTTGACTTGTATGGAAAATGGTAATACACTGAGATGAAAACAGTGTTACTGTCTCTTGCCATTGTTTGTTTAACTGGATGGTATATACTTTGTCAAAGAAAGTATCTTCCTCTTTTTGTCTAAAAATTACATTCTTTAAGCTTTTACATTTTTCAGGTACATAAAAAAGTTGATGAAAGTGATATAGCAAAAGAAAGTTACATGGGATTGTTGTTAGAAGTAAATTATACATTGTATAGTTTACAAATATATACTGCCATGAGAGGTTCTGGTTAAAACTATGGGCCCGAGGTGAGATCAATAGTACTATTTTCCTGAGGGCGAGCCCGAAGGAAAATAGTATTAATTGATCTCAACGAGGGACTATAGATTTAACCAGAACTTCGAATAAAGGCAGTATATATTTGTTTTATATGCTTCATTAATATGTTCTTTGTTTATTGATTGGTTAAAAGAAAATATTTGACGTTTTTATACTCTCCAGCTTCTACCACTCAGTGAACAGCACGACCAATTTAAGCACAACCTATATTTTGCCCTGAATAGGCTAAAATCGGGCTAACCAATTACAGCAGCGCGAAATCACGCTATGGCAGTTTCAAGGCGTGCGTGAACGCTCCGTCAGATCGAATGCGCGCACGCCGAAGGCATGGTCAAAAGTACTATTTACGGCTTGGAGGTACTATTCACGGCTCATCCGGGACATTGAAAATACTATTTACGGCTTAGAGGTACTATTTACGGATATGAGAACTGATGGTAGAACTATTTTTGGTCATGTGATCCACTTTTAACCAATCAATGAACAAGAATATATTAATGAAGTATATAAAACCTTTTATCCTGTTCGGGCCACCTTTGAAATAAACAGAAATTGTCACAAGCACCCATGCATTAATTGCTATAGTACCAACCAACTCATGTGTGATGCATTTGGAATAGTCATTATCATCTGGTACGTCCATGTCACAGCAATGCTCAATAAACTGCTTTAAAAACCTCCAATCAATCTTTATTATCTGGCAAACTATTATACCAGGAAAAATAAAGATGCTTTTCATATGCTAGTATTGTCAAGCAGCGTACAATATTTTCAGATGTACATGATATTTTGCAGTCTTAAAAATGAACCTGCTTATAGTGGTACCATGAGGCACAAGACTACTTACTGAGTATGAAATATGCAATGCGATGTGATGCCTCTTTAAGGTTGGTCTGAACCCTGGAATTATGGAAACTTTTGGGCCTCATAACTGCTAAATTGTTGGTCTAAAGTATATAAAAGTATACATATTTAGAATGGTAAAGACTTGATAAGTTCTATGAGGTCAAAATTGGGCCAAAATGCTAATTTTTGGCCCCAAATCTAAAAATGTTTTTTTTTTGGCCCACTTCTTTTTCGTAAAACGTAACAAACAAATTCTTGGTCCAAATTTTTTTATTAATTATTAAAAACTAGATAAAAATATCTAGGAGCCGTTTTTTTTCTTCTTTTTTTTGAATTTCGACCAACTTCGAGAAATTTGCACCAAAAATGGTCAAAAAATGCTGACTTTTTTTAAAAAAAAAAAAAAAAAAAGCCAGATTTTCGCCCAAATTTCAAATATTTTTCGTGCAGTTGGTAAAAATTCAAAAAAATAAAAAACGGCTCCTAGATATTTTTATCTAGTTTTTAAAAATTAACAAAAAAAAAATTTTTGCCCAAGAATTGTTTTGTTACGTTTTACGAAAAAAGAAGTGGGCCAAAAACCGTTATTTTTTTTTGGGCCAAAAGTGCCATTTTGGCCCAATTTTGACCTCACAGATTAACTTATCAAGTCTTTGCCATTCTAAATATGTATACTTTTATATACTTTACACCAACAATTTAGCAGTTATGAGGCCCAAAAGTTTCCATAATTCCACCTTCAGACCAACCTTAAAACTGTTTAAATTCCATGCTCACAAAAATAGGCAGGTAATAATGTAAATTCAGTATCAAAGTTACAAAATGTTACTATGTCAACAGGATAACACGCTTGAGTAATGAACCACGATCAAAATAATCACCACAGAAAGTACGAGGGGTGTCCAAAAGTTTTTGACATCACCCAGAAGCGAAGGAGCTATATCGATAAAATTTTGTCAGTGTAATCACTGATCCTTATGTACATTATGGTCCAAAAATGGGCTTTTTTTACAGGTGGCGCTAGATGAGCAGTAGGCGCATAACCTTTTCATGATAAGAACCTCCACTTTCATGAATTTCTTCACTGTGGCCGCATCATCCGAAAGTGATGGATGCGTCCACTTCTTGGCTCATCTGTGAGGGACATGTGGCCAGTTTGGAAATTCCTTTTTCAAAAAGCAACAGTGCCATATGATGGGCAATCGTCACCGTAGATAGCTTTCATTTCATCATAGATTTTCTGAGCATTGTAGGCCTAACCCTTCAAATGCAGGAACTTAATCACGCTGCACGCCTCAATTGTCACCATTTGACAGGTTATCGCCTACTGCTCATCTAGCGCTACCTGTAAAAAAAGTAAACATACTTATGAGACCATTTTTGGACCGTAATGTACATAAGGACCAGTAATTACACTGACAAAATTTCATCGATATAGCTTCTTTGCTTCTGGGTGATGTCAAAAACTTTTGGATACCCCCTCGTATATGGCACTCAAAGGCATACCAAAATAGCGTGATCCGGTAACCAAGAGAATTACATAGTAACCACTTCGATGCTGAATTGAGAAAATCATAGCTTTACTCAAAATAAAGTATTTGTCATACAATTTTGCATATGATTATTTGAACAAAAATTTCACTGTTGAAATTGAATGATGATTGCAGGGGGGAAGCAAATTAATGATGGCTTTTAAATAGAAACTTTAGGAATCTGACAGCTACATGTAAGCAGAGAGCTGAAAAAAAGTGTCACAAAAGCATGCAATTCTATATTTTACCAGCAGAGATCCCGGGGGTTACTCAGTACAAATGACCATACGGGGACGTGCCGCAAACATGGGTAGCATTGTCAGCCTTCTGGTATATCAATGACCCCTTTTTCAAAGCCTATTTTGGTATATGAATGGGTCCTTTTTTCAAAATTTTCTCAATTTTTTCGGAAAACAGCCCAATTTTTCCTTAATCTAGTCAAAATTTTCAAAATTTTGGGAAAATTTGTAAAAACTAAGACAATTGTCCTCAGAGGGTCTTAGGCTAAATGCACAGAGAGAAAAATAACTCATCACACAGCCAATTTATGATACCACCCAATTAACATTTATTTTTTGCAGAATTAGCTGAAACGGTCAAAGCACCACACTGATGCACGAACAAGTAGGACTATCTACAGAGATTACCCATTGATAGGGAACAAAAAGGTGGGAACGGATTCTGGACATATTATTTGATGATTTGGATGGTGGATCCCACTTGGGGCAACACACCTCCAAATATTTTCCGGACACGACCATTGAAACTACCAAAAAAGACACGGTCCAGACCCTGATCCCCTGAAAAACATGCCATACCCGGCTGAGCACACGGCTGCAAGATATCTTGCCAGCCCACCCACACATCCGGAACGGGGACTGCGCACAGACCTGGCCAGCTACCCCCAAACACCACAGGTCTGGGACACGACCCACCAAACCCTCCCCCAGCTACAAAACTGGGTGGGTTGGGCGGGATTTTCAAACGAACCTGACCGCTCCAGCCGAAAAAAGTGAATGAGATGGAAAGGGAAAAACCGCTGAAGTACCAGACGCTCACTAACAAGAGATCTGATTGGTCCGAGCCTGGCAAGGTCGTAAGGCAGCCAATCAAGAAGGGGAATAGCCCCGCCGCAGTTACTACCTCACAAGGGTGACGTTACTGATATGGCTTGAGCTGGGGCAATTAATACAACCTGCCTTACTCCCCCCGAACATCGAGAAAAAACCCAGCCAAAACAAAACCAACAGGAAGACCCCATGGTGACAAAAACGCTTTTGAATAGACAAGCTATTAAAAAATGCACTTTTGGGTAAATTCGGCCGAAAATTTTGACTTTTGGTATATCAATGGGTCCAAATTTCTTGAAAAATTGGTATATTTATGAGTCTATTTCCAAAATCTCAGCTGCACGTCCCTACCAAAACCAAACTTGAGTACCCCGGGGCAGCGATCAACTCGGAATGTTGCATCTGATATAATTCTTGAGGGACGTAGTAAGCTTAACAAGACAGCAAATCATAGTACGTTTCTAGTTTGAGTGACAGGAAACTTCAGATGCAACATTCAGAGTTTATCTCTGCCGGTGACAATTAAAAACACTGCTTTAATACAAAGATGGAACAGCAATTGAGCAATTTGTCACAGTCCACTGGTATAATACATTACCTTGTAAGCATATGCCTCAGTAATGGGAAAACTGCTGACAGCAAAATTGACCACTTGACCAAACATCTGCTTAAAAGACATCTTGAGTAAGGTTTGTCTTGAGTACCCTTCACTTCACATTCATGTACTATCATGCAACTTGCAACCTGTGAATATAGAATATGTTGTCCACACATCAATAAGTAGCTCAGATGGACAGCAATAATTTTGAATACTGGGTTATTTTTATGTTAGGGGCAAATCAATTAATAAATTTGTTTCACGCCCACTTCCCTCCTATAACTTTCTGGGATCAATCCATAAATATTTTTTATATTTTTCAATTTTCATATTAAATTTTAAGTTTAAAATTTGTTGATTTCCCCTGAAATTCACTTTGCCCCCGAAAAAAAATTCCTGGCGCCGCCACTGGTGGAAACTACTTGAATTTTCTTGTAATGGCAACGTCATATGGGGTACTGAGCATGCGCAGATCGTAAAAATGTGTATGAATAGAAACACTGCGGTATCTCATCTCATTCAAGTGATATCCCGAGCGACTCAGGTTAAGCATATCTCGAACAAAATCGCCATGCGTAACTTTTTAAGAACGAGTGGATTCGCCGTACTATCACAGCAATTTTTGACACAAAGATATAGGGATGATGACACTGTGCACCAATATAGTTCTGCTGCTATAACTGGGCTAATCAAAAATAATGTTTTGTTTCCATTTCCAATAACATGCTGAAAAAAAAAAACAAGTCTGTAAGTAGGAACAAAATTTTATTCGGAGGAAATATTTTCTATCCGTTCTAGAACAAAAAATCATAGGTTGTGGAAAAATAAAACTGCCTGAATATTTTTTCTGGTATTAACATCTAAATACATGTATACATAATAAAAGGATGTCGATATCCGTTTAATGGGCTAAATGTTTATTAACGGTTGGGTTACAGGAAACAAAGCATTATTTTTGTTAGGCCCTATCAATAGGTGGGTCTAATCATCTGTGGTCTAAGGCCATCTTAATTAAATCCTGTGTCTCAAAGCTGCCGCGGGCATTAGTAAAATCATGCGCGTAGTCCTCTTTGAAAATCAAGAAATTCATTTTTTTTATCTCTTTTATTTATTTTTAACAAAAAGGCGAAAATAAAACTAAAAAAATTTGATTTCAAGTTTTCGATTGTTTCGCAAACTTTGGACACGAAAATAACAAAAGACAAGAATATAATTTGTAGCAGTGACTTTACGTTGTCTACTATTCCAACATTGGATATTATTTGCACAAAATGGATGTCCATAAAAAATTACAAAAAAAATATAGTAAAAAACATCGCATTCCGCATTAGGTTTTGAATTTCTCACAAGCTTTGAGACAGGATTTAATTAAGATGGCCTAATATGGGCAATTTATTATCTGGATGGCGGTCTTGGCCATTGATGCAAGGTCTGGCAACACACAGAGTTGCCGCAGGCGGTTCTGGGGCCCATTGGGTGGGATGTTGGGCTGTATTTCTTCCTTTTCTCACTTTTATTTCTTTGTTTTCCCTTCAATTATTTTTTTAATGATTTTGAATAATTTCAAAAAAATATTTATGATATCAATATCCATTATTATCCACACTTTTCCCATGAATCTTTTTTTTTTTTTTTACTATACATTGGGTGCATGAAGGTTGAGGGTGACTATTATAAATAATGCCACGGAAGGGTAATTGCCGGGGTAATTGAAAAGGTATTTAAAAATATTAAATAAACTAGCTTGGGATAAGATAAAATGAATGGAGGTTGTAAAATAACTGCAGAAAAAAGAACACAACAAAATGTTTGGTATCAATGATTGTTTTATTTCTTTATTTTTCTTTCAGTACATCAGACAACGGTTCTCACTGCTGGTTCAACATTCACTTGCCTACAAGAGATGTTTACGTCTGTCATCCCAAGTAAAAATTGGTGGATTGGAAGAGATTCTGCAAAGAAAGGAGTACCATACCATGAATTAAATAGTTGGAAATGAAAATGAATTCCACAAATTCCAAAACAACAAACTTAGATGTATCAAAGAAAACTTGTTTAACTTGCATCAAATTTGGGCGGTAAAGTAAATTATTGGGTGTTTTTTAACAAACAGCTGCTATGATGAGTTATAGTAAACATTAAAGGGGCATTTCGTGATCCACAGCCTCATCCCCCACTTTTCTCAAAAAAAGTTGAGATTTTTATATCACTGGAAACCTCTGGCTACATAATGTTTATGTACAAAATATTTCTTGCAGATTAATTCGTTTAGCAAAGATATCGTGAAATTTGAATTTCGTTCTGGTGCACCAGAACGAAATTACAACGTATTGTCTATGGAGCAGTGTAATACACATAATCATGCATAACTCGCAAACGCAAAATCGGAATCAACTGAAATTTTGGGAATATGCTTTTTTCGTGGATATGTACTGAAAAATGTCATAAAAAGAGGATGCTAGGATCACGAAATACTCCTTTAAATTGCTTTTTTATATCCTAAAGTATATAAACATCATTATAATTTTTTGGCTGCAAAAAGAGTGATGTTTTGCATAATTGTTCACCCAAAATGAGCCCTAACTGTATATATATTGGCGGAGTTTGGGTGCAAATTACATTTACACCATTTTCGCATGTTTTCGTCATAATTTTCCTTACAAAATGTTTCTAATTGTACCTAAATAATTTTATTAATAAAGAAATTGTATATCACAATTGCATTTATACTGTTATAGCCAGATTTTGTTTTTACTTGTTAAAACCTTTTTATAGGTTAAAAAATGGGAATTTATTGCTGCCTTTATGCTTGCAGTCAAATTGGGCGTGGCAAATGGGCGTGGCAAGCAACTTTGGTGTGGTAGGATGCGTTTCTTGAATGTCGTCAAGTCCTGAGCTGATGATGACTTTACATCACTGTGCACTCTGGTTTGGGAAAACAATAGAAAATAATGAGAAAGTATATGGTTATTGAACATTAAAAACCTTTAAAAACACCAAATAACACCTAAAAATGGGTAACTTTTTTTAGCAATTCCTACAGAAGTCTAAGGAGCGAAAACGCTCAATTTTGCGTCACATTTTAGGCCGTAACTTTCTTAATTTTTAACCTACAGGGGTTGTTGACCCCTCATTTTAATGGAAATTTCAAGATCTTTCCAGATAAAAAGGTTTCATTAGATTAGATTTAACTTTAAAATTTCATGAACATGCCTTACAAAGATCCTTCTCAGCTTTTTATCCCTTCTTGTATGCTCACATCCCCGTGGGGGCACATCAAAAATTTTGGTGGGTATGCTCGCCCGGAATTTTGAGGTGGTGGGTCTTTGGGAGCTGATGGCGTACCGGTAAAAGGGGTCTTTCGGAGCTGCGAACCGCGCTGTGAACAAGTAAAATGGGGTCTTTTGGAGCTACGAAAAGTCAAAATCAAGGGTCTTTCTTGGCTTTTTGGTTGAAAATCGCCTGAAAAAACAAGAAATATGAGGAATGAGCAATTTTTGGGTCTTTTAGAGCTGAAATTATCAAAATCAAGGGTCTTTCGGAGCTGTATTTTGGTCAAATATAGGGGTCTTTCGAGCTGCGAAACCCAAAAGGGGGGGTCTTTCCGGGGAGCATATCCGTATGGTCATTTGTATTGAGTGCCCCCGGGCTCACAGACACATACATGTAAGTCAGTAAATTCAAGCCTGCATCACGCAATTGATCGGCGAAATGAGGTGCTGATGTTTTGATGACATGTTTCAACTACTAGCCAATCAGAACCCGACTTCATGTTTGTTTACACTGAGATTAGGCCCTTCACAATTAATTCTTGGTTTCCTGTTTCATGGTTGAAAACCAGGAATGAGGCGACCTTTAATTATTAATTATCTTTTATTTTCTTTATTTTAAAATAAGTGGTCGCAAACCTACATCAAGCCATTTTGACAAGGAGAATGCATTTTTAAATTATTTTACTTCTATGTTTGATTTTATACATAAGTAATGGTACAGTAATGTTCTATGTTTATTCATCATTACTTCATTAGGCTAATGAAAGTCAATTCCCAGTTTCCCGTTACATAATTTTTCATGACTGTGTAGGTGACCATTTCATTATTCATTATTTCATACCATTTCATTACTGCATCTGTTACAGGTGTAAACCAATAACTACCCATGTATACATGTGACAGAGAATTGAGTAGGTATTCATTATTAATTCATTATTAACCATATACCATATGCTCCTACTGCAAAGAAAATCCCTGAAAATCAACAGAAAGAGATTTATGATAGGCCTATATTTAAAACCACAATTATTTATTTGTGTGTTAAAGTTTGTTAGAAATCAACATTTTATTCAAAATAATGAAATATTTGGCCAGCAAACTTGTTTTGAGCGGAGTAGGGTAACAGGAAACTGGGAATCGACTTTCAATAGCCTTAGGCCAAAAAAAAAAAAGGTTTGTCTCACGAACCCCAGCAAGATAAGTATGTGAAAGCGATACAGCAGCGTTTGTCTACGCGCTGACCGCCTTTTTAAAGGTTTTTTTTCCCCGATTTTTCCGGTTCCCGATAGTTCGACCAACGTAGTAAAAATGAATTCCTCAATGTCAGAAAACCATCGAAAATGTCAGGCAGCGCGTATGCCATTAGTGTTGCAGATAGCCCGTAACCCACACCGTAGCCTCAGTCTCGCTAGTTTCACGCCATCCTTGCAACGGCACGGAGCGTAAAGCCGACGAAGCAAAGTGGATGCAATATAAAAGGACTTAGCCTATGGAGAACTCTGCGATCGAGTGAAGCCATGTTGTTTTCATAAATTTTGTATTTTTGTAGCTGTTTTTAACGAATTTTTTACCGTTTATTTCAACATGATTGTTCAGTATTCAGTATAGTTAAAACAGGGGACTGTGCTGAGGAATTGGGCACTGCATCGGTGCGCCGATTCGGTTACTCTGAATGCCCTAAAAAATGAGTTGGTGTCGGGGCGAAGCTGTAACCCGTATTTTCCGGCAATTCACCTCTATGGAAACATCAAATCTCGCTCATACCAACATTTGTATCGTAACTTTGTATTTTGCACTGATTTTTAATAGTGATCAGCTCTAGGAAGGCAAATAAAATACAGTTACAGAATATTAACATTGTAAATTTGTTGCTTCTCTTTCATTGTAAGACCACTTGTAGTTTTCCAATACCTGTCTTGTGATTTTCATTTGTCTCAGGCTAAAAAAAAAAACAAAAACAAAACCGCATTAGCATAGCTTCTAAACCAAAAAAAAAAAAAAAAAAAAAAAAAGCATAGCACTTAGCTTTTTTGGCAAATGTTCGTGAGACAAACCTTTTTTTTTTTTTTGGCCTTATAGATGATATGATCAAAGTCAGAAAGTAGCAAATGGTAGGCTAGTCATTAAAAGTTATTTTTAAAGAGAAAATCCAAAATATAAATAAAATAATTAAATATTTTGCAATTCTCTACTTTAGACGCGGGCGGGAAACAGGAAACTAACTAGGAATCAATTGTAATTGGCCTTAAATAGTCATGATAGTAAACCAAAATTGCTAGTCTCACTCTCAGGTTTACACCAAACTAGTCTCTCAGGTTTACACCATAAACTGCACCAAAATAAAAACTGTGAAGGAATTTTGCAAATGATGATAATAATAGGCTATACTTTTATTAAAACTTATACAGTCAGTGACAGTGAGTACACCCATCGAATGTGTGTCATTCGATCCATGTACAATGACAGCCACACAACAGTCACACTCAACACTGAACAGCACAGCCCACAGACTGTGCAGAGTGAGTGGTGTAAAGTCATGGCAGTATCAAGATTTTGACGATACTGATTATAACCTATATTACATACTATATCATATATATATAGTGATATATTTAATCCAGCACCTGGAAAGTATCAAGAACATAACATCAACATCATGAACATTGTAAGCTTACTTCACTGTACAAGCAGCTGCGAAGACCTCCCCATTCAATCGTGCAGCGCAGGTTGAGTTATTTGAGGTATAATAAGGGTATATAACTTCATTTTAGAAAATTTTGCAAGTGACTTTCTAGGGATGGGCAATACCGTGCTGTTGGTCCGAACCATGAATCTGCATGATCCACAGTAGGCCTCTACATGCCATCTGGCGCGCTGGCAGGGCCATGCATAAAAGACAAACAACGCCATCACTACAATACAGGGTGTTTCAAAGAATAGAGTATGATTTTATCTAGCCGGTTTTAATATCTAATAATTTAATATTTTTCTCAAAGCCATTGCCAATAAAGTTTGTTGAAGACCTAAATGCGGAATTCGGGGTTTTTTTTAAATTTATTCATTTAGGCCTATTTTTACTTCTTTTTTTTTTTCCTGTGGGACGAATATCCCCTCAGACACCCCTTGCGTAGTGGATAAACAAGTGTCCATTTTGGCTTCTGCTTTCAACATTTGCAAGTTTATATTTAAATCAATTTATAGGCCTACAACAATAGGGAAACGTGGCCCGTCATTTCACAAATTTTCAGCTTTTTCAAACTAAAATTGTCGGCACTAATAGTGCCAAAATGGTCCATCATATAGTACCAAATCGCTTCAAGTACCGCGGTATACCGGGTAGCTCTTCATTTTGCAAAATTCCCAACTTCTGAGGGGTAGCATCCCCCCTCCCCTCAGACACCCCCTGCGTATTGCATAAACAAGTAGCCATTTTTGCTTCTGCTTTCAACATTTGCCAATTTATGTTTAAAACAATTTATAGGCCTATACAACAATAGGGAAAACTTGTCCACGAAAGGCTTATGCCCGGGCTTATGCCACGTCATTTCACAAATTTTCGGCTTTTTCAAACTGAAATTTTACATAATAAAGACAAAATGGTCCACCAAATCACTTCAATTAGGTCTTCATTTTGCAAAAGTTTCTTACTTCTCAGGGGGGCCACTGCCTGCGTCGTGCAAGCTCGACGCGATGCCCGCTTCGCGCACATTTTTTACATTTAGGCCTACGATATTTTATTTTAAAGCACCCCGGGGGAAAGCAGTCCTATCCTGGATCCGCCCTTGGGCCTGAAGGCAATGAACATTGAGCATGCAATACTTCCAGAGATGGTAACAAGTCCTATGTGCAAGTCAAGTCCAAGTCACAAGTCCTTTTGTCCAAGTCATAAGTAATTGTCAAGTTATTAGTCAAGTGACAAGTCACAAAGTCATCAAAACGCAAGTCAAGTCACAAGTCACTTGTTTATTTAGCAATAATTTTGATCACGGGTGTGATTTTATTGATGGGTATTTAAGATGGCGGAAATCAAATCATTGCGGTTCGGAGTACATATAGGTCTACAGTAGGCCTATAATGAAGTCCGATACACTATCTTGTAATAATTATACACACAAAAGGCATGCGAATTATTTACAACGATTTACCCGTAGAGACAGAATTGCAGAAACTTTGCCAATATTCAAAATTTCTAAAAAAATCATAAAAAGATTAGTTGTGTTAATGTGAGGGAACGTTCTTAAATACCTGGGGGGGCTGGAAAATCCAGGGGGGTCAAAGCCTTCCAAAAAGGGGGTCAAAAAGTTTTTTGACGAGGCGAAAGTGGGGGTCAAGAAAGTTTTGACACCCATAAGGGGGGGCAAAAAAGGAAAGTACAAAATTTTTGCGCACGTATAGTCACAATAAAGCCCTTTTCATCCCATGGGCGAAACTTGAGTAAGGCGCAAGTTATACGCACGCACATCAGTAAGCCCTTTTTAAAGCTCAAAGACATGTGTACAGTCTCTCTAAAAACAAAACCGGTAATATGTATGCCTATAGGGGAAAGTGGGGTAATGCCGGACTGCGGGGAATCCCGGACACATTGATTGCAGCTAAACAGAGAAGGGTGGCACTATTATACTACCTTGTGGTATTAGCTACCTCAAGGTGTACCTCGCGTGTACTATTACCAGCGCTTTGGGTCTCGTCTTTCTTTGTGAAAATTACGAAAAAACAGAAATTGTCATTTTTGACTTTTTATCTGAAAAGTGATTTATAAGTTGGGTGACAGTTAATGCGACAAAGGACACAGATGAAGTATGGATGGAAATTATGTTTGATACTTGATTGTTAGCTGGATGTATGAATTTTGGTATCTTAAAAATGGATTAGTAGAACAAGCACTGAACAATTAAGTCGGGACCGTGAGGGGTAATCCCGGACACACATGCATTCTCTATACAGATGGGGTAATGCCGGACACTTGCTATTTCGAAAATATAGACAACAATGACAGCCCCCATAGTTGTATGCTTAAGGTAACAAAGTACCTAATACATTCTGGGGGATTATCAGTTCTCCACTTTCCCTCTTAGCAGCAATCATTGTGTCCGGGATTACCCCGTGTCCGGCATTACCCCATCATTTTTTACCATTTTGTTTTTTAATTATAACTTATTAACTATACATGTTGAGTTATTAAAAACTGGTAACTACTTAGAACATTACTCCTACTTTGCATTGATATGATTTTCACTGATGAACTTTATTTAATCTTGTACCTGTGTAGCCTTAACGAAAGGTGCCCGGGATTACCCCACTTTCCCCTATATGTTAAGCAACTGCAACTGTTTTTCGTCTGCCGAAATCCCCCCCCCCCCCGCGAAGAAAGCTGTTTATGGCTATACGCTCCTGAATTAGGCCTACATGCTGTGCAGAAACTTGTGAGACCTCATTTTAAAGCAATATATTTAAATTATATGATGCCATGAACTTATGGACAATTTAGGCCTAAGTATTATAATGTAGATATAAGGCTGTAAGAGTGACACTTAGGCCCTATATAAAATGATAAGTGCATTGCAGATCTGCTTTTGTTTTTGGGGTGTTTTTTTTTTTTTTTTTTTTAAATTAACATTGGTTGTATTTGTAAATATATTTTAATCCATAAAATAAAATAAAGCATTTACCTAGTGGAAACAAAAGCAGAGTATTTTATTGTAACCTTCATTGTGTGTGGGGGTGTGTGTGGGGGTGTGTGTGTGGGGGGGGGTACACAAAGTATAGGGGGTCAAAAAGTTTTGAGTCCATAGTCCATAAAGAGGGGGGTACTAAAAGGAAAGAAAATGAGCAAGATACACCAACTTGATGTGGGGAAACAAGTAAAATAGGCCTACAGACTAGACAATATGGGGGGCAAAACCAGCAAATGTAGACATAAGAAGTATAGGTCAAAGTTCGATAGCCAAAAATTACCAGTTCCAAGGCTCACAAAAGTGCTAAAACTGCAAAAACAACAAGAATCAATTATGATGTAAATCACTGTACACATAAACAGACTCGGTAACAACCAATGTATAAAAACAGGCAAAAGTTTGATGGTCAAAAATTGCCAATTTCAGAGCCCATAGAAGTGTCAGCAAAACAGTCACACAAACCTGGAGCAGACAAACAAAACCAAACAGACAAAACACAACCGACGTTTCGAGCTGCTCTTCTTCAGGGACAGATAACAAAATATAAAAGCAAACAACGAAAACTACATGCTGTAGTTTAAAAGCTTTTAAAAACAAATTCAAGTCAAAAACTGAAGGCATGCAAGTTCAAATAGAACTCCAGCAAACAAGATAATAATAATAATATTTTATTTTTATATAGCGCAAATACATCAAGCGATCACAAAGCGCTTTACAGCAATAAAACAAAGATATAAATGTACAAGATTTTTTAGGATTAAAAGACATTAAAACAATATTTAAGAAGGCAAATATATAAAAATACCAGAATTAGCAAAAAGATACACAAATAAATCAAATAAAAGACCTGAAACAAAATATATTGCAAGAGGGAAATGCATGAAGCATTGGAGAACAATATTGGAGATAAGCTCAGAGCAAAATAAGCATGTCTTACTTCAATGAAGTACGGACTGCACGGTTCGCTACGCACCCCATTCCTGGAACAAAAGGTGTGAATTCCAGTAATCCAATCCAATCCAATCCAATCCAATAATTCTGTAAAAATTGTCTTTTACCGCCCAACACTACAATTTTCTGAGCGATTGGTAAACAACAACACATCCCCTGTGACACGGACGTGATCATTCTCGACGTTTCCTCTTGTTTTGTTGGAGGTTTCATCTTAAAGTTGGACACATATTTCAGAATGTAAGTATTTTGAAGTATCGGGTTATGAACTGTATGCGATGGTATCTTTAAATTGTACTTAAGAGTGAAGGGTGCGAAAATAAACCATCTCGTTGAACAACATGAACCCATGAACATGTGAAGCAACGCACGTTTGGCAACAACATTGCATTGTAAGTTCCGGTTGAAAAACTGCTGCGTCAGCATATTTTTTTACACGAATAGATGAGAATAAATGACATCCAATATTTGATACCTTTTGGTCATCATATTGGTCACGTACTTCAACTACTTGCATGCTTGGTAATATTTCATTTTAATCGTTCCAATGCCTTAAAAAGTTAATGTTTTTTAAATTTGATGAGTAAACATGGACTATGGTATTACTAGTAATAGTATTAGTTAGGTAACCCAGGCAAACCTTAGTTAACACATTTCCTAGTCAGCCAAATTCGCCGACAATGTCAATGCATATTTACATAGAAATTTAAAACAACTGGCCGAAGAAGGAAACGTACATAAATATGTTTTCTATACTTCACTTGACCCAAATATGTGATTTTTTATGGTGATAAGTCACTCGCACATGGAATTTTAGAGGGATTTGGATAGCAGTTCCATTAAAAAAGCTGCTATCATAATGAGACTAAGATCTAGAAACACACCGAAATGCCGTTTTGGGGAATTTTGCTAGCTGAAACTTTTTGATGAAAGTCAATCTTTGACAAGCTGTAACTTTGCTACGGAAAGTGCTATGAAAAAATGGTTTTCAGTTTTGGCTTTGTTTACTCAAGGGCTTTAATTTGATATATGAAATGATGCAGTTTGATGGCAAATTTGAATTCACCTAGCATACCTATATTAGTACCGGTAGGTATCCCAGGCAAACCTTAGTTAACACATTTGCTAGTCAGCGAAAGTCGCCGAGACCGGGGCCCAAACACAATGCATATTTACATAGAAATTTGAATTTTTTTCAAGAACAGGTCGGTGAAGGAAACCTACATATTAAATATGTTTTCTATACTTCACTTGACCCATATGATTTTTTATGGTGATATAAATCAAGTCGCACATGGAATTTTAGAGAGATTTTGATAGCAGTTCCATTAAAAAAAGCTGCTATCGCCATGAGACTAAGATATCTAGAAACACCCCTAAATGCCGTTTTTGGGAATTTTGCTAGCAGAATCTTTTTGATGAAAGTCAATCTTTGACAAGATGTAACTTTGTTACGGAAAGTGCTATGACAAAAATGTTTTCAGTTTTGGCTTTCTTTACTCAAGGGCTTTAATTTGATATGTAAAATGATGCAGTTTGATGGCAAATTTGAATTCACCTAGCATACCTATTTATAGTATTTAAATAGCTATAAGGCCCTAGTCCTGCCAGCAAGACTTCAGACTTTATCAAAAACATAATGACATCTACGGACTCTAGGTATGCCGAGTTACAGTTACTGGAACTAATTAGGCCCATGAAAGACAATTCCGAGTTTATCGTCCCTTTTTTTTTCCCGGGTTGGTGAGGTGACTTTTTCATTTTTCATTATTTCATCAGATTTCATTATTGACCTAAAATGCGTGTTGATTTAAAGCCACACTCATACATGTTATTTATAAACAGGTTTTTATATGGGTAGGGACTAGAAAAGTTAGAAAAGTGCCTGGTTTTGCTTCCAAGTTATGAATTTATATGTTTTACAAACAAAAAATATATGTTTCCAATTGCTAAAACTGGTGAAAACGCCGATACTTTGAAAATAATGAATTATTTTGGCATTTTTGAAAATTTGACGCGGGTGTTTTTGGTTTCCAAAAAGTGACGCGGGCGGGGGACGATAAACTCGGAATCGAATGAAAGGTGAATTTAAATTTGCCATCAAACTGCATCATTTTATATTATACAAATATTAACTGTCTATGAGTGTGATGGTCGAAATATAATCACAAGGTGAAAGATGGATTGTTCCATTCCACAAGTGGAATGGAACAATAGGCCTACATCTTTGAGTGATTATATTTCTACCATTACACAAATTTAAAACAGTTAATATTTGTTTTATATCACTCGTACATAAATTCTATTATTAAAATACATTTTTCCATCAACATAACACCAGGTTTTGCCGTGATATACTTCACATTTTGGGGTCCACCCCATAACTAAATTGGCGAGTCTAAGAGTCAGCGTACGGCTTGGCGCAGGCGCACTACGGCACAGCACTATGATGGTAAAAAACTACATGGATCAAATCCATGGGTTCCTACAGTCACCTACAGTCTGAGGGCCGATGACACACATTCGATGGGTGTAGGTCTATAACTATATCAATAATCATTTGTCATAAAATTTGTATATAATAGGCTATCGCAAATTTCAAAAAATCAAAATTATTTGATATTGACAGAAGGACATTCCTTGTTTTCAAAATGCAATTCGATATGTCAGGTCCCACAAATAATTGTGGAAACGTAGCTATCCGAGCATTTTAATTTGTTTTGTACTGAATCATTGGCTTAGGAAGATTTTCAACATGGGGGGGGGGTGAAACTTGAGTGCTCGAGAGGGGTTCCCCCATTCTCGAGTCAGGAAATTTTGCAAAATATAGGTTGGGCTGTTTCACAATCAGGGTACACAAGTGGGTTTCACAAGGGTGCAAAATCAGAGTATCTTTATGTGATTGTTTTAAATGTTAAAGTGGTTTAAATATATCAAATTTTCAAGTTCTAACAATTTTTTAGCCACAAACCACTATTTTTTTTTCAAATATTATTTTTTAATTGGCTATATGAAGCAAAATGGCCAAATACCAAAGTTTACAAACAGCATTAATACAATGATTTGATACTGCCTTTTTTCAACTCCAAAGTTGTCTAATATTATTGCTGACAAATATAGCTTTCAAATGATATACAGATTGTATATTATGTAAACATCAATTTTTCGCAGAATCATGTTACATGTGTAACTGATGGAAATATTGAATTTGACAAAGGGAAGTTACTTGCAAGTTTACCAAAACAAGTAAAATCTACACAAATATGCATTTACATGATGCAGTGGGTTAGTATCTTGTCTCATGTCAAGTTTGGCAGTCATACTACTTAGCGTTTTTGAGATATGAAGGAAAATGTGTCAAAAAATGTCCCCTCCTTTACATAGTTTTGTTGACTATTTGGAGCATAAAATCAAAATAATAACATTGACCAAGTGGATTTTGCTATTTTTATGTCTGCTTGTATCCAACCCATCTTCCTAGGTTCACTTTTCTTTAGTTCAAACAAAGACAATCCTATTATTTTAATAAAATGCAAAAACCATTGATCGTAAAGTAAAGGGACACATTTTTTTTGACAGGCTGAAATCTTAAAATTGGAATTACAAATTATTTCTCCAAAAATCACACTTAATTATCATCAGCAGTTCCTATTATGAAATTTAACTACTTTTCACCACTCTATCAGTGTGGGAATATAAATTAGACAAAGTCATGATTTTGTATTAAATTATCAAGCGTAAAGGAGGGGACATTTTTGGATGTGGCAAAAGAAAAAAATCTATAGTGAATTTCAAAAATTGGTTCTTATCCCTACAATGGTTGCACCTTGAGCTATTAAAAATGTAATTTAAAAACATGGTACCTAACTGCAAAAATATATTGCAGAGAGAATAATGCTGTAAAGGAGGGACATGGTTTTTTGACATCACTTGGTAATTCGTCCCCACTCCGCCACTTGATGTACAATCATGACTTTTGGTACTTTGAATTACAGGATACACATGAAACTTTTCACTCATTCTGCACAATTTGGAAGGGTTTTAAATTGATTTATAGTGCTTCATAAAATCAAATGTAAAGGAGGGGACATTATTTTGGAGATTTTTGACAAATCTTTCTTTTGTCGCATTTTTCTGTAATTCAAATATGCAAATGATTTTAATTTCAAAACTTAGGTGCATATAACTACATTTAGAAATGTCACCCAGTAGTAAATTTAGAATTCCTTTACTATATAAATTACAGCTTTCAAAATGTGCTTTTTGAAGATGAAACGTCAAAATGTTAAAAAAAGTTAACTTTTCACCATATAATGAAAAAACTAAGGCATTTGTGTGATTTCTTTTATGTGTGATTTTAAAGGGAGTAGACATACTTCATTTATAAATTAAAAGAAATCCTCCAGCTTCTTTCATTAAGCAGCAGGATGCTAAGAAACATGGATTTTGAAATATGTACCCTGATTGTGAAACAGCCCGGTTACAAACACCCATTTTCCCTCTACTTTCTCACAATTTTTTAACTTCACCAAGGATCATTAGGGGAGGGGGCTGAAAGGTATTCCAGCCCCCGCACCAAAATTATTGAAGGGACTGAGCCCCCTAAGCCCCCCGGTTCCTAAGTCTATGTGAATGTATTCAATGTAGAGAGTGTTAATAGTCACGGTGCGGTATCACTATCATCATCAGATCACAAAAGACCTTGGAAGTAGTATGTAGGCCTACTTATATCACCATTAAGGGCGTACTACACCCATATATTGGTTTGATTGGTCTAAATAAATATTTTTTCATTTATAGCTAGGCGATATATGCACGGATCATGTGAAATAAAAAAAAAATATGAAAAAAAGAAGAAAAAAGTGCTTTTAAACAATTGTAGTAAGTCATTTTAGCCCTATATATATTTTGTTTACTGTATCCTAGTTACTCAGATGCGTGTTTCATAACAAACCATGATTTATTCTATTCAGCATGTTCAAGTAGGGTACATGAATAGAATACATTAAATCCTTTGTTATACTCTCTATAGAAAATCTAGTGGTGCATGCAAAATATATAAACACTTACACAATGGATGTATAGTCATTAGTCAATAATATTATAATGTGTTGTTAGGAGAAGAAAAGGCTATTAGGTCACCGTATGTCAGGTTATAGGTCAATTGGTTCAGGTCAAATTTAAGCATCAATTTTGAATACACATGTGAGAGTTTGTGATATCATAATGAGGAATAATTTTGATATTCTGTCTTTAACTGGATATATATCGAGAAGTGCAAGGTGGATATACTAATATACCTTGGGATGTAAATGGTGAGTACAATTTAGAATGCCTAGTTGCGATGGATTTCACAAATAAATATAAAATAGTTACCAAAATCACAAACGTTAAGCTTACGGAAAACTACCCAATATGGTGGTATAGGTGACAAGAAATACAATTTTTTCAACATTGCTGTAGTATGGTTGTGGTAACCTGTTACCTGTGGCTTAATTAAGTTTCAGTGAAATAATGTCGCAAGTTAAAAATACAAAATATAGCTCAACATTGAAAATAGAAGCATTTTAACCAGTTCCTTTTTGATAGTTGTGGAGCACCAAGTTCATGAAGTCATAAAAGAAATCAGGAACCACTTATTCCCATTTTACATATCAACTTTATTTCCCTAACGTGTTAGCAACACATATCCAAAATTTTAACGAAATCCGTTGATAGTAAGCTTTCCAAAATGAAGTGAATTTAAATCATCAGTGATGTACCACCTTTTGGCTTCTACTTTTAAAAGCATGTAAGCTACGTTGATACCAATGCCACCAATAAAACGAGAAGATTTGCCCCTTCATTTTGCATACCACTTTGTCCATTTTTTTTTTTTTTTTAATTTCTTCACAAAATGCAAAAAAAATGCAAAAAAAAATCAATGGGTGTAGTACCCCCTTAAAACCGGCCATAGCCTATATTTCCATCTTGCTAGCAATGCAAGAATAAGAATATAAATATACGAAAAATCATTAGATAAAGATATAAATAATACAGGTGGAGCAGGAACTGTGTAAATATGTCCATCACTGATTATATCTTGTCTCATGTGTTATATCAGGCTCAAAAATTTAGTGGGCCGCCGGGCCAGTGTTGTTGGAAGTTTACTGGCCCAACGCAAAATCCACTGGCGCAGGGCCACCGGGCCACTGCTTAAATCCGTCCCTGATTAAGATTCTTAGTACCGGGGTATGGTACATTTCTGTTTCTGACTAACGGGAACGGACCAAAACATTATTAATATTATGTACCGTATTAGGATTTTGTAATTGAAAAAGTAGGACTCTTTTGGATTTTGTGAAAAGAAATTCACACAGTTTTCCCATGAGCAATAACCAACTGTTTGGAGAGTGATGGGACCGGGACTTGCCCCTTCCACTCTACATGTACCTATATCCTGACTACTAAAGAGGAAAATGCAATTTTGAAAGCCAAAAACTGCACATGATTTAAAAATTTTAAAAAAATGATTTCCTGAAAAAAAAAAACACAAAAAGGAGAACCAATTTGCAATTTTTTTAGAAGTGCAAGACCCTAAATTACCGGTACTTGTTTACTAAAAGTTGATTACCAGTAAAAATAGTAAAATAAGTTAAACATTTTAAAAGAGCTATTAAAAATGACTGATAAAAATTCAATTTGTTCAAAAAAGCTTAGTATGGACATGGACATAGTTAGCTGATAGTCCTGTTTTTAGATACCTCTCCAGATGAAAATTCAGCTTCATAAATCAAGGTGAATTTAATTAGAAGTGAAAAAATTTTAGTCATATAGTATTGTTTGTACATTTGTAGAAAGTGTTTTACTTTTAATGTTTTCATGCAAGGCAGTTTGCACGATAGATCGATCCCATCTGAGAAAACTGCATTCAGTTTTTATTCAATCACATTTCAATTTTTGTGGTAGAAACACTTAGGCCCTATCTCATGATTGATGGTAATGAACCTGGCAATTCATAGGATTATGTAAACTTGTCAAAACTTATTCAAGGGTGATTGATAACTATGCCATTGAGAGTGTTACAACTTCATGAATGATGAACGTTTTACAGCGGTACCCAAAATACACTGGGAACACTTTGGTAAAACTGACAAAGAGCATTTATTTTCTAAATGATGCAAATCAAAAGAGCCATTCTTCAGTCGCAAGTTCACTCACATTTGTGACAAAAATCTGGGAAATTTTACCTTGAGTTGGCTACAGTTCTAATGTTTATTCTACAGTAGAATGCTCAAGAATGAGATAGTCAAGCCATGATCAGCTCTTCAAAAGTACCGTCAAGTTCAAAGTGTGGTTCTGCTTCTGCATGAATTTTTTGAAACTAGTCTACAGTTTCAAAATACATGTATTTTATGTTTTTAAATTGCAAATAAGTGTACATCGGTACATGCAGTTCTTTTGAATTTTAAATTTAAACCGCTTTGGGGGTCATAATACATGGACCAGGGGGTACTGGCCGGGTACCCATGCACGATCTGAAAAATGGTAGACTCTCACTAGGGGTATCAAATCCAAAAAATGACTCTCTCTAGGGCTATCATTATTCCAAACTCTCTTCTAGTCCCGGTAGGGATTTCAAATTCACCACTTAGTCTCCAAAGGGTATCAAATTTTTCTGATTCCATGTAATTTCTTTTTTATTGGGGGATTTTTTTCACTGTGTTTTAGCTTACCCCGGTCATTTTTTTTCCTTTCTTTGTGACTGCTATGTGACCCAACATTCAAACATTATCTGGTGCCATGTGACACCATAATAATTTTATTTCCAAGACTTTACATAAATTGCAATGGGTTACATGGCTTTTTCTTCCATAACTTCCAAAAGTGCTTATTTTTTCCACCACCAAAATAAGTTTCTATGAGGGCATACCCCTAAACATGTCATTTTCAAATTGTAAAAATATTTTTCTGTGTTTTTTTCATGCTTGGTTTCAATTGCTTGTATAGATTCATATTGCTTTTGTGGTTGTGATCAAATTTATGTTTAATTGTTAAGTGCTCAAATTAAAATGTATATGGATGGAAGAACCCAGAAGGTTAAGGTCCAAGTTTATGAATAAGCGAGGGAGGTGCTGATATGACATAATTACAACTAATTTGAATGGAATACGTGTTAGGATGATCATCTCATCTGGAAACTTTTAATGATTGCTTAAAATTCACACCATTTTGTAATTTTGTATACACATGTAATATTTTTATGATACATTGTTTCTTTGATTTTCAATCTAAAAAAAGTGCTCAAAAAGCTAACCTTTTATCATTTTTAAATTAAAGGAGTATTTTGTGATCCTAGCATCCTCTGTTTATGACATTTTTCATATATGGTCATTTTCACGGTAAAGGGTGTAACTTTGGATTTTTAACATTTTGATCCGTAGTTTTCTAATAAAGCCACAGAATTCCATGATTTTTGGCCACATAAGTCATCTAGTTAGCAGCTACCTTGGGTAGCATAATCATCTTCGGGAGTTACTGCGTTCAGTTTTAGCAGGCTTAAATGTACCTAATATTGCCATTTTGAAAAACTGTAAAAAACAGTAACATTTTGTAAAACCCTGTGTTTTTCTTCAGTTAGTTCATGGATAATTTTTCTTATCCTGAAAGTACGGTCATATGTTCAGTAAACACTGCCACATTAGATTTAATTGTGAACAGCCCTGTATTTTTGAGAACCGGACTTCGATATTTGTCGTTTCGAGGCTTCATTTTCCGTTAACAATTGTTAACAAACTTTGTGGGTATAGCTTTGGTTCATAATTCTTGGTTATTTCTTCACTTCTTCTTGATTCATAACAGTTGATATCTTAACTTGAAATGGGTAACAAAAATTAGTTGATTTGCAAGCTTTTAAAATTTTTATAAAATCTTGACTTCAAAGAGCCGATTTTCCGTTAACTTTTTTGAAGCCTCCGAAACAAACTGTTCAGCAAGCTTGGGCAAATATAAATAAAAGAGCTCATCCAATCTATTTATCAAAATGTAGCAAAGTAGATCCTCAAATCACTTGTTTTTAAATCATGGAGATATATATCACCGTTTGAAAATGGGACCCAATACAAACTTTCCGTTAACAATTGAAGCCTCCGAAACAAATGAAGCCTCCGAAACAACAGTAAACTTAATTATCATCTATGCATATCTAAATTGGTATGTTCCATATTGATATCTGCATTGTAATTGTTGCATGATATGTGCAGAATGTCATAAATTTATAAAAAATTGATATTATGGTTAATGCTTGAAAAATATACTGATATCCAAGAAAGCCCGTTTCGGAGGCTTCACATGCAAATAACACCATACTTAACAAATGGGTGAAAAAATTATCATGTTATAAATCTGCAATATCTGCCGCATAGAATCATTGATTCAATACACACAAGAAAATAACAGCTTAGATGATCCCAACAGTGTTTTTATCAAAAAAACTACTTCTGCCATGTTTAACCATTGTAAACATGAAGACTCCGAAACAAAAAAAATGACTTGCTGTGATAATTTAATTTTTGTCACAACTGAAATTCAATACTTAGAAGCAAAGCATGAAAATTGGTAATTGTGATATTTTTTACCTATTTTTCATGTCAACTTGTAGTAGTTAGCCAAATATTTTACTTTTATGATCACCTGTGTTGTTAACTGAAGCCTCCGAAACACAAATCGCTTGAATTGCCAATTCTAAAAATAACTCCAATTTCTGTGAAACTTGGCTGGGAGGTTCCTTTCATCAAGTAGTATTTGTACATGAAGTTAGACATTTAAATTATTTTAGGAACCCAATTAAAACTTAAAAAATATGTTTAAGGTTGGGAAATTTCCATTGCAAATGACCCTTGATGTTAAAAATTTTCAAAATTGCAATTACAAACATAGCAAAACATGGTATAAAATTTAACTTATATCTGTTGACTTACTTTGGAATGGGATTTCACATGTATTCCAGCTTTCATGTCATAATTTTCTGAGCTTATGTAAAATACATTTTTTCTTAGATTTTAACCAAAATGTTATGGAAATGTCAAATTTTTTATCAGAAATCAAAAGGTTTAAGCCTTGAAACACTATTTTACTGGAATTTAAGTTGCTTCTATGCATGATTACAGTAAACAGAAACATATTTAAGTGGTTTGAAATTTTGACCCTAAAAATCAAAAGTTACACCCTTTACCGTGAAAATGACCATATCTAAAACAGCTTATTCCAAAATTTTGATTCTGATTTTGCATAAATTTGCGAGTTATGCATGATTATGTGTATTATGACACTGCTCCATAGGCAAGTGTTATAATTTCGTTCTGGTGTACCAGAACGTAATTCAAGTTTGACAATATTTTTGCTGAACAAATTAATCTGCAAGATTGTTTTTTTACATAAACATAAAAATCTCACCTTTTGTTGAGAAAAGTGGGGGATGAGGCTGTGGATCACAAAATATCCTTTTTAATGTAAAAAAGTATGTTGAACATTGTTTTATTAGTGTAAAACAAGCAGTGGGAGTGGGTCAAAACAATACTTATGCACAGTTTTTAATAGCTTGTCTATTTAAAAGCATTTTTGGCCTCATGGGGCCCCCTTGTTTGGTTTAGTTTTGGCTGGGTTTTTCTTTCTGTTCGGTGGGAGTAAGGCAGTTTGGTTTAATTCCCCCAGCTCCAGCCATATCAGTACTGTCAGTCTGTCACCCTTGTGAGGTAGTAACTGCGGCGGATTTTTTCCCTCAGCATTTCAGGGGTAGACATAAGCAGCAATAAGCAGCAATAATCAGCTTGTTTTCGGGCCAACTGGGAATTTTTCAGACTGGCATAAGGGCAAATCCACTGGCCCAAATTACTTCATTGTGTTTCTAATAAATTGTAACATGTCATAAATTCATTGTGCCAAAATTCCAACAGGCACTGGGCCATCCAGACGGAAAATCTCCTGGCCCAACGAGAAAACTACTGGCCAGGGCCAGTGGCCAAATCGACCCCTGGCATTTTGATTGGCTGCCTTATGACTTCGCCAGGAGCATCTGGTTTTTGGCGGAGTATTTTCCTTGGAACCCTCCTTTTTTGACTTTGCCAGGAGTATCTGGTTTTTGGCGAGGTATTTTCCTTGGAACCCTCTTTTTCTTTGGATCGAGGTATTTTCCTTGGAACCCTCCTTTTTTGACTTTGCCAGGAGTATCTGGTTTTTGGCGAGGTATTTTCCTTGGAACCTTCCTTTTTGACTTTGCCAGGAGTATCTGGTTTTTGGCGAGGTATTTTCCTTGGAACCCTCCTTTTTTGACTTTGCCAGGAGCATCTGGTTTTTGGCGAGGTATTTTCCTTGGAACCCTCCTTTTTGACTTTGCCAGGAGCATCTGGTTTTTGGCGGAGTATTTTCCTTGAACCTTCCTTTTATGACTTTGCCAGGAGTATCTGGTTTTGGCGAGGTATTTTCCTTGGAACCCTCCTTTTTTGACTTTGCCAGGAGTATCTGGTTTTTGGCGAGGTTTTTCCTTGGAACCCTCCTTTTTGACTTTGCCAGGAGCATCTGGTTTTTGGCGAGGTATTTTCCTTGGAACCCTCCTTTTTTTACTTTGCCAGGAGTATCTGGTTTATGGCGAGGTATTTTCCTTGGAACCCTCCTTTTATGACTTTGCCAGGAGCATCTGGTTTTTGGCGAGGTATTTTCCTTGGAACCCTCCTTTTTTGACTTTGCCAGGAGCATCTGGTTTTTGGCGGAGTATTTTCCTTGGAACCTTCCTTTTATGACTTTGCCAGGAGTATCTGGTTTTTGGCGAGGTATTTTCCTTGGAACCTTCCTTTTATGACTTTGCCAGGAGTATCTGGTTTTTGGCGAGGTATTTTCCTTGGAACCCTCCTTTTTTGACTTTGCCAGGAGTATCTGGTTTTTGGCGAGGTATATTCCTTGGAACCCCCCTTTTTTTACTTTGCCAGGAGTATCTGGTTTTTGGCGAGGTATATTCCATGGAACCCTCCTTTTTTGACTTTGCCAGGAGTATCTGGTTTTTGGCAAGGTATTTTCCTTCCCTACTTTTTTCACTTTTTTGGCTGAAGCAGTCAAGTTTGTTTGAACATCAGTACAAACATAATTATACTGGATCAAGTGCTAAAAATCACACAAGCAGATAAACTTAAAACTAAACCAAAGAATACTGTTGCTGTCAACTTTCAGAGTAGTGCAGACCTTATTGCTTTTTTGCCGCAATGCAGTTATTAAAGTCAAACTTGTTTAGTTGTGAGATTTGTTATACATGTAAAATATTGGAAATAAAAGTGATATATAAAAGATACAATTAATCATTCTGAATAACTATGTCTACATGTATGGGCACATCGTCAGATACCCAGTGTAAACATGAAAAGGAAAAAAAGAGAAAAATGTGAAAAAATCAAAACAAATTTCAATGGCGAAAGAGTGGGTCTGTGGTGACAACATGTTTTGTTACGAACCTTTAGGATGTCCATGAGAAACCGACTCAGTTCTTTGTCCCAGACCAAATTTTGCCCTACATTTTGATTTTTTCGTTCCGTACCCTATTTCTGCTCTGTCTCACCTTTTAAACCAGGACACGTTCCGGTAACCAACTGTAAAATGCCTACAAGAAACTGGAAGTTGCATGCAAATAAGTCGTTGAAGCACTAAGTAATTAAAGTTCTGGAATAATAAGAAGTCGGTACATGGCCCAGTGGCTAAATAAACTTGCAACATGTCCACAATTAGTACTAGATAAACACTTTTTATGTATTGATCATTATCATATCAACATAAAATTTCAGACAAAAAGGTTGGGTTGCGTGACCGACAGGAAAATGTGTTATCTTCGTAACAAGATTTATTTTAAGTTTACATAGTGTAGGTGTTGATCTTGACTGATAATGAGAACAATTGCATGTTTTCGGTCTTAATGACTTCATTGGTCTGACAAACAACATTCAAAATATGATGGTGGAGTTGGGAGCAAATGTTCATGCATGAGGAATGCATGTTTGTTTTGGAGCTATAAATACATGGATATTGAATACATAGCACGGTAAATAGACCAGAGCTGAAAACAAGGTTAATATCTGTAGGTGTAAGCAAATGAAGAATAATGACATCAGGTTGCTCATGTATGAAGTCTGTATTAGAGAGCTTAAGCAAAGAAATCTTTCCCAGCTTGCAGAATTTATGCAGGAACTTATGAAGATGTTAATAATCAGGTCAGACACCGCATTCGAGAATCTATCGAAGATGCAAATGAAGATGCTAGTGAAACTACTGGAGATAGGGCTGGCACTTTAAATTTCACAGTAAGGCCTGATATATAAAATGGGGTCATTAGGTGATTTTTGACATTCGGTGAGAGCAAAATGTACAAAATATGGGGTCATTGGGACTGGGTAAAAGATGGACTGTTTGGATCTAAATTAGGGGGGCATTGAGTGAGAATATGACCATTTTTAAAATGAGGTCTTTGGGTAAGAGCCAAAGCCCAAAAGAAACCTCCAAAATTGAATTTCTAGTTTGGCTTTGTTATTTCAAAAGTAGTAAAAAATATCAGTGATTGATAGATGACTCGTTGCTTTTCATTTGGAAAATACGGGTCTTTGGATGACATATCAAAAGGAAGAATAAGAGGTCTTTGGGTAACAGACCATGTGCTCATAACAAAATATGGGTATTTGGGAGGCAGCGATACTGAAAAAGGGGTCTTAATGGCCATATACACATCACCTCCAAAGTGGGATCGTGCGCAGATGAGATCGGGTACTCCAAAAACACACACATTGTTAAAAATGTCATCCAAAAAATAAAATCACAATTGAAAGGGTCCAAAAAAAATTGAAAATACCCCTTCAGCAAAATGCTAAAAAACACTGAGCAACACTTTATTTCTCAACAAGGATAAGGTGAATTACTGAATTTACTGTACAGATTATGATTTATGAGGAATCCGACCAGGGGTAGCGCTAAAACTAAACACTCCAGTGTCCGCAGGGACTCCCGAACTTGCAGAAAATTAAAAAGTAGGGGTCCGGAGTAGAGTTTGGTGAGTCTGAGTTGCACAAATGCAGCATTAATAGTATGTCTGCAATAGCGCTATATTGAAAAACTGGGGGTCTGCAGGGACCCCTGAACTTTTAGAAAATTTAAAAACGGGGGTCTGATCTCTATTTTGGTGGGTCCGGGACCCCAAAAAGCAACTTAGCGCTACCTCTGAATCCGACACAGCATTTAAATTTTGATTTTACATTTTACTTCTTGACAAACAGACCCGGACAACAATTATCTTTTTAAGATTTTTGCAACCATAAAAAAAGAGGGAAATAAAGTGAACTTCCTGTAAATTGTAAAAAAGTAACATAGACCTTGGAATCAATCACCCTTTTTTCCACAAAGTATATTCTACAAGCATGTGTATCCAATAGTTTGGAGAGTGATGCTGACGGCACAGAGGGGGTAGTAGAGAAACTTGTAATCATTCAGTGGTTGCCCTAATTAACCTAAATCAGACCCTATTCCCTATGTGACACAAAAATATCGAGTAAAACAAGCAATAAAATACATAAGAAAATAGACACCAAAAAACATCATAACTTTAGAACCAAATATGCTAGACCTTTGGTGTTTTCAGTAAATGATAGCCTATTGCATGTACAATGTAATAATTACAGTAACTCAATTGTCAAAAATGCCTCCTTTGGCCCCCATGGACCAGATCGTGTCACATATTTAAGTGGCCCCTGACTTTTGTGCTGACTTTTCAAACTTGCGGGTACATGCCTAATAAGTTTCAACAATACTAAACAAAAACAGTTTCCATTTCCCCAAACCAGGTTTTTGGCCAAAAACAATAGAGCTTGCGAAATGAAGTTATTTTAACTTTAACTTTAACGTCTAGAGGATTATAGAGGATTATGTATTCAAAACCAAGGTTGTTTTGAATACATAATCCTTTATAATCCTCTAGACGTTAAAGTTAAAGTTAAAAGTAACTTCATTTCGCAAGCTCTCTAAAACTTCAATGCCCCCTTCCCCCATGAAAGCTATCCTAAATGAATTGACATAGTTGTTCACAGTTCAGAAAAACAAGTCTTTTCTTGAAAATCAGTTTATATTTTATGTTCAAGGACAGCTCAGACTATAGTCGCAGAAAAATACCTTAAGTTTTCTTTTTTCGTCACATAAGTGCACTTTGTCAGGGGGCTTCTTCTCAAGTGGCTGGGGTTGGATAATTTTTGCTACGGCTTGATCGGGTACCATGCTTCATAGTCCCTGTTCACATTAGAAAATTTCTTCATTTGACGAATCTTGATTAACTAATTAAGCATGCGTACACATTACGCTGAACGAAGACCGAACGAAGACATTGCACTGTACACATTTCATGAAAATTAACGAAGCTCGGATGAACCTATTAACGCCCAGCTATTATTAAAGCCGGCGAAGGCCACTTGTCACATGATTACTTTCCTTCGTTGAACGAAGCGAGCGTACACATTACAAAAATAGCATTGTCGAACGAAGTATTCCTTCGTCGAAACAACCTTTTTAGCTTCGTTGAACAAAGCAATTTTAATCTTTGTCGAAGGAAGAAAAGTGCGTACACATTAGGAAAAAACAATTTTTAATCTTCGTTCGAGGTTCGTCGAAAGAAGAAAATTTTCTAATGTGAACAGGGTCATAGTTGCCTATAGAAAATCAACAAGTATACTACATGTTTGATTGTACCATATATTGAAACTTTTGCATATATTTTTAGAAACTGTTAAGAGGGAAACTTAAAAGTGTCTGGTGTCACAGTCTATTGCCTGTCAGGCAATAAATGTCTTTATTTGTCAAGAAAATGCAAGCTAGACAGTTTATTCTCGCATTATTTCACAGTGACAAACAAATATATATTGATAATTTTTAACAAAAAAAAGAATTTGAAAGGGGTCACATTTGTAGGTCAAATGCAACCATAGACAGTAAGCGCAGTGGTGCAGATGATCAAGAAATCTTATCAGTCACTCTAATTGCTGCTTTGCAACAGATTATTTCAGGATGAAAATATCTTGTTTTTGTTTATTTTTCCATACACATGTAGGTTATGTTCAATTGTGAATAGTTGTATCGCAGGTGCAGTAATTTAAAACAAAACAACAAGCTATATTTAGAATATTTATTTCACTAGTCTTATTTATCTTGATATTAAAATATTATAAAAATGTTCATCAAGATTTATTGAAATGCATTTTTGTATTAATTCGTAATGTCTATAACATGAAACACAAATTTAAAGCATAGTTCTACAGACAACATAAAGGCAAGGCCAGCATGGTTTATTTTTATAAATGGCACAGATCACGGATAAAGCGAAACTTCCTGCTGACATTTTCAAGTTCTATGTATACTTCAACTATGTATTGAACTTAAAAGAGTAACTTTCTCTCAGCTAAAATTGTTTGTGCTGAATAGCTTGTATTTTAGTATTTTACCTGTGAACTCCTGTCTGGTATAAAATGCTTGCAAAACTTTGTTTTCTTTACAAAATGTTCAATTCATTTCAATTTCAATTGTAAAAATTGAATAAAGGTTTTATGATCTTTTATTCAAAAGCAATATGACTAAAAAGATGTTTGAACTTCCTCCTTGGGTGAAATTGTCATGAAAGATGTTTATTGTATAAATTTGTTTTTGTATGTTGTTTTGCTCTGTCTGTAAAAAGATACTCTCGCTGTTAATTATAATGGGCAAGAATATAATTTGGAAAATTAAAAAATTAAACAAATCTTGTTTGACATGATTTTTGCTTTCGGACATAATTGATGTTTTTAAAGCCATAGTGTATGATCTTTTCCAATGCATTTGGTTAATTCTTTGTTCAAAACTTATGTTATTTTGGAGGGGATGTGAATAAGGATGATATTTCTAACGTATTTTGTGTTCAAGCTTACTTGTATGATTGGAATCAGCTAAATTTGTTATTTGTAGGACAACAGAACAATTTTGAAATAATGTCTAAATAGTAACTTAAAAATTAAATCCCCCATAGAGCTCTAAGCGGCCAAGACAGTAAGTTGGTTACTTTCCTCATTATTGAAGCTTGAAATGAGCAGAAAACCTTCATAATATTATTTATAATTTATAGCAACAAATATAAGAATTAAAATGTGAACAAATAAATGTATTATGACTTTTAAATGGTAAATAGTATACAAATATTTTTATTTATTTGCTGACATTGATTTATGTGTACATTAATTAGGCATTGTGCCTTTGAGACAAGACTGCAAACCTTTGCAATTTGCATTTAACATAATAGGCCATTCCAGTTGAGATCCATACGCCCTATGGAAGACATGACCTTAATCTCCCACATAAGGAGTGTAGATTTCAAATGGAGTCACCCATTCAGGTAACCCCATTTGAAATTCACACTCCCTGTTTGGAAGATTAAGGTCATGTCTTCCATTGGAGCATAGACTCTAGAAATTCCTTACTAGAGTCTATGATTGGAGTATATGAATTTCAACTGGATGGAATAGCCTAATTGTTCCAATCCTCCCACATCAGGAGTGTAGATTTCAAATGGAGTCACCCATTCTGTTAACCCCATTTGAAATTCACACTCCCTGTGTGGATGATTAAGGTCATGTCTTCCATTGGGGTGTATGGATTTCAACTGGAATAGCCCAATTGTATTCATAAGTGGTAAATAATAGTAAATGATGCATGGAAATATTGACTGTTTACACGCAATTTAAATTTTTTCTGTGATTGCAGCAGTTTCCATGTGATTGCTTAAGTGTATTATAGCACCCTGTGTTTGTTGGTGTTCAGCATGCTCTGCATTTTTTAGCACTTAGGTGGTCAAGTGTAGTATAACCAATGCAATGCCATTGTTGAATTTAGAATAAATTTGTGGTTTTCTTGAAAATTTGTGTATCTGTGTGTTAAACCGGCAGGTGGATGGGAAGAAATTGCAGAGAAAATTTTCATTTTGGCAGATTTGCCAAGAGCCAAATTTAACGGAAGTAAATTGACAAATATTGAGTTTGTTGTTGTTTTTCCACCCCACCAAGTACATATATTTAAGCCTTGTGCTTTCTGCTTTAGGGAATTTAACTTATTATTAGCAAAGGTTAATATTAGCTGTAATTCTTCAATAAAATTTATACCGATACTTAAAATAAATGCATATCACTTGTTGTGAGAGAAATGACTCAATTTAATGCATGCATGCTGAGATTTTGATGCGTGCAATCAACATTCAGCGATGTGCATTAATGTGTTCCAACCCTTGAGCAACTATTCCATGCATAAACAAGAAACAACTTCTACAATGTCAGAAAATTTGACCAATATCGATACATCCGCCTTCAAGAAAAATGAATCGATTCTGCAAAGATGTGAATGTATTGTACAGAGAGTAGTATGCACAACTATGCGCGAATGCAATGAGACAGTATTTATGCACTCTGTGTTTTTCTAACAACTTTTTTGATTGTTTTCTGATATAAAATATAGTTCTAAATATGTACAAATTATGTATTGTATGAAAGTGAATTAATCACTTTTGTGCTTTGAGTGTTACAAGTTAGGTTAATGTCAGCAGTGTATAGTTCATCGATGTATGAAACTGCAATGGATACTTAATCAATGTTATCATTATACTGAAGAGCAGCAGCACCCTACCCATACTACATACATGGGACTTTAAGGGCTCATATTGAAATACCCTACCATGTTTTCACACAGAAAGAAGGCAGGATTCCCCTCGCTAAGCGCGCGCCTTAGGAAAGCTCAGTCAGGAAAGCGCGCTCCTAATTTAAGTCAGTGAAGTGGCTAATTGCAGGATTTTAACAAAAGAAGGCTAGCACAGGAAAGCTGCAGGATGGCGCACACCTTCCTGTGTAAGGGAATTTCAAAAGGAGCCCTAACTTCAAATGTAACTTTATTTTAAGAAAAGAGCAGTGAAGAGGAGAGACAAGGGAAACACCTGCCTTCCTCTATAGCAGGATAAATATAGTCTACCTGCCTGCCTGTCTCCCTGTCTTACTTACTATAAGGCAGCATTTGTGTATGCAGTCTTTTTTTTGATGTTTTTATGGACATTTGAGCAGGTTGAAATAGATATAGGTTGTTTAAAAATAAAATTTCTATACAGTATTTTTACTCTTGGCGAGTCAGTGACATTAATGCGTTAAAGCACCCATTTCTCTCTCATCTGTGCACTTTGCGGTATGCGTCTAAACCATGTGTGTGTGTACGCCTACTCCCGGGTGCCTACTACGCCAGCGATTGGAAATGGAAGTGTTGCACCTACTCCCTATTCCAGCAAATTACAGCACTAATTTTTTTGGATTCAAAATATTGCTCCATTTTGCAAAATGAAATATAGCTCAATCCTAATCCTTTAGTTTTAATATTTGGTCAATTTTTTGGATATAAGGGCCAATTTCCAAAAGTATGTGTTCTTGGCATTTTTTCTTATGCTGTGACAATCAAGCCCAATGTTATGCATTCTAATTTTTGGAAAAGACTTTTTCTAATCTTTTCATAACTAATTAGCAAAAATAACATAAAATGCGGTTTTAAAATAATGAGCTAACTCTTGGCCTATACGCAAGATTTTGCATGGTTAGACTTGTGCCAAGTCTTAGAATTTTCTTTGTGACTACAATTGTAAGAAAACTTGCAAAATTACATGTTTTTGCCCCAATTTCTCTCATTGCAAAAATATCAAAATTTGACTTTTATTATCACTTAGAACTAACTAAAGATAAGGATTCAGCCATGTTTCATTCGACAAATCAAGATATTATTTTTTAATTCCAAAAAAATTACTGCTGTATTTTTCTGCAATCAGGAGTAATGCACTTCGCACTGATACTATATGGTTTAAAACTGCCATCATTTTATGTTAGAAAGCAAGTGGAAGTTGGATTTTAAATGCAAAAGGAAATTAGAGATTAAAGACAAGAAATACAGCCTGGCACTCTGGGCTTTGGTCGCTAGGGAAGCTAATGCTTACAGTTTAGCTGAGTAAGCAGAACTTGTGTACACTAAAATAAGCAACTTGATAATATTTTGCATGATTTGAAGAACATAGCGCTCCTTAGCAATTCTCACTCCTTAAAAAGGTTCATAGTTAAAGTAAAGCATGCCCATGCAAGTTCATTGGTTAGGAGCTAGCTTTAGAGCTAATTTGCCAAACAAAGGGCCAGATAATTACCCCTTCCCCTAGAAAACATTTAAATGCCTATTTCACACAGCCTGTCCAAGCTAAGGGCGGGCTTCCTCTACCCAGAATTATAGCATGTAAGTGGATATTTTCTTGTGAACCTAGCAATTTTGATTTCAACTGCAAGAAACTTAATTGCTCTGATCGACAGTGATCATTAAAATTAACTCTGCTACAGGCATTTAGGCAATGTTCACAGGACAATTTGATTGCACCCATTCAGAGGAAGTTTGGGATATTGGACCCTGTTTTAAAAAAAATTGAAAAGTTTGTGTCTAATAGGCAATAAAAATATGTTAAATAGAAATAGGACTGAAAAATTAAAACTGTAGGAACTCTGAACTTTAATAAAAAAGAGAGTATCACCAATATTGCAGAGCAATTTCCCAATATGAGTATTCAATTGGCCAATCACTTAATAGTGGAGGTGGATGACACAACCCAGTAACCAATAGGAGAGATCAGCAGTAAAATGGTATGTGATTGTTTGTTGCTTTCTCAACAGTGTATTGAATCGTCAGGCTATTCAAGTGCGAGTGTAGATCTCGAGTGAGCGTTCCAATCATTATTTTCTACAACTGTAGCAAATACCTCTGGTCCGGTTCTGGTGCTTGGGAACCCACTAGAAGCAGACATCCAGGTCTGAAACAGCATTGCCAGTATGGTGAGGAAAGCTGGGCCAACTAACATCAAGGTAAATTTTTGTGTGTTTGCATACATATTTGTTTGTTTGTTTGTTTGTTTGTTTGTTTGTTTGTTTGTTTGTTTGTTTGTGAGTGAGTGAGTGAGTTAGCAGGTGAGCTCATTTCATCAATAACCAGTAGGTAAGGCCACCTTAATTAAATCCCAAGTCTCAACTCTCAAAGCTGCCGTGCGCATTAGTAAAATCCTTTTTGAAAATCAAGAAATTCTTTTTTTAAGGCAAAAATAAAAGCTCAAAATTCCTATTTGACTCCCCCTTTTTACAAAAAGGCAAAAATAAAAGCTCAAAATTCCTATTTGATTTCAAGTTTTTAACATGTTTTGAAGTTTTCAACACAGAGAAGAATTATTTGTATTAGTGACTTTATTTGTCTGACTAACTATTCTAACATTTGCAACAGACATTGGATACTTTCTGCACAAAATGCTTGTCAAATGCTTGTTTTCAATTTCTCACAAGCTTTGAGACTCGGGATTTATCGAAATGAAATTGACCATAACATGGCCAGCAAAAGTGTTTTTATTCTTTCAAAAGAAGAAGCCCCACCAGAGCACTTCTTATGGGGTGAACCAAACCAGCCTGGTTATCAAATTGATCAGTGACAAGGTTATATCTGAATTTCACAGATGCTAATAGAAGCAATAACATAAAAACATCAATTAGCACCTCAAATTTGGAGATAACCTTGTCACTGATTAATTAGATAGTCATACAGGTTTAGTTCACCCCAGAAGAACTGCTCTGGCGGGGCTTCCTTTTTTAAAAAGACATACATGTAGTGAATGTTTTCTCACCCACCCCAGAGTACTAGTATGATGTGTGTGTAAAAGGAGTATACTAGAATTCAAACTTTTAAGTCTGATACTAACATTATGCATGTTCAATGAACATTATTTTCTTATCCTGATATGAACATTATTTCTTATTCTGATATGTGATTGTTCAATATGCATGAAGGCACTTAAGGGCAGACGGGGTATTGTTGGTCGAAGCAGCCAAAAAGTCCATTTTCATTATCTAAATCAATATATTATTGAAAAATAACACTTTGATGTTTTGCAAAAGTTCATTCTACAAATCATATATTTTGAAAATTTACTTGATTATTGTTGTTAATGAGTTATGTACATTTTACAAAAGTTAACTTTCAGCCCTCTTTACAACATAACTCAAGAACCACAGGACCTACAAGTATATCTGTGATATTTGAATTCTTCTACATACTCGCTTTGAAATGATCAATGCAATTTTTGCCAAAGCTCACTACCATTTGCAAGGTGCTGTGAACTACCAAATGGCAACAATTTTGATAGTTTGCTAATCTTAAATCATTGCAAGGAGTGCCCTTTCAAGAGACAAAAAGTTGTGTGTTTCAAATCTATCACTCACAGGCAGGGTTCGAATTCGTTTAAAAATTTTGTGTAGCAGACTAGCAGTTTTGGCTAATTCATCATAATCAGGATACTTCGATATACTAAACTAAAGCACTATAAAAAGTGCTATACAAATGCAAAATTGGGTAGCAGTTACTTCAAAATGTGGAGCAAACTGCTATGCGATACAGCCGAGTTCGAACCCTGCTCACAGGTTTTGGTATAAGGCATTGAATTTATAAAAGATTGGCTTGAAAAATAAATGTTTACAACATTCTGCATAGGACACCTATTGACAAACCGCATACATTGTATAACAATGCTTTACAAGCCACAACAATCTTATTCCAAAGTTGCCTTATGCAATGAATGTGTTTACAACAAGTAGTATTTGAGCAAGTGAAAAAAAACTTATGATGCAAAATCTTTTCAAGCATATTCAGCAGTTGTACAGGATGTGTCATCAGAAAGTTTCTTGAACTTATTGTACATGTAGGTATAGTGTGGTCAATGAGTAGTGTTAGAAGCAAGATGTTGCAACAACTAACACTGTCTCATTTAATATACCCACCTGCCGAAATTCCTAATACATGAGTAAGTGTATATCCCATCCATACCCTGTGCCAAGTCTTTTCATAGATTCATATTATTTTGTGTAATAAGATTTATTGGCCAATATACTGAAGAATGCTAAGTTTCAGTTTTGAGAGTCTCTTTAAATGTATTCTTTGTTAAGTGAAGCGGACCTACTTTTTTAAATCCATTATTATGTTATGAAAACAGTGGAGGCCTGGGATTTTTTTCTTTTGTTTGTTTTTGAGGGGAAATGTGGGTATAGATGTATTTTCAGACACTGTGGTAAAAAAAATGTGATTTGTTCCCAATTTTCTTTCATAAAATTGAGCTTTAAGGATTGTATCTGTAAAACTTTAAGAGTTACAACCAGAGCATGACCTGGTGTAGAGGAAAGAATTGAACTACGTACGTATGTTCAACTATGTTGTGTTTGTTAGTTTGCTTGTTTGCCTCTCTGCATGCTTGCATTCTCACACTGTATGCTTGGTTGATTTTGTTTGCTCGTTTGTTTGTCTGTCCATCTGATTTGTTTGATTTAGTTCTGTTGTGTAAGCGGCATGGTTGGGATTTATTATCTATAGACATGATAGAATCTCTGCATGAAATACAGCCCGGAAAAGACGCACATTTTGCTTTGCAAATTATTTTGACAGGTGTGCTGCTTTAAGGGGGTACAATACCCCTGGCCAATTTTGTACCTATTTTTGCATTTTTTTCTCAAAAATTATAGCGCATTGGTGACAAGTAAGATGTATATTATAGGGGCAAGGACTACAACTACTGCACTGATAATTTTATGTCAGCACAGTCAACAGTTGTGGAGTTACAGTCAAAAATGAGGGAAAACCAATATTGGATCAATAAATCAATAACTACTTGTCTTGAGTCACTGAAATTCCAGTGTAGTAACTGGATTCCTTGCCCCTATAATATACATAACTTTTGTTACCAGTGTTTTATTAGAGAAAAATACAAAAATAGTCACAAATTTATCAAGGGGTGTACATGTAGCACCACCTTAATCAGGTAAAATATCAATTCCATATAAACATGGTATGTTCAAAAGTGAATTATACTTATAGCTCCTCCGAATCTTTTGGTAGTGTAGGTTTTGTGGGGGCGCCCAGTGGCACTCAACTTGAATTTTGTTGGGGTGTGACGCAGGGGTAGCGTTTTAAGGGGTCTTGGGGTCCAGGACTCCTTGATTTGGCAGGTCCCCGTGATTTGGGACCCCTTAATTTTGTACGCCTGTGTAGAATTAGATGCCTGGACCCCTTTATTTGCCAATTTGGACCCCTGGACTCAGCAGGTCACCGCTAACCCTGGTGTGACGCTCTGCGCCAAACGTTGTGAACTGATTTTCAGGCAAAATAGGGGCTTTTGAGCAGAAATTTCAAAATATTTTTGGGTTTAGTGAACTAAAATTGGGCCAAATTATAGGCTGTGGAGCTAAGAAATTCCAAATTTTTGAGCTAACGAGCTGTAATTTTGTGAGTTTTACTCAAAGTAAGGATAAAGAACTGGACTGGGGCATGTCTTCAAACTGCCAGAGAGCCTAGGGGACTCTTGGCTACCGCACATACCCCCGGGGGGGTACTCAGTACAAATGACCATACGGGGACGTGCCGCAAACATGGTTAGCATTTTCAGCCTTCTGGTATATCAATGACCCCTTTTTCAAAGCCTATTTTGGTATATGAATGGGTCCTTTTTTCAAAATTTTCTTAATTTTTTCGGAAAACAGCCCAATTTGTCCTTAATCTAGCCAAAATTTGTAAAACTAAGACAATTTTGGGTAAATTCGGCCGAAAATTTTGACTTTTGGTATATCAATGGGTCCAAATTTCTTTAAAAATTGGTATATTTATGGGTCTACTTCCAAAATCTCAGTGGCACGTCCCTACCAAAACCAAACTTGAGTACCCCCGGGACATACCCCTACCACCTTCACATGTGAGTGCCCATTGAACTATTTTATTTTTGAATCATAATAATTACAATGTATGTGTATATTTTAACTAGAACTTCCTGATAGTATATAAACCATTTACTGCTTACTGTAGGATATATTTATGTAATCCTGGTAGCAGCACAAATTTAACCAGCTTTATAGCCAGGTTTACATTTCTTGTGCCTTTCGTCTGAAGATTTTTATAAAATGCAAAATATCCAAGTTTTATATGATTTGTAAATTCTTGGAACTTCATTCTTTACTCCATCCTGCTTTATTCTGTATCTATAATGGTAGAATAAAATCTTATTTTGTGTAAAGTTGTTGACTTCCGTACATTGACTATACAGTGCATGTGATTTGGAGGCCAACAGGAAGGGTGTAGGTTGCCTGCCTGTAGACAGCAAAAAAAAAGTGCTGACTCAGCAATGTTTTTCTGACATAAAATTGCCCTTTATTTTATAAATATTGTCAAAATGTGCAAATTATTTTTGAAATTATCATAATTTATATTGGTTGATGAAAACACTAAAACAAAAATCTCAAGGTGTAAGACAAAATGATCATATAATTGGTTAGAAAGCAACTCTTTAAGGTTAATATAATATATTGTGATATTTTTGTGCCACGTAGGAGTAGGAAGTAAAGGTTACTCATTTCAAATCCTGCTGACTTGGCATTTAATGTATACAACAGCAAAACAAAAAAAGTAGCTCAAAGTTGACTTAATATAAATGTCAAAGATTGAAATCAGTGTTATTTTCCATAAAACCATTGCCAAACAAACATCGATATGAATGCATGATTTAGTTTGATTTGCATTTGAGGACACTGATTTTCACCTTATAAGGCATGTATAAGGTAAGCGTTTCTAAATTAGCACAGGTCGTACAGGTGGTTGTGGAATAGTGCTGTATCAGCACTGTGTGTTATAATTGTACATGTTTATTGAATTGTAGATAATGGAAACTAGAATGCAGATTTTGATCAGAAATTACAATATTTAATGTGGGAAACAACAGCTGTTGTTCAACAAACAGCTATTTATACATGGGAATTCTGGTAATCACATGATGTAAAATTTAGATTGCTTTGTCATGTGGAGCTGAACAGATAGTCTGGCTGTTCCAAGTAGTAGTCATTACTTCTGTCTTTGGCATCAATCCATGAAATGTAAAATACATACATGTAATGACACTAAAAACAGATTATAAAACAGATGAATTGTATAATTGGAAATTGGAATAGAATTCAATAAATACCAGGTGAAACATTTGAGAATACATTGAGAATTAACTTTTAAAACTAGTTTAAGGAGAGATTTGAATGAACATGTTGACACTCTTCTTTGAAATAAAATGAGAAAAGGGAATAATTTTTCAAAATATTTCAGAACAAATTTTAATATAATTTAGTTTTGATTAATAAAATGTTCAAAACTCTAGAATCATTCCCCGAGTTTTACCGAGCTAAACCTAAGATTCAGAGGCTATTCCCTGGTTTTGCGGGCTATTCCTAGGAATGGGCTTCATTATCTTGTATCTTGTAATGATTTGAAACAGACATTTCAATTGAGAAATTAAACTTCAAAATTGCTTTAACTTGTTTTGGGGCCACCTCGGTTTAATATGCAAATTTTCCCGCTCGCTGCGCTCGCAACATATATCTAGACCATTTAAGGTTTGCAAATTGGGATCAAAGAAAATTTGTCATGTGTAAAAAAAAAAAAAAATAAGGGGGGGCCAAAGATTTTTGGTGGGCGAGGGGGGCAAGAAATTTTGGCAGACCCCCTCATAATTATTGCACAGCCCCTAAGGAGTGTAAATCAGTAGGGTGTCTGGACTTTTTGTCATCCAGGAGCATTGCGGCAAAGAAAGTCCAGTGAGCATTAGTTAGGCTCAATTTTACCAAGCTATCTGCCCACGCACGGCACGCAGTGCGGGAAAATTGTTCATACCCCCGGCCCCCAACTTAACACAAAAGTTGACAACCATGAAAGTTACCAAATCTTTTAAAGACCCCCTTTGCAATGATTTTTCATCAAATTTGCCCCCCTTTTTCATGCAAAATCGAGGACAAAATTTGGCCAAAAACAACCTCTTTTTTGTGGTTTTCAATTACTAGAATTTCCAACACCCCTTTTCAATGAATAGAATTTCAAACACCCCTTTTCAGTGACACTAAATATTGACATAAAAATTTTCCCAAGTACCCCTTTAATCCAAATTTCACGGACAGCACAAATTAAATACCCCCTATTTTGCTGATTTCACAGTCAAATTTTGTAGGCTGTCCAAATTAAATACCCCCTATTTTCCCAATTTCGCGGTCCTCGCTACAGGTAAAAAAATTACCCCTTTTCCACGCTATTTGGTAACTCTCATGGTTGTCAATTTTTGTGTTGAGTTTGGGGGCCGGGAGCATACCCAAATCAATTGTTTACTGAATGTGTACATGTTTTTAAAAACAGTACTATAAAGAGCAAGGATTTTTTGTAGTTGTCACAAGGCAAATTATTCTGCTCCCTGTGATGGATTTTAGCATTATAATATAAATTATAGGGCATACCCCTCATGAATATAGTGGGCCCTTGCGATTCAACATAGGGGAGGCTTGTGTTCCACGTACCAGGCATGAACTTGTCGGCTACTAGCCTTTTGACATTCATCAAGTGCATAGGAAGGAGAAGCAACCTAAGGATTTAATATATTCTCTGCATGAATATTTATATTCATGATAATTATAATTATAGGCCTATCATGGCCTTTTGCATTACTATTCGATTCAATACATCTTTGAACATGGCATTAACCATAAAATCTATGCATTAACTTACCTGCAAGAGTTTTTGGGAAAAAGCAAACATGAAAAAAATAGGTAGGTATCCCCCAGGCCAAAATAGCAAGGGCGAGGGTAAAATTTGGAGGACAAGTTTCTTTTTGGCCAGCCGAAAGTGGGGGGGGGGAGGGGGGGTCAAGCAATTTTTGGCAAGCCAAGAGGGGGTCGGGGAGGGGGTGCAAGCAATTTTTGGCACTTATTCATTGGGTGCCTTTTAAATAAAATGCTTAGGTTATGGAAACACTTTTACATTTTCCTGCTGACTGTACTAGCAATATATGCCTATATTTACCAAATTGGGATCCCAAAAATTTCGCATGCGCAAAGGGGAGAGCAAAGATATTTTGACAAGCTGGGAGGAGCAATTTTGGCAGGCAAAGGGGATGAGGGACAAACATTTTTGGCCTGCCGGTGAGAAATTTACCCCCTTGTGGCAATGGTGTTACTTCATGCCCCGCTTGAACATGTATGCATTTTGTTATAACTGAAAATACAAGTGTGTCGAAACTGGTTAGAACCAGCTCCACTCCCAAGAAAAGTAATCGTCAGTAATTGGCACTGATTGCAACATTTCATTTTTCCCTCCAAATTAGTCAGCACCTCATCACATGGTTATTTTACAGTCACTCCAATAATCTCAAGGTCTGACTATGCAGCTTGTGGCATACTTGCCAAATGACAAGTCAGCAACTATTCCTTTGTGTTGGCAAAATTACTTTCGCTTTGCTCCACCGATTCTGTAAACAATTAACTTGACAGACCCAGGGACCATAGAAGCACGTGTTATGCAAGAAATTAGAAAAATTAAAATATGTGTGGTTTTAATTGCAGGTGTGACAATTAACCAAACCATCACCTGTGATGTGAGACTTGTCAAGATATCACAAACAAGACAATTAACTAAAGAATAATCACACATCCCAATTTTAATTGCAGTTCAATGTGATTTCGGTGTGTTTGTTACATACATTGTTTGTAGCATGTAGCAAATTACATGGATGACTGCCGGGCAAGTTTGATAACCTCGCCAAGTTTGCATTTTATTTTTTATAAATTTTTATGATCAGTGACCCCCAGTGAAAAATATTAATATTAACAAAATTCTATGAATATTAATTAGCTCAAAAGTTATGATAAAGATATGATAAAATTGTATTTTGATGTATTATAGATGTATTTTTCTCAGTAAAAATTAAAAGTGCATAGCTACAAATATCCGTATGGCCAGACTCCTCCAACATTGCCTAAAATCTGCCCTTTGATGCTAAATTAGGTCATTTCCAGTAATATCACTGATCGAGTTCCTGCGTTAGTGAATTACTGACATGATTGATAGTGCTAATGAAGCTTCCAAGTTCAAGAAACTATGTTACTAGTATCAAGTACATGAAACTATGTTTTAAAATACTAGTATCAGTACATGTATATAGTAAAGTACCACATTAATTATTGTATGGTATACTTTATAAATACTGTGACATTTTTTAGCAACATTGTCCATGGGCAGGAAAAACCTCATGTGTCATTTGGGGAAAAATTCATATCTTCAATATGAAAGGTCATAATTTTCAATTGATCGTTGGCTTTTCCTCATAGATACAAACACTTTTAAAGGACAAATATCATTATATTTATTAAGTTTGCCATAAATGTGTATTGTATCGCAAATTTCAAAAAATCAAAGTTATTTGATATTAGAAGGACATTCTTCATATATACAGAATGCAATTTTTCAATATCTCTGATGTGCTCTTGTGTCCCACAAAAAATACTGTCCAAACGCTTATACCAGACAAAATAACTAACAAAATATGATTAATCATATGTGACCAGTTCCAACAAAGCCTGGAACAAGCCACCACTCACCAGGCATGTTTTTGAGTTATAGGCCTTTAAAGATGACATTCCCATAAAAAAAAAATCAAATTTTGGAATTCTTAATTTCATGGTATTTGACTGTGAGACTAAGTGAACTTTCAAATCCTTTACTGAATATTAAAACAAGGTTTATTTTAAATCAATAACTAGCCATTGGACTATGATCATCCTTATTCAATCCTGTGTAAGGCAGGAAACTAATTTGCCCATTACTCAGAATAGTAATTTGGCAAAAATATGAAGGTATCATTTTCAAAAATTATCCATATCTTGAAAAATATCAATGCTATGTATATTTGGTATTTTATTGTCTAGTGCTTATATTTTTATACAAATCATGAAATGTCAAAAATGTGAATTGTTCTTGGATTTGTCAGAATGGGTCATTATGTTATAGGCTAGTATTTACCATTAATAACTTGTCTCATGTACAGTACCACCCAGTACACATATTTCTTTGTTTGCTTTGATATTTGTTTAGTACAAGAAGGTAGTATTAGTAAGGGTATAACAAAATACTTGCTTCATACTTTCTTGCATTTAACTATCGATTATTATGATCACTGTACCATTGCACAATTCGGCATATATTCAACGGCAGCAGGAATTCAAATCATATTGTCTAAATATAAAAGGACATTCAACCTAATTGTGAATTTTTAATTTTGCGCATTACTTGCAGATATTTGGACTATTCACATATAGTCTACCCTCCCCTCCATATTTTTGATTTCATGACCTTGGTGCTTGGGTAACAATGAACATGGAAGTGTGCCAGCATATGAAAACCAACAATATATCCCCTGCATAGAACCAACAAGCATCAAGGTTTGTAGAAGAAATGAAAGAAAAACGATATTTGCATTTTTTGGCACTTCTTCAAAAGAAATTGAATTCCCTTTAGGCAATACTTAATATCCTATGATAACAAAGCCAAACTTAACAACTAAAATTCTGTTGGAATTTCAAGATCGAAATCTCAAAAGAAGGGTTTTTTCCCCTTCATTTCAATGTAAAAACTACAACAGAATCTTCCAGTTCCAGAGTGCCCTTTAATCTGCGTACATACATTGTTATGCACTTTGCCAGTGTGAATAGCAGAATCATTCTCGGTTATCAAATGTTACTCTGTGTGGCATATTGCATGCAACTTACGCTTCTGGAGATGATGATGTGTTTTGGCGTGGGATTTGTTTCTTGGCTGTTGGTGACAGACATTGTGAGCTTCACATCACAACACATCTAAATCCTGGTTGTTTGTGGTTGCCATGGTAACATTTTGGTAAACAAGTCCACTTATAGCAGTTTATGTCATTTTAGCAGGAAAATGTACATTGCATCATGCAAATATGCTTTAATTTAAAGCACATTTAAAAATCTGTAGAGCTTTAAAAAATCTTTTTAAAAATCTGTAGAGCTTGAATTCAATGGAGAAGAAAACAATGGAAAGTGCATCTCTGGACTATGAAACAATAATGACATTATGCGACCTTAATATGAGCCCTTAATCCAAAAATCATGCAATATAAACTTTGTTAACATGCATGAGACTTTCAAATCTTCCAAAGCCTAAGCAGAAGAATTGAAAAAAAAATATTACTATTACTTTTGCAAATTTATTTTGTAAACAATTTGTTGTTATTATAATTTCAGGTCAAACAAAAGCCCAGAGCTCTTGACATGAGCAAAGGGCATCAGTGATGATGAACTGGATAGGGCATGTACGTGCCATACATACAGCTCAAGGTACATTTCACAACAGTAATTACTTAAGTAGTATTGTAATTAAATTTGTCCTTTTTTTATTATCATTTCAGATCAAGCAAGAGCCTAGAGCTCCTGAAATGGGCATTAGCGACGACGAACTAGTTACCGCATCTGTTCGTGAACTGAACAGAAAGTTGCGCGGCCTTCCAAAAGATCAGGTGACAGCGCTCAAGCAGAGACGACGAACCCTCAAGAATCGCGGATATGCAGCTAACTGCCGAGAAAAGCGGGTGTCACAGAAGGAGACGTTAGAAGTTGAGCAGATACGACTCAAACAAGAGGTGAAGAAGTTAGCACAGGAAAATGCATCTCAAAGAGCATCTCTGGATCAGATCAGGTTAAAATACAATGCTCTCTTACAATTTGCAGAGAAGACGACACCAGAGAAAATCAAAATTGCAAAAGGTGTTCCCAAGGTTCAACAAGAGCGATTGAACAATAGTAACAGCCATATACATGTTGCAGGCAGGCCAAGACAATCATCGTCAAGAACTGAATCGGGTACAAGCGTGATCGTGAAACAAGAATCGCGATTGCCGCAAGTCAAAATGGAGGTTTAGATCTCAAAACAATTGATGTCTCTGATGGGAGAATGAAATATCTTTCCAAGATGTTGGTAGATATTGATTAGCTGCCGAATATGAAGGGAATTTTGGGCAATTAATGAGTGCTCAATTGAGCAGATTAATTGATGTTTGCTTCTATTTACTCATATTATGCTCATTCTGGCTTGAGGTTGAGTAAATTCACATCCAAGTAAACTTTGAAATTTGAAATTTATAAAATACTAATTTGCATTTGCTCTCTAGTGAAAAATGCACCATTTGAAATTTTTGTGGCATAGTGGAGTTACTTTATATTTAAAACCAGAATAAGCATATTATGAATTTGCAGATATATTTTACAAATGTATGTATTTTCATTTTTGTAACTTTTCCATGTAGAAGGTATGAAATAGCACTTTAGGAAATTGAAAGGTTTGTCTTCTGATGATCATCTCTAAGTGTTGACCATTTGTTATTATAATTATCTTCACTATATAGACCATTCCTATAATTTGCACTTTCCTGCTGTTGATGGGGTGCACATTGATATCGGGTGCCAAACCGAGGCCAAGAAGGGTATCCTGCGATTACAAAGTAACAAAAGCGAGCCCAGGAAGGGCATGATATCGATGTTCACCGCAATCAATGGCAGGAAAGTAAATACTATTACTATAAGAATGGTCTATACAGTATAAATGATACTTTTAAACAAAGATCTTTAGTTTTGCAATGTTAATGATCAGAAACATTTTAATGGTTGCATGCAAGTATTTTGTTTTACAAGCAGCCTTCGTACTTGCAACCACTGATTTATAACTACCCCTTGCTATAAGTATGAAATAAGGGGTGTAACCCATAGGTAAGTTGACACTCATCAATACATCGCAAGTATCACAGCTATGCCATTGCTAGTCAGCTGTGAGCTGGGCGATGATCTGATCACACAAAGTTTTTACCTGACATGGATCGAGGCTCACCACCCAAACATTTTTATTCAAGTTTTGAGTTTTCATGATTATATTTAAACAAGCAAGGGGATTACAAGTACAAGTGTTTTCAAGATGTATGCTAAAATACCCATACAATTGTGTGTAAAAGGCAAAAGAAGTTTAAATAACTACAGTAGGAATTCCAATTGAATGAACGCAGCTTTGAACAGCTGTACTTGATCCAACCGGGTCGATATTGCGTATTTCAAACTACAACGCTTAACGCAGACGACCTTGGATACAATGCTAACCAATCACGAGTGGGTTGGCATGGATGGATTCTCTTCCGCGTTACTCACGCACAGTCGCACACGCTGGTGTACATCGCGCAGTGTACGCAAAAAAAGTCACGCTATTGAAAACTGCGTTCATTCAATTGGAATTCCAACTATAAAAATTATTTATGTGCATATAAAATTTGAAGCGATGTTAAACCGTGGGCTATGCTCAAATAAATATAGGCCCTGGTAGACAGATTAACCAAAGAACTTACCAGAGGCTATTGTGGTCCAATCCCTCTAAAAAGCACTGTTAGTGATTCACTAGATCGGAAAAAATTTAAAAATCGCCAGAATCAGATTAGGGTCAATACTATAGGTGTACTAACATATCCGGCAAATGATAAGACCGGATATCATGACCTAGAATATTTTGTAGTAAACCTTTGACAAGACAGGCCTTCTTTTTTGAAAATTGCAGGAGCTATGTTAATCACTCTCCTGAGTTTACTAAGGTGCTCAACAAGGAGCTCAATCTTATAATATCTTTATTTTAAACATAGGGATTAAAGTAGTGAGGAGCTCAGTAAATCATACTCCTGGAATGTTGTTAAGGAGCTCTGGTGCAATTGAGCTCCTTAAAAACAAAGGTCTGACGAGAGCGTATTTTAAGCGTACATCGCGTATTTACTACGTTGAAATGTAATTGTCTCTGATTGGGCTGCTGAGGCGATTTGCTGTTGCCAGGTGGAAATTTATTAATGAACTTTGCGCCGCACGCGTTGTTAGCGCCAACTTTGGAACATCAAGGTAGTACGCGCTCGTCAAAAGTTTACTGCAAAATAGTATAATAAGGGTTAAAGGTCACATGTTAGCCCATGTTGGACGAGTCTGTCCATACATACAGGCATTTGTAGCAACATACAATTGAATGAATCATATTTATTAGCATTGCCATTTTCTTTCTTTTTTTTCACAATTATTATATTTAAAAAAATACCTGCATTTTTAAGCCATTCCTAAAATCAGAGATGCTACTTTTCAGGTTTTAGCCTGCATTCAAGTTTTTTGTGAGTCCAAATTCCTGTGTTCTTATTTATTTTCAGTCCGTTTTGGGGCTTTTTGGCCTGCATTCACATGCTTTTTCATTTTTTTCTCACCAGTTTCAGTTTTTTTGAGTGAAATTGAGTGGCATCTCTGTAAAATAAATTAATGAATATTTTGACTGCTTTATGTGAATCACTTATAGTGCCTTTATTGTAAGCCCAGAGTTGTTGCATTGTCGCATTTAAGAAAGTTTTTTTTTTTAAATACTAGTATATTAATAAATGTCTTTGCAAGATTTGTAGATTTTGAATTATATTTAATGTGCTTATTTAAAGTCTGAATAATTTTGAAGTATTATCTGTGTAGTTTTATGTTTAATTATTGATTAATTTTGTTTAAAATTAATTGGGACATTTTTGCAATTCTGATAATTATGTTACAAGTTGATTTTTTTGTGTAATTTAAATATGAATAGTACACAATTATGTACATATAAAAATGGATGAGATAATTTAAGTGTCACTATTTTGGGATGTGTCATGTGCCTTTTTTCTATCTAAATCGCAATGTCAGCTGTTTTGTTCACATGGTGTAAATGCATATATATTCAGCTGAACATAGGAGGGTGAGGTTTTTGAGCTAAACATGAGTAATTTGAAGATAAAAATAGCACACTCGCAGACTTGGTGGAGAACAATTTATTTGTAAACTGGTATGATCGTGTGTTGTCAGCATGTTGGTATGCACCAAAATCGCAGTCTGTTACCTCTGGGATCGATTTCACAAAGTGTTACAATGCATCACATCCTCACCATTCATCTCTTAAAACCCATGGTAACTTTTCTAGAGGATTTATAAAGTTACTATGGGATTATGCTGGTTTCATACTTTCCTGCCGCTATGCCGCTCTGAAGATGATTTTATTTCACTGCGCAATCTCACCAAAAACGCTAGTGGTGACCAGCGGCAAGCCGATATATCGATCACTCCACCACTTTGCCGCCGCGGCAGCACTGCTGGGAGTTGAATTCAAGTCAACTCGGAGCGGTGCCGCTCTGACTTATGAGAACAAAATACGATTTTGGAGCGGTGCTGAGCGGCAAGAGTGTCTTTCAAAGTCATGCGGTGTGCCGCTCAGCGGTGTGCCGCTCAGCGGTGTGCCGCTCAGCGGTGTGCCGCTCAGCGGTGTGCCGCTCAGCGGTGTGCCGCTCCGCTTACAGAAAAATACATGATGAAGCGTCATGCCGCTCAGCAGCAAGCGGCAGAAAGTATGAAACCAGCATTAGACTTATGAGGAGGACTTATGACGTGTTGCAACTCGAGGTGAAATCCACCCCTTGACAACCCACAAAAAAAGCCTGATGTTGAATTGTATTAAAATAGTATGACCTTTGGGACATGCAACATGCATTGCTAGTCAGCCATGGTATATTATATTAATGCAACCTTGTCATTTTGCTGGATTATATTGTTGTCTTGTGTTCAAATTGATGGTTTCTGAGCATGAAGAACTAGGCTGGCTTACATCCATCTTCAATTGATGAAGGTTTTATGTGTGATAATCTGTAAGAAGGCAGTCACAGTATTTTAATCCTGAGACAGCAATTTCAGGTATCGTGGTTCATTAGTGCGAATAAAAGTACATTTATACAGATATACTTGGGGTAATAAATTCAATGTTTTTGCCCTTATTAGATCGTTTTTATGTTTGTTCTTTTCATTGAGTATCAATAGCACATACATAGTTGTTTCAAAAATGCTAACATTGTCAATGAGTTGGAGGGCCTCCTGGTATATGTAAGGTTTATATCACATGTAATAGTTTACAAAATGTCTACCATTTTTCACCCTGATTTGGCAGTGACGTCAACGCGTTGAGGCAACTGTTTCATGCGCGCATCTATGCGGTGCAGGGCTGTCAACTTTTTGGAATTGCTTGGCGTGAGACAGAGACGTACCGGGATTTGCCGACTCCAATGTTCATTTTGTACCATGATTATTTGAGCCACGGCGCCGAGAATGTAAAAAGGGGGGTAGGAGCAACAAATTATTCATGACGATGCGTGAGATTTTACTCATTTTCCAGCTTTTTGCGTGAGCTTTACTACCTTGGCGTGAGATTATACTACCTTAGCGTGAGACTGTGAGAAAGTGACCCAATGCCCGAGACACACGGCCAATGCGTGAGAGTTGACATCCCTGATGCGGTGTCTTGAAGTGCTCGTGTGTGTACGCTAGCACTTTCAGCGAACACAAGCGATTTGTAGCTGCACCCAATGAAATGCCCACTGACGTCACTGCCACATCAAGGTGGAAAATGATACATGAAGGTGGAAAATGGTATTATAATAAACAACTTGATTTCTGATTTTAAGTCGTAGAGATCATAAACGGTAGAGACATAATTGTGGGTTCAAAGCCACAGGCATTGACATGATGATATTAGAATTCATTTAAATGCTGGTATACATATAAAATGCTGCCAGTACCTGCAAAAATATCCAATTGTCTCTTCCAGTTGAAATGCATGTACCCCTGTGGAACTCCCACTCACAGGGTGTAGATTTCAAATGGAGCCCCTCATTCAAGTAACCCCATTTGAAATTCACACTCCCTTTGTGGAAGGTTGTGTCTTCCATAGGGGTGTATGGATTTCAACTGGAATAGCTTAATGGTTAAACAACTCGATTTGACATTTCTCATGCATTATTGTGTGGGCATTGAGCTGCATTACGTGTACATGATAAAGTGTAAAGATATGAAATGAATATGTGACCAGCTCCAACAAAACCCGGAACAAGTCGCCAGACATGCTTTTGAGTTACAGGCTTATAAAGATGACATTCCTATACAAAACTCAAATTTTGGAATTCTTAATTTCATGGTATTTGACTGTGGGACTTAGTGGACTTTCAAATCCTTGAAAGTACTTACTAAAAAGAGGGTTATTTAATCAATAAATAACAGTTGAACTGTGATAATCCCTATTCAATCCTGTATAAGGCAGGAAACTAATTGGCCGAATACTCAGAATTGCAATCTGGCAAAATATTAAGGTATCATTTACAAAATTATCCATATCTTGAAAAGTATTAATGCTAATTTTATAATTTTGGTATAATTTTTAAAGCTTATTGTCTAGTGCTGACATTGTTATTCAAATCATGAAATATCAAAAATGGTTTCTGGTTTTGTCAAAGCAGGTCACATATTAGACAGAATGTGCTTTTCGTAAGATATCTGTAACTTTTATAGCCAAATCTAAAAATTATTATATATGAAGACAAAAAAACCAAGAACAAGAAAAATTAAAAGGAATAAATTAACCATTTCTTTTCATATAAATATATTGTTTTTAAGTGTGTGCTTTTTATTGTAAAGGTTTTTCCATTTTTTCTTTTTTTGCATTGTGAGATTTGGGATTTATTTCAATACAGATATATTTTAGGAAAAACATTGATTAGCTAAACAGTTTGAAATATGTTCAAGTTCATGTTGCATTCTGTAATTGACATGCCAGCCTGTGTGAGATGAATGTAGATATTAAATGAAAATATAGACAAATCCAATTTCACGCATTCCTACACCTCAATGGCAGCCATTAGCTGGGTCCCCGTCGGCTCTATCTCGCCTAAAATGTGAAATGATGCGACCTTGGAGGGTATTTTAAACTGCATTCTATCACCTGTGTTACACGTAGACAAAAGAATGATGACAGTTTACAACACAAAAGAATCTAACATCGAATTTTAAGCGGGTTTAATCCACCCAATTGGGCACTCACAACACCAGTTTGGTGCATGAGGTGACCCAATAATGGCCAACCAAATCCTGACCATTACTTGGCTTGTTGGATTAGTCTATAGTAAAGAAGCTGTAGGATTTGCAACAGAGCACATTGCAGAGCAGAAGTCCATTTTGAATTTGATAGGATAATACTGAGTATAATTTCTGTTATTAATTAAACAGGTGCAGGCACGTAATTAAATCATATTTCAAAAAGTTGCATTTTAATGGTGACTTGGGTCCCACATCCATTGGAAATTAAAGCCATAATGTGTGATTTGCATAAAGTTGGTGAATATAAATTAGGCACCAGTCACTTTCTGCAGATAACGGCCATTTGATGTTGGCGAGGTGCAATGTATTGTATGAGATATGTTAATAATAATAGAGAATGTTTATGTGTGTGAGAGATATCCTGCTGGTTAAGGCTTGTTTGTATATACTTGAAGAAGATTTAATATCAGGTTGCTTCCATGTAGTCTCTTATGCTCTTTTACAATGAGATTTTGTGTTATATAGTTTGTCCACATAAAAGTGGATACCAACAAATTTGGGGGGGGGGAGGTGTTCTGGATATTAGCACACTTAGTGTGTAGTCATCAAATGTGTTTTGGTTATCAAATCTTAATTTGCTGTAGAAGTGATGATGTAACAAGATTAACTACCATAGCAATAGGTGAAAACAATTTTTGAATATATCGCGCTGCACTACAAGCAGGTTGCACTCATCTCCTGTATATGCCTGCAATCATAGATTGAATACAATTCCGATCTTTTCAAAGATACTAATCTTACAGGTGAGAGTGATCAGCATGATGTGAATATTCTATAGAATTACGATCCAGGTCTTTATCCATGTTCTTTGACATCTATGGTTCAATGCAGAGGTACTAGTGCAGTGCGATATATTCAACAATTGTTTAAACCTATTGCTATGGTAGTTAACCCTGTTACATCATTACTTCTACGGCAAATGGGCTGGATACTTTTGAAGATGTGTGTTCTATATAACATCATGTTCAATATTTTGAATGTTCCTCCCTAAGGTATGCAGTAAAACACATGATTGGCTGAAAATGTGTAAAAGGCAATCCTCTGGGGTAGAATTGACTAACATTGAGAATGTTTGGGAAGTCCAACCCTATCGTAACTCATCCATAGGATTTACATGTTGGAGTTATGATGGTTTAGATTTAACCAGAGGATTCAGAGGACTTATGATGCATCATAAATGCTAGTGAAATCCATCCTGGTTACTTGACATCATATATCTTGAAAAGTACTATAGGCTGTCTTGCCTCAAGTTCAGAACAACGCTTTGTTGGATTTTGCAGTGGCAGATTCAAATTGTTCGTGATAACCTAATCATCTGGGGCCTAATCGCGTCACGTAGAAGGGCAATTTATCTGTATGCTGGCGTCGCAACCACTTAAACTCACAGATTTCAATCTGCCACTGCGAAATCCAACATGGCGTTACTCTCAACTTGAGACCAGACACACTATAGCTCAAATAAGATGATTTCTTTGGGAACAACAGTTACAAATGTAGTTAAACGCATTGTGGGCGTATTGTATGGGCCTGAATGATATGGGGGTACTACACCCCTGGCCAATTTTGTGCCTATTTTTGCATTTTTCTCAAAAATTATAGCGCATTGGTGACAGGTAAGATATGTATATTATAGGGCAAAGACTACAACTACTGCACTGAAAATTCAGCAACTCAAGGCAAGTAGTTATTGATTTATTGATCAAATATTGGTTTTCCTCATTTTTGACTGTAACTCCACAACTGTTGTCTGTGCTGAAATAAAATTTCCAGTGCAGTAGTTGTAGTCCTTGCCCCTATAATATACATATCTTACTTGTCACCAATGCGCTATAATTTTTGAGAAAAATGCAAAAATAGGCCCCCAAAATTGGCCAGGGTGTGTATTAAAATGCATAAGAGTAGATACTCTTAGAAATGTTAAAATCTATCAAGTCATACATAGAAATTTAACAACTTGCTAGACATTATAGAAGTACAAGTGGTATGACCAATACTTATGGGTCAGTTTAGTAAAAAAAAAGATGAAGATAATCATAGAAACATGTGACTGCCTGACTTGCTTGCAGTGTACAACACAGCAGTGTTGCCAAAACTTTTCAGCGTCAAGGCGCGGCGCATTGACTCGCCAGGCTGCGGTAAACGATTCTCAAGAAAGCTTATTATTTAAGCTTCCAAAAAAGCGCCCATTACCGGATATTTGGGCGGATTTACCCGAATTTAGAATGCAAAACACCCAATTGGGCAGAAAAGCACTTGACTTTAAAACTTCCGGTACTTACTGGGAAGTTACTGACCGATCAATAAATGGTCACAAAACCCATTGTAATTTCGATTTGGAGCTTCAAAGACTCAACCTTTATAAATCAGCTAAATTGAAAGGAAAATACATCAAATTACTGCCGCGGCCTGAGACTGGCAAAAGTAGCCCAATTTTAGACAAGTAGCGGCATGCTTTTTTGAGTAGCGGCAAGTGATTGCCAAGTAGCCCTAAGGCGCGGCGTTGGCATCACTGCAACACAGTGGTACAATGTGTATTCAAACTGGTAATACTGAAAGCACATCAGCCAGTTAGTGGCATTGTTTTACAGGATTATGTAATTGAGTGAAACTCGGCAAAAAGCAAATATCTGAGGGATATTGAAATACTGTATTTATTCCATTAAAGTGCTCAAGTAAGTCATTTTAGGTGGGTGCTTATTCTGCTTAATATTACATTTTTACTTGCTCATAAAATGAAAACTGTCCATCACCATCTGGCTGTTATTATTTTATGTTAGTAAAACATCGCTTGGTTTGCAATGCAGCTGGTAAATGGGAATTTTACCTAAGATGTAAGCAACACAATAATGATAGCTTTGGAGGTTGAAAATCTGGATATATCCTGTTTTGAGCGGATTTGGACATTAAAATATATCAATATTCTAATGTTCTTGAATCTCTTTTGAAACATGATTGGTTTTTAGCCCGTTTTGGGTTTTTTTTTGTGTGTGAAAAGACACTGTGTTAGGTAAGCTTAGTAATGTTTTTTTGGGTGGGTGGTTAATAATAGTGCTTACAGGGTGTTCAATGGAACAAATACAGTACTTGTAAAGCTTGTGTAATGGATTGTCCCACTGTTTTGGGCACACATTTCTATCAACTTAATGACTATCAGTTGACTTCAAACATTATGATGTGTATTTCTATACCACTGGTATAATACCAGTGTATATTTAATAAGGAGAATGGTTACTTTTAACACAATTAATCAGGAAAATATGTTACAACCTGAGTATTGCTAAATAGTCAGGTTTATTAATACAAAGTTAGAAACTTGCACCATATAACTCTCAGATGTATCGAGCATAATATCATTATCTATACATGTTTACATTTCATATTATTACGGAATTCTTGTAATAAAACTCACAACTAATGTATTATACACTGTTAGTGTATGTAAAACATTTTGTTATATGCGTTTGATTTTTGTGTGGCAAAGATGTGCAAGTGGATGCTACGTAACAGTGTAGATTTCTTTTTGACATGGGGGGTGGAAATATAAAATCCAGCACCTTTTTGCGACCAGTTTATGGTACAAATGCGCGTGAAATTTTTTGCCATATTGAAGCTAAAATTATGAAATATGGTGAAACAGTTTAATAGCGAAGCGGGCAAAAATTGGTACTTTTTGTGCTAATATGGCCAAATATGAGGTTAATTGGTCAAAAACCCACATACAAGCATCAACATGGGGGGGGGGGATTATTGTATGGATCATCCCCCTGGCAAAATATTCCTTTTGAAATTCACACTCCCTGTGTGGGACATTAAGGTCATATCTTCCATTGGGGGTGTATGGATTTCAACTGGAATGACCCATTGTAGGACAGCAGCCTATAACATCAGTGCATTCACATTGGTCTCTGAAAGGGGGATCATTCAATTTCATCATATCCCATTTTCAGCTTCATTCAATGACCTTGATCCCAATTGCCCAATCTGGAATTTCATGCTGGTGTTTCAGTTTGATACAGAAGCCAAACGTGCATTTGGAGGCCCATGGAATACTGTGTGAATACTATAAAGTAAGTGGCATAAAATCCAACCAAAACATCATCCAATCCTATTATTTCACAAAGTCAATGAGGAAACATGCGCTTTCCATAGGGAGGAGCTAAATTGCAGGGTGGGGTGATTTTTTGCAGGGTGCGAGATGGTTTTGCCCATTGGTGCGGTGCTTGGATTAGAAAGTTGTTGATCTGGCCATTTGCAAACACATTTAGATAACTTCTTCATTAACACCAATAGAAACAGAAAACAACTTCATCATCGACACCCATTATCAGCAGAAGATAACTTCTTCATCAACACCAATAACAGGAGGGAACTTCTTCATCAACACCAATATCAGCAGAAGATAACTTCTTCATCAACACCAATATCAGCAGAAGATAACTTCTTCATCAACACCAATATCAACAGAAGATAACTTCTTCATCAACACCAATATCAGCTGAAGATATCTTCTTCATCAACACCAATATCAATAAAAGATAACTTCTTCATCAACACCGATATCAGCAGAAGATAACTTCTTCATCAACACCAATATCAGCAGAAGATAATTTCTTCATCAATATCAGCAGAAGATAATTTCTTCATCAACACCAATATCAGCAGAAGATAACTCTTCATCAACACCAATATCAGCAGAAGATAACTTCTTCATCAGCACCAATATCAGCAGAAGATAACTTCTTTATCAACACCAATATCAGCAGAAGATAACTTCTTCATTAACACCAATATCAGCAGAAGATAACTTCTTCATCAACACCCGAATATCAGCTGAAGATATCTTCTTCATCAACACCAATATCAACAGAAGATAACTTCTTCATCAACACCAATATCAGCAGAAGATAACTTCTTCATCAATATCAGCAGAAGATAATTTCTTCATCAACACCAATATCAGCAGAAGATAACTCTTCATCAACACCAATATCAGCAGAAGATAACTTCTTCATCAATACCAATATCAGCAGAAGATAACTTCTTCATCAACAGCAATATCGGCAGAATATAACTTCTTCATCAACACCAATATCAGCAGAAGATAACTTCTTCATCAACACCAATATCGGCAGAATATAACTTCTTCATCAACACCAATATCAACAGAAGATAACTTCTTCATCAACACCGATATAAACAGAAGACAACTTCTTCATCAATACCAATATCAGCAGAAGATAACTTCTTCATCAACACCGATATAAACAGAATACAACTTCTTCATCAATACCCATATCAACAGAAGATAAGTTCTTCATCAATACCAATATCAGCAGAAGATAACTTCTTCATCAATACCCATATCAACAGAAGACAACTTCTTCATCAACACCAAGATACTTCTCAATACCAATATCAGCAGAAGATAACTTCTTCATCAACACCAATATCAGCAGAAGATAACTTCTTCATCAACACCAATATCAGCAGAAGATAACTTCTTCATCAGCACCAATATCAACAGAAGATAACTTCTTCATCAACACCAATATCAGCAGAAGATAACTTCTTCATCAATATCAGCAGAAGATAATTTCTTCATCAACACCAATATCAGCAGAAGATAACTCTTCATCAACACCAATATCAGCAGAAGATAACTTCTTCATCAATACCAATATCAGCAGAAGATAGCTTCTTCGTCAACACCAATATCAGCAGAAAATAACTTCTTCATCAACACCAATATCAGCAGAAGATAACTTCTTCATCAACACCAATATCAACAGAAGATAACTCTTCGTCAACACCAATATCAGCAGAAAATAACTTCTTCATCAACACCAATATCAGCAGAAGATAACTTCTTCGTCAACACCAATATCAGCAGAAAATAACTTCTTCATCAACACCAATATCAGCAGAAGATAACTTCTTCATCAACACCAATATCAACAGAAGATAACTCTTCGTCAACACCAATATCAGCAGAAAATAACTTCTTCATCAACACCAATATCAACAGGAGGCAACTTCTTTATAAATACCAATATCAATAGAAGTAGGCATATCACATCAAAAATAAGCGCAGCAGAAACACGTTATTTAATGTTTCTACATGAATGAGCTTTATTAAAGCATCAAAAATCAAAAAACGGAATTGAAATCGGTCAATGCATTGTGATGTAGTGTCAATTTAAAGATGCTCGTAAATGGAATAAAAACCTGCCACAAAATGGCTGCAATGACAAAATTGGCACATTCCGAGATTTTGACGGTTTATTTGGACGCTTGCTTGAAAAAGCAGCGTTAATTTAAGTATCACAGGTTAAATGCCTATCTTTCCTGACTTCGTTAAAGAAAACAAAATTAAAAAAATTATCATTGAATAATTATAATAAATTAACCAAATGTACTATTTTAGCAATTTCGGCCAATCTGCAGACAAATTAAAGCTGAAAAAATGACTATGTTCAGCTATAAATTAATATGCAAAATTGATGCCAGTGGAAAACCGTACATAATATCAGGGTGCGGGTTTTTTTGCACACATATGTATACGAAGTTCTTTCAATTGATAACAAAAAATACACAAAAAGTAATTAATTATGCAAATTAGCTAATTACAGCTAATTATGTATTCATGATATTATTATGTAAATTAGGCATGAGTAATTTTGGTGTTTATTAATATTTAATGAAAGTCTATTCATTCACCATAAATTTGTCAAGTATGAACCTGTTATGATGTTGAATAAAGAAACTGCAGTTAATTACTTAAAAATAATACAAAAAATACAAAGTTTGACATTTTGATGGTGTCTGGAATAGAATTTTCTTTTTTACTGTCAACATGGTATGTGTCACCATTACTCAAAGCCAAATCCGAAAAGTAAAAATAAAAATTCATTTGCAATGAGACTTAAAATTAACATTTTGTTATCTGGATTAACGTAGGAGGGCAAATGGTAAAAGGAACCACCATTTCACTCTAGCGCGTATACAAAACTAGTATGGCCTTGGACGCACACAATGGCTTAAAGCTATTGTGGTTTGGAAAACTACTCCCTATGGAATATCTTTGATAATATTATGTTTTAACTAGTGTTCCTCAAGTGCTTCATTCAATGTAGACGGAAATAATTTACATGCTAAGAAAGATTAGTATTTTAGCTAAATGGTGGTAGATCAGACTATTTCAATAGGCCTATATTTACTGATTTATGAGCGATCGTCAAAAAATCCATTAAACAGGCAGTAATTCTTGAACAAAGCAAAATTTTATTTTGTCGGATTCAATGGTAGCTTCAGAAAGGTTTCACATACCATATATTAAAATTTCAAACAATTGGGATAAATGGAACATACTAAGGAAATTCATTTTGACATTGATGTTTTCCAAAAATCAGCCGACTTTGATGCGCGCGCTTTTTAATTCACTGTTATGCTTGCATGCACAGTGTGGCAGAATTATTGCGCAGCCACTGTGACATACCTAATAGAAGATAACTTCTTCATCAACACCAATATCAACAGAAGATAACTTCTTCATCAACACCAATATCAGCAGAAGATAACTCTTCGTCAACACCAATATCAGCAGAAAATAACTTCTTCATCAACACCAATATCAGCAGAAGATAACTCTTCGTCAACACCAATATCAGCAGAAAATAACTTCTTCATCAATACCAATATCAGCAGAAGATAACTCTTCGTCAACACCAATATCAGCAGAATATAACTTCTTCATCAATACCAATATCAGCAGAAGATAACTTCTTCATCAACACCAATATCAGCAGAAGGTAACTCTTCGTCAACACCCATATCAACAGAAGACAACTTCTTCATCAATACTAATATCAGCAGAAAATAACTTCTTCATCAATACCAATATCAACAGAAGATAACTCTTCGTCAACACCAATATCAGCAGAAAATAACTTCTTCATCAACACAAATATTAAAAGAAGATAACTTCTTCATCAATACCAATATCAGCAGAAGATAACTTCTTCATCAACACCAATATCAGCAGAAGATAACTTCTTCATCAATACCAATATCAGCAGAAGATAACTTCTTCATCAACACCAATATCAGCAGAAGATAACTCTTCGTCAACACCAATATCAGCAGAAAATAACTTCTTCATCAACACCAATATCAGCAGAAGATAACTTCTTCATCAACACCAATATCAGCAGAAGATCTTCATCAACACCAATATCAGCAGAAGATAACTTCTTCATCAACACCAATATCAGCAGAAGATAACTTCTTCATCAGCACCAATATCAGCAGAAGATAACTCTTCGTCAACACCAATATCAGCAGAAGATAACTTCTTCATCAACACCATTATCAGCAGAAGATAACTTCTTCATCAACACCAATATCAGCAGAAGATAACTCTTCGTCAACACCAATATCGGCAGAATATAACTTCTTCATCAACACCAATATCAGCAGAAGATAACTTCTTCATCAACACCGATATCAGCAGAAGATAATTTCTTCATCAATACCAACCTCTTCATCAATATCAATATCAATAAAAGATAACTCTTCGTCAACACCAATATCAACAGAAGATAACTTCTTCATCAACACCAATATCAGCAGAAATAGCTTCTTCATCAACACCAATATCAGCAGAAGATAACTTCTTCATCAATACCAATATCAGCAAAAAATAACTTCTTCCTCAACACCAATATCAGCAGAAGATAACTCTTCATCAACACCAATATCGGCAGAATATAACTTCTTCATCAACACCAATATCAGCAGAAGATAACTTCTTCATCAGCACCAATATCAGCAGAAGATAACTTCTTCATCAATACCAATATCAAAAGAAGATAACTTCTTCATCAACACCAATATCAGCAGAAGATAACTTCTTCATCAGCACCAATATCAGCAGAAGATAACTTCTTCATCAATACCAATATCAGCAGAAGACAACTTCTTCATCAACACAAATATTAAAAGAAGATAACTTCTTCATCAATACCAATATCAAAAGAAGATAACTTCTTCATCAACACCAATATCAACAGGAGGCAACTTCTTCATCAACACACAATATCAGCAGAAGATAACTTCTTCATCAATACTAATATCAGCAGAAGATAACTTCTTCATCAATACCAATATCAGCAGAAGATAACCTCTTCATCAACACCAATATCAACATAAGAAAACTTCTTTATCAACAGAAGTTAACGTCTTCATCAACACCAATATCAGCAGAAGACAACTTCTTCATCAATACCAATATCAATAGAAGATAACTTCTTCATCAACACCAATATCAGCGGAAGATAACTTCTTCATCAATACTAATATCAGCAGAAGATAACTTCTTCATCAATACCAATATCAGCAGAAGATAACTTCTTCATCAATACCAATATCAGCAGAAGATAACTTTTTCATCAATACCAATATCAGCAGAAGACAACTTCTTCATCAACACAAATATTAAAAGAAGATAACTTCTTCATCAATACCAATATCAAAAGAAGATAACTTCTTCATCAACACCAATATCAACAGGAGGCAACTTCTTCATCAACACCAATATCAACAGAAGATAACTTCTTCATCAATACCAATATCAGCAGAAGACAACTTCTTCATCAACACAAATATTAAAAGAAGATAACTTCTTCATCAATACCAATATCAAAAGAAGATGACTTCTTCATCAACACCAATATCAACAGGAGGCAACTTCTTCATCAACACCAATATCAGCAGAAGATAACTTTTACATCAATACCAATATCAGTAGAAGATAACTTCTTCATCAACACCAATATCAACCCTAGCCCTTGTCAAGATCAATACCCGTGGAACTCCGGGTCTTCTTTCTATCTTCCTGTCTTTAAAAAAAATATGATAATAGTTCATCGATAGACCCTATCAGAACCCTGCTGAACCATTTGTAATATTGTGATAGCGCCCTCGCAACTCCCTATCTTCAGTAGACAGCACACTCCAGCGCATATCGGGATTCGGTGAAACTTTACAGCATACAAACAAGATATACTGCGCCAACAAAGTATCCTTACACTTGGAAAAATCACAATTTCAAAACTGAACAATATTGGGGTAAATTAGTTTTTTTTAATAGATGCACTATCTAATCCTGCACATTATGACACCGCATTGAATCCAATGTGACCTCCAGAAGTAAAGTTACAAGCAATTGAATAGACGAAGGTCCCGTTTTAAAAGTGACAAACTGGCCTATACAAGACGCAAAAAGATTCCAACAAGCGCAACAAAGAGACAACACAGTTTCTTCAATGAAGCGTAATTTAAAGCAGTTTTTATTTCAGTTTTTACTTCTCTGTACTTTTCATAACTTTCATTTTATTTGTCAGTTCTTTTGTTTCAGTTTTCTTTTGTTCCTTTTGCTTTAAATTAAAGCCAAACGCATTAATTAGCCATTCACCACTCTCAAACCATATGTCTAGTCTGTGGAGTTTTGAATAGGCCAGTTTGTCACTTTTAAAACGGGACCTTCGTCTAATCAAATGCTTGTAACTTTGCTTCTTGAAGTCACATTGGATTCAATGTGGTGTCATAATGTGCAGGATTAGATAGTGCATCTATTAAGAAAACAAATTTACCTCAATATTGTTCAGTTTGAAAATTGTGATTATTTTTCCAAGTGTAAGGATACTTTATTGGCGCAGTATACATTTCAGCCCTGATATTGCACTGGTTCAATAAGAAAAAATATAGGCTATCCACTGATACAAAAAAAAAATCTGGTTCTTTATTTTCCTCTCAGGAGAACCTTTGATATAACACTCTCAGAAATACATCAGCTATAAAGGTGTTGTATAACGTCTAAATTATTCATACATGGTATATTCAAAGTATAGGGCCTACTTTTTATGAAAGGAAATTATTTAGAGAATCTAAATTAACACAGATTTGGTGTAAAAACACACATTTTGGAGAAAATCACACCCCAAAAAGAAACTACACAAACATTTTGTGCCTCAAATTTTTGTAAACACTATAGAAATAGTAGAAAGCCAAAATTCGGATTTTGTGTGATTTTTTTGGGTAATCTATACACTGCATTCCTAGGAACGGTTTTTTAGTTGTTGTCATTTGTTTGGGGGTGTCTATTTTGTGAGCCCAAATAAAGCCAATTTTGCACCAAATAATGATTGTTTTCTTTAAATTTGAGCAAAAAGTCATACTTTTGACCTTATCTGGTATATAATAGCAAATATCCAAATTTGGAAAAAAAACCTGTTTCTGCAATGGAGCTTGCAAATAAAACAAACAAAGGCCAAATTGTGGCTTTATAATAATTCGAAACAAAAATGTGTTTCTTGTGAATTTCTCAAACATTGTTGTTTTTACCACAATCTGTATTTATAATTAGATTCCTTGACTAATTTTCTTTCCTAAAATGTATATAACTTGCATGACAGCACTTTTAATTAAGGGGCTATCATTTTCTTCGGAAGGGGGGGTGATACGGGGGGAGGGGTATAAATTTTGGAAAGAAAAATAGGGGGTCATAAATTGTTGGATGACCAAAATGTAGGGAGTCACAAGATGACCACATAGGCCTATAGGGCGTTTATTTTATTCAAAAAACTGATTTCAATACAATTTTAGTCTGTTTAGGGGGTTAGGTGTATCGGTGGTGGTGGTGGGGGGGGGGGGGGGTCATAAATTATTTGTTTTGTTGCCAAAATAGGGGGTCGCAATTTTATTTTTTATATCCTCTTGCAAGGAACCACAAAAGGATCTTTGGTCACTCTGAGAAACTCTCTTGGTTCTATATAAAGAGCCTAAGGCTACGTAACATGAAATGGTTCTCTAAAGAGTTGTTGAATTTTCATTTTTTCTAAGAGATTTGTCTTTCGGGAAGTTTGCCTCAATAGCTTGCAGTATTATACAGTAATAGGCCTAAGTATATTAGCAAAATAGATTCTATGGGCTATTATCATTCAGGGCAGCGCATTAACAGAAAATGGTTTTTTTTTGGAAATTGCAATAACTCAAAATGGTTCTTTCTGACATTTACAGAACATTTTGCATGTCTAATAGTAATATAGTATTCTTTTTAGCCATTGCATAACCTTATTAGTTTTTCATAAAACTATTAAGATTCTATAATACATACAGGCAGCTTTCGAAATAAGCCCTGTCGCAGTGTAATTTTACCCCAAAATTTGCCTGTTGCGATACAACTATAAAAGTGTGGTGCAAAATTGTGATACCACATTGTACTGACTTTATGTGTTGATTGTCTGAGACTGGACTTCAAATTGCTCCGAGTCAGATGAAATTGCACCACAACTATCAAAATGGGATGGGATGCAAAAGTGCAGCCCAAGGTAAAAAAATAATTTAAAGAACCTTTTTAGGTTCCTTTTTGAACCACTTTTTCTGCACTTGATGCAGATGCAGATGCATCTATTGCATGCGGGTGCATGATCCATGCGATCAAACAACTATAATAATAGTATATTGGTAAATTGTGTTTACAAGTCCAATAATTTACTCACGTTTTTAAACGTTTCATCTTCCGATCGGAAGACTTCATCAGTAATGCGATGAACCAGCTGATGAAGGTCTTACTGATGAAGTCTTCCGATCGGAAGATGAAACGTCTAAAACGTGAGTAATTATTGACTTGTAAACACAATTTACTAATACATGTAATATGATACCTAACAGTCCTGATTATTCAAAGAACTAATGATAGACTCACACAACTGCATGCGGGAAGTAGATTATATTCTTTGCAATTCCATCTTTATTGTCATCATGCGATCTACAATTTCTAGAAAATATTTAGTTTTTAATAAATAAGATGAGCAATATAATTAGCATACACCTATACAATTTATACAGATATACAAATATAATTGATTGTACAAAATTCAACATCGTAGAATTTTACGAACAGCACTGGTATTTTATAGAAAATCAAGATAACATTAAATGATGATATTCATTCACGTGTAGTTGCTAATACGAAGAGACTTATTATTATTATACCGTAAAAACTCGATAGTTAGCATATGTGCTTACTATCGAGCGCAATTGAAAACATGAAATTGTACCTAAGTCACGGTTGTTTTACCAACTAAGCTAATGGGGTTGATATTTACTTGTTCGTATAGGCCTATAACTATGTGTATCGATTATTTGCTCTAAACCCTTTACACTTTTGTGGATGGGGACCTCCGGGGGCTCTTCATGTTGATCTGGGACTAAAATAGTCTGAAATTGAAATTTTTCGCATGCTTTGCGCGCAAATGTCCTAGTAACATGGGAACAAAATATGTTAGTCCCCCTCTATATTATGTGTAATGTAAACCAAAACTTGGCCACTAACTTGAGTACACATGCCTTCCTCGGCACGTGAGTTCGGGGCCTCCAAATTTTGGCCTGGCCCAGGGCCCCCATAAGGTAAATCTCAACCTATTTAAAAGGGCCCGTACTGCTCCTTGTCCATGGGCCCCTGATGCTCTTGCTACGCCCCTGATTTGACTCACACAGAAATAGGTTGTAACATATTACATAATACAGAGAGATTAAAACAATGTTACTGTCTTTTGTCATAGGTTGGTTTATAGAAACAAATTAGTTCGATCTTTTGATCGACCATCGATGCTTGGTCCATCCAAAGTATTTTGGTCCATCCATATGAAATCAAGCAATCATTCAAGCAAGACTATTTTAATTGTGATAACATATGAATCTTTGTCTTTATTCACATTGACCAACATAAATTAAGCATTAATTCAGATTAATTAGTTGTTAGTTCATTAATTACAACCATCGAAGCAGCATCGACGGTCGATCCAAAGATCGAACAAATTTGTTTCTGGTTAAACTGATTACACAATTTGGCTAAAGAAAGTATCTTACTCTTATTGTCTTCTTTAAAAGTCAAATTTTAATAATTGGCCAATTTTTGGAAATAAGGGATAAATAACACGCGTTATATAATTATTTCAGGTTACACATTCTAATTTTTGGAAAACACATTTTTTAATATCTTTTATAACAAATTATCAAAATTAACATTAAAAAAATACAATTTATGAGCAAATTCAAAGTCTATTCTCCTAATTTTGAATGCTTAGATTTGCGCCAAGTCTTTGAATTTTGTGACTGCAATTTAAAAGAAAATGCATGTTGTTGGGCTTGGCCCATTTTCCCTCAGATTGCAAAAGTAATAAAAAATGACTTTTATCGCCAGTTAGAACTAAGTAAAGGAGTAAGATCAAGCTATGTTTCAGTTGGCAAAACATAATATTTTTTAATAACAAAATAGTTTTTGAAATATTTCCCTTAAATGCACATAGACGTTAACGTTGAGCCTTAGATCGGAATTAATTTTATTTCTTATAGACGAATCCAACGAGCCAAGTCATGGTCAGGATTTGGTCGGCCATATGTGGTTCCCCGCATGCACCAAACAGGTGTTGTGACTTGTGAGTGCCCAATTGGGTGGATTAAACCCGCTTAAAATTCGATGTTAGATTCTTTTGTGTTGTAAACTGTCATCATTCTTTTGTCTACATGTAACACGGGTGATAGAATGCAGTTTAAAATACCCCTCAAGGCCGCATCATTTCACATTTTAGGTGAGATAGCTGGGTCCCCGTCGCGGCTATGGCTGCCATTGAGGAGTAGGAATGCGTGAAATTGGATTCGTCTATAGACTAGTAATATGATCTCAGATTATTTTCTTTCCCGGAATGGAACAGAAATAAATACAAGGGGTGATTGATAAGTTCGCGGCCTAAGGTAGAAGGAGATATAACCTATAGGCCTACAGTTTTTGGCCTATGTACAGTTATATACTTGTTGAATACACAGATATAGTTTGAAGTTATAATCTTTTTCATTGTTTTTCTGTTACAAAAAACATCATCAGGGAGTTATTTCTGTGAAATAAACTTTGAAAATGAATAAAAAAATTAAAAAAATACAAATTCAGCCATCGTGCATTCATCCGCCACCTCGGTCTAAAATGGCTTAGCCTTAACGCCCAAAGAAGTCGACGTACGAGGACATAGAACCATGGAGATAGATAGAGGCCACATTTGGGGAGGATGCGTGCACCATGGTTAAAAAAAAGTGAACTCTCGAATTTAAACGTGGCATCATCAGTCATAGATGATGGCATGCAGTGAGAGTCCGGAAAACGACCCCGTCCGGGCATTCACCGTCACAGCACAGTATATTCGCCAGCGAACTTGAGTGTTACGTGAAATCCGATTATCACTATGTCAACTGGATCACGATTTTGAGTTCTGCGCCACGATCGAAATGATCGCAACACAAAGTCTATGGTATGTACTGTCAGTTCCAAAAGGTGCGTGATCCAGTTACCAAGGAGTTATGTAACCACTTCGCTGGCAAGTTGACATGAACATTCTTGACATCCTCATGACATGGCAGATCGACGAGTAACATGGAGAGCCGACAAGTGGGTACTCTTCCACCAGGACTCCAGTCCACAAGTTCACACTGGATATCACCCCACACAAAAATTTCAAAATTGGTCCTGCAACTATTTTGTATAATTGAGATCAAATCTCTAACACAGTTTTATCAATATAATGAACTCCGATTTTATTTGCAAACGAATGAAACGATAGCTAAAAGATGTGACATTTATACAAACGCTGAATGACTGTTCAAAACACATTGGGTATCACCCCACACAAAATTGGTCCTGCAACTATTTTTTTTATATTTGAGATCAAATCTCTAACATAGTTTTATCAATATAATGAACTCCGATTTTCTTTGCAAACGATAGCTAAAAGATGACATTTACATGCAAACGCTGAATGACTGTTCAAAACGCATTTTTAAATGTGTTTTGAACAAAATACATTTGTCGCGACCCGCTTTTTAGGACACCCTATATATATTTTTTTAATCGGACCTCTTCCCATCTCTCTGTCCCTCTCACAGAATTAATTAATTCTGTAGTCCCTCGTCATCTCCCCTTAAAGGAGTATTTCGTGATCCTAGCATCCTCTTTTTATGACATTTTTCAGTACATATCCACGAAAAAAGCATATTCCCCAAATTTCAGTTGATTCCGATATTGCGTTTGCGAGTTATGCATGATTATGTGTATTACACTGCTCCATAGACAATACATTGTAATTTCGTTCTGGTGCACCGGAACGAAATTCAAAATTTACGATATCTTTGCTAAACGAATTAATCTGCAAGAAATATTTTGTACATAAACATTATGTAGCCAGAGGTTTCCAGTGATACAAAAATCTCAACTTTTTTTGAGAAAAGTGGGGGGATGAGGCTGTGGATCACGAAATGCCCCTTTAATTAAGCTGCATTAAATTGTGCTTTCGGCGCCTTACACTCTACTTTATAATAATAATAGTTATACTAGTGCAGGTTTTTTAGAATAATTTAAGTCATTAGGGGTTGGTTTCATGAAGCATGACTAGTGGTTATGCTTAGACTTAAGAAGCCTGCCCACTAGCCAAGCTTTGAGAAATCGGACCTTAATGTCTTTCAATGGCACGTATTTTAAAAGGGTGAGGATTGTTGGTTCCGCCCATGATAGGTTCAAACGACAAAGGAGGCGCATTATCTGGCAACGTAAAGTGAAATCTATGCAGGAGATGGGTGAAGAATAGAAACAGTTCCATCTTGGCCAGACTCTCTCCCAGACAAAATCGACGACCTGCAAATAAAAGAAAATTATCATAAATAAATCGTAGGCCACATGTGATTCGAGCTGGGACAATTTTGAAAGTATTTTTTTACCCTGGGATTATGGAAATAAATAACTGCTAAATTGTTGGTCTAAAGTATATAAAAAATATAGCTATTTAGCAGTGGCGTAGATTTCTTTTTGACATTGGGGGGATGGGTTGGAAAAAAAATTCTTGAAATAAAGTGAATCCGGCACCTTTTGGCGACAGAATAAGTTTATGGTACAAATGCGCGCGAAGCGCTCGAAAAAATGTGGGCTTTGGGGGCTAAAATGGCCAAATTTGGTTAATTTGATCAGAAACCCACATACAGGCGTCAACATTGGGAGGGGGTGATTGTATGGACCACCCCCTGGCAAAATGTTGGGGGGTTATCCCCCCGATCTACGCCTATGCTATTTGGAATGATAAAGACCTGATGAATTCATCTGTGATGTCAAATTTGGGCAAAAATGCTCAGTTATGGAGAAAATCCCCCAAACTTATTTTTGGCCCAATTTTATTCGGACAACGTAATAAAAAGATTCTTGAGTAAAAAAAAAGTTTTAGAAACCTAGTTAGGCCTATAAAATATTTAGGACCCGTTTTTTTATCTTTTTAATTTTGATCAACTTCACCAAAAATATTTGAAATTTGGGCGAAAATTAGGCTTTTTTATTAGTTTTTTTTTGTTGCAAAATTGCAAAGTTTAGCAAAAAAAAAAAAAAAACATCAGGTCCTGAATATTTATAAAGTTTTTAAAAATTAATAAAAAAAAAATTACCCAAGAATTTTTTTGTTACGTTGTCCACAAAAATGATTTGGGGTTTCCATAGTAAATCTTACCAATGCCAAATGGAATTAACGATTCTTGTCGCACATAACGTCCTTCATCGTCAAGAAACCTCTCAGATCTAAAATCACTCGGTTTAGGCCAAACTTTCGGATCATTATGCACCGCCCACATATTTGGTATGAGGATTGAACCTTGTGGAACATTAAATCCTTTTAAAGTGGTAGATCTACTCGCTGCATGTGGAAGTCCAAACGGTGTTGCACTGGCCATTCGAGTTGCTTCACTCAAAGTGGCTTCAGTGTAAGGCAGATTTGGTCTGTCAGAGTATCTTGGCAATCTATCTCTTCCAACAACCTCATCCAGTTCTTCTTGTACTCGCCTTTGAACGTATGGGTTAGCGACCAAGTACAACAATGTCCATCTCAAAGTTGATGTCGATGTTTCAGTGCCTGCTACAAATAAGTTCACAACAGTAAACATGACATTGGATTCGTTGACCTCAGTCTGAACACCATTTTGTTTGTTCAGACGCACTTCATTCAAATATGCGTCCAGAAAGTCATTGAGATGATTCGGGTCCAGGTTTTGTTGATGTTCTTTAATAATATCACCAATAAAATCGGTGAAATTTTTGATGTTGTCAAGAATTTGCCACTGAATTGGGAAAAATACATATTTGGCTGCGGGAAGCATGCTAAATATTCCACCTGCTCCTGCTAAACGGAAACATTCATCTAACATGTCCAGCAGCATTCTGAAATGTGGATCGCTGTACTCATATCGACGACCAAATACCAAGGAGCAAATGATATTGGAGAATGCATTAGAGACTGGTAATCTTGGATCAAATGGTTTGCCTTTCATCAGCGAGATTTCGCCTAAAAGTTCGTTCGTTTCTTTCAATATGAAGTTTTCGAAGCTCTTCTTTCCAACACCAAAGTTACGGAATACGTTGAGACAAAACTTGCGCTGTTGTTTCCATGGCTCCCCAGAGGCAAATGCCACACCTGTATGAAAATAATAATAATAATAATAATAATAATAATAATAATAATAATAATAATAATAATAATAATAATAGGTAATAATAATAACAATAATAATAATAATAATAATAATAATAATAATAGGTAATAATAATAACAATAATAATAATAATAATAATAATAATAATAATAATAATAATAATAATAATAATAATAATAATAATAATAATAATAATAAAATAATAATAATAATAATAATAATAATAATAATAATAATAACATCAACAACAGTAATTTTATGTCATAATCATGAATGGAGAAAACGTTATTATTTTGAAGACATCCAGTGCATGGAAAGTCGACATTAGTGCCTCCTTTGTCTCAGAATATGTGCACCTGTTATTGACATAATACCTACACAAAAGAAGAGGGCCATGCGAAATATTACGACACTATTGGCATATTATTATAGTATTGATAACATATTTTTAATGTCATTATGAAAGATATTTTCTTTTTATTGGAATAGTAAGTTCCTTTATACTTTTATAAATATGAATTACAGTTTTTTAATTCATTTTTAATAACTTGAAATTAAATATGTCAAGTGCGTGTAAACATTAGTTGTTGTTGTACTTGCTAATGTTGTTCAACTTTCTTCGAGGTTAATTCAAATGCAAGGGCAAGGCATTTGAATTCTTTCAGAAATTTTGTAAGCAGTTCAGTAGCAATATTTGTTATTACAAAATAATCATGAAAATTGCGTGTCATGTGGGACTCGCACGAATAGTCATGGTATAAGTTTGCGGTTGCATTCTCAACTTTTTGGTTTTAAACACCTTACAATTGAAAACTTCCGTCGACAAACCCAGTGATGTGATTGCGGCGTTTGTTCACGTTCAATTGTGCGTAACTGAACAAGTGAATGGTAAATCATCATGTTGGGATCCGCTTTTGAAATAATAAAATCCGATAATATATCATTTTGATGTAAAGTAGGCCTATGTGTGCTATTGCAAATTGTATTCGTATTATGGAGCGGACAAAAAACTGCGTTTTCTAAGACTAAGTACAAGCGATTCGAGAACCATTTACGAGATTGGTCCATCGACGCAAACTGCGAATGTGTTACAATACAACTTGACAACGCACCGCACCCAAAGCGCGTCATCTTAATTGTCACGTCCCTATGGCAAGTCTTTTTCATATTTTTAACATTTGAATTTCGCGCTCGCATTTTTTTAAAATTTCGCATTCCTTTTCTTCGTATTTTTATTTTGTTTTTCACTCCGTCAAGTTGTTTGTTTGTTTGAGTTAAAAAAAAACAAAAAAACAAGCGGAAAGTTGGGAGTTTAGACATATAAATGGTGTTCATTGGGGTTTATCGGTGGAGTATCGACAAACCGGCATCACGCTTGAGTTGGTGTTGACAAATTGGATTCTATTATATTTTGATGAATATGCCATGACACAGTCGAAGTATTAAATACCTGGGTGAGAATTTTGACGTGATATTTGCTATAAACTCAATCAAAATAACATGCTTTTGTCCCACGTACAAACCAATAAAATACCGACTCACGCAGTATAGACTAATTAATCTCCACAGTCTGCTTCAAATGTGCAAATGTTCAACATAAACATTTCAAATAAAGGAGCTCAAAGGGACAGAAGTTCAACTTCCAGAGAGAATGTTTTGCTTCTTTAAAGCCTCAATACGATTTCTGTTGAATTTTTTTAGCAACAACTGTCAGGATAGTTTTCTGGCAATCTTTAAATGATGTCAAACGAATTATGTAAAATGAAAGAAAACTCATTTACTGTGGTGTTCTGTGCATGGGGAATTTTAAAGGCATAATTATGACTTTAATTCAAATTTGAATTGTCCTAAAACCACACATACATGAATTTGGCAGAAACCATTACAAATATGCCACAAAAAAAAATCAGGTTTGAAGCAAAAATCGACCATACTCATTTTAAAAGATCGTACATTGTGGCTTGAAGGGGTCTATCAGATCACCCATGCCCTTTGCACAGTATATAAAAAATATCTACATTTTTATTTTTGCGAGGTCAGACACGGCAAATATTAAATAATAATACTTGATTTTTTTTTTAAATTCGCGATATAATACACATTTTATGACAAGTTATTAAAACTTGAAATCTAATGACAATGTATGTAGCTGGGGGGGGGAATGTATATATCTTAAGCCCAATTGAGGACTGATAAATGTCAAAAATATCATTTTTTAATAATTTGTATTAAAATTTGTATAAAAAAATCAAAAATGATTTGATATCAGATGGATATTCCTCGTATATTCAGAATGAAATTTGATGTGTCTGATGTGCTCTGAGGTCCCACAAATATACTGCATGTGCAAAGCCCTTAAGAGGAACATAATTGGGTCTTTTCTAACTTCTTAAGGGGGTACTACACCCATTGTATTTTTTATGCGGTTTTTTGCATTTTGTGAAGAAATGAGAAAACAAAATTGGACAAAGTGGTATGCAAAATGAAGGGGCAGATCTTCTCGTTCTGTTGGCATCGGTATCAATGTAGCTTACATACTTTTCAAGGTAGAAGCCAAAAAGAGGTACATGACTGATGTACCTCTTTTTGGCTTCTACCTTGAAAAGCATGTAAGCTACATTGATACCGTGCCACCAATAGATCGAGAAGATTTGCCCCTTCATTTTGCATACCATTTTGTCCATTTTTTCCTTATTTTTCAAAAAATGCAAAAAAAAACCGCAAAAAAAATGCAATGGGTGTAGTACCCCCTTAAGTTTGTTCCAAAGTATATACGCTCGTATTAAAATGATAAAAGTGTTTTACTTTAAAGTAAATGGACAGGAAAATTCAACTGCAAGTATAACAATTATACAAATACAATATATTTAAGGTGAAAACTATTTTTTTAGTATCGTTTTAGTTACATTTGTGTCATTTTGAGGTTTTTCGACAACAATGAGATTAGAAATACCGTATCCCACGTTTGTTTAACATATCGGAACTAAATATTCAATGTTGGCAACTTGCAGTCATCTTCGATAAAAAAAATCCGGATTGAAATAAGTATATTATGTTGTAATCAAAATTAAAATAATTATTATGAAAACCATATTTAATCCTTCCCGAAGTAACGGATTTCTTCGATTCATAGGAAAAGAACTTAATTTAGATTGCATTTCATTCATAATACTGATCATACAGCACAGAGGCTAAAGTGTTATGCATACTTTTGTATTAGTCAAAATTAAAACTTATATCACGAATTTTAAATTATTGCTATTTATAGACTTATGATAAAAGCGAGAGACAGAAAAAATGTTTCATGTCTGAGTCTCGAAGTGAATGACCGACCCTTAATGATACGCGCGACATAATATACGAAAATGACATGGACCGTTTGCTAAACACAGTTAAAATCCGGATTATGTCTGTCAAAATCGGATCTCGGTGAAAACGATGCAATCAGGTTTTATTCAAAAATTGAACATATGTTAAACATAGATATTTATGATTAATCACGATTATCCATTTTGGTATGCAAACCATGCATGCTCGAGGATTTTGTGAAAAGTCATGCATGGACAAACTTGATTTAGGCCTATATCATGTATCAAAATGCTGATATAATTTCGAAAATTTTAGACAAATGAAGCTTCTATCATATCATGACTCGACTATGGACAGAAGTTTCAGAACCGATAAAAACGCAAAGACACCACTAGCACTATATGGCCAAACTTGAAGTTGAGCTGATGCAATGCCAGAAAATATATCCTTTGATGTCGAAGTGACACGATAGATTTGTCGAAATCTGTGAATTTCCATTTAACAAGCCAATCTAAAAGCATGGCCTATGAAAAGAGAAGTGAGAAACAAGATAAAGAACAAGGAAAAGTTATCTGATAATAATTAAAAAGTTTTGTCAAAACTTCCAGTCAATTAAAAGCGTCTTAAAAGAATTACAGGAAGAGACTAAATAGCAAACATTTTGCGCGGACATAGCAAAATACTTTCTAAAAGTTAAAGATTGGAAAAGACACGCTTCAAAGGATGGTGGTGTAAAGGAGGACTCTTTTTGGAGGAGAGTCCATCTGAAGAAAGTCAACTTTATTGGTCGCTTGAAATTCCCCCGTAATATTCCACTCTTTTTAGAGAGTATGCTACAATCCAGGCTCATGATGTCGCACTTCGTTTTAATATAATGAAACTATATCCAAAATGTGTCTCTTATCTTGCTCGTTTGTAAAATAAGAGAATATACTTTCTGATGTTTCTAAAACTAATCGGTGATCTGAACTTTATGTTTACAATAATATCAAATTCAAAATGATATGCAGCACTCAGTCAAGCTGGTATTAGGCCTAGGCCTATATAAATCTCTTGAAAATTGTTAGGTCTATTAATTGTAAATTGCGTTTAACTAGTGGATTAGCAAGTTCTTCCGAAGAGGACCATCGCCACGCCAGCTAGGCAAGGATCCTTACCCTGCTCCCTGGTCTTCAGTGCCGCCGACAAGGGGGGTTCGTTACCCGGGGTTCGTTACCCCCAGGCCCGGGGTCCTAGGGGACCCGTAGAAATGAAGAAAGCATACCTTAATTTGGCCCATAAAAGCAAAGAAAAGAGACCTCAGGGGGCCGTTAAAAAGGGGGCACTGACGTTCATTTTACCCGCGGGCCCGTAATGGCTCTCGGCGGCACTGCTGGCCTACTGACTTTAATAGAACTAGTATATTATGTAGTTGTACACCTATATGGGACCTATATAATCAGTTATGTTATGAACACGGCTCAACTTTTTTTGGACACAAGCCTACCAATTTGTTCTCGTAGCCGTTTCGAAGTTTGACGAACACCTTTTAAAATGCGCTTGGTCGGCACAGTCGTTGAGGACCCGCGAGTTAAGAGCAAGCAATATAGAGCATTGAAGAAAAAGTTGCCAGTAACATGAATGGAATAAAATTTAACATTAAAAAAATCCTGTTTCCAACATACCTTCTCCTTTGAATCCTTTTTCAAACAGCTCACTCTTCGGTCTATCCAGAAGATCTTCATTAGAAAATGCTTCTTTGATGGAGTCATAATCGTTCAACACAATCACCAATTGGCCACATAAATTCATGCTGAATACGTTGCCATACTTTCGTCCCAAATTAGCCAGAGCTTCGTGAGGAAGTTGTCCCGACATAGCCAGGAGAGCCATGTTTGGAATGTACCCTAAAACCGGCCATCCCTTCGGCCCTGGAGGAAGTTTCCGTGGTTTACGGTCGTGTAAGAGCCAGAAGAGAAGTAAGAAAACGGTGACGCCTAGCAACAAAACGCGAACTTCCAGAAAATCAAATAAGAATCGTATCGGTGTCATTTTCGTGAACATCACGTATCGTGTCACGCAAGAACAAATGATTTACTATAATTGTTTTAGTCTCTTCAGGACTATATAACTTGTATGATTCACACGCGTTACACAAATATTTTGGCCGCTAAGTCGCACCACGGCCGCGATAATTTAGTTGAGCGCACACCTAAAGAAATAGGAAAAGCGGCTTTGAGATATACAATAACGACAAATCCTCAAGCAATAGAGCATTTCACATCGCCGTAGGCTTACTTTAATTGTATAATTATTACTGACCCAGGTTAGACATGAAAGGTCATGAGCTGAGAGAGGAATAACTTCTTGTTTTTAAACACCTCAGGGAAGTTATTTAGTCTGTGGGCTTTTGTGTCTAACAAAATACAAACACAAATTCGTTTCCGGTTGTTTGGAACTTCAAGCAATTTTGAATGATGTGGAATTTTGGTAATATTTTTTTAAGGGTTGCAATTTAAAAGCCATTTGTACTCGACTTAACTATAATATTACGAGCCACTATAAACATAGACTTTGAACAGATCAATCTCGGTCTATAGCTCCGGTTGAGGTAAACTTATCAATCAATCATTCAATCAATCATCAATCAATAAATCAATCAATCAATCAATCAATCAATCAATCAACCAATCATCGATCAATCAATCAATCAATCAATCATCAATCAAAAGCAAACAATCAATCCATCCATCAATCAATCAATTGTTTATTTTCATTCATATCAATCAATGAATGAATCAACCGATCAGTCAATAATAACATTAGATTTTCATGTATTAAGTATGACTAAAGAGTATTTTGCTACAGGGTGTCCCCCCCCCCAAAAGAGACCCTCATTGCGCCCTCTTTTTCTCCTATTTCTGAAAAGTTGATCAAATGTATTTTGGTATGTAAAGAAACCTTAAATCGTTAGCTTTAATAAACCAAAACAGTTATTTCAATCGGCTCACAATTTTTGAAGATATGCCCTCTTTAAGAAATGTAAAAAGGCGTTTTTCACTCTGTCCACGGATGAGGTTTGGCCACATCAAAGATTTAAACGAAACACACGGTTAATGACATGGACATTGTTATTTTATAAAGTTATCATCGAGGAATTTATATTCATGCACGGTGTATGCACTTTTCAATCTTTGAAGTAGCCAAACCTTCTCCGTGGACAGAGTGAAAAACGGATACATTTCGTTAAAAGGGCATATCTTCAAAAGTTATGAGCCGATTGAAATAATTGTTTCGGTTTATTAAAAGCTATTAAAGCTAACAGGTAAAGGCTTCCCGGGGGGGGGGGCACTCAACACAAATGACCATACGGGTATGCTCCCCCGGAAAGACCCTCCTTTTTGGGTTTCGCAGCTCCGAAAGACCCCCTATTTTTGACCAAAATAAAGCTCCGAAAGACCCTTGATTTGGATAATTTCAGCTCTAAAAGCCCCAAAAATTGCTCATTCCTCATATTTCTTGTTTTTTCAAGCGATTTTCAACCAAAAAGCCAAGAAAGACCCTTGATTTTGACTTTTCGCAGCTCCAAAAGACCCCATTTTACCTGTTCACAGCCCGGTTCGCAGCTCCGAAAGACCCCCTTTTACCGGTACGCCGTCAGCTCCCAAAGACCCACCACCTCAAAATTCCGGGGGAGCATACCCACCAAAACTTTTGATGTGCCCCCCAGGAAGGCTTCTTCACATACCAACGTATACTTGATTAACTTTTCTGAAGTAGGAGAAAAAGAGGGCGCAATGAGGAGCCTCTTCTTTTGTTTGGGACACCCTGTACATGTCCGCGCAAAATGTTTGCTTTTATGCTTTAGTATCTTCGACGCGACGTTTGATATTCAAGTTTTGAAAAGTTCCATTTTAATTATTATCAGATAACTTCAAGTTTCCTTTTTCTTTCTTCAAATCTGTTTCTCACTTCTCTTTCCATATATAGGCCAGTCATACTTTTCGGTTGGTTTGTTAAGGGGTCGGATAGCAACGTTTGCACAGTATTTTTTGCTATGCTATACATGAGAGCACATCAGACACATCAAATTACATTCTGATACGAGGAATGTCCTTCTGATATTAAATAATTTTGATTAAAAACAAATTCGCGATAAAATAATACAAATTTTATTGCAAATTATTAAACATTTATATTTTTGACATTTAACAGTCCTCGAACTAAAGTTTATGTAATCCGGCAGGGACAGGTAGGCCTACGTCACTTTCATAATTAGTGCCCCCCCCCCCAGCCAACTTGGTCCTAAAATAATCACAGATCTACTCACCGATGATCACGAATTGGCAGCCTTTTTCAGTGCCGCCGAGAGCCGGGTCCGAGGGTGAAATGAACGCACGGGTCCATTTTTTATGGGTCCATTAAGGTATCTTTTCTTTGCTTATTAAGGGGTGGGGTATGAACGTTTGGACACTATTTATTGTGGGACACTAGAGCACATCAGACATATCGAATTGCATTCTGAATACGAAAAATGGCCTTCTGATATCAAATAATTTTTGAAATTCGCAATGTAATACACATTTTATGGCAAATGATTAAAAATTGATATTTTTGATATTTAACAGTACTCGAAGTAAACTTTATAAATCCGCCTGATTTATACTTAAAGTGTATGTAAGTGGGATGAAAAGCCGACGATATATTGAAAATTTTGACCTTCCGTATTGAAGATATGGATTTTTTTCCACAAAACACCAACAAAAATTAGGTCTTTTTGGGAAAAAAATCCATATCTTCAATTGATCGTCGGTTTTTCCTCCCAGCTACATACACTTTAAGAATATGTCATTAGATTTATAAAATTTACTTCGAGGACTGTTATATATCAAAAACGTGAAAAATATCAAATTTTAATAATTTGTCATAAAATTTGTATTATAGGCCTATCGTGAATTTCAAAAAATGAAAATTATTTGATATCAGAAAGACATTCTTCGATATATCTGATGTGCTCTCATGTTCCACAAAAAATACTGTCGAAACGCTCAAAACGCTCATTCCAGATCCCTTAAGCTGTTTTACATAGGGCCTACTCACTAAGCTCTTTTCTTTCCTTTACGGGCCTCATTGCGGAATAAAGAACCTGTTTTAGATTTTGGAATGGAGAACCCTTTTTTCATATTCGGAATAGAGAACCTTTTTTCATCACTGTTCATATTCGGAGTAGAGAACACGGTGACTTATTTCGGAATAAAGAACCTTCTTTCGTTTTCGGAATAGAGAACCCATTTTTTCATATTCGGAATAGAGAACCCTTTTTCATATTCGGAATAGAGAACCTTTTCTGTTTTCGGAATAGATAACCTTCGTAATAGAGAACCTTTTTAATTTTCGGAATAGTGAACCTTCGGAATAGCGAACCTTTAAGTTCGCCGTTGGGGTGGGGTGGGTGGGCATGGGGTGGAGTTGTTTTGTTTTGTTTGTTTTATTTCTTCTTTAACCTGGGACACTCAATCAGTTGAAAACACAATTAATCATCTGTTCTCCCTTGAGTTGTAATTTCTTTGTGACATGGGGAGGGAGGTTGGTGTAAAATCCTTGAACACATGTTGAAGCAGAACGAAAGTAACGTGTTTAGCTAGCTGCTACTGATTAAATGTGAACATTGAAAGCGCGCACAAATGGCCCGTATAGCATAAAGCAAAGAAAAGATGCCTTTAATTACAAGGTATCTTTTCTTTCCTTTTTTTTCTTTTACGGGCCCATAGTAAAGTATGATTTCTTCACTTTTTAACACTTTTTACGGGCCTCTTGGACCCCGGGCCAGGGGGTAACGCACACACTTACCCCCACCATGCACATGACTAGATCTACGGTAAGTCTCCCAAATTCTGTAGTTCATATATTATGGGCAGTGATGAGCTTAAAGAAGTTGATGAATTCAAGCTGCTTGGAGTTACTTTCAGTAAGGACCTTTCTTTTGACTCTCATATAATGTCGCTAATAAGGTTTCATAGTTAGATGTACCAGAAATATGACTCAAGTTCTGATGCTTTACTCAATCTTCACAAATCTCTTATTTTGCCTCACATTGTTTATTGTGTTTGTGTCTGGTCTCCATTTCAAAGGAATCATATTGATAGGTTAGAAAAATCCAGAGGAAAATCACTCGTACTTTGTTCTACAAAGATTTTCCTGAAGTTGATTTTGAAGATCGTCCATCTTATTCTGAGAGGCTTAGACCTTAAATTGATTAAGCTTGAGGATGTTTACAAGTGTCAAAGATTAGTCTTTGGATTTAAAATAATCAATGAATTTGGGCCTGCTTCTTTTAGTTCTCTATGGTTCAAAGAAGTATTTTGGATAATTCTAGGCTTTTGCACCAAACTGCCAAATCATCTTCTTTCTTTAATTCTAGCCTATGTTTGTATCACTTCCACGTCTTTGGAATGGAATTCCCTCTGAATTACATCATGTTAATAGCCTTGTCGTATTTAAGTCTGAATGTAAATCGTTTTACTTGAATAAGCTTAAATGATTTTGTATAGTGTAACATGTTTTGGCTTATTTTCAAATGCCTGTATTTTACATATATTTATAATATTGTTTCAAGATTTCATAATGGTTTTATTTTCCAAAATGTTGCTTTTCTCTATTTTATGTAGGCCTACTTTTAATTTTAAATTATTCTTTCATGTGCAGGATGAGTGGGCACTTCTGTGTTTGGACTTTTCAGCCCATTCACTCATCCTGAATTACTTGCTTTTGTCATGTGTAAGAAATGTAGAGTGTGTATAAATTTACTGTTATTTTGTTACTTTTGTATTTTGCAAGTAATTCAAATAAATATTATTACTTGTCGGCGGTAATAGTGCATGCCTATAGCCTATAGGCGCTAGGCATAGGTATACACAATAGCTCAAAATTAGGCAATAATTTCTCCCCTTTTACTTGCGGCTCATTTTTCTTGTCTTTTTTCTCTCGTCTCCTTTTGCTTCAATGTGTAGCACCCCGGGGTAGCACCTCAGGCTTGGGTGGAGTGGCTCTGAAAAATTTAATGCCCTTTTGTGGACTTTTTGAACCTGAATAGGCCTACACCAAAAGTGAAAATTTTGTCAAGTTTTGGACGCTTTTTATTGAAAAAAAAAAGATCAAAAAGTAGACTTGGGCGGGACTTGGGCCTAACTAACACCCCTCCCATCTGACCTTTTAATAGGCCTACTCCTTCCAAAGTGGATTTTTCTCCCACTTTTGGACCTTTTTATTGAAAGAAAAATAACAAAAAGTGGACAGGGGAAAGAAGAATTACGCATCGCACACTAGCACAATTAAACATGAATTTACAAATGGAAACATTACATGCATAGGCAGATATACCAGAGTAAAAACTCAGGACATAGGCCTACCTGCCTGTGCGGGTGGACAGGTGAAAAAGTGGACCTTCATGGATTTGAATGAATGAATCCGATTTTGAATGAATAGAGAACCATATATATAAAGGGAAAACAATCCTGATATACAAAAATAGGCCTAGATACAATTGGGGCCCCTATTCAAGTGGCCCAGCTATCGCAGCTAAGGAAATCGTAATAGCGCGCTCTATATAGAGCTGGGCGATTTCAAATGCACAATGCTTATTGCTTATTGATTTGCCCAACCCTAAATACTAAGTTGTATACTTATTTGTATACCTTTACTAATTTAGAAACAAAAATCTAATGATATTTTTATGTGTTTACGTTTTAGGAATAAATTTTGATCTCCAATCTTTTTAATTAGTTGTATTAATTTGATATAGCTTTACTCATAACTTAATTTATGATTATTTTATGTAGACAATGTTTATTATGATACTTATTTGGTATGCAATAAAGTATCCATTATTTAGGATCATTTCGGGATATCAGAGACCGGTTTCTCTACGTGTGGCTGTAAATTCTCTGTAAAATTGCCCATTTTGAGCTGAAGAGTAGCACTGTTCGCATGATAGATGCCGGAAATCAATAGAGTATAAGTAAGTACATATCTCTCTATGCTTGTCATTTTAGTTAACCTCCCCCGATATGGTTTTGAAAGCCTTTATTTTGAGACCTAAAATGTTCAGCATGAGCCATCACTGCCATGGAGCATCATCAGCATGCATTATATTCAGTACAGTGTCAGTGTCATTTGCAGCCCTCGAATTTTAGGCACAGCAACTTTTTTCTATGGCAAGTTGATAATTGCCTCGGATTTCCATTGAAAGGGCGATGCGACACTACTAAAAAGTAGACCAGTTCGGGGACTGTGGTGTACATGTCACATTTTGAATTATGCCTGCCACTTCCACATACTTGTGGCAGTGTGCATAATACGGAAGGTCGAGTTGTGCCCATTGAATGTTTAGGCCTATGTTAAACTGTATGTTATACAAATTGTACAGCTATCATTTCTACCCTATGACGAACCGACATACCTGTAAATCAAATAGCCCACAAAAAACTGGTCATCGCTGGTATTTTTCATGAAGAAAAACAACACTTTTTTACGCCGGAACATGTCCAAAACACGTCAGCTGACGTACAAGCCTCCCCACGCATGTACATAAACAAGCCGTGTTCATTGTTTAATTGTCACCTGCAGCTGTTCGCAAGAAAACTTTCTGCATAAAATTACCTGGGGTCGTTATCAGGCCTGAGACACACTGGCGCTAGTTTGAGGACAGTCACTATGAGTTACTAATGTCGGCACATGCAGAAAATGCGTGATGGGTCGCCAATTTGTGACTCGTGCAAGCTAACACAAACAAATTATTGGACTTAATAATCTTTTCAAGTTTTAATAAAACGTGCATCTATCATGATAATATTACATTTTATTATTTTATTATTTGAATTACATAAGCTATGTCAATTTTGTGTCCATGTTAATTTTTATATGGATTTACCTGTGACTGTGTTGATTTTAAACTGTTGTGAACGTGGAGCTATGCAAACTGGCAGGCGATTACCCACCATGCAATGCGAATACACGGAAACGATCCAGTTTAGGATGCATCGCAGTTCCTATTGTGTAAACCAGGCGTAAACCGCCCATCCAACCTGATCGTGTGCACAGGATTTGTGCTGGAGGCTAGTTAATGCGCACAACCAATGCGCAGAAGAAGACCTTGATACTAGGCGGAGCTTACGTTTCACAAGCATGATTGACAGCTGTGAGTAGGTGAAATTCTGTTCTGTGATTGGTACAAAAATATGGTTCTCGTATAAATGAATATATTATCCATGGCTTCAAAATTAGGAACCGTTTCTTCCACAGAGCCCTATATAGGGCTCTATGGTCTCTACTCATCATACACGACCGTAGAAGATCTGGCCAGCGACGACGCTTGCCAATCAGGCTAGCTATTTGTACGGCGTGGCCTCTCATCCTTTATTATCTCTGGTCTTGTCACGCTGGTAGATTAAGCCCATCTGTGATTACTGACCTGGATCTGACAGAAGATTGTGGAATTTACGATTTTCAGCAGCAGGATTTTATGAAACTGCCAATATTTGCAAGTATTCTGAAGGATCGGTAATAATTAAAATATTTTTCTTGGTGTCGGTAGTGCAAGTTGAAGTTAGTGAATTTGTGGTTTTGTATGTTATGTGCAAGAGTGTTTTCAGGAAGCGTAAATAGGCAGGCCGTTATGCTAAACTCTCCATCTTATATGTAAGTTCGGCGAAGAACTGGACACATCACACGGTAGTGTGATGTGTCCAGCCTGGATATAATTTTGAATAACGCGTGAGAAGTGACCAAAAAATATTCAAATTGGCTGTCAGCACGAACGAGTGTTGCGCTTAGGCCATGCCCATGGGAATTAAAGTAGTATATTTGCATCCACCGCTCGCATGCTCCAAAACCTACCGCATATTTTTTCATTATTTGCAAAAAATGTCATTATTTACCAGAAACAAGAAAAAATGGCTTTCAAACATATGATAAAATCAGCAAGTTTGAAGTTGGTAAAACAGTCGTAAAAAACGTGAAAATGAGTCTGCAATGATGTTGTTCACCCGTGTTGGCTGTTCACCGCGAGTCCCCGGCATGTAGTTCAGCACAACAACAAGCATGACAGGCCAGGCAACGCCGGTAGCCTAGTACAAGGAACTTATACGATGTCCTCATTCACAAACTGATACTATCTGTCCATCGTATAAGACTGTTACCGTACGGCAATGTGGTGAAGGAATATTACACAGTCAAGAATAGGCTCCATCATTTTTTTATTATGATCCCTCCCAGTCTCCCGAAACATCAAAACATCAAAAACGTTGCACTTATACTTATTTAAGACTGTCCTTTTTCACATAAACGCAGACATAGTAGGGCCAACTTGCCTAGAAATGGTCAAATTTTGGCAAGAAATATCTCTGTGTAATCCTATTCCTATGTAAGTCCCATATCACATGGTTATCGGCGATCAACGTTTTTTTTTTCTGAAGTTTGGTTGGTACCCACCAGCGTCATGCATGTGACGTGACACAGCTAAAATAATCGACCGGGATCGTTAAAACGCGTCAACAAATTTCAAAACACAGAAAGCAGTAAACTTAATGGCGAGCGGTCCGAATTTTGAGCCATACAAGTTTACGTGGTGAACTAGCCGGTAGCCAGCAGCCATCTTGAAAAAAAAACCCACATGAATATGCTAATGCCTGACCCCTGTTAAGGTCATAATTTCATTCATAAAAACATGCCTGATCAATCCCAACCACTCCGAGCTACCGATTAAGACTGTGAATGTGGCGTGATTGGGTTCATGAATATTTAATGAGCAGCGATACTGCCTCAAACGGCAAAAAAGATGACGGGGATCACCAAAATTCCGATGCTATGCACTTTGCATGCTTTGTGGTGCCTGGCGTGCTAACCGGCTCCTTTACTTCTAACTTTGTACAGTGTGAATGGGGGCAGTTCGTTTGTGCCTAATAGAATAGAAATAATGAATACCGGTAATGAAAAAAAGCCGCGTGGGATTTCAAAAAGTTCTGGACGCAAATCTACTACTTCAATTCCCATGGCCTTACTCAGAATAATTCAAGTGCTTATCGAACATTAGTCTTCACTCTTCAAATATTAAAGTTTACAAGTATGCAAAAATTATGTGAATGGAAATTTGAGCAACTTTCCGTACCGGTACCAGTAGCTATACCTATAAGGCCTGGCAAAGTCGTTTTTGAGTTTCCCGTCACCCGCCCGCACTTCATTTTCGGGCCCGCACTTGAATTCATTATTGCGATTTTCGAAAAATAAAAATAAAAACTTATCATTTTTGCAAAAAAAACGATTAAAATCTGTGCATTTTTAGTGGAAAAATCAAATTCAAAACATCGATTTCGCTACCGGCAGTAAACTCATTGCGGCCGGTTGATTGGCGTCTGACAGTGATAGCCTAGATCCTGTAGGCCCGGTTCGCAACGCTTTGTAGATATGTTGACGTCGCAGTCCTTTTCCACGTGCGTATCATATACTGGACTGACAGACTAATTAAATGCTGTTGGCAGATCAATGATTCTACAGTGCTGTTCGCGAAATCGCACAATGAATAGTGATGTTTGTGCGAATTAAAAAAAAATATATTGATTCTGTTATTTTTGGATTTCTTTTCATAAATATCAATCATATATTTTAAAATAGTACTTGGTATCATTTTACATTAATTTTACTGTACAAAAATGGCAAAATTTATATATTTCAACTCTGCTCTATTGTGACACTGTTGCACGAAATATGCGGTCGAACAAAAATATTTTTCAATGTCTGATTTTTTATTCTACAGTGCTGTTTGTGACTTTGCACAATATCGTTGTTTGTGGTAATTAAAGATATATATTAATACTGTTAATTTTATATTTGTTTTCCCGATTGATCAATTATTTATTTTTAAATAGTACGGTATTCGACATAGTTTTAAATTAAATTTAATATACAAAAAGAGCAAAAAATTATATATTTCAACTCCGTTGTGTTTATGACATTGCTTCAAGAACTATGCGGTATTCAACATCAACAAAACACGCATGGGATTTTCCCTTTAATTTTGTTGGCGCAAGATTCGATAGTGTGGAGTTGTAAAGCTTACCAATTCATGAATTGCAATTGTTTCGTATTTTGATTTCAATTTGATGGGACTGTGCTGACGTTTGTATTAAAGATTTGTCATGTAGGCCCTACATATCAATTAAGATATGCGACAGTGCAATACAGTGTATAGAAGAGTAATATGTATGCACTGTTTAATATTGAAATTAACTGGATAATTTGTACTTAAATCACACAAAATTATAAATAAATAAGAAAAATAATAGTAAAAAGAAAGGAATTGGTATCAATTTTGACCTTGCAGGCTCTTTGCAAGTTTATATCTTTGGTTAAACATCCTTTGAGTGAGTGAGCGGTAAATAACAACCTGTTTTACACTAGCATTTTGTCATATAATGAAAGTCACGAAAATAATAATTAATGAATAATGAAAAAGTTACCTCACTTGTTTTCAAAAATTATGTGACGGGAAACTCAAAATTGATTGTTCGGGGCCTAAACTCTCACTTCTGAGAGTTGGGAACTTGGGAGGAAGTTTATACAACTGATGGTGCGGATGAGAAAGCCGAATTGTTTGAAAAAATCATGCGTGAAAAATATGAGTTACGCTTTCCGGAAAAATCTGTTAAATCTGTTAAATGGATAAACCGTGGTTGACGGACAAGTTGAGATGCATGATGGATGAACGTTGTAAAGCCTACATGTACAAGCGTGGTGACCAGGAAAGATACAAGAGACTTCGCAATGAAATACAACGCGAAATATGTGTAGCGAAGGAGAGATATTACGAAAACAATATTGAAGGCCTGAGAACTAATAGCACAGGGAAATGGCACAGTCATGTTAAAAATCTGACTGGGTCCAAAACATCTTCTTCTATAAATATGGATCACTTGTCAAAGGATCCAGTGGAGCTTGCTGACATAATCAATAAACATTTTGCCAGCGTTTGTAACCAAATGCCTATTCTTGATCTTGCAAATTTGCAGGCGTATTGCCCTAACTTACCTCCACCAGAAATACTTCCAAGTGAGGTTGGAAAAAGTCTTAACAAAATCAAGACTCGTAAGGCAACACACCCAAACGACATACCATCAAAAATTGTGAAAGAATTTGCTTTTGAACTAACAATGCCACTCACTCGCATTTTTAATTCATGTCTGAATGAGGGTATATTCCCAGGGGTTTGGAAAACTTCGTCAATTACGCCAGTCCCTAAGGTTAAAAATGCCAAGACTCTTGATAAACTGAGGCCTATACATGTAAGTCTCACGAAGTTGTTTGGTAGAATTTTTGAAAAATACTTGGCTGACTGGACCTTAGAGGATTTTTCTCCGCATACATGTACATGTATTGACCCCAAACAATATATATGGCAATTTGCCGAATAGTTCCACCACGCATTATTTGGTTGATCTTGTCGACACAGTCCTTAGAGGAATTGATAAGCCATGCCATTATGCGTCATTATGTGCAATCGACTTCACTAAGGCCTTCGACAGGATCAACCATAATGTAGCAATCACAAAATTGATTGATATTGGTGTTCGTAGATCTATAATACCGGTTATATGCAATTTTCTAACCAATCGTAAACAGACTGTTAGGATACAAGGCAAGTCGTCTACATCTCTCCACGTATGGGGTGGTGTTCCGCAAGGGACTAACTTTGGCCCCATAATTTTCTCTGCTGTGGCAAATGACTCTGCCATTGATGTCCCACTGCGGTGGAAATATGTAGACGATTTAACCCTTGGGGAAATTGTTTGTGTGAAGTCCAAAGGCAGCTCCCAGTTGCAAAATGATCTTAACCAACTTGGGACTTGGTGCAATGAAAATGATATGGTTCCCAAGCCAGAGAAATGTCACATTATGCATGTTTGCTCTCTAAGAAATGAGCCCCAGTTTCCAGTTTTTACTATCAATGGCAAGAAGGTCGATACCACTAACAGTATGAAACTTCTGGGAGTCACAATTCAAAACAATCTCCAGTGGGATATCCAAGTTGGTCAAATGATTACAAAGGCTTCAAAGAGAATGTACAATGTACATTGTACATGCTCTATGTTCTTAAGCGATTCAGAGCTTCTGCTAGTGATCTGACATCGGTCTACCAAATGTATGTGCGTCCGGTATTAGAATATGCCAGTCCTCTGTGGCACAGTAGTATCACTAAACACCAAGCTGACCAGATGGAACTTACCCAAAAGCGCGCCTGCCGTATAATACTCGGTAACCAGTACATTACAGCTCGTATTCAGAGGCTCTGAAAACGCTTGAGCTCTGTTCTCTTGTTGAAAGGCGGGAACATCTCCTTAGAGGTTTTGGCGAGAGCATTTTGAAATCAGAGCGTCACAACAGGATGCTCCCTGCTCCCAAAAGTAAAAGACACGGTAAAAACCTCAGGAATGCTCAACAACTTGACCCGCCTAGATGCAAGAGAACTCGCTACCAAAAATCAACAATTCCTGCAGTTGTGAATCTTTTTAATTCTTGATTTGTTGTTTGTCAAAATATGTTTTTTTAAAATATATTTCTGTGTTTTTTGATGTATGCATTGTTAACCAGATGTCTCAGTTTTCTGACTGTATTTCTGGATTTTTATACCGTAATAAATAAAATTTAAAAAATAAATAAATAAAAAAAAACACGCATGGGATTTTCCCTTTAATTTTGTTGGCGCAAGATTCGATAGTGTGGAGTTGTAAAGCTTACCAATTCATGAATTGCAATTGTTTCGTATTTTGATTTCAATTTGATGGGACTGTGCTGACGTTTGTATTAAAGATTTGTCATGTACATATCAATTAAGATATCATGCGACAGTGCAATACAGTGTATAGAAGAGTAATATGTATGCACTGTTTAATATTGAAATTAACTGGATAATTTGTACTTAAATCACACAAAATTATAAATAAATAAGAAAAATAATAGTAAAAAGAAAGGAATTGGTATCAATTTTGACCTTGCAGCCTCTTTGCAAGTTTATATCTTTGGTTAAACATCCTTTGAGTGAGTGAGCGGTAAATAACAACATGTTTTACACTAGCATTTTGTCATATAATGAAAGTCACGAAAATAATGAATAATGAAAAAGTTACCTCACTTGTTTTCAAAAATTATGTGACGGGAAACTCAAAATTGATTGTTCTGGGCCTAAAATATAACCGCACAGAATATGAGAAAGAAAAACGTGATAGCTGGCACATCGCATCGAATTTAGATGCAAATATTTGACTAATTCCTTCCAATCCATTCTCCTAATGAGATTTTAAAGATTTATATAATTATTATTGTCAATAACAAATTACGTGTAATGCAATAATGCAAACTTTCTGACACTGTACAATAGTTTAGAAGTTTGTATTTTTGCTGTCGTGTTTTTAGTGAAAGATCAAGCTCTACCGGAAGAATTTTCATTGACCATCTTGACCCCGGAAGTTGTCACAAAATGGCTGTGGTTATAGGTCGATAATGCTAACTCGTTTACTGATTGGTCTATGTTGCTAAAATTTTAATTTATGCACGATGGATGTTATGTGCCAAATTAAAAGTATGTTGAATTTAAGCTTTAAAAGCTAGAAAGATTGCCGGGCTATACTCATGATTATAGTACAATTTCATATTTAAATTGATTGATTCATTATATTTGTGTTTAAAGATTTTGGCTACAGATCCTCGTATTGTTTTGTTTTAATTTGTGTACAATCTAATTATACAGTGGGTGCAGCATTTACAGGCTTTGCTTATCGTTGTACCTCCTCCATCATGTTGTATTTTTTTTATTATAATTATTGTATTTTGTTGTTCATTTTTGATGGAAAATAAATAAATTTGATTGATTGATTGAGAGTTGAAATAAACATCTAAGTTTCCAACAACAACTTTGTCATTCCGCAAAACAACATTGTAAGTTCATAACAAAAAATTGAAATCCTACTATTACAAAATTTTGTTCGATTTATGTCAACCAAAAGGAAATTTTCAAACCTCTAATTACCTAGCGAGTAGAATGCACGAGTTGGCCAAAATGGCAGCTTCTGGTCATCAAGATTCACAATTCAGGGCACCGTGTGTCACCTGCTAATGTAACTTGAGAACAAGACCTCAAACGTTTGAAATTGGTAGTTACTGCAATCGAATTCTTGATCATGAGAGCCAACTTGCATTACTTGGGTATGCATGCAGATATTTGCGTCGTGTGTACTACGCAAAGCCACACGCTTAGGGCAAAAAAAAGATTGTTTGCTTGTCGTCCACCAACGGACCCTAATCCAGAAAATCTGGAAAAAAGTTTTTGTTTTACTGTACAAATGAATACCGACCCTAATTTTGGAAATTCCAGAAGAAGTTTTTTTTTTTCTTTCAACGTTTTTGACAGTTTCTACAACTGTTTTAAAAACATGAATGAAGTGGTATACAGTAGAGAAACATCCCAATTGACAACTATATTTCTGCTATTTATTAAGTTAATTAAAGGCATACAGTCATGTTCTGACCAGGCCATGTTCTGACCAGGTCATGTTCTGACCAGACCTTTAAAAAAATATTGAAAAAACCCAAAAAATCCCGACTGACCAACCCAATTCTGAAAAAGTTATCCAGGAACAATCTTTTTTTTGGCCTTACGGCGCAATCATATAGTTTGAGTGTCGATTACCTTTCTTTATTGGAGCAATACCAGCTTGATGGCAAGGCCTGCTTCTTCAATTGCCTAAACCTTTTCCAATCATAGTCTCTGAGACTGTTAGTCTTCCTAGCTTTCTTGTAAAGCCTTGCTTTCCTTCGACAGATCCATTTGGTTGAAGTGTTGAACCATGGCTGGTTGACTCTGGTGGAGCTGAGCTGGAGGGCACTCTATCATGGAGTGTTTTCTGAAGATACCGGCACTGTTCAATCTTCCTGGATAACAATTCCACTGGAATAGATGTTGAGTTGTGAGGAAAAAATACCAAATCTACCCATTCCTTGGTCTCCTGGTGTATCAAATCAAAATCAATACGCTTCCACAGGAAGATCTCATGACGGCCTGGTTTCACCATGCTTGCCTGAGTATTCCAATCAGCGTATACACAGTTATGGTCACCCAAATCTTGCAACTCTTCACAGCGGTTGATTAGAGAGGGTTGATTGGTAATGATGATGTCAAGTATACTTTCATTACGTATATATGGGCTGGAAAGTCAACAAGTTGTTCCATTTCAGTTCAAGCTAACATCTGCCGGAAGGATTCACTTTTACTGGTGGCTGATGACTCAGTCTGTAGCCCAGGCGATGTCAGGTACTGTAAAGTTGGCATCGCCTTCTATCTATACCACCACACCTGGGTTGGAAATTTGCTCAATAACCTGGCTCAAGACATTCATGTATGGCTGTTCAGGTTTGGTGGCATCTACATGTACAAGGCTCCAAAACTCCTCCTTACTGTACAAACTCTGGAAGTTAATAGTGAGGGTACGAAAGTTAGGACCAGTGTAGTTTTACCTGAGACGATTGAGCAAATGGAGATCTTGGTTCTGAACAGCAGCTGCCTGTTGAACTTCACTTGCTGCAGTCAAACACTCTCTAGAGGCTGACGAGCCGATGCTACAATCTTCAATGATGGATTCAAACAAGCTGGCTGATATATTTGGCAAGCCACAGTTAGTGCACTCCCATGGTATCAGATCTGGTCATGCAGGAGAACATCAGCATGGAACCAAGTGTTGCATTCTTTGCATAAGATACCGTAGGCGTATTGTCTGTAATAAACGCCATGAGTCGCAGTACTCTGGTCTCTACCCTCCCTACACTGGTGATATTTCCATATTGTTTAGGTAGTAACCAAGTGGTTTCAGGATTTTTTTGAAATCCTCAATCACACCCCTGTCAGGGGTGTGAATGTGATTTTCCCGGATTTTTTAAAGTTTCCCCCATGCTACATGTAAATACTCATGCTAAATGCCTTGCCACCACAATGTGATTGCCTTACATGTAAGGCTGTAAGCTGGATATTATAATACAAAATGTAGCTTGCTGCTCTTTCACTTAAAATTATTTCATTTGTTTTAGATCTTCCCTTCCTGTTCTTGTTGGGAATGAGTTGAGGAAGAATTTAACATTTGTCATATATTTTCTTTTTAATTACAGTCCGATTTACAAAGAAGAAGTAAAAACTGTGCAGACGATAGGCTAGCCTTCATCCAAACAAGATGAATCCAATATGGCAGGTGTATCTCCATGGCAACATGTCAGATCAGGGCGGACCTGAACCGAGTAAGAGAAACCGCAAAAGCAAGCACAAAGGGAGAAATTACGACAGGAGAAACAGCACAGGAGAGTTGTAAGTTTATTGTTTGTATGTTTGTGTGTAATTTGTGCCATGATTTTATTTTTTGTTGTTATCCGAAGGAAGACCCTGTGGCAGCGAGATCTGTATCTGTAGTACCTGTCAAGGTAACTGTCATTTGAAGAATCAGTATTGATTTTTTGAATAGGACTTTTTTGTCACCTAAGAAAGCAATTTTTAATTGCAGCTGGATGGATCATGGAAGAGCCCCCATTTTGATTTTGCAAAATTTGACATTCGTAATTGGCGCACTTTAATACTGGCAGCTGAAATTTCAGGTCGGAATGGCCAGCGGGTCTGTGGATGGACAGTTTTTGGATCCATTCTAAACCCCTGACTTTGCAAGAATTGATTTATGGATTCTCAATTCTCGCTGATGAAATCCTAAGCATGTACAGTGAATAATGGTTTGTTTTTCAAAGCACAGAGAGATCTCTAGTGTTCAAAAGTAACAATAAATGGCTCAGCTAATTGCTCTCAAATCCTGACTAGTCTGGAGTGTAAAGTCTGCTGAAACACACTTATGCTGCAAATGATGGCAATGCAGGGTTCGTGGAGCAGATGATTTACAGGGCCCTTGGTAACGGTCAAGTACATCCGTATACTTACAGACAGGAGGAAACCAGCCGCTCTTTTCCGTTTGACATGCTACAGATACTCAAGAGATAAATAGCTATCAATTTTTGTATCATGTTTTCAAGCAAAGTGCATCCTGTTAACCCACACCTGCATAGTGATATAAAATAATAATAATAATGCAGGCTTTGATGTCATTGATTTCTTAATTAAGGTTGTTTTGTCTTTTTTAACCAACATTTTGGATGTTGTTGTACATTACACAATTTTTTTTTTTTTTAAAGTTAATTATTTTTACGGTTTTGTAGTGTCCCTGGTAGTGTCCCTAAATGCTAGGATCATTCATGGTTGACCTAAAAAAATAAAAATAAAATAAAGATTGAATTTTGCACGATGTTTTGTGTTTTTAATAAGAAAATTGATATTTTGTATTCATGTCATACTCTATCAATGATGCATTATGCATTTTGATTTTTTTTTTGCAATTTCGGGTACCCGGTTACCTGCCCGAAAAATGCGCTGGGTACCCGGGCACAAAATTACCCGAAACTCACACCCCTAGTAACTTACGCCAAAAAAAATTATAATAATAAAAGTAAATAAATAAATCAATATGCAGATACATCATACATGTACCCTTGTAAGAAATAAAATAATGTTTTTTGTTGAGATTTTATCAAATGTTGTAAAATCTCAACCATAGAAACAAAATCATTTTGAAAAATAAAATTACATTTAACAAAGAAACATTTACGTCATCACATCTTAGCAACACAATACATTTGTATACAATGTACGTCCATTATAGAAATGCTTTTTGGTATATAATACTATTTTGTTTTGTGGGTGTATCAAAAAATCATTACTTGGTAAGATTGAAAAGTGCAGTTTTTGGATTTCAGTCCTTAGAAATGTGACTAGATTCTGAAAAAATACAATGATATTGTATTTTTTTTCATTGTATTTCAAAGTATTTCCCAGGAAATTGGCAATCCTGGTTGCTTTAAGTTTTATCATTCTCAAAATTGTGTTTAGTCTAGACATCCAGTTGAGTTGTGCATTAGAGTTAATGATTTTGTCAGGCGCAATTTTGAGTTTGGTTAAAAATAGCAGCGCCTAGACCTGTGCACTTTTCCAGATGACTTGCCAGCACATTTTGCAGCTTTATTGGGGAAAATTTGTGTTTGGTCCCTGCTTCTACAATGTATAGTTAGCTCTCTAAGTAGGCAGTTGATCAAATTTAATTTTTTTGTGACACAGTCCCTTTCAAATCTAGTGAGAAGTTTAAACAAGAGATTACATCTACCTGATCAATAATTTATATTATTGCCTTCAATATGAATGTCATTTTAGTACTGGAACAGGCACATTTTCTGATCATTATGGAATTTTATTTTTATTTATACCATTCGGCCCGTAGGCCTGGCACAGCCCAATATTGCAAAAGCATAAATTAAAGGGAGGCCAAGAATAATATATATGGTATTTTTTTCTGCTGCATTGTGTACAATGCAGATTGCAAATGTTTTAAAAATAAATTTAATATTGTCTAACAAGCAAACATAAGAGCGTGGTCAACATGCTGCACAAGGCAGTTGAATTTCATCCACTCATCATTCTTTGTTTGCCTGAGTGAAGACACAGGAACAAATATGAATATTGCTAAGTCAATATGAAACTATAAAGGGAAGATTTTTTTTCTCTCAAATAAACAATATAAAAATATTAAATATTACATAAAATATTTAAAAAGCATGGATCAGAAGTGGTGATGTGTCTTTTTCAAATTAGGTAATACTAAGTGGTTTGACCAATTTTACACAAAATATGTCATTTTTTGTTTTAAAAAATGAGTAAAAACAAACAAATACTCACCGCATATCCCTGTACACAATTTTAAATGAGATTAAACAAAAATTACTATTACTTAGTATTTGCAGACCACAGCTCTGCAAATAGTAAATCTTTGACCATTGTTTTTTAAAATCTTCTAGTTACTAATGAAGAAATTATTTATATTTTGGAAAATATGCCAATTTTAAGCTTTAATACTCACATGACATGGCAAGGAAATTGTTTGCATTTTGGTCACTTTTTCATGAAAAATTATGGGGATGGGGGCAGGGGTGTTTATTACTTGCAGGAACATATATATGGTATCATACATCGCTTTAACTTATTGTGTATGTAGGCCATCCTAAATGGAAATAAATCGTGATATCAATATATTGTGGCTAAATGTATGGTTTGTTCATTTGTAATGAATACTGATGTGGCAGGCAGGTATTTTATTAACTAGCTCACTCGGCCTACTTTCTTTTATTGCTGAACATCATATCAAGGCTGCATAAATATTATTACTTGCAATAGTGGTGGGACTGATGGGCTCACAAAGCTACTGTTGGTAATAAAAATGTTGGAATTTGGTACTGTTGCTTTTTGCTAGCTTCAGCTTTAAACATTTCAAAAAATATAATCCAGTGGTTTCATTTTGGAATTATGCCAATTGTCCTATGGACGCAATAAGTAGATCAAACACAACTATTGCGGAGCTGGATCTTTACCATCCGAATCTTTTATTTCCTTTCATTTACACAGTTGATCAAGTGTCAACTGTGTTCTTCATACTTAATTTAATATCACATACATTTTTGTATCACCTCAGACAGCTATATCATCTGAGGTTCTTACATGTATATTACTTCAGATGTATCAGACAGCTACAACATCTGATACCTGTCCCATTCTCCAAACAGCATAATTTGGCTAGGACTTAAACAATTACTCATTTAATATCACCTCAGACGGCTGTATTATCTGAGAGTATACACAGTTGACAGGAAATCAACTGTCTATATTATCTTCATACTTTTTTAAATATCACTTCAGACAGCTATATCATCTGAGCTTTTAAATAGATATAAATTCAAATTCATTAGCGCCTCAGACAGCTATATCATCTGGCTTATTCTTTAAAAGCATCATTGAAATCATATATGTATCCAGACAGCAATATCATCTGATACCTTTTTACGCAATCAGACAGCTATATCATCTGATGCCATTTACGGTCCTGAAGTGAGACGACCCACTTCAAATCCCAAACAGCATAATTTGGCTTGGACCTAATCATTACTCATTTCAGGAATTAGGACAACCCCATTCAATTTCCAAACAGCCTAATTTGGAATTGACATTAAATATTAAGTATGTGAAAACATTCCCAATGACTTGCTCAAATGCAGCAATGTATCTCCATTTTGATTCATATATTGGACAAAATGGTAAAAAGCAAAAGAAACAATGCCATTTAAAATCATATTTTTCATAAAGGGAGTGGTGGGTGGGTTTTAAAATTTTCCTGACCTCTTTGGATGGTATCAAAACAGCTTATGAATTTTCCCGGCAATAATTTTTGAGAAAACAGCCACGTCCCCAGAACCGCTGCCTATGATTGGCTACTGGCACGCGACTCGACACAGGGCATGGATGCACAACAGGTGTCGGCCTGATGTCACAACACGCATGGCTCCACCTTTTATTGATCTACAGGACAATGAAACCCTTTTCAACAAAACCCAGGGCTTATTACGCCAATGACAATTTTGGTTTTGATTGAAGTTTGCTCAATCAAAACCCGATTATTAAATCAATTAGAGATTTTGCCAACTCTGAAACATAAATTTCAAACCTGAAGACTTGCTGTCTGGCTGCAGCTTGCCTCTCAAAGGGCTACACATAAAGCTATTCATGAATTGGATTCCTCTGAAACGATGTCTTCCCATTTTCATTATTGGACTTGAGTTCATCATGAATGTTAAAATGAAGAGTAAATGCCAACTAGGTATAAATGGCAATAGCTTCCATGAAACGCAAGACGCAATGCATGTAAATGAATAAACAATGAGCAGCACTGATTGACAAGAAAAGAATTAGAGATGGTAATTTTAGAAGCACTTACAACAAGTGTACAGGGAGTGTTGGATAGGATATGATACCTCCATTGGGCATGTATTTGATCATGATCATAAATTCTGTTTTGTTTTATTCCATTGATAGCTAGTTTATCATCACTTTGTCATTAAAGATAAAGTGGGGCGCATAAATTTGATTTAGATTATATTTCAATTTAGATTGCAGACAAAGCCACCTGATGTTGAACAGAGCATAGAAAGAAGCTCACTTTCAATTTACTGTAACAGGTTTTTTTTCTTGCTGAGGGAGTTTGGATCATAGGGAACTTTAAATTAGTCTCTCTCTCTGACTCTCTCTTACTATCACATGCTTTCTATTTCTTTTATTCTGTACCATGTTGCTACACTCACAAATGAATAGGGGAGTTGAAGGTCTAGACCAAATGAAAATATGCATGTTCACACCTCTTTCCCACACACACATCCCACCCATGCACACATTTTTGGTACACTTCCTTTTACAAGCACATTAAACTTAAAAAAAACCAATTGCACATCCATAAACACATGCATTAATCAGTAATATTGTAAATAGCACAATAACATCATTTGTAACAAACACAGATGTACGTACGTAACGTGGACACAAACACACATACGATTGATCTACCGACCCTCCAATTTTTTGTCTTGGAAGGGCAACCAAACCATTTTTTTTGCCTAATGTTGGGAGTCCTCGGAAGTAATGCCAGACACACACACCCCACACCAAGACACATTGACACAATAACACACATGAATTTGTCTCCAACTAAATTACGCTATCTTTAGACAGATTTGCACATGCTTGTATGCGATTTGAAAGCACCAAAATATCATGAAACTGACTCAGGTAATGAGTCGGGTTCTTCAAGTGTTCTGTTTTCAATTTGCTGCTGAATGATTAAAGCTGCATGAACTTCACCTTTTAATTTAAATCATGAAATTGGCTTGCACAGTTTAACTTGACTACATGTTGAACATATTATAATATTGAGGATACTTTCTGAAATGCAAATTGTGCTATCTACTGAAGATACCATATATTCAGTGTTATAATACTAGTTTGTGAAATAGATACTGTACATAAATGTGCTATCTTTATCTACTGAAGATACCATTCATCAGTGTTATTATAATACTGTGTTCACAAAGATAGTGTATGATATAGATGGGTATATTGTATAGCATACATATCAGTGTTATTATAATACTGTGTTCACAAAGATAGTGTATGATGGGTATATTGTATAGCATACATATCAGTGTTATTATAATACTGAAGATAGTTTAATAGATGTGCAAATTGTGCTATCTACTGAAGATAACATGTCAATGTTATAATACTGAAGATAGTTTATAAAATAGATGTGTATATTTTGCTATCTACTGAAGATAGCATACATCAGTGTTATTATAATACTGAAGATAGTTTATAAAATAGATGTGTATATTGTGCTATCTACTGAAGATAGCATACATCAGTGTTATTATAATACTGAAGATTAGTTTATGAAATAGATGTGCAAATTGTGCTATCTACTGAAGATATAGCATATACATCAGTGTTATTATAATACTGAAGATAGTTTATGAAATAGATGTGCAAATTATGCTATCTACTGAAGATAGCATACATCAGTGTTATTATAATACTGAAGATAGTTTATGAAATAGATGTACACATCGTGATATCTACTGAAGATAGCATACATCATTGTTATTATAATACTGAAGATAGTTTATGAAATAGATGTACACATTGTGATATCTACTGACGATAGCATACATCAGTGTTATTATAATACTGAAGATAGTTTATGAAATAGATGTACAAATTGTGCTATATACTGAAGATAGCATACATCAGTGTTATTATAATACTGAAGATAGTTTATGAAATAGATAGTGCTGTAATCGATTGTCGTAAGTATCGATAGTCGGAAAATACATAGACTTCCGACATGTCGAAACACTCAATGTCAGTATCGATACACAAGCGACATGGCACACATGCTTAGATTATCTCAAATTGCGGATTTGCAATACCACTTTCGTTTGTTTGATGCATGATCCATGTAGTTTTAGCTGTTAGGCTTCAATACACTTGTTGTTAACTTGTTTCTGGAACTTACTGATAATAAAATTGGTAAACTCAAATCCGTGTTTCAAACTGCGTGAGTATCGATAATAGTATCGACATGTCGGATGTTTGCCTCCCGACATATCGATACCCAGAAAGCTTATCGATTACAGCACTAGAAATAGATGTACAAATTGTGCTATCTACTGAAGATAGCATACATCATTGTTATTATAATACTGAAGATAGTTTATGAAATAGATGTACAAATTGTGCTATATACTGAAGATAGCACACATCAGTGTTATTATAATACTGAAGATAGTTTATGAAATAGATGTGCAAATTATGCCATCTACTGAAGATATAGCATACATATATACACCAGTGTTATTATAATACGGTACTGAAGATGGTTATGAAATAGATGTGCAAATTGTGCTATCTACTGAAGATAGCATACAGATCAGTGTTATTATAATGCTGAAGATATAGCATAATGTACATCAGTGTGATTATAATACGGTACTAAAGATGGTTATGAAATAGATGTGCAAATTGCAAAATATATAATACCCTCCAAGAGTGCAGGGACTTGCATTTTCCAGCACAAAAATTTTTTTCAGACAATCCTTGGATATCAACGGATTCGTAGAAGCTAATAAGTGTGCCTGTGAAGTAAAATTGACAAATCTAAAACATGTAGTATTCATAAGCAAGCATCACCTAGAGTTCTGTTGAATGTTATTTATAACCTTTTAAAAGGTACTGTAATTGTATACCAAAAGGCAAGAAGATGAAAATTCACTGAAACTGATGGGGTTGATGTGAGTAGGGAGTGAGTGGAGGTGGTACTAGAATATTGTAGGGTAATAACCTGAAGTGAAAATCAGAAAAAGAGAAATGCTTCACAAAAGTGTACAAGATGCACACTGAAGTAATTTTATATTGATTACATCATGGATGTATGCCCAAGCCGTGCAGAGAATTGATTTACAGGTACTAGTGAATTCAAAATGAAGTTTAATGGACTCGGCTTAGTGTGCACAAATAACCTGTGATGGGATTGCTAATGAATTATCGCTCTGGCTTTTGGTCTGTGGTTTTGAAGGATATGATCTACTATCACTGTCAACATAAGTAGACAGTAAATAAGCTACATGTAATAACAAGATGTGATTTCCCACCAAAATATTTTTAAAGAATAGTACCCAAAAAAAAAGAGTTGTTAAAAATTATATTTCCCGAAATAATAACGTATTCGTATTGCATAATCCACAATTGCGTATTCGTAGCAGCCCTGCGGTACAATATAGTCTACATTCAAAACCACTGCCTATATATATCAGGTACTTACAATTTGTCTGACATTTACAATACAAGTATACTGTAATTGAACCTTTGTTGCACAACCTGTACCAACAGGTCATCAGTTGATATATTATAATGAATTGGAATTTAAAATTTAATTGAAATTTGTGGTATCATTAAATGACTTTTATTTCATAAACTCTCTTGTAGGCCAGCATATCCGTAGCCGTACATGATCAAGTGTTGTATTTCTTTCTATGATAGTATTCCTATATAGCTTGAAATATGATGCCCTGTATACATGTATAGTAGATGACATTTAATCCCTTGTGAAACTTAAAAACTAGGCCATGCACTGTGTTTTACCATGGAAGTAAATGTAGGACTATGGTTAAACTGCTCAAGTACATACATTTGAAAAGGCTTAAAATATATTGGAACAAAATTATTGAAGCAAAATTTTAAAGAAGACTGACTTTAATATAATGTATATTGAGAGACTTGAGAGGCAAGACTATGAAACAAGCAGGGCTTGAACCAAGACACTCATGCAGGGGCATAGCCAGCATTGTCAGTCTGTGGGGGGTGGGGTGGGGGCAAATGTCGGTATCGTCCCTATTTCCCTCTCCTTCCCGTATTTCTCTCTTTTCTCCCCTTCTTCTCGTCCCAATTTTTACGCTTCTCCGTCCCCATTTTAGGTGTTGCCCCCCGCTGCTATACAACTGCACTCATGATTTAGACAGTGTATTCCAAGTGCTGTGTGTCACACATTTTTACAATGAACCAGGGACTTGGAGAAGTACCACCGACTAATGGCTAATGATGCTTTGACGTACATGTAAATAACATACATTTGTATTATGTCCTTGCTTGCATTGCAATGTACATGTATGCATATCCATGTACCTACATGATAAGGATTTTATAAAACCATCTACAATGTTGGTGAAATATCTTCCTTGTATGTGAGAACTGTAGGAAGAAGCCTGTACTCTGTGCATGTATGTGCATTCAATCATAACAATCACATAATTAAACTAAAAGCTTGCTACTTCCAATGACTTCCAATAATATTAGCAACAGCTTTAATAATTCTCCTTTAAAGGGTACTACACCCTCGATAAATTTGTTCCTATTTTTGCATTTTTCTCAAAAACTAATAACATAGTGGTAACAAAAGTTATGTATATTATAGGGGCAATGAATCCAATTACTACACTGGAATTTCAGTGACCCAAGATAAGCGGTTCGTTATTTATGATAAGAAATAAGGTACCGCTAGGATGTACCTCATTTCTTATCATATATACGGGACCGCTTATCTTGAGGCACTGAAATTTCAGTGTAGTAATTGGAATCCTTGCCCCAATAATATACATAACTTTTGTTATCAGTGTGTTATTAGTTTTTCAGAAAATGCAAAAATAGTCACAAATTTACCACAGGGGTGTAGTACCCCCTTAAGGGTAGATGCGGTATTAACAACCAAAAAAAAATCGATTTCCATTGTCTAAATCAATTTATTATTGAAAAATAACACTTTGATGTTTTGCAAAAGTTCATTATATACAAATCATATACTTTGAAAACTTGCTTGATTTATTGTTGTAAATGAGTTATGTACGTTTTACAAAAGTGTTGTTGTTTCAGCCCTCTTTACAACATAACTCAAGAACCAAAGGGCATACAAAAGTATATATCTGTGATATTTGAATTCTTCTCCACACTATGAAATGATCAATGAAATTTTTGCCAAAGCTCATCACCATTCGCAAGATGTTGTGAACTAATAGTTAAAAATAGCTGCTAACCTTACATTTGAAAGTACTTATATTCTTCAGGAAAAACTTTGATACCAGCATTTGCAAATCACAACTGGAATTTAATTGTTTTTACACATGCATGTTACATTCTACATTGCAAAATATTACATTTGAAACAAATAAATATTTTTTGGGCTCCCAACACAGCTACTGTGAAAATAAAACCATGCTTTATGTTCTGGTAAAGAGAATTACACTGATGCTATCTTCAGTAGATAGTGAACATGGCAGTTTTGATAAAATGTGATATTTGTTAACAGGATGCCTTCTGAAGTGAATACATTCATTTTCTGTACTACAGCATGATAACACAACTTGCCAAGGTCTCTAATTGAATATCTGTTGTACACATTTGTTCTATGATTATCTTTACATTGTAAATGACAAGCTAAATTGCCAAGATCAAAGATCAACTGCTTCTAATAGGATTACTAGAGTACATTTAAAAATAAATTATTGTTAGGGTGTTATTTAGCAGATTAAACTTGAAAAGGGCATTTAGGATGTAACGGTAACACCTGTTTGACCTTCCAAAATTGCTTGTCGCCCCACCCACACCCTGCTATGGTTACTAGGCTTGGGTGACTAAGTCGCCAATAGTCGTTAGTCACAACTATTACTGGTAGTCCCGACTACGACTATTGAAAACCAAAAGTCGACTAACACACATCTATATTTTTATGTTAAAAATCATGTTGAAAGCACCAGATATCTGCACCAAAACCAACCAAATGCTAACATATAAATTGCGAAAATGTGATAAAAACGTTAGTCATTGTCTTACCAAGTAACACTAACCAACAAATAATCATAAAGTCCATAAATCATCATTAAATTGGTGTTGATGAATTGTTATTGTAAATTTGCACCAATCTTTCACCCGATTTTTCGGTCCAATTTTGACCACAGATAGTCGCGACTATAGTTGTAGTCGTGACTATTTGCTGTCGACTAGGAAAAAAGTGATAGTCGCCCAACTCTAATTGTTACGAAGGATTTTGCGCTTCTTGCTCCTAACACGTACAGCTACCGTGAAAATAAAACCATGCTTTATGTTCTGGTAAAGAGAATTACACTGATCAATGCTATCTTCAGTAGATAGTGAACATGGCAGTTTTGATCAAATGTGATATTTTTTCATTTGAAAAAAGTAAAAAAAAACAAATAACAACAACCATACAATGTACCTTCATGATGTAAATATTGATTGCTCCTTTATTGTTTTGTTTCTTGTTAATTGCTACTTGAAATTGCATGGTTGGTAGGTAGAGTTGTTTCTAATTTAGAGCTATGCCGCCTCGTCAAGGTCAACTGGATTACAATTTAATAAAAACAAAACAATCTAGCAGGCAACAAACAAGATAGATCCAGGCAAGTATTGCCACATCAGTAGTCATGACATATCAAATGGAATGCAATAAATGGTGTGTTTACTGTAGAGTCCGAAGTTTTCCGTTTTACGGAAAACGGAAGAAAATCATGGAATCAGAGGTATAACACGGAAAATTACATTTTTGTATGATGTGACAAAAATTACTAAAAATAAGCGAAATAAATGTTAAAAATAATCATGAGTTGTGTATGTCAATTTTTATGATAAAAATACTGTTTAATAATACCAAAATAAAGGTATGTTACCAAAGCATGAACCCCCTATATCCCTCCAAACATTAGTCGGCCTATTATCGTGAGAATATTCCAATCAGAGCATATTAATCGCGATATTGAACACTTTATTGTGACATTAATATCATTGTCTATACATTTTAAGCTTTATTCAATACGGATTTACAAATTTTACAACACGGATTACAACACGGAAAATGGATTTTAGAAAACGGTAAACTTCGGACTCTAGTTTACTGCGATGCTCCATGTGTTCCTGCTGCTGATTATTATACAAATAAATACTTTCAGAGATACTAATTACGTGTGTGTACATTATATAAATATGGCAAGATGTAAATTGTGTGTGCATTGGTAATTGATGATGAGAATTAGCACCTGTCTCCATGTGTGATGTGATCTAGGTCTATACTTTGTCTCACCTTAAGTTTGATGGTGACTTTACATGGTTGTGCCGGAAGCATGCCAACAAACCGCCCTTGTATGTGTGTATACGCTCTGCAGGATTAGATTGGCATGTGCGATTCAATACTTCCATCAGAAAAATACAGAACTTCATTACTAACAAAATCAAAACGCCCATCATATCATTATTGCACTACTACCCCTTAGGGAATCACACCACTAAATCAAGTTCCTATTCTTTTATGTGTTAAAAGGTACCCAAGAAATCGTAATTTTCTCATGGTTATAACGTCATCGTTCATTCAAAACACCATTTTTCCAAAAGTTTATGATATTTTACCCTAGAACCAGCATTTTTTTGGTAGTTGAGCGGCTCAATTTTTCGCAGTGGTGCCTTGAACATGATGTAAACCATACCAAAGCTTACATCTCAGCGCCTCTATGCTGTGACGTCATTTGCTGCATGGAACTAAAAAACCTTCCTAAAATGTCAGAAGTGTAATATTTTTTATTATTTTATGCTTGGATGATAAGAAAAACATCCACAGAGCACAACTATCACCAAAAATGGGCATATCAGCCTTCATTTCAAACTTTTTTTCCATTAAAATGCACCTGGTATCGTCAGCGAATAAAAACACTGGTTGTTATTTCTTCAGTCAGATAGGGTTGGACCCGATTTAGTGGTGTGATCTCTTAGATGGACATGAATATATTCATTAAAAAAATGACAGAACACAATGAAAATACTTCATCTCAAAACTGATTAGCAACAAGTTACGTATCTTGCTACTTTGATCAGAAATGAATCAAAGGTTTGTCAGTTTGTTTAGAGTTGTTAAAATAAAACAAAATAATAATATCACAATGCAAATCAATTATAAAGTGAGAACTACCTACATGTACTTGGGAGTCTTTTTCATGCATTGGAGACTCTATCCAATTACACTCCAATTTACACACTTTTCCCCTAGGAACTCAGTGAGCTAGATCATTAGGAATGACTAGACTTGATTGACTATGATTTTGTTTGTTTTTATGTTGTTCTTTATAGGAAGCTGTTGAGAGGGACATAGAGCGATACAAGGTGGACCACGAGGGTCATGAAGGTGACGGAGAACATGAAGAACCGTCCAATGAACATGAACATGAAGAGGTAAAAAACTGTTCTATAGCGTACAGTGTCTACATGTACCAGGAATGTTTATCTTGTGATAAGTTGGGGGGTGTTCAGGGGAAGTTATGGGTGAACTGGAAGTTATCTGGAATTAGTTGGCAGTGTTCTAGGTGGTCCAGTAGGGGTTGTTCCTTGTAGTGGGGTGAAAGTGATTTGAGATTAGTTACGTGTTCCAGATGGGGTTGGGGTGTTCCTGGTGTGGTTTGTTCCATTTAGGGATGTTCTTGTTTAGTCAAGATGTTCCAGGTTCCAGATGTATTTGGGTGTGTTCCTAGAGTAGAAGGGGTGGTGTTCTATTTTCTATTGTCCATTGAGGCTTATAATTTTAACAATATCAGGGGTGTGATTGGTGCTTTAAGAAAAAAAGGCAATGAAATTGCGAAGCGGAGCTCTCGCCTGTTTGGCCGGGGGTCCAGGGGCCGCTTAAGGGCCCCTGTTGAGAATCCAGGGGCAATGCCCGGTAGAAGTCGAGGGGTGAACGCCTCAAGCCAGAGGGTTTTACACACTTGAACACCACTGGAGATGCAATTTCATGGGGTAAAATGCAAAAATGAGAAACTGTTAAAATACTTCACTTTATAGTATAAAAACATTTATTATCTGTGAATACATACTTCCAGTATCATATCATTCACATACACATGAGAAATTGCATCACCATTTTTGCACAGTACAGTGTGTCTATAAATCATCCAGTCAGGGTTCTAAGGAATTTTCATTTTAAAATTGGAGATTTTCTCATATCCAGAAACTGAAAATTCCGGAAATGTGACATCTCTGTTAAGCATTTAGCTCTTGGTCCAGGGCCACTCCAAAAGCGACCAAAAAAACAAACACACCCCTGCAATATGCTTTCAAATTTTAAGTTGTATTGTCCCATCAGTTTTGATATGAGAAGCAAAAGCGTGTATATAACATTGACCACATTTTTGGTCACACCATCTAAATGAAACATATCTTGTGCATCAAATTTACTGGGGCAATGAGAAAAATACAAGCTTTCTCCTGATACCAAAATGGGAAAAAATGGGGATAAGGTTGTTGATCATGTCACACCCCTTTAAAAGCATTGTTTTCATTATCTACAGTGGTAAGTTATTTGATATAGGGAATGTGATATATTTTTTGCCCAGGTCAGCATATACATGTGTTTCATCAAGACTCCATTAGTACTTTGCACAGAGATCCAATAATGCTCACTACAATGCGGGATGCAGACTACATTATGAAAATGCATGATTACTACATGTTTGAGTATGCCACATATTTATAGGAAGAGTTTATTACTAGTACAATTTACTTTTATGCTTGCCATGTCTATCTAAATGATCATTAATTTTCCAGGTTTATTTCGTTGGATTGTGCATATATTTTGTATAAATGATAGAAAATCTCATGCCAGAGAACAATGTTAAAATCTATATTATAGGCTCCCTGTTCCATACAAAACAATGAAAACATACATGAAAAATTGTACTCATTATATCAGCTTTGTGTGTTGTAACTTGGACATTTTGTCTGCATTTGTTTCTTTGTCATTCTCATTCTTTTACACTTTGTTAGAGTCCTTCTTAAAAGAGCAAAAATATGTAGTATATTTTTGATAAATTCAGGTTTTTATTAAATTCATTTAATCAAATGATAAAATTATGTTAGTTTTTGGTTACTGTTTTAGTGTGACCAAATTAATGGCAAAAAATAAAATGAAATAGCTACTTCATTCTGATTTGCTACACTTAAATTGGGGAAACTCAGAATGAAACTCAGATTTGGTCTTAATTACAGCACCATCTACATGTATGTATGCGTTAGTTTTCATAGGATATTTCAGGTTCAGGATTACAAAAGTATCTTGTTTACCCAGGTTGGTCCGTGAGGAACACATGCTAATCCATGGAAAACCATGGACCGTTCCAAGCTCATACAAATGCACAAGCCTGGATAGCCAGTGTAGGCTAATATATGCATGCTGGCCTAGATAGCTTGATAAACAAAGCAAGAAATGGAAGAAAATAGCTAGGAAAAAGAAAAGAGAGAAGGCCACTCCCAAACACAATAATTGTACAATTTACTCTTAGCCCTTACAGTGAGAAAGGAAACTGGAATTCCAATCTCAGGCCCCGATGCAAAGGCTTGCAATCATGTGTGAAAGCTAGAAGAGCCTTCTTTTCAGCAACTGTTACATTAAAGTTCTTTAAATTGATTACATGAAACAGCTCATATACAGTAGTTGCAAGAACTTGTGCATGTATGTGTGTAACATATGAGCAATGCAGAATGCACATTTAACTCAAACAAAATTACTCCCAAAAAATACATGTACAGCACTTTTTTTTTTATTTAAAACAATATCCTGTTTTTGCCAAATGAAACATGTAGCTATATATCCTAATCCTTTAGTTGGCACTAACTGTTTAATAGTTGGTCAATTTTTGGAAATAAGGACAAGAAACATGCTTTTTTATAAGATCATTTTTGTATGCTGTGACAATCAAGCTCATTTTCTAATGTCTTTCATAAATAACTTAAAATATAAAATTATAAGCAAACTCCAAGCTGATACCATGGAAGAAAAACATCTTTCTTCCATGCTAAGATTTTGAATGCTTTGTGCCAAGTCTTTGAATGTGACTGCAATTGTAAGAAAATTTCCAAAATGCATGTTTTTGACCCATTTTCCTTCAAATTACAAAACTATTAAAATCTTGAGTTTTATTGCCATCTATTAACCCTTACACCCAAAAAACCCACAGAATACCACGATGACAAATTCTGCGCATGCATGCATCCCAGGGTCTGCGATGACGCAATCACCCTAAGTGTCAAATGCTCACGGAATTGCGGGCCGGGCAGCAATTAGCCGTGTAGCTCCCGGTCTGCGATCGTGTGGTTGGCATGCGGGGGGTCAAAGGTTCGAATCCGGGGGTGCCAAGTCAAAAATTCTTCTTCTTCTTCAAAAACTGCTTCTTGAAAAATTCGGATCTTCTGTGAGTTCCGATAGCAAAAAACCTGGGTCAGTGTTAGAGTTAAAGGATACATGTATGATTTACTTTTCATACATACTCACGATATAACGACGTTTCTGATTGGATTTGCGTCCTTTTTGCTGGTCATAAATACCGTTTATGACCAGTACGCATGAAACATAAACAAGCTGCGCCACGCAGCGTTGGAACCCAATTAACACGATCCACGATTTGCTAGTGTTGCGTACGCCGCATGTCACCGCGCCCATCTCACGCGGAACGCAAAAGATGACGCGTATCACGCGTTGACTCCCGGCCGTTGACCTCATGAGCCGAGCTGCTTCCTGCAAGTAGGCCTACTCATTTTCTTCCAATTTATAAAGGAAAACGGTATGGAAATGTTATTTAAACTTGTAAATCCTTATTATTTTCATCTGTATTGAATTGCTAAGAATGTTGGGTATGTATGAACGGGGTTCATTCATAGGATTTCGGGCATGATCGCTGTTTATGCCCTCAATCCTATGAATGAACCCCTAAATGAATTATTTGGAAAAAAAAAGGATAGGAATTAGTATGTTGGTGCATGTTATAAGATACATGTACATGTACAATGTAGGATCTTCTGTGGAGAGGATTATTGAAATCTTTCCAGAATTCTACCTACTTCAAATTGATAGCGTTTCCAATCAACTTTTCAATAAAATCATACTTGTAATGAACACCCAATCATTCATTCATTCATTCATTCATTTATTTTTTTTCACTCATCAAATAGAAAAAAACATAGGATACATACAAAATCATAATACAAGTGAGAGTGAAGGAATCACAGGAAAGGCCAAGAAGAGGCCTGAAAGGCTGTGATCCCTTGATTGGTTAATTCATCATTTGACATGGCAGCAGATTGTCATTTCAATGAAGAAGCAACAGTAAGCTGTCATATCTTGAACAGGGGTCGCGCTAACCTGCGTTTCTGCGCGTACAGCGCATATTTTGAAGTTTGAGCGCATATATTCATTTTTGCATACCAGTTCAGGGGTTTTCATGCGCGCAGAAAAATGAAAACATGTGAAAGAAAATAAAAGCTTCGATCTCCAATATTTACGGCCCGTCCAGAAATTATGTAACATAAAATGCAGTGTAACATAAATGTTCAAGTGAAGTCGCCGTAGCATTGTAACATAAATTAAAAATAGAAATAAAATACACACCGCCGGCATATTTACACAGATTGCGATCATGTCTAGAATCACTGCTGATGAGTTATTGCAGTACTGAATGATGACACGTACGTGAGTTGGTAATTTCTAATTCTAGGGATCGGAAAGAAATGCTTGGCAGGTGGTGTGTAGAGATATGTCATCGATGAAATACGATGCAATGATATCGGACGTAGAAGAAAAAAATGACAAAAATTTGCCCTTGAATTATGTTTTATAGTCAAAATACTCCAGGAATTCAGTAAATATCATGATATTTGACCTAAACTTGAACTCATTTGCAATGAAATGTCATTTTTTATTGAGTAAAGCATAGCTTCCATGTGCTTGCAATGGTGTTGAATTCTGCACTTTGCCGACATGGCCGAAGTTGAACTGCGTTTTATACTATACTATACTATACTATGCAAGCATTTATATAGCGCTCTTACAAAGAAAACCATGTATCACAGCGCTTTACAAGAGAAAATAAAGAAGAAAAAACATACAAGAACAAACAACAAATCAAATATCAAATAAATGAGTCTTTAGATTAGACCGGAAGCTTGCCAGCGTTGGAGAGTGGCGGATATGGCGAGGGAGTTTGTTCCAAAGAAAAGGTCCTGCAACAAAGAAGGCTTTATCGCCAGTTAGAGTGCGTGTATGTGGAACAATGAGAAGCCTGGTGTCCTGCGCAGAGCGTAAACCACTTCTACTGGGAATGTAAAGCTGAATTAGGCGAACTTTTATGGCATAAAGCAACACTTTTACTAGAGTACACTGCTTGGGAACTTTCTTAAAAAGTGCGATAGTTGGTTAATAGCGAGAATCGCGGCATGAAAAGCGTGAGATTGTGTTTTTGCGGGCCTTGCTTAACTATGGTACAGGTAACACATCATTTTTCATTGTAACCAAAATCACAAAATCTGATACTTATATATATTTTAACTGTACATTCAATACTTGACAGATTAGAGAACCCCTCATTTTAGGATTTGAGCGCATATTTTTAACACTTTCAGGGGGTTCAGGGGTTCTGAGAACCCCTGGTTTTAAAACCTGGTGCTACCCCTGATCTTGAATATGAATTAACCTAAATATGAATTAATCAACTATTTAATAAAATCGTACTTGTAATGAACATCCTTTCTTTATTGGGAATTAATCACTGTACCACAATATTTTGATTTGACAAGTTGATGACTTGATATTTACACTGCTGACATGATACTGCTAGAGCTATCCTGCCAGTTGTATCAGGATATGTGCAGTTGATATGAAATGATATGAGGCATGGTTTTGAGTTGCAAATTGATGATGTACATGTACACAAAAGACAACTTACGGAGTTGTAGATTTTTTGCAATTTGGTGCTCACGTTAGTACGATAGGTCCTAATCACTTTATGAGCTTGTGAAAATAAGAGAGCTTGAACCAGGGGCCACTTTGGCAAAATAAGTGGCCTCTGGTTCACCAAGATTTAGAAGAACCAGGGGCTATTTCCAATTACCAAGGAGCCAATAAAAATAAAGATGTGCTGGATGAGTTAAATAAGCACTATTTGCTTGTAATTTGATATTTTTGGTTCACTATCCAGGAGGCCAGTTTTGTGAGAAAAGTGTCCCCTGGTCAACTAAAATTGAGATGGAACCAGGGGCCATTTCAGAGTTTCTGGGGCCAAACGGCTCCATCTCCCACTTAATTTCACCCCTGGTGCCCAAAGAGCTAACAGTCAACATATCAATCAAACCAATAAACAAGGCACAACTTGGCAATGCATAATTTACAAAACAAAATTTCATATTCTTGTGACCTTCAATGTTTCTTCTTTATTGGATGAACCTAACATTGAGTGCTACCTGAAAATTGATTATTTTGCCTTCATAAATTGAAATTTCATGGAAATGTTACGTCAATGATATTAAAAAGAATAATTCATAGCAATAAACTGCAGTGAATGGTGTGAAATGAGCAATGCCAGATATGCATGATTGTGTAATTACATTGAGAGGCATAAACATCATTTTTTTTTCAAGTGCAACCAGACTAAAATTTAAATGTGGCTATTTTTACAGGTTTGTAGACATACAACATTTTAGACAGATCACAAAAATACTACCTTATATTGCATGTTTTACAGGCATTTCTGTGTGGGTGCGTTTGGTGCGGAAGATCAGTTTATTATCATTACTCCATATATGTGATGTCATCAAGCTAAATGAGTTTGTCGTGCAGTTTAAAAAAGATTTATTTTGATGAAAACCAATCATAATTGGACTTATCTTTCCAGAGATTACATTGCAGCCAGTTTAGTGCTGCTCAAAACAAGAAAATACAAAGGAAGTTGAATGCTATTATTGACTGTATCTCAAAATCAATATTTCGGACATCCGACTCATTTTGCTTCACATCACAAATATAATTAAGTGTTTATAAAAACCGATAATAACATTAATTATAATTGAACAATGTTTCAGATTATAATCAGGGAATCATCCACCAGTCGTCTTGTAATGCAAATTATGAGAGATCAGGATCTTTACTTCCTCCTGTAGACATCACTATGGACCACAATGGCCTCATCCCAATGGCATAGTTCAATAACCTCAATTAAACAATTATAGTGCAACATTTGACCTCAAGTTGCAGAGTATGAGTTTTTATACCAAAATTTTCAAAGGTCATTCAATGAATGTACAAATGTATTGGGGTTAAAGAACTGCGCCCCTGATAGATGAGCATGTTGTGGATCCTAGTGCATGTAATATCTAACCTGTATGTACGTGTGACAGTGACACAGTTAATTAGTTGTTAATGATGCAAGCAATTGCACTCCATTGGACCTGATCTGATCCATTCCAGCATTTTTTTGTATTAGGGGAGAATGCCAGCCAGACAGCAGCTCTGATTGTTATTTAGCTCATATCTAGTCATGGATGTTGACGTTCAAAACCAGGTCAACAAGAGCATGTATAGTATTGCATCCTCTCCTCCAGGCCTCTCTCCTCCCATTTCCTCAACGCACCATGACCTTCTTCTTGATACTGATCGCTGAAATGTAGACAGACTATTTAAAATATAAAATGCGGTGCTAAATTGTTTGAATTATAAATATATATCTATTTTGCTACGGTACATAAAAAGCTAAATTGTTATCTTTACCAATTCACTGTACTTGATAGGATTTCAGGAATATCAGGCAGAAAAAAGACAATTTCATAGGGTCATTTTTTAAATTCTACAAATTTAGTATTATATTTTCTGACATCGATCATTTTGGCATTTGGTGTAGTAAAACTTTAAAGTCCATTTCCATGGCAACGGAAGGAAATTTGAACTTATTTAACTACATTTCAAACTTGGGAATTACTTACACCTTTATTACATCAAACAAATGTACCATGTTTTATAAAAGTACTATAAATACTATCTTCAATTTCCACATCTTTTTTTTTTTTTTTCTTTTTTTTTGTGCAGAAATAGCTTTCATTTTTGTACAAATATTGATGAGGTTGGTAACAAATATTGATGAGGTTGGTAACTAATAATGAAGTTGGTAACAGAAGCCAGAAGGACAGGAAAACAGACAAGCATTTTTCACCTACATGTGTTTTGTGTAAATTCTTTTCAATTATGTTTTGAACGTGGGAAATGCAATCCCCCGAGTGTTAGTTACGCTTTTCATTTTAAATGTGATTTGGTAAATTAAATTCAGTGACTTAAAGTTGATTAACATTTGGTAAGGGAAGGACAAAAGTGCACTGAATTATAACACATAAGAAAATACATAATCAAAAATAAAATAGTGATTGTATATGAAAATACCAACTCTCATTGAGCAATTTTATAAAACTTATAATAAAACCTTAATGAGGGTCTATATATTAGATTCAAAATAATGCATTTTTCCTGGAAAAAACCCCATGAAATGTGGCCAAAAATCATGGTTTTTTTAAAATAAAGATAATTTCCTATTATCATGTCCATTTGGTGTTGATCACTTTTAGCAAACTGAGTTGGAAATTAGGAAAATGAGAGGTGCTGCATAAATCTGTTGTATTGATTATGAAATCGGACGTACATGTAGATAGTCGGTAATTTGACAATATTTGTGACAATATACATGTGCAAATGTACTTAAATTCTGATTCCTCAAATTTCTTGTCCATTTCTATTTGGTATACTACTCCAGGTACTTATTTGCTTTTGGTATATTGTGTGACCTTTACAGAGCTTTCCGTTTGATTAAATTTCTGTTGGTCTAACTCAAATTAACAAAATGTCAATACATGTTTAAGGTTTTGCTCTTTTAATATATGCGCAAGCTTTCTCACTTGACATTTTGTCCATGTACAAAAATGTAATGATATTTTTTATTGTGGAAATATTTATATCACATGCATCTGCAGATGGTGTGACATGTAGCAGGCTCGGAAATGTCACAACAGTTAAATAAAAATAAAAATAATTTTCTAAACAGAAAACAAAAACTTAATCAGAAAAGGGGAAAAACAAGGTTCATCAGCTCATACCATGCTATAGTCATTGAAGAAACTGTAGCATGTTGGCCTGAAAATATATGTAAATAAAACCTTTAAAATCTGAAGCCCACATTAATCTGCATTTTTTTAAAATTATTTTTTCAATCAGGTGGTTACATCAGATCCAAATTTTATAGAAAAGGGAAAAAACAATTGAAATGTCTTTTCTTTCTTTCAGTCGGCGGCGAGAGATTAATTTCAAAAGGAATTATAATGTTGCCAAAGACATATCATTTTGACAAAATGGAAAAGGAAAAAACAATTGAAATGTCTTTTCTTTTCTTTCTTCCAGTCGGCGGCAGAGAGATTTCAAAAGGAATTATGTTGGTGTATACAGCAGCTGGAAAAAGGATTGCTAAATCTAAAGCCGTCAGCTAAACAAGGTATTTGTTTACTTGAATTGCCATTTGCAAGCAGGAAATGTGCTAGATCATCCATACAATTACCATATTTACTCTATTAAACGCCTCCTTCTATTAAACACCCCCCTTTTTTTTCATCGAAAAAGTAACTGAAATAAAGAAATTCCCATGTAGGCTTACAACTGATATGTCATGATCACAAAATTACATGGACAAATTAAATCCTATTCTAACTAACTTACATTTCCATCCATCCATTTATAGTACAAATGTAGAATGTTTATACATAAAACTAAATAAATCGCATCATTGCCTGCTAGGGATCGATCAATTTTCTATTTATCGGCAATGGGAGAATTTCCCAACATTTAGCGTTTATTTTGTTTGTTTGTTTATTTCTTCTTTAACCTGGGTTACTCATTCAGTGGTTAAATACAAGTAATAATCCTCTGTTCTTTCATGAGGTCCTCTGTGTTCTCTTCATATTTGAGGAAAAGAAGAAATGGCTTCAATTTAATTAGTGCACAAGGTGCTTTAAAAGTCAGTCATTTTTTGGACTGCTTTTAAATTGAAAGTTACAACTGGAAATTAACATTCAAAATTCAGTAAATTAGTTGTGCAGGTACAAATGCATTGAAAAGGATCACTTAGACAGAACTTTCACTCAAAAAAAATCTGCAGGGAAGACTGTACTGTAGAATACTGACATTTCACAAGAATTTGGCCTTTTATTTGAACAGCAATTATATGAATTTTATTATATTTACATGTACTCTATTCCATTTCCATGGTTCTTGATCATGCAATGAATTTCATACTTCTTATGTTTTGATACAATGCAAGGCTTTTATCAAATCCATGTGGATGGGTGGGTAGATAGATACTGCTACAGTTCACTGCTCACAAGTTCCAGATGATTCTGAATGAAGTTATATGGGTGACAAAAGTACATTACCAAGACAACTAATTCCTATCATGCCTTTTGTTATTGTATTAATGCTAGTTCTTGTGAATTATTAATCCAAACACCCACCTAATTCTTTTTATCCGTATTCTTTTGCCAACGCTAGCGGAGGAAGCTAAGAAACTGTTGCAAGACGCTAAAATCCCGAGGGCGCCCATGGCCAAGAAGCGGCAGGTGATGAGGATGACATTTGGTGACTATAGAACCAAAATGCAGAGAGAAGAGAAGAAAAATGCAGCAGGTGAGTGGCTGGGTTGGTGGTGATGGATACAAATCAATTGGCTGGTTTTAAGGGACCGTTCACAAACACTTGTTGGGGCCTGATGCAAAAAGGGGCCCCTTAAAATTGTTGACCCTCCTAAGGGGGCTTGAAAAAAAATGACCACAAATTTTCCAACCCCATAGAAAATCATATAAACAATTTATATGATTTTCTATGGGGTTGGCCCATAATTTTCATGTCAAACAAGAAATGTCTTTAAAAAGACAATGCCACGGATGAAGACCATGTTTCATAATTTGCATTGATAGTTCATGATTTGCTGGTAATTTGTTTTATGTGTAAATTAATTTCGGATGGGACATATGGGTATTTATTGGTAAATACCACCAAGGATATAGGAAATACAAATTTACTCTTAAAATGTGTGCTAAGCATATCTAATTCAGAATTGTATAACAAAAATCTCCATGCATATTGTTCACAGTTCTCCTTGAATTTAACTTAAGAAAACTTTGGTTGAAAAGCTATGTTTGGTTTTCTTATAAGGACATATATATCAATATTGAAATTTTTCTTGCTGGCAAAATGACTTCAAGTGATACACAAAATGTTACAAAAGGACATTAAACCATATTCTGATTATTTCTAGAGGATGAGTTATGCGTGAAAGAAACTTAGACTGTCAAAGCGTCACTTCAATCAGACACAATACATCATTGTGTGCGGCCAAAGAAGCATTGTTCAGTCTCTTTTGTATTTTACCAATATCAAAATTCAAACCAGGAAATTAATTTCCTATGTTCAGCATATTGCACTCTCTAAATTGGACAGAAAAATTGTTTGATTTGAAGTTGAGTCATTTTGCTTGAGCATAAATTTATATGTGTATTAATTTAAGGGATGGGGTATGAACGTTTGGGCAGTATTTTTGTGGGACATGAGAGCACATCAGACATATCGAATTGCATTCTGAATACGAAGAATGTCATTCTGATATCAAATAATTTTGATTTTTGAAATTTGCGAAATAATACATATTTTATGCCAAATGATTAAAAATTTATATTTTTGATATATAACAGTCCTCGAAGTAAACTTTTCGTATTGAAGATATGGATTTTTTTCCCCAAATCACCAACAAAATTTAGGTCTTTTGGGAAAAAAAAGCATATCTACACAAATAAAGGTCATAATTTTCAATTGATCGTCGGCTTTTCATCCCAGCTACATACACTTTAAGTGCATATCATTAGATTTATAAAGTTTACTTCGAGGACTGTTAAATATCAAAAATTTTAAAAATATCAAATTTTAATAATTTGTCATAAAATTTGTATTACATCGCGAATTTCAAAAAATCAAAATTATTTGATATCAGAAGGACATTCCTCGTATTCAGAATGCAATTCGATATCTGGTGTACTCTCAGCTCCCACAAAAAATATGTGAAAACGTCGCTAAACGTTAATATCAGATCCCTTAAGTGATTTCAGAGATGAAATGGTTGAGCAAATTGTGATAACATATTGGTGCAATGGAAAAGTTATAACTTCACTCATTTTTGTCACCAAAAGCATGTATTTTTCAAATTTTGGGCCATCACTTAATTCAGAAGCTTGATTCCTTTGTAATAAAAAAAATCATCAAATTCAAAGCATCCAGGCTGCTTACTGGCTGCCCACTATATCTGCCAATATTCTGCAACAATAATAATCCCGTCTCAGTTCATAGATGCTGATGACAAGTGTACACTACATCTAAAAGGAATCCTGATTCCTAGTCAATTTGTTACATGTATACAGTTGTTGGAGTCCAAAATGAAAAAAATCTGATATTACAGAAGTTTAATTTGAACTCAAAAATGCATTAGTTTGTAATATACTGCGCCAATAAAGTATCCTTACACTTGGAAAAATAATCACAATTTCCAAACTGAACAATATTGGGGTAAATTTGTTTTTTTAATAGATGCCTTATCTAATCCTGCACATTATGACACCACACTTTTAAAACTGTACCTTCGTCTATTCAATTGCTTGTAACTTTACTTCTTGAGGTCACATTGGATTCAATGGGGTGTCATAATGTGCAGGATTAGATAGTGCATCTATCAAAACAACAAATTTACCCCAATATCGTTCAGTTTTGAAATTACGATTATTTTTCCAAGTGTAAGGATACTTTATTGGCGCAGTATACATCTGTATCACTAAATCATACAATCACAGCGTCATGTATCACGCTATCTCTGTGTCAGGTGGCGCTATGGTGCGCTGTTGTGGTCTTCACCAGAGTACGCCATCTCGCTTGATCTGATGCCAAGTACATTTTACCATGCATTACTTGGTTAGAAAGCAGTTTCACATCAGTAGTCCCAGATGTTGATGAATTTCCCCTTCCATAACTCCTTGCAAAATTCTTTTTTTTACTCCTCATGACAACATGGCCAAAGCAGGGGTGTGATTTGCCTGGATTTTTTGTGGCCAAAATTTGCGCAATTTTATTGATTTTCAGCCCATTTTAGGGTATTTTTGCCCAATTTCACACTGTTTTTCTGGATTTTTTTTTACTATTTTCTGGATATTTCACAAGCTTTGAATCACACCCCTACCAAAGTACTAAAGCTTTCTCTCCATGGTTAAACTTATCTTGTCTCTTTCCATGTATAAGGTCGTATTAATATATTTTCTGTTTTCTTTTTGTCTCATTTTTATAGCAATGAAAAAGACATTTTTGACAGCAGCAACATCTGAGAAACACAACAAGAGCACCTTCTACAGAAGGTCCACATCTGCAGCGGTATCACCTAGGCTTTCTTCTGGCAGTGGACCACCAGGAGGCTCTGAGCTATGTACAGTTCCAGAGGCTGATTCATCTGAAGAGTCCATAACATCTTTAGAGAAACAAGCCCATGGTATGACTTTATCTGAAGAAGGGCAAAATCAAGATGAATGCAAGCAGGACACTAGTATCGCTGATTTGGATAAATCACCTTCTAAGCAGGATGATATAAAACATAACACCCCATCTTGCTCACAGGCAGATTATGACAATCTAAGTCTCCGGAGTTCACCATCAGGAGCGAGCACAAGTAGCTCTGCCTCGTATCCGCCCGTGTTACGTGTGAGTTCACAGCAACTAGAATCAAAACAGTCATCTGATAGCACCGATTCGGACCAGAAAGACTATCCTAATAATAATTTCTGTTTTAATTTTGAGATTGAGCCTGATGACATTGACCAAGGTCCTCCTGCTAAAAAGAAGCCAGGTAAAACAGGTAACCCAAGCACTAAACAGGCTAAGGAGGACTCGGGGTCTTCTGAAGGCTCGCCAAAGATTGGCGAACTTGAGAAAAAAGGACCGAAGAAAGGAGGGAGAAGGAGAAAAAAAAAAGAAAAAACAGCAGGATAAATTGGTAGTTGATAATAGTCAATCTGAGAAACAAGAAGTACCTAAAATGGAAAATAGTCAAGTTGAGAAGCAAGAACTATCCTCAACAGGAAGCGGAGAATTTAAATTTAATTTCCCAGAGCCAGCTCCAACTTGATATATTGCGGTGTGTTAAGTGGATATGCAAGTAAGTTTGCACCAAGATTCTGGAAAAACATGCTACATACCTTGGTTTTATGCCACGAAATGGGATTAATGACTTTAAGCAAGAACTTAATTTGAGAGCAGCTTTGTGGACAAACTTTTTGCATCCATGGTACATGTGCTTATTAAGTTAAAAATCATCTAAATGTGGTGTAGATGAAGATTCTCAATACAAAAATACTTATGTTGAATATTATGATTCAACATGGGTATTTTTGTTGTTATTGAAGATGGGGTTACCTCTGTTGAGAAAGGCGATTGGCCCATATGGGTCATGTTACAGAAAACAACACAAGCTAATGCGTAAAGGTGGCTCCAAAGATGAGTAGTTTGAAAGAGGAGCAGCAATTGGTTTCACGCCAACATGATAAGTGACATAAATCTGATAAGAATGTCCCGCAAGATCCTATTTCTATACTTTGATTCATTGGCAGTTGAGGGTGAAGTTAGTGTTGCGCGGTTGCACCGCAATCGTCATATCACTGGCATGAGTGCCAAAAATCCGCCCTTTTTTTATGCGCTTGTGTATGCTCTCTGCACGATTAGGCTAGCGTGTGCAATTTGATACTGCGACCAGTGACATACGTACCTACATCACACTCAACTCTCAAGGAGACTAAAATATAGGTCTATCTTGTGATGTCACAATGTGAGACTCTTTCCAGTGTGATACACAAGTTAATGGTCATTTAATAACATGGAATATAATTTTATAAATCATATATAAATCATAGTACTATATAGTTGATGTTGAAATTTTTATTCTGTGAATGTATACAGGTTGCACTACCTTAATAGATGTCCTGTAACCTTAAAAAGATAGATACAGGGTCAAACTGTGTTATGCCAAGAAGCTACAGCTTAATCATGCTAAAAAACTTAGGCTAAGGCCTAAAAAAATTGTTTGATTGGCGTAACATGAAAAAAAAAAAAAATTAGGGTAGGTCGGTCGCCTTTATTTTTATTTTTTTTTTTTTACACACATTTTAAAGAAGCTGAAGTTGGATTGTTTAATTCACATCGTTTTTTTTTAAATTTTAATCTTTTTTAATTTTTTCATTAAAAAAAAAATAAGAAAAAAGTCTAGGGTCAGGCCTATTTTTAGGGTCGGTCAGGTTACGCCAATCAAACAATTTTTTTAGGCTTAATTATCAGGTACAACCTTTGCCAATTTGATATCTGTGGATTGCCAATGTATAATGTAAGCAGGAGCTACAATCAAGGAAAATAATGTTGACACACTTCAATTTGTTTATGTCACATGCTTCCCCCTCTCCTTCAACATTGGTTGATGGGGAGACAAGGACATGGTATATAGAGGCTGTCAGCCTTTCGCCATCTTGTGGGTACAAATGATACGCGTGTTCATGCGTCTGATACTACGCGCAGGACGCAGTTTGCCATGCAGTTGTTACCACGCATCAACGCGATGATTTTGCGGTTCACGCATGGAGATCGAACAACCATCGCAGCGTGTACCCACAAGATGGCGGCATAACGATCACGCTGACGGCCTCTATTAAGGGAGAATCTGCTTCAAATATATGGCAGACTTGTGTTACTCAGATGCAGGGTTGCTCATTTGAGAAAAAAATATGCAAGTGTTGTGCCAACTATCTTTTCTTGATTGTAGATGCAGCAAAGTTGTGTAAGGATTCCAGGGGTATATAAACTTGACAATTCCCTACTTTTTGGTATGGAAAAAATAAGTACTTTTGAAGTAATATGTAAGAAAAACATTTTTACCTAGATTGAAAAACATGTGAAATTATTGAAATATATTTAAACATGTCTTGAAAAATATGTTAACTTGTTACATATCTGGATGTGTAAACCTTGGATAAGCCTTGCAATAAGTGGAATTAATTAAAAATGACCACTCATTGGTGACACTATTTTTTAAATCTATTTGGTCAATGTGACATCACCATGGCCTTACCTAGCTGTTGGTTAGACTAATTCCAATCAGCCATCTACACTCCGCATGTACTGTGTTATGCTTTGTAGTGACGACTGATTATCTTACAGTCCATATCGTGACGGACTTCTGAAAATATTAAATACGACTTTGGTTGTGCGCTTTGACTTGACTTGCGGCGCCTGTGTACCGCGTCGCTGTACCGCACCGTTTGTGACAAGATCACGCTCTAAAGTTCTTAAAACAACAAGCTTGGTCAAAAGGTCAATTTGGACGCAACTGCGCATGCTCTATGCCACAGGAATCCTGTTGCAAAATCTGTTACTTTTTTTCCACATAGTTTTCTCAGTCGTCAATCCAGACGGTAGACGGCTGAGGGCAGCAGTCTAGCTGTCGGTACCACAGAATACAGTGACCATTCATGTTTCACATGGCCAACTTTCCATCATGGAATTTAGGTGAAAGTTTTATCATTCAATTGGATGTACAGCTATGCATGAAGCATGGCCATGATGATGTCACAAATACCTGACAGTGTTTGAAACTTAACCCTCTCGTAGGTGAAACTAAAACATGACTTACCATGAGTTTATATATTGTGAGTTTTAACATTGTGATCAAGCAAAATGAGTCGGATGTCGGGAATATTGATTTTGAGATATAGCCAGTAATAATATTCATCTTCCTTTGTATTTTATTGTTCTCAGCAACACTAAAATGACCATGTCTCCAAAACCGCAAGTCTAATTATGATAGCATTTTCAGCAAAATAAAGGTCTGAGAATGGCTTATGTAATGCAATTGAAAACTGAATTTTGATTTTGATCAATATTATAAGTTTGGAAAAATGCACACACAACAACAAAGAATAGGTTCTTATCATGCTTACAATGTACGTAGGTGCAATACACATCTGCATTAATAACAACACCCACCGTATATTATGGATAATAAGTGCAATTTGAATGTAACCAAATAACACCTTGTCTGTGGTAGCCAATTGCCCAAAATATGACATATTATTATACGTTGCTTGCCTCATCTTGTTGGTGCATGACATCCAGGAAATAACCTCCCTGCCAGACAGCCCGGTATTAGCTTTTGAAATTGTGTGCGACAGGCAAAAACTAAAAAACAAAAACTTACAAAATTACAAACAAAAACAAGATGGATGGATGATGTAGTCATTCCTCAAGCGGAACTAAGATACGGTTTAATTGTTTGTGGAATATTCAATTGGTGACTTTTACTTTTTGCAACCATCATCACCGACTTAAGATACACTCATCTCATTGATGCTTTTTAGTAAAATAAAACTTTCATTTCAGTTCGCAACTGATTATGATAAGACCCAATGAAGGTAAGGTACTAACATGAGTATCGTTCAATCCCACTCTTTACTGAGGGAGATAGATACCCGGCCCCCAACTCAACCCAAAATTGGCCAAATAGCGTGGAAAAGGGGTAATTTTTTTACCAGTAGCAAGGACCGCGAATATGTCAAAATAGGGGGTATTTAATGTGGACTGTCCGTGAAATTTAACCATGAAATCAGCAAAATAGGGGGTATTTAATTTGCACTGTCCTCGAAATTTGGATAAAAGGGGTACTTGAGAAAATCCGGTAATTTTATGTCAATATTTAGTGTCATTGAAAAGAGGTGTCTGAATTCCAGTTATTAGAAAAGCCTTAGAAAAGGGTGTTTGAAATTCTAGTCATTGAAAACCACAAAAAAGGGGTTGTTTTTGGCCAAATTTTGTTCTTGATTTTGCATGAAAAAGGGGGGTAAATTTGATGAAAAATCATTGCAAAGGGGGTCTTTGAAAGATTTGGTAACTCTCATGGTTGCCAACTTTTGTGTTGAGTTGGGGGCCGGGGATAGATATTGCATTGCCAGGTTAAGGCAAGAAAGTGCCAAAGATCCTGTCATTTTACTATTTGAAATTTAGTTGTAAGCCAAGCATATGATTTCAACAACTCGTTTATTTCAAAATACTATTGTCAACACTAGTCTTGCTGAATGGGTATACTGTGAAACGTACCTTAACTAAAACAAGTGGCTATTAGGTTGATGAGTAGGTACTATATTAAAATTTACTCCTGTGAGTCTCGTCTGGTCAGTGTATAATAACTAGATCAAACTATATACGAGCTTTTAGAGAAACTAAGTACATCCCTTGTCATAATTATGATTTTCTGCTCATTAAAAAGGCATGCATATAAAATAAGTAATGCAAGTAAATATTCATCTTTTAGGCTAATATCAATGATTTTTGTTTGTGTTTTACATCCTTCAATCACCTCGTATATATTAGTATTTTTATACAATAATCTTGCACATTTTAAATGTATGAATATTTATCCCAAAAAGCAATTCATTTGAGTGGTCATTGTGAAAAATGTGCCACTGCAAAAGAACATTTCTAGGTATGAATAATAATCAAAATATATGCAATTTTCAATTTGTTATACTAGTATTAAGAGTATACTGTCATTGTTTCTTTAATAATGCAGCTGTCAGTTGCAGTCCCTGCCCCGGGACCCGGGGACTTAGGCGGGGATGTAATTTTGGAAACTGTTACAAACATGTAACAGTCCCGGCTAAGTCCCTGCGGGGCGGGTCAATATTTTCTTGTACATCCCCGGGCAAGTCCCTGCCCCTAACCCCAGGGCAACCGCCAAAAAGATCACAAAATGTGCATGAATTCCAAGACTCAAATCATAATAACAAAGAACCTGGATTCCCCTGGTAAATGGATAGAACAGATCAGTGTTTCCTCCGCTACGACCCTGCACAGTTAAGATGACTCTTTTATAACGTCCTGAGTAGATCCCCGGCCCTTTCAAGATTCATTACATCCCGGTATAAGTCCCGGCTATGTCCCGGCAGTGCGGGGACCCAATGAGCTGTTACATCCCAGGCCAAGTCCCGGCTAGGTCCCCGCTATTGCCCTGGGGTCAGGGGGGCAGGGACTGCAATTGACAGGTGCATAACACATTTACTTCGTGAGTAAGACACCAGAGTGTATTTCATGTTACTAACCTACTATTGTAATGGTTTACTTTTGTAACAAATCGCACAAATGCATCTTCCATTGCTAACCCAATCAATTGTGTTGGTTGAAGTGTTGTCATAACTTCGCCCTAGAAGTGATGATGTAACAGGATTAACTACCATAGCAATAGGTGAAAGTAATTTTTGAATATATCGCCCTGCGATACAAACAGGTTGCACTCATCACCTGAATATATGTCTGCAATCATTGATTGAATACAATGACGCTTTTTTCAAAGATACTAATCTTACAGGTGTGAGTGATCAGCATGATATGAATATTCTATAGAATTACGATCCAGGACTTTATCCCTGTTATGGTTCAATGTAGAGGTACCCTGTGGATGTACTAGTGCAAGGCGATATATTCAAAAACTGTTTTCACCTATTGCTTTGGTAGTTAATCCTGTTACATCATCACTTCTACAGCAAATTCTGTAATCTTCCTCTGACAGTGGAGTGAAAGACTCAACCTCCGTCTGACACTGGAGTGAGATATTGGATGTTGTGGTGAATGGGAAAGCTAACAGAATTTGAAGCAGCAGCCTAATATTTTCATGCGAAAGTTCCAACTTACGAAATATTTTTTAGTTTAATATTCTCTCAGTTTCTGCGCAATAAAATGTTAGTCCACTGTGTTAAACTGAAAAGAACGGACAAAAACCAAAATTTTCCTATGCACCCCAATGCAAAATTTCACTCCAGATCTGCGGAGTAAAACTGAATTTATACTCCATCGCAGAGCGATTGCGATGCGCTGCTTTTGGAAAGCGATGGGCAATCGCCGAATTTTGCGATGCATCGCTCGTCGCTTACTAAATGTTCTAAATGCCACAAAATACATTTTTAGAACATCGATCCATTGCTGTCAATAATTATTGCTTTGAATTAATTGACCTTTTCGGTAAATCCCATAAGCCTTTGTGAGTACACCTCAGATGTTATCATTTGACATCACACCGATCTGGGCCAATACGCACATTGTGTATCGAACATCATTACTGCGCATTGCAAGTTAGACTATGCCATGGTCGATTTTTGATAAATAAAAATACGTTATTAATCATGATGAACGCATTCAGTTGAACTCGAAATTATACTGATATTTATTACATCAAAACACTAGTATAAAATGGTTATGAAAAAGTTTATATACCGGTAATTATATTTGTGACAGTAAAAGTAAAGTATACGTAGGCTTATATTATTGAATGCAACATATCATAATGGCATAACTATAATGGCACTTCAATACTGAACAATTCTAATTTTAGAATCTGCCAGTTTATTACGAGTTAAAAATCGACTATGGACTTTCACTTTTAAGCAGAACTTTACCCAGGGACTTCGTTCTCTAAAACACACTGTCAATCATACTTGTTTATCAATCAAATCTAACCACAAGACTAAGCATGGTGGTACAATGCGCTAGATGCGTATGTTCATCCACCAACTTTCAAGCATCAGCACAAAAGCGCCGCATTCAAAGATAGATGTGTACCATGTATAGTTAATGGTAATGGTGCGTGTCGGGAGGATTTAAACAATAACGAGATCTGGGCGACCAATCACAAGCCAGATTCATTTAAAGATGCATTACATCATGACCAATTTTAGTTAGGCCAGAAATTGGCCTAACTCTCCATAGAGTCCAATGTTAAAAATGTTAACCGCAATCCAAAGTCAGTAGTCCACTTGGGAAGCTAACATACAGAGGGAGTACGGTGACTGAAAAGATGATCAGTTGTGAAAATCTATCAATTGTGCACAAATTAATTAAATCAGAGTTTTAAGCGCTAATGCAATATCCAGAGTATGCACAATAATGACAATGGGCAAGTGGACTACGGAGTAGTCTAATTGCAAGTCAGCGTGATGTCAAATGACGACATCTCGGGTATACTCGCAAAGGCGTATAGGATTTACCGAAAAGGTCAATTCATTACCGAAAGTTAAAAATCGAGAAAGGTAAATAAATTAGTAAAATATTATATCTATATAGTTGACAGGAAATGAAAGGTTGATGCATTCATGTGTCAAGCGATGCTCGAAAGTTGAGATTTCTTCAACTCGCAACAGCGATGTTGTTTTGCCTCCGCATTTTGTATCAATTGATCGGCATGATGCTCTGAAAATGGAAGTAAACACTGAGCATGTGTGAGAATCGCTTTTCTGCAATAGCGATCGAGTATAAATTCAGCTGGAGATAGATGGGAGTAAAAGCTGGACGTCCAACTGACAGAATAGTTAAATCATTACATATCAAATAGGCAGGAATTGTTCAGGTTTTACTTCTGCCCACACAAAGCTAACTGGCCTTATGCGCAGCTTTTGGTAAGTGCTGTGTCACGCATATACAATACGCACTGCACGTGTCACGTTCGTGTTGCACCTGTGTTCTAAATCGGTTACAGGTATTTTGCCTGGTAATTTACAAAATATTATCTTATTTGCTTAAAAAATGGTAAATTAAGTGTTTCCAGACTTAAATTGTCCAATTTCATTATCCATGTAAAATTCAAAATTTTATGTTTTCATTTATATTATATTTAGAGTTCTGATTGATAGTTGACAAATTTCACTTGGATGTTGAAAAATTATAAAGGACCTTATGTATAACAGAATTTCAAAATATTGAGCTATTGCAGAAGATAAATGTTGATGGATATGCCATAAATGTCCTTTATAATTGCCTCCGTCCTTTGATACAAAAACCTTCAAATGAAGTGGATATAAGTGAAAACAAAATGTGTGACACATATATTGTTACTTAACATGAGGAAGATCATGCATATTTTGTCTCTCAGATAAAAACCATCATGATTAAATTTCTTAAAACATTGTTTTTGCATCATATTGGTGTTTTTTAATTTATCAGAATATGAAATAAAATGATTTATTTTTACTTCCTTTTACAAAACCTGTCACTAGTGGTGTGAACTTCAACAAGATTTTAAGCTACCAGCTGAAATAATGAATATTTACGAGGGGGTATCAAAAAGTTTTAGAAATCGCCCAGAAGTGAAAGAGCTATATCAATGAAATTTTGTCAGTGCAATCACTGGTCCTTATGTACATTATGGTCCAAAAATTGTCTCATAGGTATGTTTACTTTTTTTACAGGCGACGCTAGATGCTAATAACCTGCTGCCCCAGTTACTGCGCATAAACTGCAAGATTGAGAAAATTGAGGCAAGCAGCATTATTAAGATCCTGCTTTTGAAGAGTTGCAGTGCCTAGAAATTTGATGATGAAATGAAAGTTATCTTCGGTGGTGATTGTGATATGTCACTGTCGCTTTTTGGAAAAGGACATTTTATTTCATCACAGATTTTCTGGGCACTGTAACCCTTAAAATGGAACTTAATCATGCTGCATGCCTCAATTTTCTCCATTTTGCTGGTTATGCGGTTACATAGGCAGGTAGTGACATCTAGCTCCTGTAAAAAAAGTAAACATACTTATGATACCATTTTTGCACCATAGTGTACATAAGGACCAGTGATTGCACTGACAAAATTTCATTGATATATCTCTTTCACTTCTGGTCGATTGCTAAAACTTTTTGATACCCCCTCGTATGATTATATTATTTTCCATGATTTATTATTGATTTTCCAACAATTTTATGAAATGATTTCCTTTAACTTCTTTTCACAAAATCAGTCGCTGCTGCGTGCAGCCCAGCTAATTTTGAAGCAACCATTATGACAAAATTATTTGCTATGATTTATTGTTGATTTTACGAAACTGGATCACCCTTGGGTAGGTGAAACAAGTAATCGGTTTTCAGTTTAAAAAAGATTTTTTAAGTATAAAATGTAGCCTACCAAGATAATTTTGTTGGTAAAAAAAGCCAGCTGTTTATATATGGATAAAATTGCATCATTTTGAAAACCAAAAATCTTTACATCTTGAATATGTGACAGAATTTGATCCACTCACACCAAGTTGAACATTTTGAAAATTGAGTTTTATTATCACTAACTTGCTCAGTAGGCCCTACCTAAGCTTATTGATGTTGATATCCCCATGTAACTGGTTTTCTTGGTTGCAATGTAAAGTGTGTAGAGGCCTGGCACCATGCACAATCCCAAATTTATTATTTTATATATGATGAAGTATGAACCAATGACATTTGATCCAATTGCAAAGTAAAAATTGGGAGCAAAAGCAATACAAGAAAATTGGTATTATTAAACCTCATTGCTTCGCAACCAAGCATGCTATAGTCTATATATCTACCTCACCGGCACTAGCTTTGAAGTTCAAAGTGTTCAGAGTTAGCTTAGCGTTACTTGGTGCGTGTACATACTTTTACACCTCATATATACACACAAGAAACCATGCTTAACCAACTTCAAAGCTAGTGCCGGTGACTCGAGGTAGATATATAGACTATTAGGGATATGTTTTCAGCAATAGCTCAATCTGGGTGCCAAAAACAGTGTTATTGAGTAACTTCATAATTATTCCATTTTCAAAATTGCCTTTGGCCAGATTGGATCACATGTTGTATTTGAGAAAAAGATGGGCAAACCATATTTGCATTGGTAAGTAAATGCTTCAGTTTATATAGGGTCCACAACTTATAAGTTCCCCCCTGAATACTTTTTAAAATAAATCGAAATATGCAAACCTGTAAAAGATATGGGTAGCCTTATTTATTTTACACATGTGGACCAAATTTCAGCGTCACACATCATTGCGTTCAGTCACAATGGTTCATTATGTAAAAAAAGAGACCGTTTTAAACAGTGTTAAAAGTTGCATCTGAGTCCATAGGACTCAATTCTCAAACAATACAGTAGGCCAGGGATATTCATGTGTTTGTAAAAGAAAACTTAATCTTTGGTATTCTTCTTCTTTTTCAAAAGCAAAGCATGTGTTTAATTCTATTCCTTTTAATGATAAATGGCTGAGATGGAAGGGATATGTAAAAATGAGGTTGACCACCTTATCAATGAAACCACAACACTTCAAGAACTAACCCGAGCAATCCAACATGTATGGAACAACATGGACCAGCAATGGGTCCGGAATTTAATAAACTGCATGCGGCGATGTTGCAATGAACTTGTCAACAGTGCAGGAGGACACACCCCCTACTAAACATCTAGACTTTAAGTTATATTTCCATTACAAACACATGGACAGGCCTAACATACTGTATTGTTTGACAATTGACTCCTATGGACTCAGGTGCAACTTTTAAAACTCCTCTTTTTTACATTTGAACCATTGTGACCAAACGCAATGATGTGTGACACTACAAATTGGCCCAGATTTGTAAAACAAATAAGGTTACTCTTTTTACAATTTTACATTCGTTAAATAATTTTTGATTTATTAAAAAAAGCATTGTACACCCTATATAGTACAGAAATGTAATGAGTATTTTTGTCTGAAAGTCCAAGACTGATGAGACTGTACCAGCATGCAACCTATGTTCCTCTGTACCAAATAGATCATAGATGTATTCAAATATTATATAATTATATCAAGCTTATAATTCCAAAATAAAAAGGTGACTATATACACCGATGAAATCTCATACATTGTATTGTTGTTGATTATAGTGTCTGACTGGAAAAAATATCTTGTCAGGTTTGTTCATGAAGGTATGGCCCATTATGGTCATTTTACACAAGCAGCTTTTTTCTGCCTGCAATTAACCAAGCTGGTCAAAGTAAATTTTTTCATGTGCAGTTATTTTCTTTGAAATTAATTCTAATATAAGATATCGTATGGCATCTGAAATTTTGAATTACCCAGAAAGACCAAGAGAATTATATGTACCTTTTATTCTTTGAGGACCGCAGGATGTTAGTTGATGAGCAGTTGGCAAGTGATTTGAAGTATTGACACGAACAAACAAAATTGAAAAATTGGAATTCCAAATTTTAACAGTAACCTTGCCAAAAAGATGACCATATAATAACATTCAGTTTTTCTGGCTCTAATTGGGCTGGCTAGTGCATGAAACCTGTATGAACCACATCAGACCATTATATCACACCATGACACCCAATGGTTCATTTAACTTTTTTTAGCAATCATTGTAAAAGTGTAGTGCATTGCAACTTACCTGGAAAAGTAAGTAAATGGAGATATTACATGAAGAAAACCCTCAAATTTACCAAAAATGCTGCATACAACTTTCTTGCACATAATTACATGACAATATAAATTTGAATCCTGTGTGTGTACACTTGTATCAAAAGAGAAAAGACAAAACACTATTACACCAACCATGTCACTGTTTCATATTTTATTATATACAAAAGTACACAAATATTTCTGTACATGTTTTTAATTTACATACATTGCATGAACAACATGGGACCCCTTGTTTTATTAATCTTTGATATTAAGTAAATCTTATGGGATGACCCAAGAATGTTTTTTCCCAAGAATGATTTTTTCCCCAAGATTTTTTTTTCATTTTTCCACATGTTGTGATTCATAACATTCACATATATGTGGTGTTTTATATCAAGCAAAATCAGTCTGAATTCGGGCATATTTTATTATTTAATTTTCTGTTTTCTATATGATTGCATCAATCAGTTGTAAGCTACATTTTGCAGAAAACCCCATTGAAAAAGACAATAGGCAACAAAAGAAATTATTTCCTTTGTTTTGGCTACATCTGAAAATCAATATTTCTGATGCTGACTTCGGACTGATTTTGCTTGATCACATCACATATTAAGGTGGATAGAATATCTATGGCAAAAGTATATGCTGAAAATTACCACCTCATACAATGGTGCACCAATGCAGAAATAAGCCCAGTAAAAACTGTTTCTTCAATAAAGCATCAGCAAAAAATATTTCATCTGATTCAAAACCCCATGAATAGGATACCTCTCTCCCCAGGCCTCTCTCTCTTGAAAAACACCCATACTCCTACCTGTCTCCTCCGTTATGTAACAGAATGTCTCATTCAGGGGCTAGAGCTTTTATCTGAGTGAGTACAGTTACTTGAACATATTGCTGTTACTGACACGCAGTGCTTTTTGAACAAATATATTTCAGTCACCATTGCATGCCTGGCAAATTCTACATGTATTAATGATGGATCAAAGAGGTATTTCCTGGAGTTTGAAACTGCTCTATGTATATTGTGACTAGATTCAACAGATGAGTCAATATACACCGATATATTATCATTTTCTTAGCCAAATTGGAAGTATATTTACTCTCACACTGCAATAATACAAAATGTAATATATTTGATTCAGTTGTTGTTTGACCATGAAGCAACTAATTTTGACTTCTACATAATATTCTATTGCCATTCAGTAACAGACCATAAAACCACATTTCTAATTTATGTGGGTTGTATGGTACACCCACCAGTGTTCCATTAAATTTGTTTTGATCAATCATCATTTTCTTGGTAATTGCTTTAATTTGTGGTTGGTTTAATTGCTGAAACTAAATCACGCCTGGTGCGACAAAGCAACAGAGCCCAGTAATTATTTTTGAAACTACATGTTTTCACAATTTCACATGTAGCCTTGAGAGATAATGACACTTCACACTCAATCCATGGCAGGTAAAATTGTCCAATTCAAAGTGCCAATTTGAAGCATTTAGTATATTAATTTCCATACCATACTAACCAGTTACAAGTGCAGCATTTTTTTTCGTTGATGTACGCCACTGACAAAATGCTATGCTCCTTACAACTGCTTATTTTGATACGGATATGTGACACGATCAAGGGAAATGAGTCGGATGTCGCTAATATTGATTATGAGATATTGGCAAAGAAGGTGTCAAAATTCTTTTGTTTTATATTGTTTTCAGCAATTGATAAATTGACGTAACTTCGCAAAGAAAAGTCATATCAACAAGGGGTTTTCAGTTTCTGAAAGCTCTAAATATCCTCTTTACAAACATATTTAAAACTCATTTTCGACCAAGGTCGACATGCGACTCATTCCCCTTGATCATGTCACATATAGAGAAACCTTATACCGTATAACTTCAAGTAGTCACCCCCTTCAATTCAATTTCCCCACCATTTTTTTCAACCAAGATGTTTCAAAAATGCCTATATTTCCATGCTATCTTGTATAGTAAGCTTACCAAGGTGCACACACAATCCCTAATTTTAGCTAAAGCCTGATCGTAAACCCGGAAGTGAACCGGAAGTCATCGATCCTAAGTTCATAGTTCGTCATTTCAGCATGAGTTGTAAGCTTGTCTTATGATTTTAACGGGAATTATCATTCTAAAAATGACCTCTAATAAATGCCCCCCTTTGTAAAATGCAACAGTGAACACCCCCGGGGGCGACTATTCAAGGATATATGGTACATCTGTATGTGTGGTGTATGCTTTGAGAACAGGATCTATGACCCAAGATGTAAGATCTATATGCAACAAAAGTCGTACACACACACACCCAAATACTGCTATATTGTTGAGTTAAGATGCAGAGGTGGCTGCACCGTAATGACATCACACGACTATTAATAATAAACCCTTTCCTTATTTCAGAACAAAGTGTGTTGTCGATAATAATGAATATAAGCAACATTGGACTTGCACATTATTTATATGGGGTAAACTTAGCACTTTGTAAAAAAACAACTTTAAACTTGTGTTTTGCATGTAAAACAGGCATAGCATTGGCTGAGCTTGGTTAGAACTGCTAATGTTGTAAAAAAAAGTAAAATTGTAGAGATTCCCTTTGAGATGCAGTTTATTCACACCACTGCCAAGGGAGAAGATTTTTGCAAGAATACAAAAGGGCCTATATGGCTTATTGTCCCATATCAATCAACTTACATACACACAAGTTGAATAAGCCAAACTCTCCCTGGACATGACAACCATATCCTTATTTACCTGTTAACTAAGTCTTTGTTGCATCAGGCATATGTAAGTCTCTGACAAGAATTATGCCAGACACGAGCCAATCCTGTCTAAAAGTGGGTTTTCTTATTTCTAAAGATTGGTTGCGCATTCATGAGATGCTAATTTCTGTTGTGTTAATTTCTGTTGTGACGAACACGATCTATTCAATTCTCTCTCACTTCACTGGACATGGTGTATACAAATGATAGCCATCGAGGACGCGTCACTGAAGTCATGAAAAGATTACATGTTTGTATTGTTCTCAGTAAAAACCCAGATTGTCTACCTATGGCGCTGAAATACAGCAAGATAATATAAGATAGTAAAATGTAAACCTGTATTTTAGATAAAGTATCTTGAGCCAGATTATGCTATGATGGCTTTAGACCTGGGTTCCAAATTAAAACTTCCAATTTACCACTTGCCACATACAAATTCAAATTAGAAATGCAGCTGGCAAGTAGTAGTAGTACACAAAACAATTAGGCTACATGCTTGGATGACATGATGTCAATTTATGACTTGACGATAAAATCTCCAAGAGCAGCAACACATAGTGATAATGTAGCAGCAAACATAATAGACAAAATAATCCAGGCCAGGTGTAAAATACAGCAGCTTGTCCAATCTGGGCCACTTCAGACAACTCCACACTAACTGTTATCTTAACCAAAGTACTGATATTTTGTACATAAATTTATATGTATCAGTCCACTCTCTCACATTCTGCATCACATCTGGAAAATCCATAATAAAGTTGCATAGCTGTACTTCACGTTCTGGCACTCTCAGCACCCTGTAAAAAAACGAATACGAGACAAATGCCATTAATATACGTAAATCTGAATAACATTGCCGTCACTAACTTGCTAAGTGTAAAATTTGGTTCACCACAAGTTTGGTAGCGACATATGTGTGTATTTTGCTTGTTATAGTATTGAAGCACACACATAGTTGACTGCATAGAGCGTACACACACGCGTACAAGGGCAAATAAGATGAAATCTTGGTACATTTTAAAGGCTTTGATTTGATGTAATTAATACCCATCCAAATGTGCATTCTATAATGGCAAGCAAAGTTACAGCACAGATTAAGGAAAAACAATAAAAAACTTCAGTAAAATTGTCTTCAGCTTTTTCCCTTCACTGGGTCACATATTTGCAACATTTCTAACTTTCTAGTCATAAATACAACATACCCCAAAAATCCATATATAGCACTCTGCCACTCAATGCCCATTCAGCCCTACTTACCTGTTGTGTTCCCCATGATATGTAGTCAGCTTTGGTGGCTGCGTGATATTCATTCACTAACTGTTGTACAACCTCTCTGGAATCATCAAGCTCATCCAAGTTATCCTTGAAGATGGCAGTTTTACGGAACTGTTCCAAGTAGGCCTCTCGCTTTCTCATTTTGTCGTATTGCCCGGCTGCTCTCTCAAATAACTGAAAGAAGGGAAAAAATGATCAGATTCAGTACGTCATTTCACTTTTGTTTTATCAATGGTACATCAGGAGAGCACACTGGGCTATGCCAGTTGAAGACATGACCTCAATCTCCCACAGAGGGGGTGTAGATTTCAAATGGAGTCACCCAGTCAGGCAATCCCATTTCACATTTCATGGAGTTCAACTGGCAAGGCCCATTTTATGAACAGATCTCCCTAAATTTGAAACTTGTACCATGCTTTGCATTCAGTCTAAAAATTGCGATGACCTTATTTGCATCTATACTCAACCAAATTTGACTACTGGTTTGTCTGATATACCATTCATCAGATCTGATTTTTTCAAAATGGGAAATGCCCAATAAATTATTGTTTTATCTTTCATGTTTTTGGACATATTTCTGAGACCTTATGACTCTACACAAAATATATTAACTGCCTTAACAGACGACTTACAGAGACAATGCTTGTGTGATTTGCCAACATGAGTCCACTAACTCTATGTGCTGTCTGCACATATGGAGATTTGTGTGATAAAGCAACCTGCAAACAAACAAACAAAAAGTCAAACACAATTAAATGATATCACTAGGCCCCGGCAAAAAACGCAATTTTTTGAAGTAAAAAACGAGATCCAAAGTATTGAAAAGCGAGATTTCCCCCTGAAAAATGGCACAAGAAGCTTTAAAACTCCCCGAAAATACGAAAATCTGAAAAATAAAGAAAATAAAAATACTGTGGCCTGCCCTCTGTTGTTCAGATTAGGTCAATGTCAACAGAACTGAAGTGCGAGGATGTGCTTCCTTTACCACCTTGTCGTCAGTCGGCAAAAAAGTGACAAAAATTTGACTTTGAATTGTTTTATAGTCAAAATATTCCAATAATTCAATAAATATAACAATATTTGGCCTAAACTTGAACTCATTTGCAATGAAATGTCATTTTTTATTAAGTAAAGCGTGGCTTTTGCACCTAGCAATGTGGTTGCAATACTGTTGAATTCTGCACTCTTTACCGATGTTGAAATTCATTTCGTGATTCAACGAACTTTTATGGCATAAAGCAACATTTTTATAGTAAGTATACTGCTTGGGAACTTTCTTAAAAAGCGAGATAATTGGTTAATAGCGAGAATCACGCCGTGAAAAGCGAGATCTCGTTTTTTGCCGGGCCTTAGATATCACATACCCTTTTGTTATACGGGTATCTTTTAAACAAAGCATAAAAGAAAGCATGAAAAAAATGATACAAGCCCTTCCCATCTAGATGAGTTGACATTTGGTATGCCCTCTGTTGGTCTAAGATCAAAACTGCATGGGAAAAGACCTTGTAGTCTACATTGAGGGAGTCATTTTTTTCCAATTAACTTTGGCTTCAAAGCAAATAATATCAGTGATGTTATAAAATTTGCTTACATGTGCTATAACTTGCTACACAATATCACAAAATTAAAACAAAGGTTTTGCTAAGATTTTATGTGGTCTGCCAAAGACACTAATATTTTGCCTTGTGTGAAAAAACAGGGGGCATAACATGTGACATCATAGATCAACTCATCTATATTTTGGATATGTTCTTGCAAAGTCAGTCCAAAAGGTCATCATGGGCATATATTTTATTTCAAGAATTTATAGACAAGCAAATTCAATAATGATCAAATATGCATGCAACTGCATTTTGAGTTGTGACTGGAACTTACATGTTTATCACCACAAATCTACCAAATAACCAACATGTCCTTTAATATTTTTAATCTAGTAGTAGTAGTAGTACTATATAGGGTCCACAAGTTATAAGTTCCCCCCTAAATACTTTTTAGAATAAATCGAAAAATATTTAAAGAAATGCAAACATGTAAAAAGGTATGGGTAGCCTTATTTGTTTTACACATACGGACCAACTTATAGCATCACACGTCATTGCGTTCAGTCACAATGGTTCATTGTGAAAAAAAGAAACTGTTATAAACAGTGTTAAAAGTTACATCTGAATCCATAGGAATCAACTCTCAAACAATACAGTCAGCCAGGTCTATACATGTGTTTATTAAAGAAAACCTGACTGCTATGCACTCAGGTGCAAGTTTTAAAAGAGCCTCTTTTCTTACACAATTAACCATTGTGATTGAATGCAATAATATGTGATGCTACAAATTGGTCCACATGTGTAAAATAAATAGGGCTATACATACCTTTTTACATTTTGTAAAATATTTTTTGACTTATTTTAAAAGTATTGGGGGGGGAGTTGTGGACCCTGTAGTACCGAGTTCCCATATATCCATATTGTTGAGAATTTCATGCAGAATTATCATAAAGTTTGGTGTGCAATAGGGTCAATGCACATATGTTCATCTGGCCGGGTATATACTCTGGGTTAAACATTCTTGCATACATTTTGAAGAGGAATATGTACAAAGTGATCAGCATTGAGGGCAGGCTCAGGAATGTGGGTAAGATTGTTGTCATATGATATTATGAATAATCCCCAAAACACAGTAGCCCTGTGTAAGAACTTACCCATCAGAAGAATGAATAAACCCAATTGCAATGTACATAGCCCCACATGATAGAGCGAATATAGCCTCTGTGGGGGATATACCCTCCAAATGTTACAGCAGCCCCTCTTTGCTATGCCACTGCATTGACCCTATATTACATTTGTTAAGCTGATTGTTTTTGTATATCCTACCTGTATACTTGCTGGACCCCATGGAATGAACTGAGCTAATTTCCTCTCTCGAATTCTTTGTAAACTCTTGTGAACCTGCATGAAATGAAATGTCACATGATTAACAATAGGTTAATTTTATATGCGTTTTCTAGGTAAAGTTGATTTGTTATTAGTTCCATGGTCCAGGTACGCACTGGTGATCAGCAATCGCGTAAAAGTGGCAATGTCTCCTCCTCTTGTGTTAATCGTCATGTTGTCAAGACCATTGGTCAGCCAAACAGCGTGATTGTTTATCACTTCTGTGTTTACACTTGTGTACGCTCGGCGCACAGCACAGACCACAGAAGTAATAAAAAATTAACTTTCGGTTACAATAGGACAGAAATCTAGTTTGTAACAAGATTGTTTACAAGCTGACTGATCAGACTATCATATGGTCATAATTAAAAGTCAAAATGATCAGTCATGAATCTTACTGCACAGAGAAGCGTTATTCATTGAACACCCTACGTTGTGACCCAACATCGGGGCAATGATCTTTACAGTGCGCTGCCAAACCCACAAGGCCCACACTTTATAAAAAGTCACTGATTACAGTGGACCAAATTAATCCATAAACCATTCAAATATCTATGCCACAGATAATTGGTATACAAATAATGAATGCTTATGAGTACAATGGTGAGAATATTTTCACAAGGTAAATATGTACTGTTCCATTTTGCTTATTTCACCAAGTGGAAATTACTCTTTCCATTAGCCAGGGGTGTGAGAGGCCACAGACCAAAAACGAGGAAAATCACTAAAAACAGCGTAAAATCAGGGTAAAAACGCCAAATATGGGCTGAAAATAAAAGAAAAACACATACATTTTGGCAACAAAAAAAGAGGAAATCAGCTGAAAAGAGGAACTCGCACATCCCTGATTAGCCTTTTATAGAGGTATGGCGGACACAATAGGATGGCACTGCATGAAATGGGTAGTGTCTTTTGAATTTGCCAGGTTTTACCCATATTGAATACTGCCCTCCTATTGTGTACGCCATACTTCGAAAAGGCTAAAACTAATAAAAACATTCAATAATTGTATTATATAACTCGCATGTAATTTTGTTTTCTTTGTTTCATAATTAACCAGGACAACTAAATAAATTTAAAATATCTAAATATTATGGGGTACAAAATATCTCTGAGCAAATGTAAGGCCAATAAAACAAAAATTGTTTGCTTGCCCTCAAATGAATTTCAAAAATTGGGTCGGTCAGTCAGGATTTTTTTTTTTTTAATTACTAGCAAACTCTACTGTTTGTATTAAGGCTCAAAATATGAAAAATCAGACAATGTTGTTGTCAAATGAATCAACTAACATTACAAAACAACTAAAATGTTGAACACAAGCTCTAAAATACATTTTTTTTACATATTCAGAATGCAAAAATTTGAAAAAAAACACTTTTTGGAATTTCCAAAAATAGAATTCGGTCGGTTGAGGGCAAGCAAACATCTTTTTTTTTTTTGGCCTAAGTGGAGAAGGAATGTTGAGTCCCCCAGGCATAAGTATTGACCAATCCCTTACATACCTGTGTAGGATCTACCTCTCCCTGTATGATATTTAAGATAGAGATGTAACAATGATTGCTTTTCCTGCTCCTATCTGTGTTGGATACCATAATATTCTTGGGTTGAAGCAACCGTCTCATCACATCTAGCACTGTTGTTTTGCGGATGTTTCCACCACCCTGGAGGGGAGAAATACAACAAAGTTAAGTATTTTGCTTTTAAGGGGGTACTACACCCCTGGCCAATTTTGTGCCTATGTTTGCATTTTTCTCAAAAATGATAGCGCATTGGTGACAAGTAAGATATGAATACCTGAGTGGAAGAAGGGCCCAACTCCATCACAACTGTTTTTGAGATATTAAGAAAAAACTTAATATTTGGAAAAGTTTTATAGACCGAATGTTTTTATCTTCAGGGGACCTTTAGTACATGAACATAAAATATTACATACATGCGAAATTATATATGATGTTTCCACGGCAGCGGTACAGGTCTTAATCTGAGCTGGAGTTGGGCCCTTCTTCTACTAATATACTGAAAGTGTCAGTTCCGTGTTATAATAGCTACAGAAATTAGGTAATCACCATTAATTGCACAAGTAGCACTCGTGTAATATGTTAGCAAGAAAGTTTATAGTAGTGAAAAGCAGATTTCATGGATGAACAAAATTCCTCTTTAACCCTATATTTGTGGAAGAAGGGCCCAACTCCACGGAGTTGGGCCTTTCTTCCATGAAAAGCTCATGATTAAGTGTACATGGAAGACTATTTAGAGAGTGGATTTTGGCTCATCTTTCACACATAAGGAAGAACAGTCTGCTGGCAATAAAATGCTGGGTCTAACTCATTTTTGTAAAAAATTGGAGTTGGGCCCTTCTTCCACTCAGGTATTCATATGTATATTATAGGGGCAATGACTACAACTACTGCACGGAAAATTCAGCAACTCAAGGCAAGTAGTTATTGATTTATTGATCAAATATTGGTTTTCCCTCATTTTTGACTGTAACTCCACAACTGTTGTCTGTGCTGAAATAAAATTTCCAGTGCAGTAGCCGAGGGCACTCAAATTTTTTTTTGGGTAGGGGTGTGCCACCGCCAGTTTGAACTTGAGGTCTAAGGAACTGATCGGCCAGCCAAAAAGGGGGGTCTAGGGAACTGATCGGCCGGTTAAAAAAGGGGGTCTTGGGAACTGATCAGCGGCCAATCATGGGGGGTCTCGGGAACTGATCCAGGGTAAGTTTAATTTTGTTGCATTTTTGCCACAGATTTTCGAAAGAATCGGTTTCGATTCCTGTCAAAAATTGTGTAACTATCATCACGTTTCAGGAAAACTATATTATTAAAAAAAAAGCTAATGTATCTCAGCACATTTGGATCAAGATCATTTAGGCCTAGCGATACACTATTAGGCCTAAATCAGAATTATGTCATGAATATCAACCTGCATCACATCACTTGAATCCTGATCATAAAATTTACCCTGGGTCCGTAATGCCTACTTGACTCACCTAGCATTGCCTAAGTAGTACTGAATCATTGGCAGCAGCACTACATAACCATGATAAGCAAACCCATCTAAAAATGGTTTTCTTCTCAATATTAAAATGGTTAAAACATTAACCCATCACAGTCCGAATTCCAATTTAATGACAACAGCTGTACTCGGGTGTTTTACGTGTGATATGATGAACTGTGTGACAAGGATGCAGAATTCAGCAGTCTTTCCCGACCATTAGTGGATCGTAAATCAACTCTAAATTCACTATTATAGTTACTGGCCTCAGGAAATGCACATATTTTTGGCACAAAGTTATAATATTCACTTTCAATTTTATTCCCAATGGTGGTCTATTCTAAATAGTTGTCAGCCAAAAAGTCAAAAGTTCGGTCTTCTTGTGACTTGCGATGTAAATGGATTTAGTTGTTGCCAGCAATGTCAACAAGGTTGAAAAGGAGCCCAATATCCCACCCAATATTCACCTTAACAATGGTTTAAATAGGTTTTTTCAATGGAAGAAAATTGACGGCAATGCACTTTCTGAAGTTTTGGGCTAGCAATTGCCAGACATATAGACTGGGGCATGAGAGCGGTTGTCAAAAATTCTGAGAGTTTGCGGAACGACCAGAAGATTGGCAGGGGCAAGAGAACGAGTATCTATGAATTTTGAGGGTCTAGAGAACGGCTGTCGGCTCTGAAAAAGGGGGAAATCGCCATGGCACATACCGTATAGCTGGGACACGCTTGAGTGCCCTCCCGGTGCAGTAGTTGTAGTCCTTGCCCCTATAATATACATATCTTACTTGTCACAAATGCACGATAAGTGTTGAGAAAAATGCAAAAATAAGCACAAAATTGGGCAGGGGTGTAGTACCCCCTTAATAATATAACAACAATAATTGTTGTTATAACATTCTGTTGTGCAATTATTGCACAACATATTTGCCCTCCCTTATGCCCGTATCATACAAAGTAATCCCAATAAGCATAACGTTTTTATGACATTTTTATACGTCTACATCCGTTGCTTGATGGGAATAGCAATTGCCGGCATATCGATCAGAAGTCTCTAGCATGCCCCAGAATCAGATGGCTAGCAGTTGACTTCAAGCTAAGCAACTGGTAGGGTTGTAAAATCACTACTGGCCTTTGATCACAGCAATTTTACAGTCACTCACTGCAACCGCTTAGTATGATATGGCCATTGGAGTATTACTTCACAATATATAAACAGATATTTAAACTTAAGGTCAGAGTAAGGGGAGACACATTCGTCCACACCCGAATTTGAGATTTCTTGATATTTATCAACACTAAGATGTATTCTTTCACTTGAAACTGATAAAAATACAACTTCCTAATATTTCCTTGTATTTTTGCTTGATTTATTTCACTCTATTCAACTCTAAAAAGTCACATGGCTCAAGACAGTTTAGTAAATTGGCGGGAAATAATGAGTCGGCAATGCGAGAATGCGAAATATTGTGACGCGGCGCAACTCTGCGCGTATGTCCAACGCAGTCAAGGCGCATTCGGTATGTTGTTAACGCCAGCAAATGTGATGTAAACAAAACAAAAATTTGCAGTGAAAAGCCACTTAGATTTTTAAATTATTTTGGATTTAGGCGCACTAAAAACAGACATTATAGATTCATTGGTGCAAAAAGATGCATATTTAGACCATGCACCAGATACAGCTTTTATAAGCATGAAAGTCTTGCCGTTTTAAAATATAAGGACGTTTTGTGCATAATTTTGACATTTTTTTACTAAAACGTCGATTTTTCAGAGTTTATCATTTTTAACAATATTATACGATTTTTGTGACAAGATAACTCAAAAATATGCAAGCAAAAGGTAAACCGTTTGCACTATCGTTTAGAGCACATCAAAGTCTAGGGAAGGTTTTCTCATTTTTTCAAAATATTTGTTTTGGACAAAAATATCCACCATTATGTGCAATTTTTAGCTTAATAGAATGACAAAATTGCTTTTTTCACATGTTTTTTGAAATATTTCGAAAAATAAGAAGAATATCAAAAAAATAAAAAACCTTCCCTAAGTTCATGTCTCTTCTCCATGAAAAACTAACTGTTTTTTTTTTACTCGAACAGATTTTTTTTTTTAAGTTGTCACAAAAAATTGGGGTAAAAAGTGCATTTTGTGATTTTTTCAAAAACTCGAGATTTTTGAACAAATCTGACGTCGCCATGGAATTCCTTAACTCATTTCCTTTCCAAAAATGTATAGTTTTATATACTTTGGACATACAATTCAAAAATAATGATGCTCGAAAAGGTCCGTGTTCTCTCCCATTACTCTGCCCTTAAAAGAAGCAAACAAATAACAAGGTGAAAGTTGTTTTGAACTTCTTTTCAAAATCATAAAGGTTTTTATAGAGGCCGTCAGCCTTTCCCCATCTTGTGGGTACAAATGATCTGCGTGTTCATGTGTCGGACACTACGCGCAGGGTGCAGCTTGCCACGCAGCTGTTATCACGCATCAATGCGGTGATTTTGCTGTTCACGCATGGAGATCGAACGACCATCACAGCGTGTACCACAAGATGGCGGCATATGACGTCACGCTGATGGACTCTATTGGAAATCAAAAATGCTGATCTAGTTTTATTTTCAAGAACAGATGCTACATGTAGATAGTGAATTTAACAACATGTGAACATTAAATTTCATCATACGATAACATTGTTAATATCAACATGCAACAAAGGTCAACTTTGTCTGAAATCACAAAAATTCTGTATGCGAAAAACAACCACTTGCACAGTATAGACGAATCCAACGAGCCAAGTCATGGTCAGGATTTGGTCGGCCATATTTGGTTCCCCGCATGCACCAAACAGGTGTTGTGAGTGAACAATTGGGTGGATTAAACCCACTTAAAATTCGATGTTAGATTCTTTTGTGTTGTAAACTGTCATCATTCTTTTGTCTACTTGTAACACAGGTGATAGAATGCAGTTTAAAATACCCTTCAAGGCCGCATCATTTCACATTTTAGGTGAGATAGCTGGGTCCCCGTCGTGGCTATGGCTGCCATTGAGGAGTAGGAATGCATGAAATTGGATTAGTCTATTGTCACACAGTGGATCTCCAACTTGTAACTAACAGTAACATCTCCACATAATTTTAAAATTCTTGAAATACTTGGCATAGGCTTCTAACTCACCTTCTGATCAGCACTGATTGTGAGTGGTGTGTATCCAGTCATGAGAAAGTGAAGTCTTGGTGTTGGAATAAGAGAGGCTATTAGACCAATCAGATCATTGTTCATGTAACCAGGGTAGCGTAGTGTTGCTGGGCTGGTTGCCATAATTGTTGACACCTAGATAACAAAGTGATGAATCAAGAATAGAAACCACTGGCTGCATCATTCATGTGTTATGGTTAGAGCTATATTGATTTATAGACAGTATAACAAATTTTCAAGTTTGTACCCAACAAAGGTAGGGAGCACGGTGGCCGAGCGGAACAGGCCCCGACTCATAATTGGAAAGTCGCGGGTTCGAGCCCGGCGAGACCATCGTGTTGTGCCCTTGAGTAAGGCACTTTATCTCGATTACTCCTCTCCACCCAGGTGTATAAATGGGTACCGGCATTCTTAACTCTCTCCACGTGGGTGTCGACTGCAGACGACATGTTTCAAAAATTTCTTAAAAATTCAAAAATTTCAGAAATGTAAATTTTCATGACCATATTTGTAATCAACATGAAAATTGCATTAAAATGAGTACAAACAAGCCTAGTATTGGTTCAGTAGTTCTTAAGATAGCTCTTGATATTTTGAGAAAATATTTCAAAACTTGAATTTTTTCTGTTGAAGCACATGGATAGCAGAGCATTAAATGCTGGGAACTTGAAGGTAACAGACTTGCTGTGGAGGAGGTGTAGCGACCCCCCTATAGCAACATTACATGGAGGAGTCTGGCCCAATCGCCAAATGAAATACAGATGGGCACTCCAATCACTATTTATACAGGATCGTCTCCTTTACCTTACCCAACAAACAAATAACCAAAAGATGTTTCATTGCAATTGTTTATATTTGTGTGCAGTCAATATCATCAAGAAACTGCAAGAACATTGTATTTGACAAAGACACTAATGACAGATGTTCTTGTCTATCTACCCATCTCTGACTACTGTTTGTAGACCCTGGTGGTTTACCAAAGATTCATCGGTCGGTTTAACAAGGGCTTCAATTCAGAGGCATCATATCAATGAAAGAAATTAAAGATATGTGTGTGCATACCATAAAAACTAGATAGTTAGCACATATGTGCTTACTATCAAGCACTTTTGAAAACATGAAATTGTACCAAAGTCCGGCGCTTTACCAACTGAGCTAATGGGGTTGAGACACATATTTGCAGGCTTACTTGTACGTATATAACTATGTGTATCAATGATTTGCTCAGAACCCTTTACACTTTTGTGGATGGGTTCTTCATGTTTGCATGTTTTAAAAGTGCTTGATAGTAAGCACATATGCTGCCTATCGAGTTTTTATGGTATTTCATTAAATATAATGAAGAAAATGTAGACTAATATTAAATTAACCCCAGTTTTCCACAAACCCATGTTTACTTGTCACCTGGGGTCACTATCAACAGTCAAATTGATTTGATATTAGCATTGAAGTTGCATAAATGGCATGCATGCCATATTCCAGTAAATTAATTTTAGGGATAGGTTTGTGGTACAACTTTGCACTTTGGTCGCCCTTTGAAATTTCACCCAAAATGTCGCTTGTTTTATCTATGGTCACAGGGTGTCTCTAAAATGGCTTAACATTTCGTTTAAATTGTAGAAAACATGAATACACTCTTACAACCTTCTATTCTTACCATCTGGTTAATCTGTGTAAAGTCTGGATTCTGTAGTTTTAGTCTGTCTACTGCAATACGATTCAATGCTGTATTGTCTAGAATCACCTGTGTACACAAAGCATATAAAACAAAATCATAGTTGGGACAAATGACTATTCTATATAATATCACTTGTAAAGAGCTGAAGTGCATGTTTGCAGCTTTAGTTTTATGTAGAAAAGATAGGATGCAATGATACTTTTTCATTTCATCTCTAAACTTTGATTTGAGGGTCTATTGCTTTGATTAACTCAGTCACATAGTTTGTTAATGATTGGGGGGAAACCAATAGACCCTCAAATTTAGCAATGCAATGTCATGAGTGTACTTTTTTCTAAAAGAATAACCTCTGATCAAATCCATTGTTATTTAAATTATACCAGGTGCAAACCTAAGGCAGTTCAATGTTGACGCTCCAAGTTATCTCCAAAAGAGCATCACTTGATGAGCCACTTTCAGGGTCTGAATTTCGACGAGAACCCAAGAATCTATTGTAGCAAAGATTCTTGTGAACAGATTTGCGTGAATCAAAGTTGATTCTCGCAAACTTTTGTAGTTTACACAGAAGTTGATTTGAAACGAAATTCTGACCCTGCACTTGACAAAATGTTAATTCCACCATATAGTAGACTTGTTAAGGGGTGAAAATGGGGCGAACGCTGCATTTTTTAGTACAAAGGTCCCACTTGGCATGAATGTTCCTTGGGGCAAAAGGAAAAGATTCATCCAAAGAGACACTCTGTATCTATGCATAAAACCCCTAATTTGCATAAATTATGCTAATTAGCACCCAAAATATGGTATTTTCTAACTTTTAGCCCATTTCACTTTAAAACATGTGTAAACAGTTGAATTTGGATTAGTTTAGGATAAAGAATTAATTTTAGGGATAATTTTGGGAATATGTGCCCATTCTGACCCCCAAATCCAAGATGGCCGCTGGCCGCCATCTTTAAAAATTGTGTTTTTACAACTTTTGAACCAATCGAGCTACAGACTTGTGTGGCATATCAATTAATACTAACATGGGGGTGGGAAACTAATTTCTGGCACTGTTTATAAGATAGGAAGTCATTTGAAAAGGGCACAGTGGTTTTTTAAATGTAAATTCTAATGTACCAGTCTTTGACAATATTGTAGATGGTTGAACATCAAACTTATATTTGAATATATAGTTTGGTTCAGTGCGTCGCCAACATTTTGGTCGTTGGCAATTGTGGGGATTTTCTATATTTTGCTTTTTTGAAGTCTAGGATTCACTTGTAATGTAAACCAATGTTTACCATTTTTTAAATACCAATATGGCGGCCATTTTGACAATCCAAAATGGCCGGTTAATCTTCACACACGCAGTCATTTTCAGTTCCTAAAAGTGGACCTTTGAACCTGAAATAGTTACTTTTTATTGGACTGTGCAGTCATACTTCTTCTTAGCGTGTCCAAGCGCAGGGGTCAAATGCGCCGAGCCAATAGCTGGCGCTTGATGACGAGCAGAATCGTTGAATTCAGCTAGGTCCTCATGTGTGCAATGTTGCCCCATCTGTGGACAGACCAACAGGTGTTCCATAGTCTGTGGAACCGTTCCACACTCACAGGTAGTGTTTTGTCCTTCTGGTAGGTATCCCCATTTCTGCAAAGCGACCTTGCACCTTCCGACCCCTGATCTTAGTCTGTTGAGACACCGCCACTCAGGCCATGTGGAATCAGCTCCAGGTGGTAGCTGCTCACTGGGTTGTAGTCCCATAGCTGGTGAATTGGGAGATCTCTCTTTCCACAGGGTGAGTCTTTCCGCTTCCTTGGAGACTGTCCCAAGAGGATGAACTTTGCTTAGGAAGCTTCCTCTGGATCTAAGGCGTTTGGGTGCAGCAGTCTGGTTGAACATGGGGTGTTCATATCAGTGGTCTGACGCTCACGCTCTTGCATGCTGGTCACTTGTCTGCGTACATCTGGAGGGGCTATAGCAGCTAAGGTGTAGAGACTCTCCGTTGGTGTTGATCGGAGGCATCCAGTGATAAGTCGACAGCATGGGTTGAGTGCTGGGTCCACCTTCTTGGCATGAGTTGATCTTCCCCACACTGGGCAGGCATATTCAGCACTAGAGTAGCATAAAGCCAAGGCTGCTGATCTGAGAGTGTCTGACCGGGCTCCTCATCTGGATCCAGTGAGCTTGTTCAAAATTTTGTTTCGTGAACAAACTTTGCTCCTTGTCTTCTCAATGTGGCTCTTGTATGAGAGTGTACGGTCGAGAGTGACTCCCAGATATACGGGTGTTTCACAGTGCTCTAGTGTGGTTCCAGACCAGGTCACCTTCAGTTGACGTTTAGCTTCACGGTTGCGGAGGTGGAAAGCACACACCTGTGTCTTGGATGGGTTGGAACGGAAGTAGTTTTCCTCATAGTATGGCGTGAGCTCAACCAGGGCTTTGGAGAGTCTCTGTTCCACAACAGTGAAGTCGGTGTGTTGTGCACTGATGCCAAGCTCGTCTGCATATATGAAGCGTTGGGTGTCTTCACTTCTCGGTTGATCATTGGTGTATATATAGAACAGGAGAGGTGCGAGAACACTGCCTTGGGTTAGTCCGTTCCTGGGTCTTCGCCACCGGCTCTTCTTGTCTCCAAGCTGAACAAAGAACATCCTGTTGTCAAGCATGCATTCGATGAGCTCCGTCAGGTGGATATCTTTGGTTAGATCCAGGATTTTGCTGAGGATACATTTATGATTGACGGTATCGTAAGCTGCTGAGAGGTCGACGAAAACAACTCCGGTTACCAATCCATCCTCAAATCTATCCTCAATGTGCTGGGTAAGGTTGAGAACTTGGCTTGTTGTTGATTTGTTCTGGGATGAGTTGCTCGTCTACCACGGGTGCCAGTCTGTTGAGCAGGAGGCGTTCGAATAGCTTGTAGGTATGGCTGAGAAGCGATATTGGTCGATAACTCTTTGGGATGGATGGATCTTTCCCTGGCTTCAGCAGACCGATGATGTGAGACTTGTTCCAGATCTTAGGGAGTCTGTGGCTGCGACGACAGGTGTTGTAGAGCTGTAAGAGCCATTTCTTTGCCTCTGGACCAAAGTTCTTCAGCTGCTTAGTTGCGATGTTGTCAAGGCCAATTGCTTTCCCTGGTTGGAGTTTGGCGATTCCTGCTTCCAGCTCCTGCATAGTAAAGGGCTTGGTGAAGCCTGGGTCTCCGCTGTATTTCTTGCGGTCTAATTTGGTCTTATGTTTCTTGCCACTTCCATTCAGGAGCAGTTGGTGGGCAACCTGGTTGGGTGTGACTTTGGGCTGCAGTGGGGGCTGTTGTAGGGTCACCTTGAATTTTTTCGGATGGTGGACCATGCCTTCTTGCTGTTATGGTCATGTCTGCTGACTCTATGAGGGTATGCCAGGTCTTATTACGCTCTTTGGAGGTGGATTCCATAACTGTCGCACCCTTTGCTGTTGTTTCCTCGGTGAAAGGGTCAGCTTCAAACATGGTTACATACTCTTGGTATTCTTCTGCACATTCCTTGGAAAGGCCTGGTATGTATTCCACCCTGCAGCCTCTAGGTATATGTCTACGAGCAGTCTTGGAAACTAGTTGGGCAAAGGTGTCATAGTTGTCTGGAGTCTGCTTTCTTGTAATTGAAGCGTCGCTGAAAAGGCACTATGTTTGGTAAGATTACGGTGTTAACGTGGATATCAATTGGCCGGTGTTGTGTTTGGGGAACTAGATCCAATACAATCTTCTTACACATGTCAGAGATGTTGTTAGTGACAATAGCTAGATCAGGGTTGTATCTCTCCTCCAACGGGTACTATGGAACGAAGGAGGAAGTTTGGAATCATTAATAAGGCTCAGCTGGTGTTTGTCTATCCATTCCTCAACTGCAGCTCCATCGTTGTTGGTTTCTTTGTAACCCCATTGAGTGCTGTGGCTGTTGAAATCGCCGATGAAGATACATGGCTTGGTGTCAGTGTTAGAAGTGAAGAGAGGGAGCTTGAAGTCTTCTGCTGGTGGCTTGTAGACTGATGTTATTGTTACATTACTGAGCTCAACAGTGAGGACTTCAATGTTGTTGTCATCAGACATCATAGTGGCTTCAATCACAATAACTTCATTCACAAATATTGCACTCCCGTATTGACGACGTGGTCTCTCAACGGCAAGGACCATACCTGGTATGGTTGTGCGGTGGTTAGTCGCTCCTCTATGGGTTTCCTGTAGACACAGGACATCACAGTGGAGATTGTTGCACAATCCGCTGATGATATTTTGCTTGGCGGTAGAGAATCCTTCGACATTCAGTGATGTAACTGTCAAAGCAGGCCTTAGAAAAGGTCTGCTTGGACTTCCTTTGGCGATTCTGGGCATGATGGAAAGCTTCTAGATGATAAGTTGCGATTGGTGGTGGCAGGATTGGTTGGTTATCCAGGGCCGCGTGAACTATTGGTTTGGACGCTCCTACCATGACCCCAAAGTCATACTGATATGGTACTAGTTCAATCTGTTTAATGTAATACCATAAACCAGTGTGTCATTTACCACGCATGTTTTGAAGGTATAAAATCAGGAATGATTGAGAGCAGATTTTTTTTTCTGACTCACCCTGTATAGCAAATAAATAAACCTTTAAATTAACTCCTTTAATCAAATTAATGCCGGAAATGAGCTCTACAGCCCCAAATTAGTATAAATTGATATATCACACAAGTTGGTAGCCAGTATGATTCAAAAGTTGTAAAACGTATATTTTAAAGATGATGCCAGCTGCCATCTTAGATTTGGGGGTCAGAATGGACACATATTCCCAAAACAACCCCCAAAATTAATTCCTTATCCTAAATTAATCCAAATTCAACTGTTTTCACCTGCTTTTAAGTGAAATGGGCTAAAAATTAGAAAATACCATATTTTGGGTGCTAATTAGCATAATTTATGCTAATTAGGGGGTTTTATGCATAGAGACAGAGTGTCTCTTTGGATGAATCTTTTTCTCTTGCCTCAAGGAACATCCATGCCAAGTGGGATCTTTGTACTAAAAAATGCAGCGTTCAACCTCTTAACAAGTCTACTAATACAGACTTGTTAGATCGAGCTAATATTAGGTTTCTTCATTATCAACCACTTACCACACAGTCTGCATTTTGTGTGAGCCTCTTCAAAGTCAGAATTGAATTATATGGTTGTACAACAACATCACTTATCTCCTCTTGGTTAGGAAACACAGAGTAGGTCTGGATCAACTTCTTAGGAAACCTTGCAAAAACAAGGAAAACAATGCTGGTCAGTTTTGCTTTGGGTGAGTGTTGCCAAAGAAGAGTAAAGGCATGCTCTAACACCTGCAACCAAAGGTCATTTCACAAACATTGAACTATAATTTGGTTCACCTCAAGTTTGTTAGTGACGTCAATGCTTTTTCACGATTGCGCCGCAAGCGTGCCAACAAGCCGCCTCTGTATGTGTGCGTATACACTCAGTGTGTTTAACTTTATGTGCACGATTCGATACTGCGGCAAGCAAAATACGCAAATACGTCACTACTGAACTTGAAGTAACCAAATTATAGAAACACATTTGAGCCTTAAATGTCCCCTTATTACTGATGTATCGCTGTCCAATCTTGCCAGCAGCGTTTACAGACAGGGTTGGGAGTGTGCGTACGTGTTTGCCGACAAACGAGGAACAAAGACACATACATGACATTTCACATTTAAACTGTGGACCTCTCTGCCACGGGCGACCATCCTCGGTTTTGGAGGTCTGCAAATGACCACAATTGCATGCATTTGCGAGATATGTTCTCTATCATGCATTAGATATATGCCGTTTGTAGTTGCTAGGTAAAATTTCCTTTTATGCACAAAAGTGGTGGAAAACATCCTCGGTATGTTGATTGAATGTGGATTCAGATGACCATAGGACCACACAGGTGTTGGGGTGTGTGTGTAAGAGTGAAGCATGCATATACATTACATTTTAACCACCAATTATACCATACCTATCATTGAGTCTCTCCAGCATGTATGAACCCAGACCAGACCCAGTGCCTCCAGCAATAGAATGACACAGCACAAAACCCTGAATAGTAGAACAAATGCAAAGATACATATAAGATTTTATTTTAGTGAAATAAAATGTTATTGCAGGTGAAGCTCATAGCTCTTGTCTTTTAATATGTTTTTAAAAGATTGCGAGTCCGCTATTTACAATGACTGTTACAGCATACCTAACCTGTTGAATAACTGTGCATCAGTTATTTGGAGGGCACTGTGAAAAATCAATGAACATTTTGCCTTTGAAACTGAGGAATATCCAGAGGCGTAGTCCGGCGTACCCCGAGGGATATTCCGAGGACAAACCATCAGTTATACAAATGTTATTTAGCTTGAACATTGTTTGAATTGCAGAGATTGTTCAAATCAACCTATGTGTTACTGCTACAAGTAACATGCTACTTACACCTGCAAGTGTCTGGAGAGACTGTTAAATAAAAGGTATCATTCACACAGTCTCTTTTTAAAATTCTCATAAGTACACAATTCAAGAGAGTGATTTGATTCACCAATTTAATATTACATTTTTACTTTCTAATTCTATACAGATTACAGTTTGTTTGTGTGCTGGTGCTAGCTGGTAAGCTTCTTGTTACATTACACAGAGATGCCACTTGCTTGTTGAAAAAAATCAGGAAGTTGCAAAGCGGAACCACTCATTCATTGCAAAAAAAATTCTGAATTTATGTCTAAAAATGGCAAAAATCAGGAATTCCTGATAAATCAGGAAAAGTGGCACCTCTGATTACAGTAATAAACAGAAAGGGTGGACTCACTTCTAAGCTGTCGCTGCCATCTGCTTCTCTGTCAATGACATCAAATATCTCTTCATAGATGCCTTCACCCTGCAGGAATGCAAACATCAATCTCATTAAATACACTTCGACTTAAACTTATCATTTAATTTGCTCAGCCCTCTGGAAAGGGTTTCTCTACAGTTTGTCCAAGTACAAAGTGACAACGCGCTCATATACAGCGTGTTAACAGTGCGTAGTGTCGCGTCTTCGCTGCAGGTATGCGTGTCTTCAAAGTCGGCACAATGTGTGCGTCCATGTCTGTACTTTGTACTTCAGAGAGTAGACTGACTGTAGGGGAATATTATATCCTACCCAAGGGCTCATTGTTTAACACTGTACTGACCTGTTTGACTTATTTATTGCATTCAAACTTTCCGCAACCAATAATTCCTAATTTCCTATTTTACTTGTACATTCTACAACAAAGTGTTCATCCCAGTCGTCCTTGTACCTGAGTGTATTTTAACTGACCGCACTAAGCAAATGAAATTTACATATCCATGGTTTCCAATCTGGACTGTGCTATGCACACTAAGCAATACCAGAATGGTATAAATATTGGAACACAGGTCATGTTGGAGGTGACAGTGGGATACATTTGTACCATCCGTTTTATTGTAATATCATAGAAAATTTTTCCTGGAGGAAATTTTACTTAAATGAGGATGACTATGTTGCAAGTCTTGACATCATGATATAGCATACAAAGGGATACAAGCTTTGTCTGGGCTTACCCGTGTATATCCGGCTCCCCAATTGTTTCCGGCACCTCCTCCATCCTTAGACAGATATATGTTCTCCTGGTTGAACAGGTTAGCGTGGCTGAATTCAATATACTGTGAATTACTCGAGGCTCCAGGTCAATAAGAACTGCCCCTGGAGTGTAGCGCTCATCATCAGCCTGTCAATGAAATGGTGATTTCCATTATTATACTTTTTTTTTTTAATTTTATACCATATTTCCTTGAATAGTCGCCCCCCCCCCCTCAAATAAACGCCCCACCACTTTTTTCAACCAAGATGTTTAAAAAATGCTGACATTTTCATGCTTTCTTGTGTAGTAAGCTTACCAAGTTGCTCACATGGTTGATAATAGCGTCAATAATCGGCGAAAATCATGGTCGGAAACCCGGAAGTGAACCAGAAGTCAGTGTTTCTTGTTCAAAGTTTGTCATTTCAGCGCGAGTTTTAAGCTTACTTAAATTTTAACAGGAATTATGGTTCTCTAAAAGGCGGTCCATAACTAGTGAAAACTAACATTTTGTGGAAATGTTAAAATATTACAATAAATTTGTTATGTACAATACTAGTACCAGTATAAAGTTTTTTTATATGGTTCATTGAATGTCCTTGCAAACCCTAGTTACCTGGTAAAAGAAAACATCTTTCCGATCTGTACCATCAGTTGCAAACTCTTCAAGAATGCCTTCAGGACTAATCCCATGCTCTAGACATAGTCGCTTCCAAAATTCCATTCCAACTAGAGAAAACAAAACAATTACAATTAGAAAACTGCATTACCTGGTATATAGTAAGCTGAGATTATAGGGATTAACAACAACAACAAAACTGCATTTATATAGCGTCTTACGAACACCTCAAGGCGCTTTACAGAGAATATACTAAAATACTTTAACTTACAACTTAAATTATACAACTATATTAGAAGGCGTGATTAAAATACCCCCGGTACTAGTTAAAGACCGATGCACCCCAGGGGTGGGGGGGGCATGTCTTATACTTCACCCAGATCCTTCTCCTCTTTGGCCACCATAATTTCATCTTCTCCTGCATTTTTGTAGGACATAGGATCATAGCTTAGGATAGCTTTGCTCCAAAGCCGACCTATTTTCCATCCAATTGAAAGAAAAAATGAAAAACCATGCCATATGCCCTCTGACACTATAGTAAAGACCGGCCGTAGGTCGGCTGCGCCTCGTTAAGTGGACTTGAGCGGTTGGTGGGTGGAGTAGACCAATATTAATATCTGTGGGTAGACTACATTGTACTTGTTGGTGACAGGGAAGTGCTGCTTGGTGACTTATGTAGCTTACCTAGTGATAGTGTAGGAGTGGTATTAATTTTTTACAGAATGGTCTAACCAGGCAGGGATTGGCCTTACATTTTCTTTACTAGTCACTTGCTTGGGTTTATTTTACTCAGGGATCACTGGATCTTCTAAGGTACTGCGAGGGCTCTGATCAAGAGCTAAGCTTAGGATTGCTACCAGTATTCTTCTCCTTCCAAATTATTTATAGTGTCAACAACTAGACAATTTCATTGTGATGAAGACTCAGACACTGAATGTGTGCTATGTGCTCACCAAGTGTGAAATAAGTGAGCTTGACTTGAACCTGGGGAAACTTTGACAAAAAGTGGCCCCTGGTTCACCAAGATTTGGAGTGAGTGAGCCAGGGGCCACTCTGGATGTACCAGGGGCCACTTACCAGTAGTGCTGGTATCGATCGACAAGGTTTTTGCCGATTGTCGACAATGTATTGACAAAAAGTAAACAAAAACTTTGGCTAAGCACGCTCGAAAAGTTTAACATCCTAACATAGATTTACCAAGGTATTTTTGGGATCTATATTCTTAACATCTTTGTTGATTTCCCTGACGTTCTCATTGTGTTTCTTTAGCGTTTTCATCTTTAGCGTTTTGATCTATCGCACACGCTGGTAGGCTGTGCATGTGGTAGCATCCAATTCTTTCACTCGGCAGTCGCCATTTTCGCTCTCACGCAACATTGGCAAACAGGGAAAGTCCCTGAGACCCTGATGATCAACTGATGACGTCAATATTGAAACAAGCACACTACTACTAGTTGGGTATTTATGCGAAATGCAAATGGGTAAAATATGAGCCAATCACAGTCGCTGTTTATTTGCAATTTGATCTTTCACACAATGTTTTTTTTTCATCTCTGTATCTGATTCTGTACCAACTACACAACTATTTGATTTCATGATTTTGTTGAGCGATCGTCAGATCAGATATACATGACAATTGACATAACACGGTCACGGACCACGGTCGGCATTGCAAATCAAATAAGGTGATCATCAACACGTGTAGTGCTGGGCTCACATGTTCTAGAACCGGAAGGGTATCACCATCAGTTTGCAATGACAAGCAACCTTTGCAAATCGGGAGATGGATTGATTTTATTTATTTGTTTACATTATGATTGACTGTACTACAGCGGTGCAAAGCTTCCGAATTCTGCGGATCAACATTACGAGTAAAAAGTATGACTGGGAAATACAATGAATCACACATAAACTTACTTTGATTTCCACATTGCCCCAATTGTAGTGTTATAATTTCTCGAGGCATGTTGATTTATGGGTCACATACAAAAGATAGGAAAAGAAAAACACAATTTTTCGTTCCGATCTGAGAAATTCACATTCACAAATTTGCGCTACAGTACTGCGCATGGGCACAGATGTCGTCATGTTAATAACAATCCTTTAAAAGGGAATAGGCCCCAGAGCACGAGAACATGATATTTGCTCCCGGGCCCTGGGGAGAACTCAACTTTGGAAGTGACGGTATTTGCCTGTCAATAGGCCTCCTCTTTTGAAGTCGACTATACCCGATGACGCCCTTTTTGTTTAAAGTCATCCCCCCCCCCCCCCCCCCCCCCCTGAGTTGCGGCTACCCAGTATACTGTGTGTGCACACATGATTTATGTTTACATTATAATCTATTTGTGGTATTTTTTTATAAATTGTGGGATAGGCTTTTACGACGGGAATTCATAACCATTAGTGGGTCAGTTTTAGCGGGTTCGACGTCGGACAAGTTCTAAACTAAGAAATATTAAAATGACGAAGCTGACCAAAATTGCTATCTTCAGAAGATAGCAAGCAAAAAACGTAAAAAATAATAATATTTAAAAAAAACATTGCCTAGCACGCGTTGTAGATGATGATTCAGTACGGCGCAAAACTGCATTGACTGGGAATGCGCGATTAGGGAAAAATCGGCATTTGGCCGAACGTAAGCTATAAAGAAATATAAAAATTACGAAGCTGACCAAAATTTATCAAGCAGAGATTATCATCTCCCTGTTTCTCTATTTTTTTACCTCTTTTCCCCCCTTTTTTAAACATAGCGCGGCATATAGGCCGATTTTTAAATTCGGGCAGAGTAACCGTGCGCGTTTTAGGATTTTTTCGCTATATCTACTGAAGATAGCATTTAGAATCTCATCCCGAGTCATTGCATCTTTCTACTCTAGAAGTAATGTTTTACATTACTTTCTCTAAATTTTTACTTCATCATGTAGCGGTGATTTTTTTTCATTCTAATAGGCCTACATCAGTCCCGATCAGAAAGTTTAAAGCGATAATACACACTCATCACTTTCCGCATCTGCCTGTTTCTCTATTTTTACCTCTTTTTTCCTTTAAAAAAATGGCGCAGCAAACAAAAACGACAACCAACGGTCATTTAAATTTGAGCTATCTGCAGCTGATAGCAAAATCACACGAATCCGACAAACACCAAAATGACATAAAACAGATAGAGAATATCAAAGGTTTATTTCAAAGTTGGTTTCAGCGTCATACGGTATTCGGTTTTTGAGATATTTCAATTTTAAAATTACCCATGTAAAGCAATGAAGGAGCTCTAAAAAATAGACACCGGCACCAGAATTGAGCAAATTATGGCATGTCTCGCCACATTTTCTTTTAGTATAAAAAATGAGAGCATTAGGTCGAATGCAAAGCTGTAAAGAAATGTTAAATGACGAAATGACCAAAATTGCTATCTTATCAGAAGATAGCAAGCAAAAAAGAAAATGATAATATTAAAAAAAAAATATAAAAAAAAGATTGCCTAGCACGCGTTGTAGATGATGATTCAGTTCGGCGCGAAACGGCAAAACTGCATTGACCGGGGCTGAGCGCTTAGAGAAAAATCTTCATTGGGCCGAAGGCAACTAAGAAATGTTAAAATGACGAAGCTGACCAAAATTGCTATCTTCAGAAGATAGCAAGCAAAAAAGCATAAAAAATAATAATATTAAAAAAAAACATTGCCCAGCACGCGTTGTAGATGATGATTCAGTAGGGCGCAAAGCTGCAAAACTGCATTGACTGGGAATGCGCGATTAGCGAAAAATCGGCATTTGGCCGAACGTAAGCTATAAAGAAATATAAAAATTACGAAGCTGACCAAAATTTATAAAGCAGTAATTATCATCTGCCTGTTTCTCTATTTGTTACCTCTTTTCCCCCCCTTAAAAAAATAGCGCGGCATATAGGCCGATTTTTAAATTCGGGCAGAGTAACCCTGTGCGTTTTAGGATTTTTTCGCTATATCTACTGAAGATAGCATTTAGAATCTCATCCCTAGTCATTGCATCTTTCTACTCTAGAAGTAATGTTTTACATTACTTTCTCTAAATTTTTACTTCATCATGTAGCGGTGATTTTTTTCTTTCTAATAAATCAGTCCCGATCAGAAAGTTTAAAGCGATATTACAGACTCATCACTTTCCGCATCTGCCTGTTTCTCTATTTTTACCTCTTTTTTCCTTTAAAAAATGGCGCAGCAAACAAAAACGACAACCAACGGGCATTTAAATTTGAGCTATCTGCAGCTGATAGCAAAATCACACGAATCCGACAAACACCAAAATGACATAAAACAGATAGAGAATATCAAAGGTTTATTTCAAAGTTGGTTTCAGCGTCATACGGTATTCGGTTTTTGAGATATTTCAATTTTAATATTACCCAATGCAGGAGCTCTATAGACACCGGCACCAGAATTGAGCAAATTACGGCATGTCTCGCCACATTTTCTTTTAGTATAACAATTGACAGCATTAGGCCAAATGCAAAGCTATAAAGAAATGTTAAATGACGAAGATGACCAAAATTGCTATCTTCAGAAGATAGCAAGCAAAAAAAAAATTATAATATTAAAAAAAAAAAAAAAGATTGCCTAGCACGCGTTGTAGATGATGATTCAGTTCGGCGCAAAACGGCAAAACTGCATTAACCGGGGCTGCGCCTTTAGAGAAAAATCTGCACTGGGCCGAATGCAACTAAGAAATGTTAAAATGACGAAGCTGACCAAAATTGCTATCTTCAGAAGATAGCAAGCAAAAAACAAAAAACATTGCCTAGCACGCGTTGTAGATGATGATTCAGTACGGCGCAAAGCTGCAAAACTGCATTGACTGGGAATGCGCGATTAGCGAAAAATCGGCATTTGGCCGAACGTAAGCTATAAAGAAATGTAAAAATTACGAAGCTGACCAAAATTTATAAAGCAGAAATTATCATCTGCCTGTTTCTCTATTTGTTACCTCTTTTCCCCCCTTAAGAAAATAGCGCGGCATATGGGACGATTTTTAAATTCGGGCAGAGTAACCCTGCGCGTTTTAGGATTTTTTCGCTATATCTACTGAAGATAGCATTTAGAATCTCATCCCTAGTCATTGCATCTTTCTACTCTAGAAGTAATGTTTTACATTACTTTCTCTAAATTTTACTTCATCATGTAGCGGTGATTTTTTTCTTTCTAATACATCAGTCCCGATCAGAAAGTTTAAAGCGATATTACAGACTCATCACTTTCCGCATCTGCCTGTTTCTCTATTTTTAACTCTTTTTTCCTTTAAAAAAATGGCGCAGCAAACAAAAACGACTACCAACGGGCATTTAAATTTGAGCTATCTGCAGCTGATAGCAAAATCACACGAATCCGACAAACACCAAAATCACATAAAACAGATAGAGAATATCAAAGGTTTATTTCAAAGTTGGTTTCAGCGTCATACGGTATTCGGTTCTTGAGATATTTCAATTTTAATATTACCCATGTAAACAAATGCAGGAGCTCTATAGACACCGGCACCAGAATTGAGCAAATTACGGCATGTCTCGCCACATTTTCTTTTAGTATAAAAATTGACAGCATTAGGCCGAATGCAAAGCTATTAAGAAATGTTAAATGACGAAGATGACCGAAATTGCTTTCTTCAGAAGATAGCAAACAAAAAAGAAAATTATAATATTAAAAAAAAAAAAAGATTGCCTAGCACGCGTTGTAGATGATGATTCAGTTCGGCGCGAAACGGCAAAACTGCATTAACCGGGGCTGCGCCTTTAGAGAAAAATCTGCACTGGGCCGAATGCAACTAAGAAATGTTAAAATGACGAAGCTGACCAAAATTGCTATCTTCAGAAGATAGCAAGCAAAAAACATAAAAAATAATAATATTTAAAAAAAAACCATTGCCTAGCACGCGTTGTAGATGATGATTCAGTACGGCGCAAAGCTGCAAAACTGCATTGACTGGGAATGCGCGATTAGCGAAAAATCGGCATTTGGCCGAACGTAAGCTATAAAGAAATGTAAAAATTACGAAGCTGACCAAAATTTATAAAGCAGAAATTATCATCTGCCTGTTTCTCTATTTGTTACCTCTTTTCCCCCCTTAAAAAAATAGCGCGGCATATAGGACAATTTTTAAATTCGGGCAGAGTAACCCTGCGCGTTTTAGGATTTTTTCGCTATATCTACTGAAGATAGCATTTAGAATCTCATCCCTAGTCATTGCATCTTTCTACTCTAGAAGTAATGTTTTACATTACTTTCTCTAAATTTTTACTTCATCATGTAGCGGTGATTTTTATCTTTCTAATACATCAGTCCCGATCAGAAAGTTTAAAGCGATATTACAGACTCATCACTTTCCGCATCTGCCTGTTTCTCTATTTTTAACTCTTTTTTCCTTTAAAAAAATGGCGCAGCAAACAAAAACGACAACCAACGGGCATTTAAATTTGAGCTATCTGCAGCTGATAGCAAAATCACACGAATCCGACAAACACCAAAATCACATAAAACAGATAGAGAATATCAAAGGTTTATTTCAAAGTTGGTTTCAGCGTCATACGGTATTCGGTTCTTGAGATATTTCAATTTTAATATTACCCATGTAAACAAATGCAGGAGCTCTATAGACAACGGCACCAGAATTGAGCAAATTACGGCATGTCTCGCCACATTTTCTTTTAGTATAAAAATTGACAGCATTAGGCCGAATGCAAAGCTATAAAGAAATGTTAAATGACGAAGATGACCGAAATTGCTTTCTTCAGAAGATAGCAAAAAAAAAGAAAATTATAATATTAAAAAAAAAAAAAAGATTGCCTAGCACGCGTTGTAGATGATGATTCAGTTCGGCGCGAAACGGCAAAACTGCATTAACCGGGGCTGCGCCTTTAGAGAAAAATCTGCACTGGGCCGAATGCAACTAAGAAATGTTAAAATGACGAAGCTGACCAAAATTGCTATCTTCAGAAGATAGCAAGCAAAAAACATAAAAAATAATAATATTTAAAAAAAAAACATTGCCTAGCACGCGTTGTAGATGATGATTCAGTACGGCGCAAAGCTGCAAAACTGCATTGACTGGGAATGCGCGATTAGCGAAAAATCGGCATTTGGCCGAACGTAAGCTATAAAGAAATGTAAAATTACGAAGCTGACCAAAATTTATAAAGCAGAAATTATCATCTGCCTGTTTCTCTATTTGTTACCTCTTTTCCCCCCTTAAAAAAATAGCGCGGCATATATGACAATTTTTTAATTCGGGCAGAGTAACCCTGCGCGTTTTAGGATTTTTTCGCTATATCTACTGAAGATAGCATTTAGAATCTCATCCCTAGTCATTGCATCTTTCTACTCTAGAAGTAATGTTTTACATTACTTTCTCTAAATTTTTACTTCATCATGTAGCGGTGATTTTTATCTTTCTAATACATCAGTCCCGATCAGAAAGTTTAAAGCGATATTACAGACTCATCACTTTCCGCATCTGCCTGTTTCGCTATTTTTAACTCTTTTTCCTTTAAAAAAATGGCGCAGCAAACAAAAACGACAACCAACGGGCATTTAAATTTGAGCTATCTGCAGCTGATAGCAAAATCACACGAATCCGACAAACACCAAAATGACATAAAACAGATAAAGAATATCAAAGGTTTATTTCAAAGTTGGTTTCAGCGTCATACGGTTTTCGGTTTTTGAGATATTTCAATTTTAATATTACCCATAGTGTAAACCAAAGCAGGAGCTCTATAGACACCGGCACCAGAATTGAGCAAATTACGGCATGTCTCGACACATTTTCTTTTCGTATAAAAATTGACAGCATTAGGCCGAATGCAAAGCTATAAAGAAATGTTAAATGACGAAGATGACCAAAATTGCTATCTTCAGAAGATAGCAAGCAAAAAAGAAAATTATAATATTAAAAAAAAATAAATAAAAAAAAAAAGATTGCCTAGCACGCGTTGTAGATGATGATTCAGTTAGGCGAGAAACGGCAAAACTGCATTAACCGGGGCTGCGCCTTGAGAGAAAAATCTGCACTGAGCCGAATGCAACTAAGAAATGTTAAAATGACGAAGCTGACCAAAATTGCTATCTTCAGAAGATAGCCTGCAAAAAACATAAAAAATAATAATATTAAAAAAAAACATTGCCCAGCACGCGTTGTAGATGATGATTCAGTACGGCGCAAAGCTGCAAAACTGCATTGACTGGGAATGCGCGATTAGCGAAAAATCGGCATTTGGCCGAACGTAAGCTATAAAGAAATATAAAAATTACGAAGCTGACCAAAATTTATAAAGCAGTAATTATCATCTGCCTGTTTCTCTATTTGTTACCTCTTTTCCCCCCTTAAAAAAATAGCGCGGCATACAGGCCGATTTTTAAATTCGGGCAGAGTAACCCTGTGCGTTTTAGGATTGTTTCGCTATATCTACTGAAGATAGCATTTAGAATCTCATCCCTAGTCATTGCATCTTTCTACTCTAGAAGTAATGTTTTACATTACTTTCTCTAAATTTTACTTCATCATGTAGCGGTGATTTTATCTTTCTAATACATCAGTCCCGATCAGAAAGTTTAAAGCGATATTACAGACTCATCACTTTCCGCATCTGCCTGTTTCTCTATTTTTACCTCTTTTTTTTTCCTTTAAAAAATGGCGCAGCAAACAAAAACGACAACCAACGGGCATTTAAATTTGAGCTATCTGCAGCTGATAGCAAAATCACACGAATCCGACAAACACCAAAATGACATAAATCAGATAGAGAATATCAAACGGTTTATTTCAAAGTTGGTTTCAGCGTCATACGGTATTCGGTTTTGAGATATTTCAATTTTAATATTACCCATGTAAACCAATGCAGGAGCTCTATAGACACCGGCACCAGAATTGAGCAAATTACGGCATGTCTCGCCACATTTTCTTTTAGTATAACAATTGACAGCATTAGGCCGAATGCAAAGCTATAAAGAAATGTTAAATGACGAAGATGACCAAAATTGCTATCTTCAGAAGATAGCAAGCAAAAAAGAAAATTATAATATTAAAAAAAAAAAAAAAAAAGATTGCCTAGCACGCGTTGTAGATGATGATTCAGTTCGGCGCGAAACGGCAAAACTGCATTAACCGGGGCTGCGCCTTTAGAGAAAAATCTGCACTGGGCCGAATGCAACTAAGAAATATTAAAATGACGAAAGCTGACCAAAATTGCTATCTTCAGAAGATAGCAAGCAAAAAAGCAAAAAAAAAAAAAAAAAAAAAAAAAAACCATTGCCCAGCACGCGTTGTAAATGATGATTCAGTACGGCGCAAAGCTGCAAAACTGCATTGACTGGGAATGCGCGATTAGCGAAAAAATCGGCATTTGGCCGAACGTAAGCTTTAAAGAAATATAAAAATTACGAAGCTGACCAAAATTTATAAAGCAGTAATTATCATCTGCCTGTTTCTCTATTTGTTACCTCGTTTCCCCCTTAAAAAATAGCGCGGCATATAGGCCGATTTTTTTATTCGGTTAGAGTAACCCTGTGCGTTTTAGGATTTTTTTCGCTATATCTACTGAAGATAGCATTTAGAATCTCATCCCTAGTCATTGCATCTTTCTACTCTAGAAGTAATGTTTTACATTACTTTCTCTAAATTTTTACTTCATCATGTAGCGGTGATTTTTATCTTTCTAATACATCAGTCCCGATCAGAAAGTTTAAAGCGATATTACAGACTCATCACTTTCCGCATCTGCCTGTTTCTCTATTTTTAACTCTTTTTCCTTTAAAAAATGGCGCAGCAAACAAAAACGACAACCAACGGGCATTTAAATTTGAGCTATCTGCAGCTGATAGCAAAATCACACGAATCCGACAAACACCAAAATCACATAAAACAGATAGAGAATATCAAAGGTTTATTTCAAAGTTGGTTTCAGCGTCATACGGTATTCGGTTCTTGAGATATTTCAATTTTAATATTACCCATGTAAACAAATGCAGGAGCTCTATAGACACCTGCACCAGAATTGAGCAAATTACGGCATGTCTCGCCACATTTTCTTTTAGTATAAAAATTGACAGCATTAGGCCGAATGCAAAGCTATAAAGAAATGTTAAATGACGAAGATGACCGAAATTGCTTTCTTCAGAAGATAGCAAACAAAAAAGAAAATTATAATATTAAAAAAAAAAAAAAGATTGCCTAGCACGCGTTGTAGATGATGATTCAGTTCGGCGCGAACGGCAAAACTGCATTAACCGGGGCTGCGCCTTTAGAGAAAAATCTGCACTGGGCCGAATGCAACTAAGAAATGTTAAAATGACGAAGCTGACCAAAATTGCTATCTTCAGAAGATAGCAAGCAAAAAACATAAAAAATAATAATATTAAAAAAAAAACATTGCCTAGCACGCGTTGTAGATGATGATTCAGTACGGCGCAAAGCTGCAAAACTGCATTGACTGGGAATGCGCGATTAGCGAAAAATCGGCATTTGGCCGAACGTAAGCTATAAAGAAATGTAAAAATTACGAAGCTGACCAAAATTTATAAAGCAGAAATTATCATCTGCCTGTTTCTCTATTTGTTACCTCTTTTCCCCCCTTAAAAAATAGCGCGGCATATAGGACAATTTTTAAATTCGGGCAGAGTAACCCTGCGCGTTTTAGGATTTTTCGCTATATCTACTGAAGATAGCATTTAGAATCTCATCCCTAGTCATTGCATCTTTCTACTCTAGAAGTAATGTTTTACATTAATTTCTCTAAATTTTACTTCATCATGTAGCGGTGATTTTTTCTTTCTAATACATCAGTCCCGATCAGAAAGTTTAAAGCGATATTACAGACTCATCACTTTCCGCATCTGCCTGTTTCTCTATTTTTACCTCTTTTTTTCCTTTTAAAAAAATGGCGCAGCAAACAAAAACGACTACCAACGGGCATTTAAATTTGAGCTATCTGCAGCTGATAGCAAAATCACACGAATCCGACAAACACCAAAATGACATAAAACAGATAGAGAATATCAAAGGTTTATTTCAAAGTTGGTTTCAGCGTCATACGGTTTTCGGTTTTTGAGATATTTCAATTTTAATATTACCCATGTAAACCAAAGCAGGAGCTCTATAGACACCGGCACCAGAATTGAGCAAATTACGGCATGTCTCGCCACATTTTCTTTTCGTATAAAATTGACAGCATTAGGCCGAATGCAAAGCTATAAAGAAATGTTAAATGACGAAGATGACCAAAATTGCTATCTTCAGAAGATAGCAAGCAAAAAAGAAAATTATAATATTAAAAAAAAAAAAAAAAAAAAGATTGCCTAGCACGCGTTGTAGATGATGATTCAGTTCGGCGCGAAACGGCAAAACTGCATTAACCGGGGCTGCGCCTTGAGAGAAAAATCTGCACTGAGCCGAATGCAACTTAGAAATGTTAAAATGACGAAGCTGACCAAAATTGCTATCTTCAGAAGATAGCCTGCAAAAAACATAAAAAATAATAATATTAAAACAAAACATTGCCCAGCACGCGTTGTAGATGATGATTCAGTACGGCGCAAAGCTGCAAAACTGCATTGACTGGGAATGCGCGATTAGCGAAAAATCGGCATTTGGCCGAACGTAATCTATAAAGAAATATAAAAATTACGAAGCTGACCAAAATTTATAAAGCAGTAATTATCATCTGCCTGTTTCTCTATTTGTTACCTCTTTTCCCCTTAAAAAAATAGCGCGGCATATAGGCCGATTTTTAAATTCGGGCAGAGTAACCCTGTGCGTTTTAGGATTTTTTCGCTATATCTACTGAAGATAGCATTTAGAATCTCATTCCTAGTCATTGCATCTTTCTACTCTAGAAGTAATGTTTTACATTACTTTCTCTAAATTTTTACTTCATCATGTAGCGGTGATTTTTATCTTTCTAATACATCAGTCCCGATCAGAAAGTTTAAAGCGATATTACAGACTCATCACTTTCCGCATCTGCCTGTTTCTCTATTTTTACCTCTTTTTTTCCTTTAAACAAATGGCGCAGCAAACAAAAACGACAACCAACGGGCATTTAAATTTGAGCTATCTGCAGCTGATAGCAAAATCACACGAATCCGACAAACACCAAAATGACATAAAACAGATAGAGAATATCAAAGGTTTATTTCAAAGTTGGTTTCAGCGTCATACGGTATTCGGTTTTGAGATATTTCAATTTTAATATTACCCATGTAAACCAATGCAGGAGCTCTATAGACACCGGCACCAGAATTGAGCAAATTACGGCATGTCTCGCCACATTTTCTTTTAGTATAACAATTGACAGCATTAGGCCGAATGCAAAGCTATAAAGAAATGTTAAATGACGAAGATGACCAAAATTGCTATCTTCAGAAGATAGAAAGCAAAAAAGAAAATTATAATATTAAAAAAAAAAAAGATTGCCTAGCACGCGTTGTAGATGATGATTCAGTTCGGCGCGAAACGGCAAAACTGCATTAACCGGGGCTGCGCCTTTAGAGAAAAATCTGCACTGGGCCGAATGCAACTAAGAAATATTAAAATGACGAAGCTGACCAAAATTGCTATCTTCAGAAGATAGCAAGCAAAAAAGCATAAAAAATAATAATATTTAAAAAAAACATTGCCCAGCACGCGTTGTAAATGATGATTCAGTACGGCGCAAAGCTGCAAAACTGCATTGACTGGGAATGCGCGATTAGCGAAAAATCGGCATTTGGCCGAACGTAAGCTTTAAAGAAATATAAAAATTACGAAGCTGACCAAAATTTATAAAGCAGTAATTATCATCTGCCTGTTTCTCTATTTGTTACCTCGTTTCCCCTTAAAAAATAGCGCGGCATATAGGCCGATTTTTAAATTCGGGCAGAGTAACCCTGTGCGTTTTAGGATTTTTTCGCTATATCTACTGAAGATAGCATTTAGAATCTCATCCCTAGTCATTGCATCTTTCTACTCTAGAAGTAATGTTTTACATTACTTTCTCTAAATTTTTACTTCATCATGTAGCGGTGATTTTTATCTTTCTAATACATCAGTCCCGATCAGAAAGTTTAAAGCGATATTACAGACTCATCACTTTCCGCATCTGCCTGTTTCTCTATTTTTAACTCTTTTTTCCTTTAAAAAAATGGCGCAGCAAACAAAAACGACAACCAACGGGCATTTAAATTTGAGCTATCTGCAGCTGATAGCAAAATCACACGAATCCGACAAACACCAAAATCACATAAAACAGATAGAGAATATCAAAGGTTTATTTCAAAGTTGGTTTCAGCGTCATACGGTATTCGGTTCTTGAGATATTTCAATTTTAATATTACCCATGTAAACAAATGCAGGAGCTCTATAGACACCCGCACCAGAATTGAGCAAATTACGGCATGTCTCGCCACATTTTCTTTTAGTATAACAAGTGACAGTATTGGACCGAATGCAAAGCTATAAAGAAATGTTAAATGACGAAGATGAACGAAATTGCTTTCTTCAGAAGATAGCAAACAAAAAGAAAATTATAATATTAAAAAAAAAAAAAAAAAAAAAAAAAGATTGCCTAGCACGCGTTGTAGATGATGATTCAGTTCGGCGCGAAACGGCAAAACTGCATTAACCGGGGCTGCGCCTTTAGAGAAAAATCTGCACTGGGCCGAATGCAACTAAGAAATGTTAAAATGACGAAGCTGACCAAAATTGCTATCTTCAGAAGATAGCAAGCAAAAAACATAAAAAATAATAATATTAAAAAAAAAAACATTGCCTAGCACGCGTTGTAGATGATGATTCAGTACGGCGCAAAGCTGCAAAACTGCATTGACTGGGAATGCGCGATTAGCGAAAAATCGGCATTTGGCCGAACGTAAGCTTTAAAGAAATATAAAAATTACGAAGCTGACCAAAATTTATAAAGCAGTAATTATCATCTGCCTGTTTCTCTATTTGTTACCTCGTTTCCCCCCTTAAAAAAATAGCGCGGCATATAGGCCGATTTTTAAATTCGGGCAGAGTAACCCTGTGCGTTTTAGGATTTTTTCGCTATATCTACTGAAGATAGCATTTAGAATCTCATCCCTAGTCATTGCATCTTTCTACTCTAGAAGTAATGTTTTACATTACTTTCTCTAAATTTTTACTTCATCATGTAGCGGTGATTTTTATCTTTCTAATACATCAGTCCCGATCAGAAAGTTTAAAGCGATATTACAGACTCATCACTTTCCGCATCTGCCTGTTTCTCTATTTTTAACTCTTTTTCCTTTAAAAAATGGCGCAGCAAACAAAAACGACAACCAACGGGCATTTAAATTTGAGCTATCTGCAGCTGATAGCAAAATCACACGAATCCGACAAACACCAAAATCACATAAAACAGATAGAGAATATCAAAGGTTTATTTCAAAGTTGGTTTCAGCGTCATACGGTATTCGGTTCTTGAGATATTTCAATTTTAATATTACCCATGTAAACAAATGCAGGAGCTCTATAGACACCCGCACCAGAATTGAGCAAATTACGGCATGTCTCGCCACATTTTCTTTTAGTATAAAAATTGACAGCATTAGGCCGAATGCAAAGCTATAAAGAAATGTTAAATGACGAAGATGAACGAAATTGCTTTCTTCAGAAGATAGCAAACAAAAAAGAAAATTATAATATTAAAAAAAAAAAGATTGCCTAGCACGCGTTGTAGATGATGATTCAGTTCGGCGCGAAACGGCAAAACTGCATTAACCGGGGCTGCGCCTTTAGAGAAAAATCTGCACTGGGCCGAATGCAACTAAGAAATGTTAAAATGACGAAGCTGACCAAAATTGCTATCTTCAGAAGATAGCAAGCAAAAACATATAAAAATAATAATATTAAAAAAAAAACATTGCCTAGCACGCGTTGTAGATGATGATTCAGTACGGCGCAAAGCTGCAAAACTGCATTGACTGGGAATGCGCGATTAGCGAAAAATCGGCATTTGGCCGAACGTAAGCTATAAAGAAATGTAAAAATTACGAAGCTGACCAAAATTTATAAGGCAGAAATTATCATCTGCCTGTTTCTCTATTTGTTACCTCTTTTCCCCCTTAAAAAATAGCGCGGCATATAGGACAATTTTAAATTCGGGCAGAGTAACCCTGCGCGTTTTAGGATTTTTTCGCTATATCTACTGAAGATAGCATTTAGAATCTCATCCCTAGTCATTGCATCTTTCTACTCTAGAAGTAATGTTTTACATTAATTTCTCTAAATTTTTACTTCATCATGTAGCGGTGATTTTTTCTTTCTAATACATCAGTCCCGATCAGAAAGTTTAAAGCGATATTACAGACTCATCACTTTCCGCATCTGCCTGTTTCTCTATTTTTACCTCTTTTTTTCCTTTAAAAAAATGGCGCAGCAAACAAAAACGACTACCAACGGGCATTTAAATTTGAGCTATCTGCAGCTGATAGCAAAATCACACGAATCCGACAAACACCAAAATGACATAAAACAGATAGAGAATATCAAAGGTTTATTTCAAAGTTGGTTTCAGCGTGATACGGAATTCGGTTTTGAGATATTTCAATTTTAATATTACCCATGTAAACCAAAGCAGGAGCTCTATAGACACCGGCACCAGAATTGAGCAAATTACGGCATGTCTCGCCACATTTTCTTTTCGTATAAAAATTGACAGCATTAGGCCGAATGCAAAGCTATAAAGAAATGTTAAATGACGAAGATGACCAAAATTGCTATCTTCAGAAGATAGCAAGCAAAAAAGAAAATTATAATATTAAAAAAAAAAAAAAAAAAAAAGATTGCCTAGCACGCGTTGTAGATGATGATTCAGTTCGGCGCGAAACGGCAAAACTGCATTAACCGGGGCTGCGCCTTGAGAGAAAAATCTGCACTGAGCCGAATGCAACTAAGAAATGTTAAAATGACGAAGCTGACCAAAATTGCTATCTTCAGAAGATAGCCTGCAAAAACATAAAAATAATAATATTAAAAAAAACATTGCCCAGCACGCGTTGTAGATGATGATTCAGTACGGCGCAAAGCTGCAAAACTGCATTGACTGGGAATGCGCGATTAGCGAAAAATCGGCATTTGGCCGAACGTAAGCTATAAAGAAATATAAAAATTACGAAGCTGACCAAAATTTATAAAGCAGTAATTATCATCTGCCTGTTTCTCTATTTGTTACCTCTTTTCCTCCCTTAAAAAAAATAGCGCGGCATAGGCCGATTTTTAAATTTGGGCAGAGTAACCCTGTGCGTTTTAGGATTTTTTCGCTATATCTACTGAAGATAGGCCTAGCATTTAGAATCCCATCCCTAGTCATTGCATCTTTCTACTCTAGAAGTAATGTTTTACATTACTTTCTCTAAATTTTTACTTCATCATGTAGCGGTGATTTTTTTCTTTCCAATAAATCAGTCCCGATCAGAAAGTTTAAAGCGATATTACAGACTCATCACTTTCCGCATCTGCCTGTTTCTCTATTTTTACCTCTTTTTTCCTTTAAAAAATGGCGCAGCAAACAAAAACGACAACCAACGGGCATTTAAATTTGAGCTATCTGCAGCTGATAGCAAAATCACACGAATCCGACAAACACCAAAATGACATAAAACAGATAGAGAATATCAAAGGTTTATTTCAAAGTTGGTTTCAGCGTCATACGGTATTCGGTTTTTGAGATATTTCAATTTTAATATTACCCATGTAAACCAATGCAGGAGCTCTATAGACACCGGCACCAGAATTGAGCAAATTAAGGCATGTCTCGCCACATTTTCTTTTAGTATAACAATTGACAGCATTAGGCCGAATGCAAAGCTATAAAGAAATGTTAAATGACGAAGATGACCAAAATTGCTATCTTCAGAAGATAGCAAGCAAAAAAGAAAATTATAATATTAAAAAAAAAAGAAAGATTGCCTAGCGCGCGTTGTAGATGATGATTCAGTTCGGCGCGAAACGGCAAAACTGCATTAACCGGGGCTGCGCCTTTAGAGAAAAATCTGCACTGGGCCGAATGCAACTAAGAAATGTTAAAATGACGAAGCTGACCAAAATGGCTATCTTCAGAAGATAGCCTGTAAAAAACATAAAAAATAATAATATTTAAAAAAAAACATTGCCCAGCACGCGTTGTAGATGATGATTCAGTACGGCGCAAAGCTGCAAAACTGCATTGACTGGGAATGCGCGATTAGCGAAAAATCGGCATTTGGCCGAACGTAAGCTATAAAGAAATATAAAAATTACGAAGCTGACCAAAATTTATAAAGCAGTAATTATCATCTGCCTGTTTCTCTATTTGTTACCTCTTTTCCCCCTTAAAAAAATAGCGCGGCATAGGCCGATTTTTAAATTTGGGCAGAGTAACCCTGTGCGTTTTAGGATTTTTTCGCTATATCTACTGAAGATAGCATTTAGAATCTCATCCCTAGTCATTGCATCTTTCTACTCTAGAAGTAATGTTTTACATTACTTTCTCTAAATTTTACTTCATCATGTAGCGGTGATTTTTTTTTTTTTTTTAAATTAGTCCCGATCAGAAAGTTTAAAGCGATATTACAGACTCATCACTTTCCGCATCTGCCTGTTTCTCTATTTTTACCTCTTTTTTCCTTTAAAAAAATGGCGCAGCAAACAAAAACGACAACCAACGGGCATTTAAATTTGAGCTATCTGCAGCTGATAGCAAAATCACACGAATCCGACAAACACCAAAATGACATAAAACAGATAGAGAATATCAAAGGTTTATTTCAAAGTTGGTTTCAGCGTCATACGGTTTTCGGTTTTGAGATATTTCAATTTTAATATTACCCATGTAAACCAAAGCAGGAGCTCTATAGACACCGGCACCAGAATTGAGCAAATTACGGCATGTCTCGCCACATTTTCTTTTCGTATAAAATTGACAGCATTAGGCCGAATGCAAAGCTATAAAGAAATGTTAAATGACGAAGATGACCAAAATTGCTATCTTCAGAAGATAGCAAGCAAAAAGAAAATTATAATATTAAAAAAAAAAAAAAAAAAAAAGATTGCCTAGCACGCGTTGTAGATGATGATTCAGTTCGGCGCGAAACGGCAAAACTGCATTAACCGGGGCTGCGCCTTGAGAGAAAAATCTGCACTGAGCCGAATGCAACTAAGAAATGTTAAAATGACGAAGCTGACCAAAATTGCTATCTTCAGAAGATAGCCTGCAAAAAACATAAAAATAATAATATTAAAAAAAACATTGCCCAGCACGCGTTGTAGATGATGATTCAGTACGGCGCAAAGCTGCAAAACTGCATTGACTGGGAATGCGCGATTAGCGAAAAATCGGCATTTGGCCGAACGTAAGCTATAAAGAAATATAAAAATTACGAAGCTGACCAAAATTTATAAAGCAGTAATTATCATCTGCCTGTTTCTCTATTTGTTACCTCTTTACCCCCCTTAAAAAAAAATAGCGCGGCATAGGCCGATTTTTAAATTTGGGCAGAGTAACCCTGTGCGTTTTAGGATTTTTTCGCTATATCTACTGAAGATAGGCCTAGCATTTAGAATCCCATCCCTAGTCATTGCATCTTTCTACTCTAGAAGTAATGTTTTACATTACTTTCTCTAAATTTTTACTTCATCATGTAGCGGTGATTTTTTTCTTTCCAATAAATCAGTCCCGATCAGAAAGTTTAAAGCGATATTACAGACTCATCACTTTCCGCATCTGCCTGTTTCTCTATTTTTACCTCTTTTTCTTTTAAAAAAATGGCGCAGCAAACAAAAACGACAACCAACGGGCATTTAAATTTGAGCTATCTGCAGCTGATAGCAAAATCACACGAATCCGACAAACACCAAAATGACATAAAACAGATAGAGAATATCAAAGGTTTATTTCAAAGTTGGTTTCAGCGTCATACGGTATTCGGTTTTTGAGATATTTCAATTTTAATATTACCCATGTAAACCAATGCAGGAGCTCTATAGACACCGGCACCAGAATTGAGCAAATTAAGGCATGTCTCGCCACATTTTCTTTTAGTATAACAATTGACAGCATTAGGCCGAATGCAAAGCTATAAAGAAATGTTAAATGACGAAGATGACCAAAATTGCTATCTTCAGAAGATAGCAAGCAAAAAAAGAAAATTATAATAAAAAAAAAAAAAAAGAAAGATTGCCTAGCGCGCGTTGTAGATGATGATTCAGTTCGGCGCGAAACGGCAAAACTGCATTAACCGGGGCTGCGCCTTTAGAGAAAAATCTGCACTGGGCCGAATGCAACTAAGAAATGTTAAAATGACGAAGCTGACCAAAATGGCTATCTTCAGAAGATAGCCTGTAAAAAACATAAAAATAATAATATTTAAAAAAAACATTGCCCAGCACGCGTTGTAGATGATGATTCAGTACGGCGCAAAGCTGCAAAACTGCATTGACTGGGAATGCGCGATTAGCGAAAAATCGGCATTTGGCCGAACGTAAGCTATAAAGAAATATAAAAATTACGAAGCTGACCAAAATTTATAAAGCAGTAATTATCATCTGCCTGTTTCTCTATTTGTTACCTCTTTTCCCCCCTTAAAAAAAAATAGCGCGGCATAGGCCGATTTTTAAATTTGGGCAGAGTAACCCTGTGCGTTTTAGGATTTTTTCGCTATATCTACTGAAGATAGCATTTAGAATCTCATCCCTAGTCATTGCATCTTTCTACTCTAGAAGTAATGTTTTACATTACTTTCTCTAAATTTTTACTTCATCATGTAGCGGTGATTTTTTTCTTTCCAATAAATTAGTCCCGATCAGAAAGTTTAAAGCGATATTACAGACTCATCACTTTCCGCATCTGCCTGTTTCTCTATTTTTACCTCTTTTTTCCTTTAAAAAATGGCGCAGCAAACAAAAACGACAACCAACGGGCATTTAAATTTGAGCTATCTGCAGCTGATAGCAAAATCACACGAATCCGACAAACACCAAAATGACATAAAACAGATAGAGAATATCAAAGGTTTATTTCAAAGTTGGTTTCAGCGTCATACGGTATTCGGTTTTTGAGATATTTCAATTTTAATATTACCCATGTAAACCAATGCAGGAGCTCTATAGACACCGGCACCAGAATTGAGCAAATTAAGGCATGTCTCGCCACATTTTCTTTTAGTATAACAATTGACAGCATTAGGCCGAATGCAAAGCTATAAAGAAATGTTAAATGACGAAGATGACTAAAATTGCTATCTTCAGAAGATAGCAAGCAAAAAAGAAAATTATAATATTAAAAAAAAAAAAGAAAGATTGCCTAGCGCGCGTTGTAGATGATGATTCAGTTCGGCGCGAAACGGCAAAACTGCATTAACCGGGGCTGCGCCTTTAGAGAAAAATCTGCACTGGGCCGAATGCAACTAAGAAATGTTAAAATGACGAAGCTGACCAAAATGGCTATCTTCAGAAGATAGCCTGTAAAAAACATAAAAAATAATAATATTTAAAAAAACATTGCCCAGCACGCGTTGTAGATGATGATTCAGTACGGCGCAAAGCTGCAAAACTGCATTGACTGGGAATGCGCGATTAGCGAAAAATCGGCATTTGGCCGAACGTAAGCTATAAAGAAATATAAAATTACGAAGCTGACCAAAATTTATAAAGCAGTAATTATCATCTGCCTGTTTCTCTATTTGTTACCTCTTTTCCCCCCTTAAAAAAAATAGCGCGGCATAGGCCGATTTTTAAATTTGGGCAGAGTAACCCTGTGCGTTTTAGGATTTTTTCGCTATATCTACTGAAGATAGCATTTAGAATCTCATCCCTAGTCATTGCATCTTTCTACTCTAGAAGTAATGTTTTACATTACTTTCTCTAAATTTTTACTTCATCATGTAGCGGTGATTTTTTTCTTTCTAATAAATCAGTCCCGATCAGAAAGTTTAAAGCGATATTACAGACTCATCACTTTCAGCATCTGCCTGTTTCTCTATTTTTACCTCTTTTTTCCTTTAAAAAATGGCGCAGCAAACAAAAACGACAACCAACGGGCATTTAAATTTGAGCTATCTGCAGCTGATAGCAAAATCACACGAATCCGACAAACACCAAAATCACATAAAACAGATAGAGAATATCAAAGGTTTATTTCAAAGTTGGTTTCAGCGTCATACGGTATTCGGTTCTTGAGATATTTCAATTTTAATACCGTAAACGTTCGCCTAATGGCGCTATGGAGTTCATGGAAATGAGAGAGCGCCATCCCTGTAAAAGCCGACTATTATCACTGATCATTAAGGGTACGTGTAGTTAAAGGGTGAAACCTATCGACACATATAACTATGAACAAGATCGAACAAACTTGTTCATGATAATGCGGTAATAATTCACCTGATACGTTGTGGCCCAGTGAGCAGAGCATTAGACTATAGTGCGAGGAAAAAGAGAACTTGTGGAGAAGATTGATGGTTCGAATCTCATGTAGTAATTTCTGACAGATTATGATGTCTGTCAATGTTTTTTTTCTGATTTGAGGAAATTTTATTCTCTATTTTCTTGATTTTATCTTTAACATTGTTTATATAATTTTATTATTTTATCTTGTATGTGTCTTTTTTCATGATTCTTTGAGACGAACTGTCGCGTGCGACAAGTCTTTCAATTCGCGCGAGTGTCCTTGCCTATATGCATCAGTGGTCATAAGAGGTATATCATTTTATTCGAAAGGGGGGGTCCCAAATATACAGGGGTCATAAAGTCTTGGAAAGAATAATAGGAGGGGTCATAAAATGTTTTATGACCAAAATGTAGGGAGTCACACGATGACCACAGAAAGTGTGTTATTTTATTCAAAAAGACTGATTTCAATACAATTTTGGGGTTTGGGATCATAAAATTTTTGTTGCCGAAATAGGGGGTGCGCAATTTTATTGACGCAGACTTTTTGTAAATTTGGGACCCCCCTTCCGAAAAAAATGATAGCCCTCTAAGAGGATTCAAAAGATAACCTCTGCCCCAATAATCCCTAGCTATATTTGTTTGAAACTGTTCCACGGAGGATGTATCATAATAGGCTCAGTCTTCAAATGATATAAATAAAATTTGAATGAGTGAACGAACAAAATCATACAACGACCAACTGAATAGAGGCTGTGCATATGACGTATCATCCCGTAAATATGGCGGACTACTCAAATGCATTCAACAAAAGCATGATTGCATCTACGCGACAGTTCGTCTCACACACATAACAAAATGCACTACGATCAAATAGGTTGATGACAACATTTGATTGAATGGACTGCACTGCGCCATGATTACGGGGAAGAAACCGGTTCAAATCCTTTGTTTGGAGCCAATCGATAAATGCAAGGCCTCTATAGCTATCATTGAATACTGGCTAGGATTCCACAACACAATGAGAACATGTTATAAGGCGCTTTGGAAGGCACACAATACCCCAATGGCTTTCCATATTATGAGCACTCAACAACTATTCAGTTTCGAAGCCCGGTATCGAAGTTACGTAATGTTACTATGTCAACGGGATCACGCGCTTAATTAATGAACCACGATCGAAACAATCAGTACACAAAAAAGGCATACCAAAATAGCGTGATCGTAATGATCGCCATACAAACAGTGCTTGGTTCCGATACCATCACGGAGTTACGTAACTACTTCGTGGTCTGATATGATCAATGGTCTGATCTACTTGGGTTCGATCCTTTTAAGAAAAGAAAAATAGCTGATCATTTATAATGCATAAATGAATAAAGTAATGTAGTTACACAAATTGAAACATTGAGGCCGTTCGTTCTATTTTTCAAAGGTCATTTAACTGTTAAATGTAGTGGAATATATCACGCATTGATAGGTAGCAGGTGGGGCAAATTTTGTCAGCGGTTTTTGTTGCCGTTTGTTCGCAGTGCCATTTTATCTAAAAAAAATAAGAAAATTAAATTCACAATATTCGTTCGTAAAATGGGGACAAAATCCAAAAACATTTCTTGACCCTCTTCACATAAAAGTGGGGGCAGAAATCAAGATTCGAACAAGTACCATTCACCATTCAAGGCGCACCCTCTACCGACTGAGCTAACGGGTCAGACAATAGAAGGGTGTCATTTGAACTGAAGAATATTAAAAAAAATATGAAGAAATTACAATGTTATAAAAAGATTTACTAAAATGAGTTAGGTATAACGTATGAATCGATTTACAAATTAAGTCCAATTGCACTTTAAGAAAGAATACCTGAAGAAACCCCAAAACATTTGCTGCTCTAGCAACTAACCTAGTGACCTAAAGTATTGGGTCATGTCACGATATTTTTTTCTGAGGCATTATGTCCAGGTTGCTCAATTTAACATACACGTATCCTTAATGCTGTTGAGATATTACAAGGATGGCGCTCTCACATTTCTAAGAATCCAAAAGCGCCATTAGGCGAACGTTTACGGTATTACCCATGTAAACAAATGCAGGAGCTCTATAGACACCGGCACCAGAATTGAGCAAATTACGGCATGTCTCGCCACATTTTCTTTTAGTATAAAAATTGACAGCACTAGGCCGAATGCAAAGCTATAAAGACATGTTAAATGACGAAGATGACCAAAATTGCTATCTTCAGAAGATAGCAAGCAAAAAAAAAATTATAATATTAAAAAAAAAAAAAAGAGATTGCCTAGCACGCGTTGTAGATGATGATTCAGTTCGGCGCGAAACGGCAAAACTGCATTAACCGGGGCTGCGCCTTTAGAGAAAAATCTGCACTGGGCCGAATGCAACTAAGAAATGTTAAAATGACGAAGCTGACCAAAATTGCTATCTTCAGAAGATAGCAAGCAAAAACATAAAAATAATAATATTAAAAGAAAACATTGCCCAGCACGCGTTGTAGATGATGATTCAGTACGGCGCAAAGCTGCAAAACTGCATTGACTGGGAATGCGCGATTAGCGAAAAATCGGCATTTGGCCGAACGTAAGCTATAAAGAAATATAAAACTTACGAAGCTGACCAAAATTTATAAAGCAGTAATTATCATCTGCCTGTTTCTCTATTTGTTACCTCTTTTCCCCCCTTAAAAAATAGCGCGGCATATAGGACGATTTTTAAATTCGGGCAGAGTAACCGTGCGCGTTTTAGGATTTTTTCGCTATATCTGCTGAAGATAGCATTTAGAATCTCATCCCTAGTCATTGCATCTTTCTACTCTAGAAGTAATGTTTTACATTAATTTCTCTAAATTTTTACTTCATCATGTAGCGGTGATTTTTTTCTTTCAGTCTAATACATGATTCAGTCCCGATCAGAAAGTAAGCGATATTACAGACTCATCACTTTCCGCATCTGCCTGTTTCTCTATTTTTACCTCTTTTTTTCCTTTAAAAAAAATGGCGCGGCATATAGGCATATATAGGATTTTTTTTCGCTATAGTCCCAAAGTAACGCCTATAGTCCCAAATTAAACCAAAACAAAAATGTCGCAACACTTGATTTAATTTGATTCTCAGTAGATATAGCACTAGTAGGCCTAGTCGATTCGAAAATATTATCTCGCGCAGGGAACAATGAAAACATAGACCTGCATTTTATTTCAGCTATATACTTGTATTCAGTAGGTAGAACAAAAAACCACATGCATTTAAAATTATAAACCAAATGTAGCAACAGCGAAAAGAAATCCTAAAAAAGTAGGGGGCGGTAAAAAAGAAGGGGCCGCGGAAGATAAAGGGGCGGCAAAATGAATAACAAAAGAAAACAATGGCGGGACTTAAGGGGCGGCAAGAATAATTAAGAAGGAAAAAAGGGCGAAAAATTATGAAAAATTAATGAAACTATACCTTTTTGACGTTTAACAGGACGACAGCTCAAGGTTGTGGGGGGTATTAGGGGGTGTAGGCCCTAATACCTGTAAAATTTATCTTGAAAAGATGTGGTTAAAAATTTTAAACTCCTACCACCCCCCCCCCCCCACTTGTTTTGATGGCTGGACAAAATTCAACCTTTTCGGGCTGTTGCTGCAAGGGGCACACTGACACCGCCAGGCTAATACTTAGCCTATTAATTGGTGCAGCAGAGACACTAAAATGAATACACGGGATCGATACACGTGAATTGCTATGCACGATTTTGATATCAGACGAAAATCTTCGGATACCGGGTTAGAAAATGATGAATATCTCCCGTAAATGAATTTTCTCAAGAAACCAGATGTGGTCTCATACACTTGAAAATACGTGTTGAACAGATATGATGGTCGCTAGAATGCGCCATGATGCAGTCATGTCTACAGTAGAATTCATCTCGACCTTTGCAGGACTTAAACCCCATTAAAAGCTATTAAACCAAGATAACACTCATTGAAACAGCTCAACTGATTAAATCGGATCTTCTCTGGTTGTGCACAAGTGTCTGTTTTACATGTGCGATATCGCAATAAAGCTGGTATTATAGCTTCAGTTGGGTAACCGATTATAAAGGAAACGAAAGGAAACAATGGTATGTGTACCTTTGTTCACGAAATGAGACAATGGCCTGCTTTTTGTAAACCAGCATTCTTGAAAATGAGACATAATGATTGTTGACTTAACACGGTTTGGAAATAATTTCTTCATATTTTTGGTGTTATCTGTCGTTTACATATCCTTCCTAAAACACAAAAGTGCGACCCTATTAACACCTAAATTAGCTAAAAATTTAGGACATGTTACAAAACTATATTTTCTAGAATTTCATAGAATAGTTTAAATGTAGCTTGTACCGTTTTTTTTGTGGCATCCTTCAGAACGGAGCGGTCCGTTACCAATACAGCTCAATATTTTCGGTGAAATCTCCATTCAATTAACACGGGGAGTTGGCTAGGTATGAGCTAGCTATGCTTTGCCCTCACTCATATTCTACGAAAGTGCGACCCTCTGAACATCTAACCTAGCTGTAATTTTAGGTCATGTTAGAGAAATATATTTGCTAGAAGTTTGGAGAATAGTTTAAATATTGGCTGGTTATTTTTCACACAGTGATGTTAACTAGGCAATGCCCATATACCTATAACATACACTGTTTGCAGAGGTCACGCGTCAATGGTGAGAGCACTGTGTATTGTGTATAGGAAAACGGACAGTAACTGCAGTAGGCCTATGCTTTGAAAATTGGCCGTGCGCTTTGAACTCAAAATCGGACCAAAACTCTAATTTTATATTGCGTTGGTCCTGTATGGACTACATCGTGTAGTACATGTACAGCTGCACTCACTACTAGGCAGTATAAAAGTCGATGACCATTGACCTCAATGGGGTATAGAAGCTTATTCACGGCGCACAACCAAGATCAATACCCGGCTATTGTGAGTAGCCTTAGTCATGTCCCTCGACCCCGCCCTCGACTTTTTCCGAATATTCGTCTCAAAGAGCTTCAAAGGTCTGAACCAAATGGGCAATCGTGGCTGTGGATTCAACCTACCATGGCGATTTGTGCCATGAAGATATAGGGTCGATGACACTGTGAGGGGCGGCAAAATTTACATTTAGCCCCCCGGGGTAGGAGCGGCCACGGGTACGGTAGGGGAAGGTGGGGCATAACGGAACACTTAACTTTGAGGATGCTCTGTGACGTCACCATAAGTAATATGACTGTAAAAATTATATATTCAGTTGAAGTTTGTATTTACCTTTAATATACCATTAACCAATATAACTTGAATCTTACAATTTTTTATAAAAATGAAGAAATATTTTCAACAAAAAAATCCGTTTTGCCCCACTATCGGGGCAAAACGGAACCCCCTATGGGGCAAAACGGCACCCTGGGTGCAAACTTATATTAGTTGTTCCATCGGTAGGCCCTAGTCCTAGTTATATGTAGGCCTATATTCAGTTACAATATTAAGTGGGGCTACCATCTCAGTGGAGTGAGTGGTTAAGTTCTTATAGGCCTAGTAGGCATATAATATGTATGACCAATATTTGATTAGAAAGAAATATTCAGTAGGCCTACCATCTCTGTGGAGTAAGTGGTTAACTTTTAATCATTAATTCTATCTGTAGGTCTAGTTATATGTCTATGTTTCAGCGAAGTGTTTACCATGTTCGAGTAGGCTCCTAGATAACGCCTACATTTCCTTGAGTGAAGACAAGTTATGTCCAATTGGGGCAAAACGGAACCCATCTGTGGGACAAAATTTTGGGGCAAAACGGAACCCTGTTCCGTTATGCCCCGCACCTAGGGTTCCGTTTTGCCCCATACCCGATTTTTTAGAAATTGGTTGCATGCATAATACATCGTAGCATATAGGCCATGCACTTAATACAGCTCATGGCTAGTACATTCGTGTTTACAATATACACAATTATTTGGGAATCGGATATTAATGAAGTAAAATTTCAGCGCATTAAACATCTGCATATCTTACACCAGACGGGTAGTAATTTTTTGACTCGATCTTGCTCGAATGTCAGTGGATTGTTTCAGATAAAATTTTTGTTGTAAATCCTCGTAGCCATACTTGTGTTCCTCAATATAATTTGCATAGACGGCAGTATTGCCAAGGCCTATTTTTCCAGGTGGTTCCGTTTTGCCCCGGGGGTCCGTTATGCCCCACCTTCCCCTACTGTGAGTTGGGGGCCGGGACATTGGCTATCCAGGCTTGTGCATTTTTATTGTAGTGAGCTTGGAACGGTCCATGGATTTCCCATGGATTAGCATGTGTCCCTCACGCGTGGACCAAGTAGCAAACAATGAATATAAATCCCATCATTATTTTTTTTTTATTTCACTTGCAAACGACTGATAAAGAAGCCTAAACCAATTATGCCTTATATGGTAACCGGCATATTGCGTCATAGTTTTCCGGAAATTTTCATTTTGGCTGGAACCCATTTTTTTTGCCGTGAGATTTTAGTGTTGTTTGGTATCGTTGGTACTCGAAGCACGGCGACATCGAGAATCATTGCTACATGTGTGTTGATCTCCCGCGGTTGTCTACTTTGTTCCTTCTCCAAATCTTTACACTTAGCCTAGTGTAATTCTTGAATATTTTCTTGTTTTTTGGTAAGTTGTACTTATTTCTAAGTGTTTATGTAATTTTACCTCGTATCGGTGTGGCGATCTTATTACCGAAGTACTTGAAAATCGTGCGATTCGTGTCATCGTACGTCATACTAAATTTTCCATTGCAATGCATGAATGAATGAATCATTGAACGTGCGAAGTTTCCTGTGTGCATGTTCAGTGGAAATTTCGATTGCACAATCACAATATTGTAAATGAACTGATATTAAATATATTAACTATAAACATTCTCTACTCAGACACACTCTTTTGTTGGTAAAACATTGCCCGTACACTTCAAATAATGATCACAATCGTGTTGTAAAAAAAAATCAAATTGAAATAATTGTTTTATAAATCCACATTCATTTCTTTCACGATGATCATGACATGTGCATGTCATGTACATCATCAAGTGTCAAGTTCAAAAATGCCAAATCAATTTTGGATGATTATTATTTATTGATCTGCGCCACGCAGCATCCTGTTTGGCATATATATATTTCCAATATTAGATGAACATTTTTAATTACCGTAGCAATATTCAGTGATAATAGATTTTGTTTTTACTTGTTAATATTTTTTTATTTGAATTGGGAGTGGTCCCGGCCCCCAACTCAACACAAAAGTTGGCAGACCCCCTTTGCAATGATTTTTCATCCAATTTACCCCCCTTTTTCATGCAAAATCGAGGACAAAATTTGGCTAAAAACAACCCCTTTTTTGCGTTTTTCAATGAATGACTATGACTAGAATTTCAAATACGGTAGGTCCCTTTTCAATGTCATGACTAGAATTTCAAACACCCCTTTTCAATGACACTAAATATTGACATAATAAAATTACCAGATTTTCTTAAGTACGGTAGGCCTACCCTAGTGCCGTACTATTACGCTGACTTTCGTATTCGGCGAGGAGGACGATTTCGACCTCCTCGTTTGTTTACAAACAGAGAGGTAGACAAAGGGGCCTGTCAAACCTGTTCCGCTTGTCCAAATACTCAAGTATCAAAATGATGGTCCACAATAGAGACTAAATCGGTGATTCACGCAACATGAATAGGGGATTAAAAAACTGTGAAGTAGCACCATGTGCTCCTATTGTCCAATTTGCCATCAAGATTTCGAATAAAAACAGTTCAGACCCAGTACACGATAATGTCAGAAATTAATAATTTGTTCTGGGTCTGATTATTCGGACTAGGCCTACCCCTTTTATCCAACTTTCGCAGACAGTGCAAATTAAAAACGGGTCCCCTATTTCGCTGATTTCACGGTCAAATTTGCGGACAGTTCAAATTAAATACCCCCTTGCTACTGGTAAAAAATTAATCCCCTTTTCCGCATTATTTGGTAACTCTCATTGTTGCCAATTTTGGGTTGAGTTGGGGGTCCGGGGGAGTGGTTTTTAGAATATGATATCTGCAATCAATCGATCGTCGTGCAGGATGATTGGTAAACTGCTGTTAGGGACCGTTCACAAACACTTGTAAGGGGGGCCTGATGCAAAAATGTTATCGTTTTACAGACCTCGAAAATTTCAGGGCCCCTTTTTGACATGAAAATTATGGGTCAACCCCATAGAAAAGCATATAAACTCAATTTTTCCCAGGAAAATTTGTGGTCATTTTTTCAGGGCCCCCTTAGGAGGGTCAAAAATTTTCACGGACCCCCTTTTTGCATCAGGCCCCCCCTTACAAGTGTTTGTGAACGGTCCCTTATGCCTGTGCGACAATACTCAAATTGAGGTATGCACGCGCACATATATTATAAAGGATGAGAATATTGTTTTAATTTTAGCTCATCAGCTGCTGTCATGCATAGATTGTCTTGTATTTAACTCATATTTTTAAGTAAAACGATGAGGCGAAGCCAGGTTTGTTTGTTTAAACGGTCACTCCTTGTGGAGACACGCTTGATTTGGGAGTTGGCTCCCGATGAGACCAGGTTCAAACAAAATGCTCAAGCCAGGCTAAATTGTTTTATGACAACAAATAAAAATGCCAACAAATAATTTAAAAAAATAAGTATATGGTACATTGTACGTATACCAAATTTTAATCAAAATTAAATCCTACATTTACAAGGAATTAATTAACCTACTGTAGGGCTTTATATCAATCAGTCCCGTTGTTGCTATGGCATGCATCATTGCATGTCGCGATTGGTTCAAATGTCGCACGTACGAGTATTGCGTCGACTTGCACACGCTGAACTGTGTATATCGTGTCATATCACACACTGCTAAAGAACCAATAAAAATAGATTGGAGGAACTTTCTCTAGTACCGGTACCGTACATGTATAATGTTTTTTGTGTATAGTTATTTTGATGAGTCAACTTATCTTTTGAGTAAAGGTTAGCCATTTTGATTTGAACAATTCAAATTTTGAAGTAAAGTTTTAGCAACATTTTTGATGCGATCTCCCGTCGTGATTGGCTATGTTTACTTCTGAACTAACATTGCTTTGTAATGAAACATGATACCACGCTTCAGCGAATCCGACCAGATTTCGAATGCAACAGTCTCTTGCCTCAAATGTGAAGCTCATGCTCATCGGTGAGAAAATTTGTGGCTAGACTTCTCAAGCAAAGTATAAGGTCTGCACATAAGCTCATGGTACATGTAGACTAGAGCATAGAATTATAACTACGGTACTTCAGTCACTTTTAAATTGTAGCCAATTTTCAAGCGCATTATAACACTTAACAGTCCTTTGAGAAGTTTAATTAATGTTACGGAAATTTATTTTGATTCAATTTGATGACTTGTCTGTATCTTCAGAGCAAAGTTTGCTAATTTTAAGAGATTGACTATCTATATAAATAAAAGTATACAATGTAGGGAGGTTTCATGTACTGTACACCACGGGTCACTAGCCCTGGAGGCACAACAACGATGAAAATGAAATATCACCTACAGAGTGCTAATATTCCTTACAATTTACAAAGCATGGGTTTGAATGACATGCCAAAGATTCACAGAGGATGATAATAGTTTGTTTGTCCTCCAGCACACTTGACTGACTCTCATTTTTATCAACCTTTTAACCTTTCGTGCAAGTGCCAGGTATATGCTAACAATTCGCTGAGGTGTCATTCGTGTAAAAATCAGAAATTCAAAAAACACCTCTGTGAGAAGGGCTGGGCGAATGGGTGTCCTCCTTTCAGCAAATAATTGAAATATTACCGGTACGTAAATGATTGTGAATCATTGTTTAATTTCAACATGAATTAATTAATAATGTATTGTATTCATGTGTATTACATTATATCACAGACATCAAGGTTACCAGGTAATTTTCATCATGCCAAAGAAAAGGGCACCACCAGGTCGTAGAAAGAATTCCAATGCCCAGACACCTGCTGTCAATGGGAAAGCTGAGCCTGAGACTAATGGCATCAAAGATGAAAGGAAAAGCAGCGTAGCAAGTAAGAATTTCTGTATTACCCGGTACCGTATTTCCCCGAATAGTCGTCCCCCTCAAATAAACGCCTCCACCACTTTTTTCAACCAAGATGTTTCAAAAATGCCAATATTTCCATGCTATCTTGTGTAGTAAGCTTTCCAAGTTGCTCACATAATACAATGTAAGCAGCAATAATTGGTGAAAATCTGCATCAGAAACCCGGAAATGAACTAACGTCAGTGTTTCTAGTTCATAGTTCGTCATTTTAGCATGATTTTTAAGCTTACCTAATGATTTTAACAGGAATTGTCATGCTATCAGAAACCCGGAAATGAACTAACGTCAGTGTTTCTAGTTCATAGTTCGTCATTTTAGCATGATTTTTAAGCTTACCGGTACCTAATGATTTTAACAGGAATTGTCATGCTATAAATGACCTCTAATAACCCCCCCCCCCCCCGTTTGGAAAATGCAACGCTCCCGGGAGCCGTTTATTCGAGGAAATACGGTAATTTATTTATTTATTTATTTTTTTTTTTTCAAAAAATAAATTTGTATAATGTAAAGGTCTTTTTTTATCTTTTTGTCGTAAATCATCCATTAAAAAAAATACATTCAGTTTCTTGATCTCTTGATTGTTGCTTCTCATTCTCTTGGTTGGAGTTGTTCCATCCTGTTCACTTACCCATTTCTCATGTCTGTCAAATCCCTATTTGTTTGTACAGACAGGGTCGTTCAGTTCCAGTCAATTAATTTCCTCTGCATAGAAAATGCCAATTTGGTTTTGCTTTTGTAATTATTGGAGTTTATTTCCCTGATCAGAAATCAAACTTGTTCAAATTGTTTCACCAAGAGGTATTTATATAAATTATCCTCCATTGAGTACAACGGTACATGTAAGTGTTCCTGTCCTGTCCGAGTGGGATGAAGCGATGGATCGCGAGCGCAATGTTCGGTTAGCCAACTGCCAAGTCCTAGTGACAGTGTCCGAAATAAGGAAAATATGGAGGTTGTCCAGAGGACAACTAAAGCATAAATTCTGCTTGTCCTCAAAACATTTTGGTTGTCCCCAAAATGTGTCATATAAAATATACCGTATTGTTTAGGTAATAAACGCCTGGGGCGTTGCATTTTTCCAAAAGGGGGCGTTATTGGAAGTGAATTGTCAGTGAAAAAGCTTAAAAATCGTGTTCAATTTCCCGATGGTGCTCCTATTAAAAGGAGGGACTTACACTATACATGATGGCGGCGCCCACGGAAAATGATATTTTCGTGGGGAATACAACAAAATTACACCTGTAAGTGCATGGAATTAGTGAAATTCTACCATAATTAGGCAATAAAATGGATGGGAGTTGAGTCATAATAGGTTTTGTCCATTCAATTTTGCGATCGTGACTGACATGACTGATGCAAGTTTTAAGCTTACCTACAGGCTACACGATATGTCATGGAAATGTTCGCATTTTTGTCAAATTTTCGCAGAAAAATTGGAGGGGGGCGTTTATTAGAGGGGGAGCGTTTATTACAAACAATACGGTAGTGGTTGTCCAGAGGATAAGTACATATCTCAATATGGTTGTCCCTAGTGATTTTTGGACAAGAGGACATTAGGATAAGTGCTTATTTCGAACACTGCCTAGTGATAAGCTGCATGAAATGTGACTAACCCTCTTTTTTGTTTTGTTTCTGTTTGTTGAAGGCATTAAATTTCTTTTGAATGGTTAAATGTACATGTAACCATTGACACAGTAAAGATAAAAAGGCCCACTAAAAAGTGCCTCTGCTTTCTTCAGTAATGTATTCTTTGTGAAAAATGTCTTTTTTAAAATTCTACTTTCAATATTGTGATTGGTTGGCTATTTGGCTGATTATGGATAAGACCAAAACAAGGTAGGGTTTGCTTTAGGATTTGTATTTTCTACTACAGTACAACGTAGCCCTCCGGGCCATTGAGATTGCAAAGCTCCCAAGCGCCTAGGCAGCCAGCCGTGTAGGGAGTGTTTACACACCCAAATTTGTAAATACACACCCAGTTTTTGCCCACATGACCTATACTTTGTATACAAATCTTAATTTACACACCCAAACCTTCAAATCCTGCCTAAGACCCTGAAAGCTCCTTACAATTAAACTACCATCGTCGTCCATAGGGAATAGATTCAATTTTGCCAGGCTGCAGTTGTTCCTTTTTTTATCTCCTTGGTGAGAAATGAACCCCTGCATAGTTAGTCATTTTGTCATATTTAAAAATAATTACATGCTTGGTCATGTTGCTCCTCACTGGTCTAAGTGGCCTTGTGGCTTTCATAAAAAAAATTAAAAAACACACACACAAAGAACATTGCTGTATGTTTGTAATTTGTTCATCACAATTTTGTAATTGAATTACCAAATCAGGTCTCACAAATGGTAAAAATGGTAAAAATGGTGACGGTGAATTGACCAAGCAAATGGAAACCCTGGACATAGCAGCAGCAGCCAGAGCCTGTACAGGAGCCCTAGGTTCACATCCAAGCAGTAGGGATATCAAAATCATCAACTTCTCTCTAACATTCCATGGGGCAGAATTGTTTGCCGATACTAACATAGAGCTCAACTGTGGTAGGAGATATGGTCTGATTGGATTGAATGGCTGTGGTAAGTTACATGTCAAAATGAATGGCTCTTACAAAAATGGGGCACTGTCATGTTGTCAACCTATGGAAGAACTTACTTTACATGTAGTTACTAAAGACCATTTAGAGAAAGATGGAACATGACATTGTACAGGATGTACTTGATAATAAAGGTCAATAGATCAGGGTCATTGAACTTCCATCTTATACAGGACAGACTACATGGAGCTAGATTTACGTTTATTTGATCTTTCGATTGACCATTATGCTTGGTTGACCCTTTATTATTTATGAAAATGAAATACAATGAATTGTTGAAGGGGTGTGACCCTTTAGGGGCTTTATCCCCCATTTAAGATTTTAGAATCAAAAGAAAACTCATTACCGAGTTCCAGTGAGAACAAAAACATGGTGAATTGTGGTAACCACAACCGGTTACCGGAGGTATGTGCTCTCCATGGCATTGGGGATTATTTTGCATATATTTTTGCCTCTCATATCAAAACACCTGGACCAACGACTCAAACTTTCAACACTTTTGGTACTGACTTCATATTGCACTAAAAAAAGAAGAAACAAAAAGTAACAAAAAAGTTCCCAATCCAACCTGGTATGATCCTGCTGTTGGGCCTGGAAACTGGGTCCAACTGGCAAATACTACAAATCTGTTGTTGTGAAAGTTGTAGTTCATACTGAAAAGAAATGAATTCATAATTTTAATTTTACCTTTTTTAATTATTATTTTTGGCAAATTATGTACATGTAAGTTCATAAATTGCTAGCAACACATAGCTTGGCTAAAACATTTGAATGTCTTTCATTTTTTTTTCTAGGTAAATCCTCGCTCATGTATGCTATTGGCAATCGTGAAGTTCCAATTCCTGAACACATCGATATCTTCCATCTAACCCGGGAGATGGCTGCCAGCGATAAGACGGCACTGGAATGTGTCTTAGAAGTAGATGAAGAGAGACTCAAGTTGGAGAAAGAAGCTGAGGAGTTGGCCCATGATGACAGTCAAGGTGAGAGTGATAGATGAACTCGGCCCTCGAATTAACCCACGGCACCCAAGGCATTTTGCTGTGGGTGCCCATCCCCACTGACGTAATCCCCTCAAAATATGTCCTTTACCCAATGCAGTCACTTGCCGTGTCCTCTAATGAAGTTGCCGTCGGTGCACCAGCCTTGCCCCTTCATTATAAAATCATCTATCTATGTTTCTCATCTCAAATTTTCAACAGTTGCCATGATGCCCTCTTGAAATATTACAAACTGCTGGGCTGCCTTGCCTTTTCAGTGAAAATCCAAGGCAATTATCAACTTGCCCTACAAAAAATTGCCGTGGCCCTTCAGATTCTTAAAGGCTTTTACGATTTCCTTCAAATTTTAAATTTGTCATTATATACTCAAAATGCTGAAATAATACTAGTAATAATGATCGGGAATGGTTTCTGTCCATTTTGAGCTGAAATAACGAGGTAACGTGAAAGAAACACTGCTTGTTATTTTGGCCGTTTAACACGCAGTTCTATGGGCGAACTTTGCTCTGTTTACCTACAAACACAACAAATTTGGCTGATTCCATTTAGGTGCAAGTTGTGACATGTGTAAATTAACCAAATTCATATTATAAGATCGTACATTATGACTTTAATTCGAGGGCTGGATGAACTTTAGTTCCAAAAGAAGAAAAATTGTTTGCTCAATAGTTTCAAATTATTGTTATCAAATTTGAAAACAATTTCGTCACACGAAACTTTTGAGACATAAATGAAGCGATTCTGTGTACATGTAGGTACTGTCTAAATTCACACCTTATTTGGACTGAAAGTTTATTTTAAGGCTAAGTATAAGTAGGTTCACACCACACTTGCATTCAGGTAAAAATAAATGGTTTTTTTGGCTTTAAAAGTCAAGCTTCTGAAGTTCTGATCAGCAATCTTGAAATCAGGGACAGTGGTCACTTCTGCTCAGAACAAATTTACACAACCTAACCATGCATTTTGAGGAATTGAAGTGTGAGATGGTTGATATTGACCATCCATCCAGGCAGGGTTTGAATTCGTTTACAAATTTTGTGTAGCAGTTTTTGGCTAATTACTTCCATATACTAAAGCACTATAAAAAGTGCTATACAAATGCAAAATTGGGTAGCAGTTACTTCAAAATGTGGAGCAAACTGCTATGCGATACAGCCGAATTCGAACCCTGCATCTAGGTCTTGTACACTAGTCTAGAAATTTCAATTGAATGAACACAGCCTGACATAGCGTGACATATTTTCATGTACTGTACGTACACTGCGCGATATACGCCAGTGTGTGCAACTGTGTATGCATAACACAGAAGTGATTCCATAGATGCCAATTCACTCGTGATTGATTATATTAATTATTCTATCCAAGGTCATGCGTTCCCGTTGTAGTTTGAAATACGCGATATAAGATCGTGGTTGGATCGTGTACAGCTGTTGTATGTGTTCATTCAATTGAATTGTCTAGTATAGTCTAAATTAGCTTCATCCTTCATGTAAAACTACACAAAATATTTTTCCAAAAAGTTTCATTCAAAATAAATCCAGAAAGCACAAAATCTGGGTCAGTCGGGCCCGTGAAATTTATTATTTTCCCCGCATCTAACAATATCATTTTTTCACCACTCACAGAGGCACAGGATTTACTCATGGAAATGTACGAACGTCTTGAAGAGATGGAATCAGACAAAGCAGAGGTGAATGCTGCCCGTATTCTCCACGGTCTTGGTTTCACCAAAGACATGATGCAAACCAAGACGAGAGACTTTTCTGGTGGTTGGCGTATGAGAATAGCCCTGGCGAGGGCGCTTTTTGTAAAACCACATCTACTTATGTTAGATGAACCCACCAATCATCTCGATTTAGAAGCATGTGTTTGGCTTGAAGAAGAGTTAAAGAAGTGAGTAGCTCATATAAGATGGCATATTTTGTATTGTACAGTGTTGCCAGTCTTCAGGAAATTTTCTGATTTCAGGAAATTTTACTTGGATGGTCCTGTACAAATGTATAGGCAAAGTACATTTATCAGGAAATTTCTTGCCGTTTCAGGATTTTTGACAACACTGACTGGCATCTCTGATTGTAGCCTGCTTTGGATGTTGAGGACACGGTGGCTCAGTGGTTACGGCCTTGGACTCATAATCTGAGAGCTTGCTCGACGTGCGTGGGTTCGAGTCCCATTCCACCACTGTGTTGCGCCCTTGGGCAAGGCGCTTTGCCTTGCTTGCCTCACCCCACCCAGGTGCAATGGGAAGCTGTTAGGGATAGCCACAGTCGTTGTACTGATGAACCCTGCGCCACTTGTAGGCAGCAAACGTGGGTGAACCGACATATTCTAATGACGGCGGAATAAATGTAAAGTGCTTTGAGGCTGTTTACGGCATAAAGCGCTATATAAATATCTACATTTTTATTTTTATTTTATGTTTGATTATTCGATAGGAATTCAGTTTAGGCGAGAATCAGAGAATCAATTCTCGCAATGATTCTCCTAAAATTGGTTTGTGAGAATCAATGTTTATTCCTGTACAATTTTCAGTAAACAACGAGTGGATGATTATCTGCATTGATGAAATCGCACCCTTAATTCTTTCTTATCCATTTTGAAGCTTTAAAGTAGAATTGCCTGATTTAAATGTCTCAGTTCTTCCATGTATATGTGATCTGAATCTGATCCACACAGACCACAAAGTTAGAAACTTATACAGTGCACTGTATTTCCGCTATTATTCGGCTCCCTTGTATTAAATACCCCTCCCCCACCATTTTTTTAATTTTCAACCAAGATGTTTACAAAAAGCTGACTTTAATTTGTCTTTTTTCTCTTGCAGATATGCCAGAATATTAGTCATTATATCACATTCTCAAGATTTCCTTAATGGTGTATGCACAAATATCATCCATGCACATCAACAACAACTGAAATACTTTGGCGTAAGTATATTAGTGAAACTTAATTGGTATGCTTTGAGTATAAAAGGAACTGGAATTGTCAGCAAATTGTGCTAAAAAACAACCTTTTGAGATATTTGAAAATGCACCCCTTCTCTGCATCCTGGATGTAACCTAAGAGCCTAAAATGTGTGGATCTACTGCACATCCCTGTTACCCCCGCCCTTCTGCTAAGTACACCCCCAGGATCTAGCTACCAAGTGGTTTCAAATAAGAGATAGACATTTTGAAACAGGCATGAACTTTTATTTTTCTATATTGCAAAGAATTTTAGCTTGGCACATTGATGATACATATATGTGACGTGTCATGTCAAAAGCAGACACTTTTGGGCAGGATTGTAAATGGAGAAATTGCCAACAATCTGCCCGGGGGAGATTTTTTCACAATTTGGGTTTGTTGTGAATTTGAGATGTTATTAATATTTAAAATATTGTCTGATAGTTTCAGACTGGAATATAACTGGCATCTTGTATTTTTTAAGACATTTTTCTAGGTAATTCCTACTCTCAACATTGTCAATAATAATTGTCAAGGCCGATATCTCAATTTCCAATTTTATAATACCATAACTTACGAATTCAATATCTTCGCTTAGGAATGTCCGATTTCATTGGGGAAAACAGCATTGTGGAGCAACATATCTCTTTATTTAAGATATGTTAAAACCTCAAAATTGATAACCTGCCTAAAAGTGTCTCCTTTTGACATGATACTACACAATGCTCATCATCTGCCAGCTCATGGATAGTAAAATAATCATGGCTGTTCATGTTTTTTATTTCCACTTTTCAGGGTAACTACGATTCATTTGTAAAAACTAGAGCAGAATTAGATGAAAATCAGATGAAGAAATACCAGTGGGAGCAGGATCAAATTGCCCATATGAAGGTATGGCTACAATATTTAATTGACTGTCTGATTTGTCGTGTTTATTGTCGGATTAAGACATACTTCATAAATCAAGGTTATGTAGAGGGTTCCGACTGTCCTTGAATTTGAAAACACTTTCAAGGCCTTGAAAGTTCTGGAAATTTGCACAAGGTCCTTGGAAGTCCTTGGAAATTAGAATTTTACCTAAAGTATAATTTTGACAAAATTTGGGGAGTGGAGAGAAGCTGTCACTTTCGTTAATACGTGCCGCGTGGAGAGTCGCATCATGATTTTTGTGTTGTGGTAAGTCCTTTTTAAATGCTTCAAGGTGTGGGAATCCTGTATGTACTATTTCGCCATCTGTTTGTTATCAATCCAATCTAACCGAAAGCACCAAGCATGGAAGTACAAGATGAGTGCGAGTTTAACAAAGTGCCGCAAATTCCACAAATAGTTGTGTACGCTGTAGTTAGTGGAAATGGCACATGCCCAGAGGATTTAAATCATCATGAGATCTGGGCGACCAATCACAAGCCAGATCCATTTGCAGATGCATAACATAGACACTCGTGTAAAGCATTTTAACCGCAAGTCCACTTGGGATGTTTGCAAACAGAAGCAGTACAGTGACTGAAAAGATCGGTTTTATGTATAAATGCAATGGGCAGAGTATGGACAATGGGCAAGTGGACTTTGGAGAAGTGCTAGAGATATAACAAATAATGGTGAAGAATGATGACAAAAAAGGCCGAATTACAGTGCCAAGTAATCCCTTACTGTCGGTCCTTTTCTGGCAGCAGGATGCTGGGTGCGATGAAAACAACAGCCGAAGCGATTACTTGTCTGACTTCATGGAATAGAATGATGTTATTCCACATTTGGGTTACTTGAGGGGGGATATGGATGTATGCCATGAAATGCACACCTATGACTATTGCATAAAATAGGAACAAATTAAGTAACAAATGTATCATTGATACCACTCTATATGCCAAGCAGAATTCCGCTCAATGTGAGGTTAATGATCACCTCAATTGAAGAGGTAACCTATATAAAAATACAGGTTGCCCAAAATGAATGTAGAATGTATTATAGTGTTCTGGTTCAAAATCAAACTGAATTTAACAAAATTGTGGAACTCTAGCATTTTTTCTTCTTTTGCTTTTTAGAACTATATAGCCCGGTTTGGTCATGGCAGTGCTAAACTAGCTAGGCAAGCACAGAGTAAAGAGAAAACACTAGGTAAAATGGTGGCTGCAGGATTAACGGATAGAGTAGAATCGGACAAGGTAAGAAAAGGATAGTCTTCTAGTTCAAATAGAAACAGAATGAGGCTTTAAACCTCAAACACTCTTTAAAAGAATATGTGCGTTCCTGGTTGTTCAGTTTAGATCAACCCCTATTTCCAGGTCTTTTCAAATAATGTGTGGCCGTCATGGAACTGACTTATCGCATACATGTAGCGTACAGGTGTACGACGGAATCGACTCAATAATGGTGCATGATGAGTCTGTTCTGCAAAGGCCCAGCTAGCTACACCGTATATGTACTTTGCTTCCAGCGAAGTTTCACGAGAATCAAGTATTCCTCGATGGACACAAATTAGTTAACGTTTGTTCAGAACAAAGATCCTGAACATTTGTATGAATATTTGCCACATTGCTAATATTTTCCTTCTCTGTTTTGTGGAATTGTGCAGACGGTATCATTTTATTTCCCTGACTGTGGCACTATACCTCCTCCAGTCATCATGGTCCAGCATGTCTCTTTCAAATATGGTGATGATAAGGTAAGAAAAAATGAATGCCAGGCTTCACATTGCTATTACAGTAAAATACAAGAGAATTTTGGGCGGGTGATCTTGTTATTACATATCACAATGTTGTATTACACTGGTCAGGACCTTGGCGAGTTGGACACTTCAATTATCATGGATTGTGTTTTGCCATAAAATGTTGAGCTTGTTGTAACACTTTATGAATAAATCCAGATGTGTTGTTTCCTCTTAAAAAATAAACGTTTTTGGTCCTTGTTTCCAACAATTCTCGCTATTCGCAATAAGGGCGCCGCCAGCGGTTTGCGATGTAATTGTGATGTATCATGGGAAAAGGTCGACATCCAACTCCGCGCAATACGAATATTACCATGCTATTACATAGGAACATGTGACAATATTTTTTAGTTTGTCAATATAACGGTATTACACACAAATCGATAGAGAAAAAATTAATTGTGCACATTTCAAATCACATTATTAAGTATTATTGAGTATCGATTCGCGTGTAACACCTTTATTTTGACAAACTAAAAAATATTGTCACGTGTTCCTATGTAATAGCATGGTAATATTCAGTATTATGCGGACTTGGATGTCGACCTTTTCCCATGATACATCACGATTACATCGCAAACCGCTGGCGGCGCCCTTGTTGCGAATAGCGAGAATTAAAGGTCTTTTTATGACATTTTTCAGTATATATCCACGAAAAAAGCTTATTCCCAAAATTTCAGTTGATTCCGATTTTGTGTTTGCGAGTTATGCATGATTATGTGTATTACACTGCTCCATGGGCCACTGTTGTAATTTCGTTGTGGTATACCAGAACGAAATTCAAAATTGACAATATTTTTGCTAAACAAATTAATCTGCAAGAAATATTTGGTACATAAACATTATGTAGCCAGAGGTTTCCAGTGGTATAAAAACCTCAAGTTTTTTTGAGAAAAATGGGGAGATGAGGCTGTGGATCACAAAATGTCCTTTTAAGAGATTGAGCTGTGCTTCATGTGGCAAAACAGGATACTAAATTTTTATATCAAAAATGAGTGCTGTATTTTTTGTTACCAGGACTACATGCATTCAGTTAGATTTATAATGAATCTTTTCTCCAAGGAGGGATATAATTATTTATCTCCTTGCTAGAAATAGAACCTGCTGCTACAATAAATTTAATGTGTGAAGAATGATGACAAAAAAGGCCGAATTACAGTACCAAGTAATTCTTTGCTTTCAGCTCGTCTGACTGCAGGATTCTTGGCACGATGAAAACAACAGCCGAAGCGATTACTTGTCTGACTTCATTTTACATCCGATTTTACACAGATAAAATCGGATAAACAAATAAGATACATGTATACTTAGTACAAGTATTTGGCTTGATTGTCACGGTATACAAAATATACCTTTAAAAACAATTCTTAGTCAGTGGGAGTGGTCTATTACGTAGACACATAATCTGATTGGACAATCGCATGATTTTGGGTGTCGTCTATCAGGCTGAAGACGACCCCACGTCATCATGAGTGTTGATAACGCGTAACACGTTCATAGAGGTGTGCGTATGTATCGCGTTGTATGTGTAGACGCAGTGCGGAATACTTGGGACGCGCTAGCAGTACGCGCAACAAAAGATGTGACGTTGTAAACAAGTTTCATTCATTTTAGAAAAAGGGGAGTTTTTATAACGGTAACTTAATTTTTGATTTAAAAAATAATTTACAGTTATTAAAATAATATTTTTAACTGACTAAGAATGAGAATAAACGATAGGAATTTTTATTTTGACTATCTTCAACCTATGATAGACGACAGACAGGCAGGTCCAACATTTTTATCGTAATGGATACCGGATGTGCCGGCATCCACTACTCAAAATATTGGACCTATTGGACAAAATGGGATACTAAATTTTAATACCAAAAAATGAGTGCTGTATTTTTTTGGAACCAGGACTACATGCCTTCAGTTAGATTTATAATGAATCTTTTCTCCAAGGAGCGATATAATTATTTATGTTCTTGCTAGAAATAGAACCTGCTGCTGCAATAAATTTCACATATGTGTGAAGAATGATGACAAAAAAGGCCGAATTACAGTACCAAGTAATTCTTTGCTTTCAGATCGTCTGACTGCAGGATTCTTGGTACGATGAAAACAACAGCCGAAGCGATCCTTGTCTGACTTCATTTTACATCTGAATTTACACAGATTAAATTGGATAAACAAATAAGATTTCTTATCCAAAATGTTATTTTTTGTATTGTGTACTTTAGGTAAAGGGTGAGATATTTAGATATCAGTCATGAGAATTTTCAGTTTAAAAATGAATTCTGTTTTTTTAGTCAAAATTGCTGCAACTTTATTTAATTTTAGCCTGTTTTTGGTACTTTTTGCCCAATTTCACATGTATTTTCAGTTTTTTAGGAAAGTGCAGTATCATGCCTGAGATATCTAAGTAGGATCAATATATGTGACATGATCAAGGGGAAAGAGTCACATGTCGAAAATGGGTTTTACATATGTTTTTAAAGAGGACATTAAGAGCTTTCAGAAACTGAAAACCCCATTTTGATACGACTCTTCTTTGTGAAGTTATGTCAATTTATCAATCGCTGAAAACAATATTGCGTGACGAACGTCGGCGTACACTGCGTGTCAAGTGGGTGGTTAAGAGCCCCTGTATTGCAGAAGTGAATCCAATTCACTCCGATTGGCTGGTATTTTCAATGTCTTTGGATTGGTTTGATCAGTATTTCTGCTCATCCACATTTTGTATTTCAATTTTAAAATACGATTGCGGTCAGATCGCATACAGCTGTTGGCGGTTGTGTTCATTCGAATGAAATTTTTTAAATTGTTATGACTACAGTCCTGTTATATAATAAGTTGAAGCATTCAGAAGCTTGAGTAAGTCCATAGACTGATATGAAAAAATGAGGGCTTGAGCTGTGCTCCATGTGGTAAAACAAGATACTAAATTTTAATACCAAAAAATGAGTGCTGTATTTTTTTGGAACCTGGACTACATGCCTTCAGTTAGATTTATAATGAATCTTTTCTCCAAGGAGCGATATAATTATTTATGTTCTTGCTAGAAATAGAACCTGCTGCTGCAATAAATTTCACATATGTGTGAAGAATGATGACAAAAAAGGCCGAATTACAGTACCAAGTAATTCTTTGCTTTCAGATCGTCTGACTGCAGGATTCTTGGTACGATGAAAACAACAGCCGAAGCGATTCCTTGTCTGACTTCATTTTACATCCGAATTTACACAGATAAAATCGGATAAACAAATAAGATTTCTTATCCAAAATGTTATTTTTTGTATTGTGTACTTAGGTAAAGGGTGAGATATTTAGATATCAGTCATGAGAATTTTCAGTTTAAAACTGAATTCTGTTTATTTTTAGTCAAAATTTCTGCAACTCTTTTTAATTTCAGCCTGTTTTTGGTACTTTTTGCCCAATTTCATGTGTATTTTCAGGTGTTTTTTTAGGAAAGTGCAGTATCATGCCTGAGATATCTAAGTAGGATCAATATATGTGACATGATCAAGGGAAAGAGTCACATGTCGAAAATGGGTTTTACATACGTTTTTAAAGAGGACATTTAAAGCTTCCAGAAACTGAAAACCCCATGTTGATACGACTCTTCTTTGTGAAGTTATGTCAATTTATCAATCGCTGAAAACAATATTGCGTGACGAACGTCGGCGTACACTGCGTGTCAAGTGGGTGGGTAAGAGCCCTGTATTACAGAAGTGAATCCAATTCACTCCGATTGGCTGGTATTTTCAATGTCTTTGGATTGGTTTGATCAGTATTTCTGCTCATCCACATTTTGTATTTCAATTTTAAAATACGATTGCGGTCAGATCGCATACAGCTGTTGGCGGTTGTGTTCATTCGAATGAAATTTTTTAATTGTCATGACTACAGTCCTGTTATATAATAAGTTGAAGCATTCAGAAGCTTGAGTAAGTCCATAGACTGATATGAAAAAATGAGGGCTTGAGCTATGCTCCATGTGGTAAAACAAGATACTAAATTTTAATACCAAAAAATGAGTGCTGTATTTTTTTGGAACCTGGACTACATGCCTTCAGTTAGATTTATAATGAATCTTTTCTCCAAGGAGCGATATAATTATTTATGTTCTTGCTAGAAATAGAACCTGCTGCTGCAATAAATTTCACATATGTGTGAAGAATGATGACAAAAAAGGCCGAATTACAGTACCAAGTAATTCTTTGCTTTCAGCTCGTCTGACTGCAGGATTCTTGGTACGATGAAAACAACAGCCGAAGCGATTACTTGTCTGACTTCGTTTTACATCCGAATTTACACAGATAAAATCGGATAAACAAATAAGATTTCTTATCCAAAATGTTATTTTTTATTTTAACTCTTTTTAATTTCAGCCTGTTTTTGGTACTTTTTGCCCAATTTCATGTGTATTTTCAGGTTTTTTTTTAGGAAAGTGCAGTCTCATGCCTGAGATATCTAAGTAGGATCAGAATATTATATTGGCGTGTCAGACTAAGAATTGTACATCAAAGACAGTTATAGGGGTTTCTTAATTTTGCAATGTTTCACAAATTGTTGACATAATATATGCCATCGTTTGACATGAAAATAGTGACTTGACAATTCTCACATCTTTCACACCTTTCTCATTATTTTGCAGCCATTAATATACAAGAATATAGAATTTGGTCTAGATCTAGACAGCCGTATAGCTCTTGTAGGGCCCAATGGCGCAGGCAAATCAACATTACTGAATCTCATTGTAGGCGATCTAGTTCCAACTGATGGGCTTATACGGAAGAATTCACATCTACGTATAGGACGCTATCATCAGGTGAGTGGGTCACAGATTGCTTTTTTTTGTCTCTGTATTATATATATATATGTATATAAACATCTCAAAAAAAGTAACTAACCCCCCTTAAACAATGGCCATTATTCAAAAAGGGGCTATTGTATTGCAAATCTGTAAAATATGTTGGAAGCAGAATTTATTTCTACCCATTTTGACACCTCATTTGATACGATAGCCCAGAAAACAATAAAACTCCGGTCAATTTAATGTAGTGAGGTCCAGATTTGAAAGTTGCACTTACAATTTTTTTCAATACAAAAACACTCAGATATCATTACACAGATTTTCGTCCATTACACTGAATACAAAATCAAAACAATTTACTGCAATTTTCAAATCTTGGGTTACATTGATTTAAATGTACGCTGTGACGTCAATATTTAGTCAATTGGTGCAAATGAGGTGTCAAAATGTGCAGAAATAAATTCTGCTTCCAACGCATTTTACAGATTTGTAATACAATCACCCATTTTTGAATAATGGTCATTATTTAAGGGGGGTTAGTTACTTTTTTTGAGATCTTAAGCATGAAAGCATGTGTCTTCTGAGGAACATAGGCCCTTGTTACATGTATGTCTTTGCAGGCTCAGAAATCTGGTGCAAATCGATTTGTGCAAATATTCTTGTTAAACTGCAACTGAGCAAATCCGTGTGGATTCAGGTAAACATTGATAGTTTACAGCAAGAAAAAAGATATACTCGTGTAGCATCGAGTTTGACTCCCAGTTTGACTGCTTATACTTATACATTTTTTAAGCCGCTGAACCCCACAAATTGTGAATTATGGTATAATTTATTTCAATCATTAATATAAAACAATACTGATTTGAGTGGGCATTTTAACAGCAAAACAGCCATTGTGTGGAAAGACTACTCAAACATGATTCCTTGGGATTGCTTGCAGTGTTGTTAGTGCAGAAAGGGACGGACCTCTCTCAAGTAGGGTTGGTTTTTTGCAAACATATTTTCTAAAAATGTTTGGCCCCAAAAACGGCTACACAATTCTAGCAAAATTTGACAAAAAGAATTTCTCCAAAACGTAAATTCTTGGTCGGTCGGGCCTGTCACCGTATGGCTTTAAGTCTGACCCCAAACTAGGCACGTAGAACAGGGTTTTTTTTGTCCCCTAAGGTACAATATTTTATAATGAATTTACATTTGTGTGTGCGCAAGTAGTTGATGGTTATAAAAAAAATTATAACAAGGAGACAAAATTTAACAAAATCCAACTGAAATTTAATAGAGTAATTTTAGTCTGTAGTGATTTAGTAGCAGTTTTGTGAAAACTAATGGAAACCACTTTACTGCTGTATATGTGTACTGAATGATTTACATAACCCTAATATGTAGTGATTTGTTTTACAGCATTTACAAGATCTTTTGGACCTAGACATGAGTGCCTTGGATTGGATGTTGAAACACTTCCCAGACATCAAGGAAAGAGAAGAGATGAGGAGAATCATCGGTCGCTATGGACTCACAGGAAAACAACAGGTGAATGAATAGACATGGTTGTTCATTTCTTATTTGGTAACACAATTAAGGCTAGAAGATTTGATTTAAGGGAAGGGGTATGAGCGTTTGGACAGTATTTATTGTGGGACATTAGAGCACATCAGACATATCAAATTGCATTCTGAATCGAAGAATGTCCTTCTGATATCAAATAATTTTGATTTTTGAAATTAGCAATGTAATACACATTTTATGGCAAATCATAAAAAATTGATATTTTTTTTATATTTAACAGTACTCGAAGTAAACTTTATAAATCTGATGATTTATACTTAAAGTGTATGTAGGTGGGATGAAAAGCCGACGATCAATTGAAAATTTTGACCTTTTGTAGTGAAGATACGGATTTTTTCCCAAAACACAAAAAAATTAGGTCTTTTTGGGAAAAAATCCATATCTTCAATATGAAAGGTCAAAATTTTCAATTGATCGTCGGCTTTTCCTCCCAGCTACATACACTTTAAGAATATAGGCACTATCATTAGATTGATAAAATTTACTTCAAGGACTGTTATATATCAAAATTTGAAAAATATCAAATTTTAATAATTTGTCATAAAATTTATATTATATCGTGAATTTCAAAAAATGAAAATTATTTGATATCAGAAAGACATGCTTCGTATTCAGAATGCAATTCAATACGTCTGAGGTGCTCTCATGTCCCACAAAAAATACTGTCGAAATGCCATAAACGCTCATTCTAGATCTCTTAAGGCTAGAAGATTTGATTTAAGTTACTTACCGTATTTTGTCAAATAGTCGCCCCCCTCAAATAAATGCCCCCCGCCACTTTTTTCAACCAAGATGTTTCAAAAATGCCGATATTTCCATGCTATCTTGTGTAGTAAGCTTACCAAGTTGCCCACATGGTCGATAATAGCGTCAATGATTGGCGAAAATCTGGATTGGAAACCCGGAAGTGAACCAGAAGTCAGTGTTTCTAGTTCATAGTTCGTCATTTTAGCGGGAGTTTTAAGTTTACCTAATGATTTTAACAGGAATTATAGTTCTAAAATTAACCTTGAATAAACGCCCCCCCCCCCAGGAAAATGTATCGCCCCGGGGACGAAATACGGTATACCGTATTGTTTGTAATAAACGCTCCCCTCTAATAACGCCCCCTTCAATTTTTCTGTGAAAAATTGACAAAAAATGCGAACATTTCCATGACATATCGTGTAGGTAAGCTTAAAACTTGCATCAGTCATGTCAGTCACGATCGCTAAATTGAATGGACAAAACCTATTATGACTCAACTCCCATCCATTTCATTGCCTTATTATGGTAGAATTTCACTAATTCCATGCACTTACAGGTGTAATTTTGTTGTATTCCCCACAAAAATATCATTTTCCGTGGGCGCCGCCATCATGTATAGTGTAAATCCCTCCTTTTAATAGGAGCACCATCGGGAAATTGAACACGATTTTTAAGCTTTTTTCACTGACAATTCGCTTCCAATAAACGCCCCCCTTTTGGAAAAATGCAACGCCCCCGGGGCGTTTATTACAAACAATACGGTATGTGTGGATTATTTTAGGTTCACCTTTGTTTCAATGGTACATTTTGATGCAGAGCATGACATATATCTACATGTAATGCGCAATTTCTGTGAAAACTAAACTCATTTAAAAAAACGGTATTTACATCATTACATGTGTGTGCAAATTGCAAGTATATGAAAAGAGTGGTATTTGAGGACACTATCACCTCAGTTTTAGGCCTGTAGTAAAAAACCAAAAAAAAAGAGCTTGTTTTCATAAAATTTCAAACATGGGGTATGTCATGCAAGTAGTTCGCTTGTCCTAAAACATAAATGTTGTCAAAAATGGGGTTTTCATGAAAGAAATGGATCAATCAAAACATAAAAAACATAACTTCTGTTGGTTTTTCATTCCAGATTTGCCCAATTCGTAATCTTTCCGATGGACAGCGTTGTCGAGTCATCTTTGCCTGGCTGGCATTCTCTGCACCACATATGCTGCTACTTGACGAACCTACGAACCATTTGGATATAGAAACCATAGATGCTTTAGCAGAAGCCATCAACGGGTTTGACGGTGGATTAGTTCTAGTTAGCCACGACTTCAGACTTATTAACCAGGTAAGTGGGCAGACTAGAGTTTAAAGTTAGTTTTAAATCATTGTTAAAAGGAGAATATCACGCCGCCAATAGATTTTTTTTTTTTAAATTTTTTTTTGTTGCCGCCAATAGATGCCCTGTGTTACTTTTAAAATCATCATGAGAATGTGAGTTTCAAAATCATGCAGAGGAATGATGTCGCAGAAAAGGTTTTTGCCCTCGCTTCCAAAAGCAAAATAGTGAGATTTTTTACACCACCAGAAAGATAACTGATACAAAGTTGTTAACCCCTAAACAAGGACACATGTGTGACATAGCAAGGGATTATGTGCCACAATTACTTCTGTGTGGGATCTGACCAAAAAAGGGGGTCATTCAGTGACACTGGGAAAAATTTTGGGTCAAGATATTAAAGGTGATAAAAAGTTTTCAAAAATTCATCCATAATTTGAAAATTTTTTGAAAAATTTTAGGAAAAATACTGAAAAAACGGGGTCATTTAGTGAGAGATTATCAGAAATTTCCCAAAATTTTTTTGAAAAAAAGGGAGTCTTTTGGTGACAAGAAAACAAAAAAGGGGGTCATTGGGTGAGAGGGAGCTCAGTAAAATAAAAAAGGGGGTCATTGAGTGAGTGGTGGTCAATGTGGCCGCACATCCCCGTCGCCCATTTTTAGTGAGTGCCCCCCGGGGTGTGCATCATAGGTCACTTTCGCACAACACCCATTATTTGCACACTGCATGATTTTGCTCTTTTGTAATTGGTTGCTTAAGCTGAATTTATACTCAATTGCTTTTGCAGAAAAGCGATTCTCACGCATACTCAGTGTTTACTTCCACTTACAAAATCGTTGAGGCAAAGATGACGTCGCTTTTCCAAGAAAGAAACCTCAACTTACAAACGATATCGCTTGACACATGAATACATCAACCAATCATTTCCTATCAAATGGATCTATTATTTTGCTAATTAATTTACCTTTCTCGATTATTAACTTTCGGTGATGAATTAATTGAAAACAATAATTATTAACAGCAATGGATGTTCTAAAAATGTATTTTCTGGCATTTAGAGTATTTTAATTGTCGTCTGCAATCGCTATCGCTGAATTTATACTCAATTGCTTTTGCAGAAAAGCGATTCTCACGCATACTCAGTGTTTACTTCCACTTACAAAATCGTTGAGGCAAAGATGACGTCGCTTTTCCAAGAAAGAAACCTCAACTTACAAACGATATCGCTTGACACATGAATGCATCAACCAATCATTTCCTATCAAATGGATCTATTATTTTGCTAATTAATTTACCTTTCTCGATTATTAACTTTCGGTGATGAATTAATTGAAAACAATAATTATTAACAGCAATGGATGTTCTAAAAATGTATTTTCTGGCATTTAGAGTATTTTAATTGTCGTCTGCAATCGCTATCGCTGTGATACATATAAATGTAAAAACGACGAGTGATGTATCGTACAATTCGGCGATTGCCCATCGCTTTCCAAAAGCGGTGCATCGCAATCGCCTGGCAATTGAGTATAAACTCAGCTTAAGTCTGATTTTGCCCATTTGATTTTTTGAAGGGGCAAAAGCTGCAAGTATTAATGCATTTTTCCCTTTTTCTTCTTTTTCCCATATTTAGGTAGCAGAAGAGATTTGGGTGTGTGAAAAACAGTGTGTGACAAAATGGACGGGTGACATTCTATCGTACAAGGAGACACTCAAGAAAAAGATCTTGAAGGAGAATGCTAAAATGGCCAAAATGAATGGCGGTAAAAAAAAATAAATGCCATTTAGATTTAACATTTGGAAATTCTTGGGGGGGGGGGGGAGGTGAATTGAACATTTTTTGGAAATTATAAGATTAAATTCAAATTTTATGTCACTTTTGGAGACTCAAAAAGTTATTTGAGTAAAAGATTCTATGATTTTGGAAATGTGAGTAATCAATTATGTCCAAAACATGAGCAACTAAAATTTGAAATTCATTTGTCCCAAGTAAGGTCAATGTTGCTTTAATGCAGGTACATGTTGCATCAAAGGGCGGCAGTCAGAAATTATTGAAAGAGGTTGATCTAAACAACATCACCTTATCTTATATTTAAATATATTGAATATTTATTATCAAAGTCAAACTATATGTAAAAAACATGCCAAGTCAGATGTCATTGTTGGAGAAGATTTTTGTGAAAAATCAAGTTATTGTATTAACCTTTTAAGTGTACACAAATATATGCACAGGGTCATATAATTTTATTGTACATGGAGGTATCCACAAAAACAACATGTATCTCTAAGAATTATATGTGCAAGAACTTTATTTTATTTAAAAAAAAATATGCAAATTGCTGCTGAGCTACTGTATGTAAGGTGTAGTATTATTTAATATCTATAAAATATTATTGAAGCCTGTTGTCAACAAAATACACTGGATCTATAACCTATTCCAGCTCCAGTGACACCTCATGCATATTGTCCTGGATAGGATATGTTGTTCATCACCTGAGTGGCATGTGTTGATGATAGCTAGCACTGCTTAAGTGCTGTATTGATTTTTCAAAGTAAACTAATACCGATTACAATACTAAGCATCCGAAGGTCCAAGGAAATTAGCAAGGTGGCACTAAAGCTAGAAGAGATAATAGTAGGAATCCAACAGTCTTTAAAATGTGGCCCCACAGGCCAAACCACAGTGTATATCGAGGGTCGAGAACCAGCCTTAACTCACAATGCCCTGCTCCCACAAAATGAGCATGAACTCGCCAGGATACTATAGAAGATACAGTCCATTAAACTTGACAAAATTGCAATAGAAAACGAAAGAAATTCTGGAAGAAATTGATTTTTGAAACCAAAGCAAGGAGCCATCGTAACAATTTTGGTATGATTTTAAAGGGTATAAAATAAGAATTTTATTTCTGGTTATGGTGATGTTTAATATATCTCGGATTGTTCCTATGCTACTATTTTATACTTGCATTGAAAAAACCTGCTCCTTTAAATGTGTGAGGGGATTCAAAAGTTGAGTGTCTGCCGTGACCAATGTTTTCTGTGAAATGACGAGGTCAGTTTGATTGGTATATATAGTGCAGTGCAAATCTCTTTCAATGTGTACTTGCTCAAATAGAATCAATGTGTAAGACTGTATTTTTGGCCTACAAATATTGATTAGGTGATGAAAAAAGAAAACCCTGTTCTACAGGCCCGACCGACCCAGATTTTGAACAAATTGGGGAAAAAACTTTTCCTGTACAAATGATTGCGACCCAAATTTGGAAATTTCAGGAACAAAATTTTTTTTTTGTATTTTCTCAAATTGCAAATTATTTACAGATTTTGGTGATTTTTGGGTCATTTCCAAAAAAAAACACATGACCCTACTTGAAAGGTCCGTCCGCCCGTAGAACTGGGTTTCTTTTTGTTGTCGCCTTATGGTGTACTTACCTGCACTATTATACAAATATTGACTGCTATGAGGGGCATGGTTAAGATTATAGGCCAAGGTGATCTCAAAACCATGCTATGACCGAGGCGCAGCCGAGGTCATAGCATGGTTTTGAGATCACCTGGGCCTATAATCTTAACCATGTCCTTAATATAGCAGATCAATATTTGTTTTATATACCGAATGGATACGTGGATGCTGCGATTGCGCAGTTTGACCGGGACGCACATGACCGGTCCATAGTTCATTTCCATGGACCGGTCCATAGGCCTATAGTTCATTTTGCGGGCATAGTTAATTCAATGACTGCACTTTTAACCAATCAGATGACAGGAATCTATATATGAGGTATATAAAGTACATTTCAAACTTGTTGCACATCTTGTGATGTAAAAAGCGTATCTCCTGCAATATGAATATACTCACTATTTTGGTTACAATGATATTCCATTCAACACATTTTACTTGCAGTTTACAATAGTGAATGCCAGTGGCAGCGGAAGCATTAAAATTTTAGGGGGATGAGCATATTTTGTTCCAGTTTTATAGACAATTTAGGCCAAAATGAATGTGAATTGTACTACATTTGCAAAATAGTGCGATTTTACCCTTGGGCAATTAGTGCTATATTGTTTTAGATAATTAAGATTTTTAGGGGGGATGTCCCCTCCACCCCCACCACTCTTCCGCTGCCTGTGGTTGTTGCAGTGCAGTCTGGATATGCCCCCATACCAAGCCCTCAATTAAAAATAAGCACAGATTTATGGAGTATCTTACCACATTTAATTAATGGTACAATTGCCGTAAATCCTTTTCATGAATCCTTTGCATGGGAAAAACAGAAAAGGTGTGCCCTTAATGTTGTTTGCAAGTAACTTTAGGAGAGATGCTCCAGGAGAGGGTAGCATAGTTGTTTTATGGTTACCTGGGAGCGTGGCTGGGCACAAAACACTTGCTACAAGCAGGACTCAAGTATGCTATAAATAACCAGTCTCAAAAGACTGACAAGGTAGTGCAGAAGTGAGGTACAAAATAGTGCACAAACACCTCAAAATGGTCTGTAAACCCTCTTCACAAATGGGGATGTGCAAGATTTTATCTTCATTCAGTTTTGATACATTTATTACTCCAGGTTGCCTGTGTGTAGTAACTTATTTTACAATTTATTGTACATAGTAGGTATATTTATCCTTTATTTGTAATTGTAGGTGTAAATGTCAGTGGAACAGAGTCTGGTTAGGCCAGTTAGAAAAAAAAAATTCCAGTTGTAGGTATGATATCAATGTGAATGAGCTGACCGAGAAGAAATTATTTTTGTTTGTTTGGTGTGTATGCAGTAAAATTGTTATTCACATAGGTGACATAACTTCAGTTTTGGACTTAAATAGAACCAAGTCCCAATTGTTAATAGAAATGTAACCACCTTTTGGAAAATAAAATTGTTTCATGCTCCGTAACGTCGTATCTAGATCAGAAAATAATGATTCCACCCATTTGATGTATTTTTTTATTTAAGGACATGACTGAAGTTAGTCATTCGTTGTGAATTCTGACCTTAATTTGCATTGTTACATGAACACATCAGATTCAAGAGACATATTTCCATATATCTACCTTCCCAAGAAGAAACACAGTATCTTAATTTGCTTATCACTAGCAGATACTTGGTTTTGCGTTGGGAGTTAAGACTATTTCAAAATAGTTAGGCAATAGAACCAAATTAGTTTGATCTTCCGATCAACCATCGATGCTTGGTTGATCTTATTATTTATAAAATTAATTGACGATTGTTAATTGTGATTACATATGAATCTGTGCATGTAATGATAGTGACCAATACAAATTTACCAGTAATTCTGATTTATTAGTTGATAGTCCATAAATTACAAGCATCATAGCAGCATCGACGGTCGATCCAAAGATCAAACAAATTTGGTTCTGGTGCCTTACCTTGTTCTTTACATGTAGGTACAGCATTATGACTTTGTGATTCAAAACACATGTCTCACAAAAGAAGAAGACAGTATCTCTTTAGTAACATGTGCATAGATGACTGCATTATTACTTTGGAAAGCAGATATAGCACATGGTATTTCAGTAAGACAAGTGATATCTTAGGAATCCTTAATGGATGGCTGGCTCAGGGATGTAAGTCTTCAGGCAATTACCAGAATTCCGGAAATTTGGCAAAAAAAAATCCAGAAATGTAATGATTTTTTTTGCATTTCCGGAATTGGATGATAATTCGTCATAAAAAGAGACAAAAAACTTTTTTTAGGAGGGGTGATATGCTGCAGTCTATTCCCTGGACAACCCTCCCTAAATGTTTGATACCACACACAAGCCCTCGGCCACCTGTCCAAGGACTAGATGGATTTTAAGGAAATGGATATTGCCCATTTACATCTCTGATGGCTCTGGCACCTTGAGTGTTGCATTTTGAGAAATGATAAAAATCAATGTATGAAATTAGTGATGTTAGTAGTTTTTTTTGTTATGATATGTTTTGTTTTCAAATTATGATTTTGTTTTTGTTTCCTTATTTGTTGAGTTTATTTTAAGTAAAATAAAATAGTAATTTCTGAGAATTCAGTGATTTCTGAATGTGGTTAGTTAAAAATTATATCATAAAGCCCTTGGCTGTTTATTGGGCTATCCGTATGCTACATGTCAAATTCATTTTGCAAAATGCAAAGGCACGATGCAGACACAAAAAGGGGTAAAGATTACGAGTAATTTGTAGCTTGTTACAAATGATAATTCTTAATTTAATTTTCTACAGGTTTTCTGTAAGTCTCAAGTACACAGCTTGAGACATGTCTTATTATTTAGTCCTATGTTTATTGTCTCAACCTCATTGTGACGTGTCATGTCAAAAGTAGACACTTTTGGGCAGGATCGTAAATGGAGAAATAGCCAAAAATCTGCCCGGGGGTGAATTTTTAACAATTTGGGTTTGTTGCGAATTTGTGATATTATTGATGTTAAAAATATTGTCTGATAGTTTCAGACCAGAATATAACTGGCATCTTGTATTTTTTGACGCGTTTCAATAATAAGGCCGATATCTCAATTTCCAAGTTTATAATACCATAACTTAGGACATCTATTTCATTGGGGAAAACAGCATTGTGGAGCAAAATATCTCTATATTTAAGATATGTAAAAACCTCAAAATTGATAACCTGCCCAAAAGTGTCTGCTTTTGACATGACACATCACATTTAATCCTGGCCCCATTAAAATAACAGAATTGCAGTACGTGAGTACAAATCGCTGTCCTTGCACTCATTCCAATACTCATTGACTGGTACCTGCACTTCGTTCAACAATGAATTTTGTACCAGGAGCAATGCCTATTAAATATTCTACCTAGAAATGTATTATGGGCTATGGAACTGAAGTCAGTTACTGACTCGTATTTGCTTTTGTTACATGTAATGAAAGTGGTGCCCATAGTGCCGCTTGAACCTCAAAATGGTTTAAATATATTGGAAAGAATTTAAAACAGTGCAGCTCATACTTGAATCGTATTGGCCAATTTAGAGTTAATGTAGGAAGAGTATTGGGGTATTATATATGTAAGAAATTTGGGCAGTATTTGGGTGTATGAATATAATGCAGTGTTTTAACTGTAAAGTTAGTAATGTTCTCTTAAATTATCAATGTCCATTTGGAATTAAAACACGTTGTTATCAAATCCGTTGTATGTCTCCTTTCTTGTGTCATTGCAATTGCTAGATCAAAAAGTAAAAGGAACAATCAACAATTGAATACCTGAGTGGAAGAAGGGCCCAACTCCAATTTTTTACAAAAATGAGTTAGACTCAGCATAGTATTGCCAGCAGACTGTTCTTCCTTGTGTGCGAAAGATGAGCCAAAATCCACTCTCCAAATAGTCTTCCACGCACTCTTAATCATGGGTTTCAAGGAAGAAAGGCCCAACTCCATGGAGTTGGGCCCTTCTTCCACAGATATTGGGTTAAAGAGGATTTTTTTTCATCCATGGAAATCTGCTTTTCACTACAATAAACTTTCTTGCTAACATATTACATGCTTCTACTTGTGCAATTAATGGATAATTATCAACTTTCTGTAGCTATTTATAACCCATCTGCTTACAGAACTGGCACATGCAAGATATTAGTGGAAGAAGGGCCCAACTCCAGCTCGTATTAAGACCTGTACCGTTGCCATGGAAACATATATAATTTTGAATGTATGTAATATTGTATGTTTATGTATTGAAGATCCCCTGAAGATGAAAACATTCTGTCTATAAAACTTTTCCAAATATTAAGTTTTTTCTTGATATCTCAAAAACAGTTTTGATGGAGTTGGGCCCTTCTTCCACTCAGGTATTCAATTAGAGTCAAACATTCATTAAACGATACCGATTTATTTATTATTATTTCTCTCTCACTCTCTCTTGGTCAGATGGCGCTTGATTGCGCTGCTGTGGTCTTTACAAGAGTACGCCATCTACTTCGATCAAAAGCCAAACGTGTTGCACCATACATTCCGTGTGATGAAACGTTCTTCACATCATTTGTCCAAGATGTTGATGGACGTCCCCTTCCACGATGGCCTTCCACGGCTCCCTGAAGAATCTGCATCTCAACTCCACCATCCTTTCTTACAATGTGGCCAAAGTAGCGCAATTTCCTCTCAATGATGGACTTTTGATGTGTGCCAATCTTATTCAGGACCCAGATGTTTGTCTTGTCTTTCCAAGATACTCCCAACAGCCTTCTATAGCACCACATCTCAAATGCATCTATCTTCTTCCTGTCATTCTTTGTAATTGCTCAGGATTCGCACCCGTATGTAGCAATTGAGAAGACTGTTGCACGAAGTAACCGTACCTTGAGGTTGATTGATAAATCACGACTCCCTATCTTTGACATACTCTGAGTTGTTGTCCTTGTCATAGCTAATCTTCGTTTGATCTCGGATGTGCTATCACCTTTGTATTCAAATTGTTTAACGTCCCCTTGAGGCATGTCTTACTATTTAGCCCTATGTTTATTGTCTCAACCTCATTTAATCCTGGCCCCATTAAAATAACAGAATTGCAGTACCAGTACGTGAGTACAAATTGCTGTCCTTGCACTCATTCCAATACTCATGGCCTGGTACCTGCACTTTGTTCAACAATGAATTTTGTACCAGGAGTAAAGCCTATAAAATGTTCTACCTAGAAATGTATTATGGGCTATGGGACTGAAGTCAGTTACTGACTCTATTTGCTTTTGGTAACATGTAATGAAAGTGGTGCCCATAGTGCCGCTTGAACCTCAAAATGGTTTAAATATATTGGAAAGGATTTAAAACAGTGCAGCTCATACTTGAATCGTATTGGTCAATTTAGAGTTAATGTAGGAAGAGTATTCGGGTATTATATATGTAAGAAATTTGGGCAGTATTTGGGTGTATGAATTAAAACTTCTGCAATATAATGCAGTGTTTTAACTGTAAAGTTAGTAATGTTGTCTTAAATTATCAATGTCCATTTGGAATTAAAACACGTTGTTATCAAATCCGTTGTATGTCTCCTTTCTTGTGTCAATGTAATTGCTAGATCAAAAAGTAAAAGGAACAATCAACAATTAGAGTCAAACATTCATTAAACGATACCGATTCATTTATTATTATTTCTCTCTCACTCTCTCTTGGTCAGATGGCGCATGATTGCGCTGCTGTGAGTCTTTACAAGAGTACGCCATCTACTTCGATCAAAAGCCGTACCATACATTCCGTGTGATGAAACGTTCTTCACATCATTTGTCCAAGATGTTGATGGACGTCCCCTTCCACGATGGCCTTCCACGGCTCCCTGAAGAATCTGCATCTCAACTCCACCATCCTTTCTTACAATGTGGCCAAAGTAGCGCAATTTCCTCTCAATGATGGACTTTTGATGTGTGCCAATCTTATTCAGGACCCAGATATTTGTCTTGTCTTTCCAAGATACTCCCAACAGCCTTCTATAGCACCACATCTCAAATGCATCTATCTTCTTCCTGTCATTCTTTGTAATTGCTCAGGATTCGCACCCGTATGTAGCAATTGAGAAGACTGTTGCACGAAGTAACCGTACCTTGAGGTTGATTGATAAATCACGACTCCCTATCTTTGACATACTCTGAGTTGTTGTCCTTGTCATAGCTAATCTTCGTTTGATCTCGGATGTGCTATCACCTTTGTATTCAAATTGTTTAACGTCCCCTTGAGGCATGTCTTACTATTTAGCCCTATGTTTATTGTGTCAATCTCATTTAATCCTGGCCCCATTAAAATAACAGAATTGCAGTACTTGAGTACAAATTGCTGTCCTTGCACTCATTCCAATACTCATTGACTGGTACCTGCACTTTGTTCAACAATGAATTTTGTACCAGGAGTAAAGCCTATAAAATGTTCTACCTAGAAATGTATTATGGGCTCTGGGACTGAAGTCAGTTACTGACTCGTATTTGCTTTTGGTAACATGTAATGAAAGTGGTGCCCATAGTGCCGCTTGAACCTCAAAATGGTTTAAATATATTGGAAAGGATTTAAAACAGTGCAGCTCATACTTGAATCGTATTGGTCAATTTAGAGTTAATGTAGGAAGAGTATTCGGGTATTATATATGTAAGAAATTTGGGTGTATAAATTAAAACTTCTGCTATATAATGCAGTGTTTTAACTGTAAAGTTAGTAATGTTCTCTTAAATTATCAATGTCCATTTGGAATTAAAACACGTTGTTATCAAATCCATTGTATGTCTCCTTTCTTGTGTCAATGTAATTGCCAGATCAAAAAGTAAAAGGAACAATCAACAATAGAGTCAAACTTCATTAAACGATATCGATTCATTTATTATTATTTCTCGCTCTCTGGGTCAGATGGCGCATGATTGCCATCGCCATCTACTTCGATCAAAAGCCAAACGTGTTGCACCATACATTCCGTGTGATGAAACGTTCTTCACATCATTTGTCCAAGATGTTGATGGACGTCCCCTTCCATGATGGCCTTCCACGGCGCGGCTCCCTGAAGAATCTGCATCTCAACTCCACCATCCTTTCTTACAATGTGGTCAAAGTAGCGCAATTTCCTCTCAATGATGGACTTTCTGATGTTTAAGTATGTGCCAATCTTATTCAGGACCCAGATGTTTGTCTTCTTGTCTTTCCAAGATACTCCCAACAGCCTTCTATAGCACCACATCTCAAATGTAATTGCCCAGGATTCGCACCCGTATGTAGCAATTGAGAAGACTGTTGCACGAAGTAACTGTACCTTGAGGTTGATTGATAAATCACGACTCTTCCAGATCTTTGACATACTCTTGAGTTGTTGTCCTTGTCATAGCTAATCTTCTTTTGATCTCGGATGTGCTATCACCTTTGTATTCAAATTGTTTAACCTCCTCGATCTTTTGACCATCTATCAAAAATTCCTCTCCAGTTCCATTTCTATCAATAACCATTTAATTACTTTAGTCTTCTTGGCAAGGCCCTTCTCCTCACTGGCTTCCTTGATGCATTTCAAAAGGGCTAGCAGTTCCTCTCTACTGCTGCATATTAGAGTGGTATTATCAGCATATTGTAGATTTGTGATACTGTTACCGATTTTTGATACTGATATATTATTATTTAATTCAATTAAAGTCCATCCACAACTTGTGAATGGATTTTAACGTTGTAAAGGGTAGACTAGGTATTTTTGGTCGAAGCAGCCAAAAAAAAAAAATAATAATAATAATAAAAAAAAAAAATTTGTGCCTATTTTTTGCATTTTTCTCAAAAATTATAGCGCATTGGTGGCAAGTAAGATATGGATTTTATAGGGGCAAGGACTACAACTACTGCACTGGAAATTTTATTTCAGCACAGACAACAGTTGTGGAGTTACAGTCAAAATGAGGAAAACCAATATTTGATCAATAAATCAATAACTACTTGCCTTGAGTTGCTGAATTTCCAGTGCAGTAGTTGTAGTCCTTGCCCCTATAATATACATATCTTACTTGTCACCAATGTGCTATAATTTTTGAGAAAAATACAAAAATAGGCACAAAATTGACCAGGGGTGTAGTACTTTGAAAACTTGCTGAGATGCCAACCCTCCCTATTTTTGTAAACATTTTTGTCCATTTTGACACCAAAATTTGGCAACCTTCCTTTTATACCGTTTTGAAATTGCATGTAATTTTGAAAACCTCCCTATTTTTTGTTTGAATCCTCCCTATTTTCTGGATGTTAAGGGTAGACGAGGTATTGTTGGTCGAAAGCAACCTAAAAATCGATTTTCATTATCTAGATCAATATGTTATTGAAAATTAACACCTTGATGTTTTGCAAAAGTGCATTCTACAAATCGTATACTTTGCACACTTGCTTAATTTATTGTTGTTAATGAGTTATGTACGTTTTACAAAAGTGTTGTTGTTGCAGCCCTCTTTACAACGTAACTCAAGAACCGCAGCACCTATAAAAGTATATCTGTGATATTTTAATTCTTCTACACGCTCGCTATGAATTGAGCAATGCAGTTTTTGCCAAAGCTCACTACCATTCGTAAGATGCTGTGAACTACCAAATCACAACAGTTTAGAATAATTAATAACCTTAATGTTGGCATCTCTTTTATAAACCATCATGCGCACAGTTTCCACCTCGATACACATGAACACACATTTTCGTCCAAGAGCTTCCAAACAGCAAGCAGTGAATTGTCTCCGCACAGTCTTTGATTGCACTACATGGTTGAGTGCATAGCAATGTAAGAGCTGTGGAGCTTCTAGCTGAAAAATGGGGACTCTTTGATAGGTTTTTGTCGAAACATCAGTGTTCCCTTCACCCAATCAGAATTTTTTTAAATATCAAACGAAAGCTAACACTTCCCACTAAAAACACTTTTCATGCTTTTCGTCACTAGGTCAACAGATAACGCCAATTCAATGTTATAGCAAGGCGAACGTGGAAAATCTGTTCAAAACCACCTATCCATGCACATTGTTTTTGACCAAAACGTAGGTTTTAAAAGTCAAAACCTCAAGTGTTCCTTACAATATTTTTCAAATTTTATGTCATTAAATGAAAAAGCATACTTATTTATTGTCCATATTATATTAGCGTCACTAGAATGAGCAATGGCCAATTCTCTTTAAATTACAAATCTTGTGCAAAAAGTTACTATTTTTACCTGTTTTGTCATACGGTTGTAAATTCAATGAATTAAGACTTTGCTAAAGATATGTATTTTTTTCGTTTAATAATGTCAGTTAAAACATAGTGCTTGGATATACATTTTTTAAAATCCTGGTGCTAAAATTAGGCATGAAATTGTGTCTTTTAGTGTAACATTTTTGAATTTTATAGGCCTTAATTTTGCACGCGAGCTTTTTTTTGGAATTAATATTTTAGCGTTTCAAACTACGGTAATAAAATTCGCTAAAAAATATTTCCCATCTCTGTAAGGCACATCGTGTGGTTCTATAGTTTTGTCAGTATATTCGTTTTCCCACTTGCGACGCCCAAAATATCTAACCAGTACTTCATTTCCAATATAACCAGCAGAAATAATAATAATAATAATAATAATAATAATAATAATAATAATAATAATTTCAAGCTCCTAATTAAGTGACTGAGTGGGTCTTGTTTCACAATAGGCATCGACTGACTACATGGACTCGCGCACAGCCTGATTTTAGTATTGAAAAAATTGCCTCACCTGCCTCGGTATAAAGGTTCTTTTAGTAGCAGACCAGTGGGACGATTTGGACTGTTCCCCCGGTACAATGACTACGGTATGTCTATGAACCATACCCCACCATGAGTGGACCAAGGCGGGACTCTGAGTTTTCATTTCACGCTTCGCGCCCGACACATTATTAAAATCACCAAAAAAAATAATATAACCCCCCGGAAAACTAGCGACTAGCGACGGCCCTGAGGAGGGGGGACAAAGTGAAAGATTGGGAAAGAGGGAGACACCCTCCCCTCACCCCCACACACCCCACCCCCTCTTGTAGATGCTGCCACCCCCACACCGGGGACACACACATCGGTTACGGGGCTCCGCCATCTATTTCCATATCAGTGATCGCCTTGTCAAGGAGTACTTACAAACAGTGGAGTGGTAAGAGCACTTCGCTTTCAAGCGCCTTACACTTAACATCGTTTGATTTTTTCGAGTTCAATTAAAAGGTGACTTAAGTGTCTTCGTGAGACCATGTACCAGTGTTATGTCGACAAAATGCAACAAAGCGAGGAAGATTGTGAAATTTCGTCGTCGACGCCGACAAAAATCAGTGCATTTTCACATAACTCTTCTGAAGATTTGAACAGATGTTCGCCACAAGTTTGTGATGATATTCCATTAGAATTCATGTGTAGCATGGATGAATCTATGAATACAAATAATAAACAAACAACTTATTTACGGAATGACGATGAAGAGGATTGTGATGAGAATCTATTAGCGAAACATTTGCTTCTTGTTCACGCTTCATATTGCGAAGAATGTCAATTTATGAATACCAAAGGACCAAATTTAAATGACGCGGTTGGTTCAAACGAACGAAAGTATCCAGAGAAAGATCATATTGGGTGTGGTCCGAGTGGGTGTGGTCCAAATAGATGTGCCTCACATAGGACTGATTGTGAACAGAAATATACAAAAAGAGCATCATTAAAACATCAGCGATTTAGTAAGCCACCTGTACCAGCTCCAATATCAGTGCCATCAGATTCGACACACACGGTAAGATAATAAAATAAAAAAGTGTTTGTTTTGTGTGTTCGTATTTTTGCCTTATACTGTTCGTTTGTTGATAGTTTATTGCTTTTTGCTACCTTGTCAATTCTTTAATCCGCACAATTTCTATAAGAAATTAAAAAAACCACAGCTTTAATTTTAATTTTAATTTCAACACACACATTTGTCAATCCCATACATTCAGACACACCCTTACGTGACCCTCCAATGGTAACTCTGTTTAGGAATTTAAACGGGGACGTTACTTTCTGATTCTAGTTTCACAGGGGACGTTCCCGTGGACGTTATATTCCTTGTTATACTCGTATAGCATTGCATTGGTCAGTCCTATAAAGTGCTTTCCAATTCGGCAACATTCCACACCATGTCCAGCACGTAATTGAATATTGCATAGATAAACAATTTTCATAACTTTCAGTATCAAGTAGTTCTCAAGATAACAAAGTTGGCTGAAATGCAACCTTAAAATACTATTAGTCTAGTGGAATCTAATATTTGATAGTGTAAACAATAAGGTTTCTGGACAAATCGAATCAAACATCAACTTTTATAAAAAAAAATGACATAAAGTTAGCAGCATACATATTTGATAATAAATTATATCATCAATGTTCACAAAAATCAAACAATATCGTGTATCTTTAACCGTAACTGACTGTAAGGAATGCTATACTTCAAACGTTAGAAATTAGCTATTTCATCATGATTTGATACAGTCAAATTTTCTTGACATATTTTTGGGTGTAAAATAAAAGATATATGGGCCCGTTGAAAATAGTAATCGAATAAGGAATAAAAAATTTTACTCTCTAAATGTAAAGACGTGAAAAAAGAGTGAACGAGTGAAAAAAAGATTCTCTGCAAATGATCGCTCCAATCGAGTGAAAATTGAGCGAATTCACTCTGGAAATAAATAGAACAGGAGTGCAACTCACACTACGAGTGAAACTTCAGTCCAGTAATTATAGTGATCATTGTATAGGTCGTGCAAACCAAAAAAAGAGTGTCTTTTTACTATTTTGATCTACCATATCCCTCACACGTATGATCGCAAATCCAAATACATATTTGAAAAGAGCAAGATTATAAAATTATTCTGATTTCAATTTGATTTAGTTTTCTTTTTCATTGAAAGCATTAACCATGTTAACACCATTTCCAAACCACACCCAAATATTGGATATTTCATTAAGTTTGATAAGTTTAAACTCTGTTACCAGAGACCTCTCAAACCAAGAAATTACACAATTACGTTTCAGCTAAATGACCACAATATTATCAAAAAATGTTTCAATGGCAAAAGCCTCTTGGCTTTTATGTTGGACCCTCATCTAATGACCATCGTACAAGTTTTTTTAATTTGATTGTTTGTTTGTAGTATCACACATATTGTATTCATCGTTTTGTGACCAACACATGCTATTATTGTAAGCGAGAGAGGAAGCTTAAATATATAATGTTTTTGAGGGATTCAGTAAAATATTTCACGTGTCATGATGCACTAATTGTTTTATGTGCGCTTTTCTTACTTATGCCAAAAATACTTCTTTATATTTTGCATCTAACATCAAAAACACTGCACAAGTTAGAGATTAAAACAATACAAGTTTCCTCATTATTCGTAATGACAAATGACGTGCATATATAGCCTTCTTAACCTGTAAGAAGATTACAAACAAATAACTAAAAAGTAAATTGCAAAGTAAAGTATCAATACTTAATGTCAGGAATGCAATTATACCTTTTTGATAGACATATCTAAATATACGAGAACGAATGTCATTTTTTTAAAGTAACGAACGTTAAAGCGTATTTTACAAAAATCATTTATTTTTGAAAAGCAATATGTAAATGTGATGTTACAAAGGTAAATACAATTGATATTAATTAATGTCATAAACAAAAATTTTTGACGAATTGATTAACGTAGAATGTTAATCGGTTGTATCCTAAAATTAATGTTGTTATTAAACCATTTTACTATGGTCACAGTCAACTATTTGGTGTTATGCCAACATTTATATTAAATGAATGGTTGGAGGGGAAATCGCTGGATGAATGGTAACCATTTTACTATGGTATTGGTCACAGTCAACTATTTGGTGTGATGCCAACATTTGTATTAAATGAATGGTTGGAGGGAAATTCTTTCAGTGTACCAGAAATATAGAAGCGATATTAAGTTATTATGACCACTGAGATACCCTTAGCTGTTGCTGATTATTATCATCAATATCATTTCACCATAATAGAATATTTGACATTTTATCAAAAGCCCACCTGTATAGTAAAACCAAACTATGAGTTTTCATAATGATCCGTGATCACGATGATTAAAATGTGGTGACCGTTTGTGACTTTTGCAGCACATGCCTAAGGTGTCAGAATATTGGTATAAGTTCGAAAAGTCAGATGAGATAGATATGACGGTACCACCACCCACATGTATCTAAGCAAATAAGACACTTGTCGGCTTGTTTTGTTGGGCTTTTGCAAAAAGCCATATCTGCATTTTTGTCATTTTGTATTTCATTGTTAATATCTAATTAATTGCTTTCAAGACTGAAAAATAGCTTTCAATGTGTGCATTTACCTAACCCCTTTTTTTCTACGAAGTCGGAATGTTTTGGGCTGAAGCATATTTCTCTACTCTTTCATCATAAAGTTGCAACCATTGTGCACTGATTTGCCTACTTTTTTACCAACAAAAACAGGAAAAACAGGAAAGAGTGCACTTTTAAAAGAACACAGACATAATTATTTCCTCCACGTTCATCACAAAAAAGTAACCTTTTGCTTTTTTAAAATCGCGAAAGAAAGAATGAGCGAATGAAATAATTGTACAAAATTCCCCGGTTTGTTTTCACAAGCTTGAGTATCGGGCTCGGGACCATTTTTCAAAAATCATTACTCGACATTTTTCATATTTGACTCGATCATATCACAAATAGTTGCGCCCCTGAAATGCAATGTTTTTTATTAATGCACGAAACGGTGATTAATGTCGCATTGAGATCATTAAAAGACATTTGTCATAAAATATCACATGTATGAGCAACTTATTTTCAGACACATGAAGTGTTTCCAATGAGGGATATCTTTTGCATGAAGGGAAAACTTTAGCAGTTTTTTGCAGGTAACGTTTTACAAGTTCAACTCAACATAATTCCTATCCTATGACATTGTAAATCATGAGATTGGTCTCTGAGGTCGAAAGAGGTTGAAATGATAACGACATCTTAAAGAATAGTTTTTCAAAACATAAACACCCACATGTCTTTACATAAAATTAGAAAAAACCCTTTTAGCATACTATTGGAATTCTTAGTGTTATGTTTCTGGTTTTAAGAACCACTCAAGTGACCCACTATCATCCCAATCTCGTCATCTCCATCTCTGGGGCACACGGATTGTAATTTACATATAAGGGGACACACAGAGTATTATAAAGAATGATTGAAGTAACATAAATTAAGGGACCGTTCATAAATACTTTGGTGGGGGGGCTGGGCACTTGGAAATTTTTGGAGTCAAAACTTTTTGACCCCCAGAGAACCTAAAACTTTTTGACCCCCCTCTATAGACATACAAAACTTTTTTGACCCCACCCCCTTTCCAAGAGGTTATAAAACAGTCTGGGGAGGGGGGCTACTCCATTTCTGCAAACTCAGTCACAAAATAGGCCTACACGTTTGTTCATACATTTATTTATAGGTCTGTTTCCTAGAAACATGAAAGTTGATTGTGTTTTTCACATGCTGTGACTTGTATGAAGTTTAATTTCAATTTATGCATTCTAATTTTTGGAAAATACATATGTTTCATTCTTATAACCAATAATTAAAATAAATAACAGTAACACAAAAAAGGGAAATTGACAGTGGCGTAGCTAAGGCTTGTGGCACCCAGGCTAAGGATAGGTGTCACTCCGATTCTTGAAATTATTATTGTGCGCGGAGCACAAATAGGGCATAGCGCTAATTAATTTTGGTTATATTGAAGTGGATATCGGTCTTAAATTGACCTTTCAAATGACTTTGTCCTGAAATGCGCGCGTACCGCACACAAATTTTGACTTTCATCGCTTAGAGGGCTGCAGAATCGATGCTGAATTGGTCAATTCGGCGCCCCCTAAGAGTGGCGCCCAGGGCACATGCCCCCACCTTCCCCCCGTCGCTATGCCACTGGAAATTGAGAGCAACATCTGGGCACATACTCAAGATTTTTAATACTTTTAAGTCTTAAAAGACTTGTTTATCAGGGGCGTAGCCAGCTTTCTTTGTCAGGGGTGCAAAATATAAATTTCGGGGCAAAGACAAAAAAATGCTGGTTCCATCATTTTGACCCGGTATTATCAGTGGGATATACATACATATACCCTTTTCTAATAGCAAATTGTAGAATACATGTAAAGTCTTTGAGAATCCAAAAAGGCTTTAATGGGATACTGGTAATGAAAAAAGCCAAAAAACGTATTTTACACTATTTTGGGCCATAATCGGGGTAAAAAATGGCTTTACTGACACATATGCGCGTGTAGCGCGAAAATTTTTTGTATGCTCTTGTTCTTTTGGCATTTTCTAGTTTAAATTTTTTTTGACCCCCCCCTCCTTTAGTAACCAAAACTTTTTGGTCCCCCTTTGTGCAACTCAAAACTTTTTGTGTCCCCCCACACTTTGCCCAGACCCCCCCCCCACAGTATTTATGAACGGTCCCTAACACTTGTATTGCTATTACCACGTACAATTTGAATTTGTTTTCCCTTACAAAAAGTGTGTTATTTTTACAAAATAAAGACAACCAAAAATATTAAAACATTATGATCAAATTGATGTTCCATAATTCTAAAGTGTTCAAATTAAATGTGTTAATTTCATCAACAAGTATTTTCATGGTTTTTTTACGTCATTGGTGTTCAGATTATCATCATTTTTAATATGAAAACTATTTTGTTTTCATGATGCTCGAGTGCGAGAGAGAGAGAGGGATAATAGGCGAGGGTCATTAAAAAAAGTTCTGCCTCACCACTCTTATCTCTGCCTCTGTAGCCCTTTAATATTTTCCACAATTATCAACTGGGGGTCAGAGGTCAACCAAGGTCATGGTTCACTTGGGATTTTTTTGTTTTATGCCAAGATCCACTGTGCCAATTCTCGAACCAATTTAAACGAGTTTTCTATATTAAAAATATAAACCACGAGAAAGAGACACAAATAGAAACAAAATCAAAGAGAAAATGAGGGAGAGAGCGAGAGAAATGAGAAAGAGCATATAGAGGGAGGGAGAGAGGGAGGCAAAGCGAAAAAGTGGGAAAAGAGATGAGACACACACACATTGCGTTACGGTGCTCCGTCATCTATTTCCATCTATTTACATATCGGTGATCGCCTTGTCAAGGAGTACTTACAAACAGTGGAGTGGTAAGAACACTTCGCTTTCAAGCGCCTTTCACTTAACATCGTTTGATTTTTTTCTTGGATTTAGTGTTCAAATCGTAGCTGTAAAAGCAATCTCGATTTAAATTAAAAGGTGACTTAAGTGTCTTCGTGAGACCATGTGCCAGTGTTAGGTCGACAAAATGCAACAAAGAGGGGAAGATTGTGAAATTTCGTCGTCGACGCCGACAAAAATCAGTGCATTGTCACACAATTCTTCTGAAGATTTGAACAGATATTCGCCACAAGTTTGTGATGATATTCCATTAGAATTCATGTGTAGCATGAATGAATCTATGAATACAGATAATAAACAAACAACTTATTTACGGAATGACGATGAAGAGGATTGTGATGAGAATCTATTAGCGAAACATTTGCTTCTTGTTCACGCTTCATATTGCGAAGAATGTCAATTTATGAATACCAAAGGACCAAATTTAAATGATGCGGGTGATTCAAACAAACGAAAGTATCCAGAGAAAGATCATATTGGGTGTGGTCCGAGTGGGTGTGGTCCAAATAGATGTGCCTCACATAGGACTGATTGTGAACAGAAATATACAAAAAGAGCATCATTAAAACATCAGCGATTTAGTAAGCCACCTGTACCAGCTCCAATATCAGTGCCGTCAGATTCGACCCACACGGTAAGATAACGTAATAAAAAAATGTTTGTATTAATTTTATTCTTTTCGCTGTTCATATGTTGATATTTATATTGCTTTTGGTGTAGACTGCCCCTACTTCTTAATACTTCTTAATTCTTTCTGATTTTTTATTAAAAGTTATTGTTTTTGTATTTCCGTCGCAAACTTTCTTTAAGAAATCAGAAACAATTTTGATTTTAACCCCACGAATATTTCACACACACTTCCCACACACCCCGACACCCCGCTACGTGATCCCAACGGTGACGCTGTTTAGGACAATGCAAACGGGAACATGTCTTCCTGACTTTCACCGGCGACGTTCCCGTGGACGTATTATACATGAATTAGGCTTATTCACAATTCAATGGCATTTAACATCTCAACCCATCTCCGATATGGGACGCACTCTCATGGGTTTTTTTTTTTCGTTTGAAATAAAAAAAAATGAGAGAGCGTTGTTTGCACCCACACTTGCATATTAAAAACGGGGACAAATCCCCGGTTCCCAAGAGGTCCTCGTTTGTAATGTAGGCATATAGGGTACATTATCATACCTAGGCGTCCCCGTATACATACCCGAGATACACACATGCAATAAATCAAATAATTTTAATCACATCATTTCAGATCTCGGTTAACAACTGGGGATGTGAGCATTCTAATTTCAAATGCCGAAAGTGTATTTTTAAAGGGCGCGCAACTTGTAAATTCCATTTTCTGTTTCTTGTTAGTATTTTGTGCTCAAAAACGCATATAGGGCTGATGTGCATAATATTAAATATTCGTATTGTGGTATAGCATTCCATTGGTCATTCCTATTATAAGGTGCTTGCCGCAACATTCTACACTATGTCCAGTACGTAATTGAATATTGTATAAGGTAAACAATTTTCATAACTTTCAATATTAATAGTTCTCCCCAAAGATAATAAACTTGGTAGAAACGTAACCTCTCAAACATGATTATTCTAGTGAAATTTAATATTATTTTAATACTGTAAACAATAAGATTTCTGGACAAAATCGAATCCGACATCAACTTTTATCACGTGTGTTTGTTGAACAACAAAGACATTAAAGCCTTAATGTACGGTCTTTTTAAATTTTTAGATTTTTCTTTTTTTCTTCCAAAATGATAAAATAGATAATATGCAATCATTATGAAAGTTCCCAATACATTTGGACGCGAAAAACATTGGAAATTTGCAAAGAAATAACATCATAAGCTTCACCTCTATCACTCGAAATATCTCGCACTTTTTGGATTAGGACGGCGAGTGCGGCCTCAGAGTTAGTCTCCTACGCAGTTAGTTTGGTTACGCTCCCTCCACGTGTGGAGGGAGCGTAACCAAACTGGCTTCGTAGGAGACTACGATTTGCGATCGTTCCGACATATTTTCATAATCTCAAAAATTATGATAATATGTCGGACCAACAGAAAATCATCCCGTTTTGCTACAAATTTAGGTCGAATTTTAAGGTGGAACATGTGTAAGTATTACAAATATGCCCCCCCCCCAAAAAATCAGTTTTGAAAAAAATAAATGTATATTCTGAAAAGTTCGTAGCTATATGATACATGGTAAGCTACTGTATTAGGCATTTAGGCATCGTTCACGAATATTGGAGGGCAGAATAACCCTCAAATTTGCTTGATTATCATAAAAACGGGGGAACATGACGAGGCGAACAAATAGTGCACATATGATTTTTATAATATTTTCCTAATTTACATGAAGGTTTGGTTCACTGCCACTGACGGGACTACGAAAAAACGCGATAGAGTGGCTTGACCTACTGTCTATATATATTGGATAATAACAGCATCAAAGTTCCTAACAATTAAACAATATCGTATAACTTTAAACAGTAACTGACTCTAAGGAATGCTATACTTCAACTAATTTTCAGTATAATTTTCTCAACGTGACTAATAGATTATGGACCTGTTGATAATTATAATCGTAGGGAAATTCTGTTGGTGTACCAGAAACATTGACGAGATATTATTTAAGCAATATGTGACCACTAAGATACCCATAGCTGTTGCTGATCATTATCATTAATATCATTTCAGCATAATAGGATATTTGACATTTTATCAAAAGCCCACCTATATAGTAAAATCAAACTATGAATTTTCATAATGATCCGTGATCACGATGATAAAATGTGGTGACCTTTTGTGACTTTTGCAGCATATTCCTAAGGTGTTAGAATATTGGTATAAGTTCGAAAAGTCAGATGAGATAGATATGAAGTTATCACCACCCACATGTATCTAAGCAAATAAGACACTTGTCGGCTTGTTTTGTTGGGTTATTGCAAGAAAGTCGTATCTGCATTTTTATTATTTTGTGTTTCATTATGATTATTTGTTAATATCTAATTAATTGCTTTTGGCTTTCAATGTGTGAATGCATTTACCTAAACCCCTTTCCCTACGAAGTCGGAATGTTTTGGGCCGAAACACATTTCTCTACTTTTTCATATAGTTGCAACCACTGTGCACTGATTTGTCTACCTTTGTCACCAACAAAAACAGGAAAGAGTGCACTTTTTAACGAACACACACAATTCTCAGTTTCATCACACAAAAAAGTAACTTTTTGATTTTTTAAAATCGCGAAATAAAAGATAAAGAATGAGCAAATTAAATCAAACTCCTCGTTTTTCACAAGCTTTTTCAAAAATCATTTCCCGACATTGTCCATATAATTTTGATTCGATCATATCACAAATATTTGCGCCCCTGAAATATAATGTTTTTATTAATGCACGAAACGGTGATTAATGTCGGATTGAGATCTGTAATTAAGAGAGATTTGTCATACAATATCACATGTATGAGCAACTTATTTTCAGACACATGAAGTGTTTCCAATGCGGGATATCTTTTGCATGCAGTGAAAACTTTGACAGGTTTTTGCAGGTAACGTTTTTCAAGTTCAACTCTGCATGTATTTAATTCCTATCAGAAATTGACTTTATTTCAAGCAAATTTAAAAAGAAAATGCTGGCTGACCTGACATTATTTAAAAATATCAGGGCGGCCAGGATCTCACGGGGGGGAACTTCTCACATGGACCCCCCCTGTCCCCACGTGGCTACGCCACTGTTTTGTGACCCAAACAAGGGAAACATTTCAACAGTACTATAATACGAACGTCTCATTTAGATTGAAGACTTTTTAGGCCTTTGTTGTATTTTAAGCCCATTTTTGACCGTTTTCATCCAAGTTTACCCCCTTGAAAATTGCTGCCCACCCCCCTTTGCCCACCCTCTGAAAAAGTGCTGGCTACGCCACTGCTCCAAAAGGATATGTTTCCATAAATGATTACTTGTGAGGTTGACCAATAATCTTGCCTCTGATGCGCTGAATAGTTAATTGAGTTTGTGAATAGTTTGAGTTTGTGACCGGATATCAGACAAAAAAAGGATCTGCGAGTGAATAGATATGGCAACCTTAGTGGAGGTGACTTAGTCTGCAGGGTTCTTTCAGTGCTTTTGAAACAAATTAACTTAATTTGACCCCCGTAACGTACACAAAAACAAAGTTCGGCGTTTTATTGGGGTGTGGACAATCATATTATTCGCATTGCAAAAAACCCTACCCGATATAATGCTGATCTTAAAAGTTTTTAGCGTTACAAATTCGCTTAATTATTTTTAATAGATTATTCTTCCATTTTGATATTTTCATGTGCAATGTTATGTAACTTTGATAAAGATTGGATCTAAACATGTATGTACCAGTGATAAAACTTAAAATAAATGAAAACAAAAATGACCTGCAATTAAAACGCTGCAAACTTTACCCCCTTACGTAGATTAAAATATGTGTACCCCAGAGATGGAGATGATGGTGTTAGGATGATGCTCTTAGTCCGATAGCAGACCAGAGTAGGCTATAATTAAAGACAGAGATAAATAGAATTTATCGCGTCTGACGTCATCTGTCAATCAAACTCGAGCACGGTTTGTTTACAAATGTCGTGATGATGACTTGCTGAACGCGGCGGTATAACCGGTCGCCTTATTGTTAATTTTGCACTTTCAAACATGCAAACCATCTCAAAAGTTAGGTCTTTATAGTAGGAAACTTTCTTTGGCGAAGGCACCATGTCAATAATGCCTAGAAAAGCTGCTTTTTGCCTTGTAAAAGTACGTAATTTTTCGCCATTTGCTGCTGTTCCTTTTCTCCGATCAGCACCAGATAGATCGGTCTTCCTTTTACGCGCTATTAACCTGTGTAAACCAATCAAGGATCGTAATTGACAGTGACATCAGACGCGATAAATTCTTTTTATCTCTGTCTTTAATTATAGTATTGTCAGTTTAAGCATTTTTGTTAATTGATTACTACTCTATGGGTGGTACAAAATCAGAAACAGAGGGATGTAAAATCGCCACCCCTGGGCAATTCGAAATATCCCAATTCAAAGTGTATACAGGGGTCAAAATTAAAAACGTGTCCAATTTTGTTCAAAATATGTAAACCTTTTCCTCTTGTCGTAAGAATTCAGAAAATATATAGTTTTTTATATCTACGACTTGTTGTTGAGGATTTATTGAGCAAAAAAAGGTTGAAGGTTAAATAGAGGGGTTAACATAGAAAATATACAAAATAATGGTATCAAATGGTTCTCTCTGCAACAGTAACTCGAATAAAGAATAGTTTGAAATACCTAGAATGACTTGTTGCATCATACTGATGTTGACGTACTGGTACTTTCCGGGGTACTTTCCTTAAGGCTACATGCTCTTTTTGGTTGAAATTTTTGGCGGAAATAATCCCGCCAAAACATTAAAGTAATCTTTTCCCACAACTAAATATCGTAGTCAGGAAATTAATGATGCATCTGGTAGCTTAGATCATAACTTTCATTGCACTTAGTTGCAATTATCCCAGAAAATTCTTGATTTGTTTTTACAGAGTCTTGAATTGTCGATGTTTTTGATCAAAAACATCACTCGGTGTATTTTGAAACTCGAGGCATTAACTCTTCTCAAATTAGCCCCAAATCATAATTTATTATATGCACGTGTAGCAAACACCAATGGGAATAATTGGACGTTGTTTGCGGAGCCTAAATTTGGTTTGATTTTATTTCACAATAATTCTAAGGTGAGAATTTTGACCTGACATTTACTTTTTGGATTTCAAATTTAAATTTATTGATATACATATTTTGAATAAATAAAGAGTACGCTTACCTTTCTGCAACTCTTCCCGGTATCATTAAGCATCTGCTGATAACCAACATTTTAGCTGAAAACAGTCCCTTCCTATCATTTTTGAACAAAATATGGTTCAAAAGTCTGTACGCTGCGTGTATAAACTAGCACAGCGAGATAACGAACAGAGCTATTTACGGTGGGGTATCTATTGTAAGCTATTAGGGTAGGCCTATAGTATATCTTCCCGCAAGTGACAAGATGTGTCAAGCAGGGCGGTATATTCAAACGCTATTGTCTGGATCATTGAGTATCGATTGAGCACGTATACATGCAGCACGGATGTGTGTGGTCATCCCCAGGTTTTGACATAAATTACAAATGACGTCGTGAATGACCCAGCGTTTTCATTTTATTACTAAATTAAACGTCGTTTATCACGAGTGCTAAGAGTTGTACCAGTTCAATTCATCAAAATTAATTTGTATTAAATGAAAAACAAACAGACAAGTAGAGTCATATGTCTTTCTATGACCGTATTCCTACCAAAATCAAAATCAAAATGATTTTCAATACACTAGAAACGTGTTGATATGTATATCTTTGAAAATCGCCGAATGTTAACCACAGTCACCGTGGCACAGCATAGGCATCTTTAGCATTCAGTGAAATTGGCAGTGGTTCGAACCCCGGTGAAAATTTTAGTATTTTTTATTCCTTTTACTAATGCGCTGTGCCGTTTTACAAACACGCCCCTGAATGAAACTCATGGGCATGTACCCTTAATGGTTAGCTAGGTAACGTGTTGCTATAGTTGGTCATAACTTTATAAAGTTATTAGATTGAGGTAACAGTGCCAACAATTTGAGACCATTTTCATCAAAATTGGAACAATATTTATCTTTTAGCCCCAGGGTTCTTCAAAACCTTTGACCTTTTGACTTATAACTCCAAAACGATAAGTCGATGGTGGGTCAAAATATACATTTTACAAATCCTTATGATTAGAGGAATATTATGGTGTGAATTAAAAACAAATTTGCGCAGTTTTGAATTTTAACCCCTGTATAAACTTTAACCTTGGAAATCTTGAATTGCACTGGAGTGGCAATTCTACACCCGTAATCTCATTTCATAACACCTAGTATAGAATAATAATCAGTGAAGAAAAAACACTTTAACTGGCAAAACCATTTAACCCGATAAAACAATAGTTTGCAGCCGTACTAGCTGCACCTTTTGTGGTAGAAGTCATCGGTCACCGCAGCGGTTTTAGTTTTATTTTATGTTGCTGTATTTGCCAAATGAATCAACTAAGTCAATTCTCCATAACCCCAGTACAAGTTTTAGGCATGCATGGGACATGTTAAAGGGGCATTTCGTGATCCACAGCCTCATCCCCCCACTTTTCCCAAAAAAAGTTGAGTTTTTTACACCACTGGATACCTCTGGCTACATAATGTTTATGTACCAAATATTTCTTGCAGATTAATTCGTTTAGCAAAAATATCGCCAAATTTGAATTTCGTTCTGGTGCACCAGAACGAAATTACAACACATCGGAATCAACTGAAATTTTGGAAATAAGCTTTTTTCGTGGATATCTACTTTAAAATGTCATAAAAAGAGGATGCTAGGATCACGAAATCCTCCTTTAACATTTACTGGTATGAACAAAGAAGATTGCTTCAATTGCTTGGTGGTATACTACAATGTACTATTTTACGTAAGTATAAGTAACCGTTGTGTGTTTTTAATTTCCAAACCAATAGATTAATTTACTCAAGACTGGGCATGAGATTGTTTTGGTGATTGACTTCCATGTAGCATAGAATCGGTCATCCGCCTTTTATATGACTTTAATACAAATACCATGAAGATGACGTCAAAATAATTATATCCTTAGCTATCCTTGACATTACAGAATAAAATCCGAGAGAATGCAAAGAATATACTTGAAAGCTAAAGCAGGTATCAAATTTACAATTTAAAAGAAAATAAAGTGGAGTTTATATCAATTGAAGTACTTTGATACTTTTTGTCTGAATGCAAGTGACATTAAAATAAACCAACAGCGCGATCAAAAAGATGCGTCGTAATTAAATTTAAAGAAAATGTCAATGGTACGTGACTATAATACGAGGATCATTTAAAAATACTACCTATAACATTCAGAAGATATATGTATTTTGGACAAATAATTCAAAGAAATCTTTGAAATAACTCCACAATATCAGAAAGATCCAGACCCAGTTAACAAGTGTAGCACAACCCCCTTCGTGAGTTTGAAATTTACTGGGTTTAGATATTCCATTGCCATGGCAAAGTGTGCTTCCTTCTCACTGACAAACATCTGTAATCCTGCAATTTTCTGTGAAATTTTTGAGAAGATTTCTGAACCTAAATCTGAAATTTGGAGGCTTATGATTTAAAAAAAGGTATTTTGACGGGTTTTTTCGCCACGGATTATTTGCCGAATGTGTGCAAAACGTATAAGTATAGTTGTTCGTTGTGTGACGCATTGAGATCGAATTTTAGATATTCCTTAGACATGTTAGAGTAAAAGGGTGCCGGGAAAAGGTGTTTCTCTTTCGCCTACAAATTCGTGTTGCCCTCAAATTTTCTGTGAATTTGTTGGAAACATATGTGAACCTAAATCCGAAATTGGGAGGTTTATAATTAAAGCCATATTATAACATTTGCTGTTGAGGACGCCCTCACTGATTTTTTAAAATTCATTTTTTACACAATTATATTGTACTTTATTAAACCAATATACCCTGCAAAAATCAAGACTCTAGGTGCTGTAGTTTTGTCAAAATCCGATATTTTGAATAAAGCGCCGGAACCGGCGTCTTATTATTACGATGGAATTATTAGTCGAACGCATACACGATGTTCATAACACCATAGACTCTATGATAACACACAGTGCGGGACGGTGATCTACACAACAAAGGGTCGTACCATAACATGACCGAAGGAGTGGTACGTATTGGCGACATACGCGCTGGTAGTAAATTCCAATTTTCTTTGCTTTGACGTAGTTGTTCGACTCAAAAATAAAAGGGGATATATCTGACAGTAAAAACTAACAGTTTATGTCAAAGAAATGCTAATCTATTTTGTATGATAATGTTATAATATTGCTTTAACATGATTAAATAAAAAGGTACATTTGACCCTTGTTCCACGCGCTTTCTGTGACCGTTGCACATGTTTTGTGTACAAAACGCATATCATGTGTCTTGCGCTGAGTGTTCCATTGAGATAGCTTGAGATCGATGATTTTACTGGGCTGAGATTTTTATCTTAAGGGATCTAAAATGAGCGTTTATTGCGTTTCGACAGTATTTTGTGTGGGACATGAGAGCACCTCAGACCTATCGAATTGCATTCTGAATACGAAGCATGTCTTTCTGATATCAAATAATTTTCATTTTTGAAAATCACAATATAATACAAATTTTATGACAAATTATAAAAATTTGATATTTTTCAAATTTTGATATATAACAGTACTCGAAGTAAATTATATAAATCTAATGACATATTCTTAAAGTGTATGTAGCAGGGAGGAAAAGCCGACAGTCAATTGAAAATTTTGACCTTTCATATTGAAGATATGGATTTTTTTCCCAAAAAGACCTATTTTTTGGGTGTTTTGGGGAAAAAATCCATATCTTCAATACGAAAGGTCAAAATTTTCAATTGATCGTCGGCTTTTCATCCCACCTACATACACTTTAAGTATAAATCATCAGATTTATAAAGTTTACTTCAAGTACTGTTAAATATCAAAAATATCAATTTTAATGATTTGCCATAAAATGTGTATTAAATTGCGAATTTCAAAAATCAAAATTATTTGATATCAGAATGACATTCTTCGTATTCAGAATGCAATTCGATATGTCTGATGTGCTCTAATGTCCCACAATAAATACTGTCCAAACGTTCATACCCCAGCCCTTAATTTAACCCCAAAATGTGTTGTTTACAACCCTGCTAAGCGTCAGTGCAGTCACCGGAGCAAATCAGTAATAGCAATCCAATTAAAATGTGTTTAACAACAGGGGATTAAGCCGGGGGATTAAGGCCTTCACAACCGGCAGGCTGTTACTGGCAATAGAAAAACATACATGTATTTACCAAAGAAACATTATTCTTGTTTATATATACCATGATGTTGTTGTATCTCAATACTATCACAACTTCAGCTGTGTATGGGGGTGGGTGGGTGTGGTGTGTGGGGGTGGGGGGGTGTGTGTGTGTGGGGGGGGGGTAGGCAATAACAGCTGCCTGTTATCATACAACATTTGTGGCACTGTTACGGCTTCAAATTTGAGGGTAGCTGGACTTGAGATGCTTTCTGGAGCAAATTTTACGGCTTTTGTCTAACACACGCGTCGCGTCACGTCACGTCACGTCGCGTCGCGTCACGTCACGTCACGTCACGTTGATATCTTCTTAAAAGTTACAAACAAGTCATACGGATTCAGTTCACGATTTCGTTTAGTTTTTCCCGGGGTGTTCCGCATCGAACCCGTCATTATCCCAGGCCCACAGTGAAATGGTTATCGGCGTGGCGATTGCTGACGGCCGCACACCACCAAATAAGCCCCATCGAAATGCACGTAAAAGGGCAAACAGATTCGCGATTTTACCTTCCATGAATTTCCAGACACGATCATTTATTTAAAAAATGACTTTTTCTATGGCAAAATATTTACTTGTATTTGTATGAAAAAATATTCCTTATTAATTTTACTTGGCCTATACAAATGTAGGTCCTACCAGCTTTAAACCACGATGAGTAGGTCAAAGGTCAAATTAGGGTCATGGTCACACAACATTAATGGGGTTGGTCAGTGATTATTGTGACCAAGCCTGGTCAAAATCCGATGTAGTATACGGGTGCTAGACTCATTTTGAAATGTTGCCAGAAAGAAGAAAAATGACCTTTGACCCCTTATTTGTGTACATCCTATATGAAGCATGAGTAGGGATTCTTCTAAAATATTTTGGTGGAAATCGGCTTAATCGTCTAGAAGCCTTAGTATTTTTGTGTGAAAAAAAATCACATTTTCAACTATATAATCAAGGTCAAAGGTCAAATTGGGGTACAAACCATAAATGGGAGTGGTCAGTGGTCATTCTGACCAAGTTTGGTTAAAATCCAACTTAGTATGTGGATGTTATAGCGATTTGAAATGTTGCCAGAAAAAAGAAATGCGGGTGAAAGAAAGCATTAGGCAACATTTGTTGCCAAATGCAAAAAGGGAGCAAAAGACAACCGAGACGAGAGCAAATATCCCCTACTGCGAATTATATGACCAGCTATTTACACCGCCATCAAAGAAGACCAAATAATACCGCATCATATACCTCACAGATTCTGCAAAAATGGCTAACGTGTTTTATAAGTCTGAAACACGCGAATGAGGTAGCTTATTTTGTTTTGATAGGCCATTTTCACGTGTGTTTCAGTGGGAGCATTATTTAGTGGTGTGCGCACTGTACGTAGCCTCCGTCGCAGGCTACTCGTGTTTTTATCACGCACCGCCTGCAAAAGAGGCTACACTAAACTAGGATACGGGCTGTGGTTTAAAAGTAGTTCCAGCAATCCCGATTATTTTATTCATTGAAGCTTTGCTGTGCTTTGCGGCATTGATGAAAAGCTGGAATTCCATGGACTATTTCACGGACTATTTATCACGTAGGGAGATAAGGGTAATTGTGGAGTTAATAATTTATTATGAACTTTTGATAACATTTCAACGTGACGCGACGTGACGTGACGCGACGTGACGCGACGTGACGCGACGTGACGTGACGTGACGCGACGCGTGTGTTAGATAAAAGCCACTTTGGCCACCTGATGAACAATCTCAAATGCTATACTTCTGTATCAACGTGACAGTAGATTTTAAGCAAGAATTTTATCATTTAATAGTTATATGGTTTATTATTTTGGTATAGACGAATCCAACGAGCCAAGTCATGGTCAGGATTTGGTCGGACATCTTTGGGTAGCCGCTAGCACCAACCTGGTGTTTTGAGCGTCCAATTGTGCAAATAAAAGCCGCCTAACTCCTAGAGAAGATGCAAGGACGAGGAGGGTTAATAGAATAATAGCTAATAATAAACTGAGCTAAAAAAGAAACTTATAATGTTTTACAACTTGTGAATCACAAGGTCATATCTTAAAATAGTGTCAATCAAAATGAACCAAAATTACACACAGGATTACTTTAATACTCTACTCAAAACACATGTCAGTAACCAAGCAGTTGTCCATCTGACACAACAGCAAAATGCACTGTCATGGGACAGCTTCCTGGAAGTTCCTCCACTTTCACAGCCCAACATTTGGCACCCAGCACAAAAAATCTGTGAGAATGCACACAAGATCCTTGCACAGATGATAAAACGGTGCTGCTTTCTGCTTTTCATACACTTTTTTCATGAAACAGGGCTGGGCTGTGAATGTGGTCCAGGAAGCTGTTCCATGTCAGTGCATTTTTGCTGTTGTGTCAGTTGGATCATTGCCTGGTTAGTGACATGTGTTAAGAGTAGAGTATTGAAGTAAACCTGTGTGTAATTTTGGTTCAATTTGATGGACAGGATTTCAAGATATGACCTTGTGAAAAATTATAAGTTTCTTTTTGAGCTCAGTTTATATATAATGGAGATAATTCCGCAGGTAATCCCGTCGCATCTATTCATACATAGTCCTTTTGTTGCAAGTACATCAATGCATAGATACCGCGTGTAGTTAATCCGATTATGTCATTTCAACAGCGAATAGACCAGCTGTATGTTTTGTCGAAGGGAACTGTATTGTGTTGTAAACTTTAATCTTTCTTTTGTCTACCTGTGTTTTCGCGAAAGGTGTAAAACGGGTGATGGAATGCAGTTTAAAATTTCTGCTAAGGCCGAATCATTTCACATTTTGAGTGCATTGTAGCCGACGGCTACCCAACTAAAGGCTGCTAGTCAGGTGTAGGAATGCGTGAATTTGGATTCCTCTATACCAGAAATGAAGATTGTATGTATTTTTGTATTTTAAATTTGTATCTAAGAGTTGTATATACTATATAAATTGTATGTTGATAATTGTTGCTTTTAAATTATTGTATATATGTGTAGCAGGGCCCCATGTTAGACCAGCTATTTGGCTGAATTGTGCTACCCTGGATAAATATGATTAAAATAAAAATAAATAAAGTAATAATATCAGTAATAACTGTCAGAAATAGGTTTATGTCCATTTAAAGCCAAAATAATGGGATAAAATTAAAAATAAAACGCACTAGTATACTGTAACTTGGAGCTGTACACAGTGATAAACTAAAGCAACAAACCTACTGAAAAACAACCGAAATAGAGAGTCATATAGAAAATGGTACCAGCACACACCACCAGGAGGGTGAAAGTGCATATAGGAACAATGCCAAAAACTACGTCACGCCGGTCACGCTATTGTTCGACTTAAACTACATCATTCGCCATTTTGTAAATATTAACGCATGATCGTTGCTTTGAAGTTTCCACCGGATAGTCTGTGGATAGCGCAAGAGCATGCTTTGACCATGCGCAAAAAAATGAATAGCATGAAGATGTTTAAGATTGATTCTTAGATGTTTCAAAAATTACCGTCATATTGCATAGATTCATCAAAGAATGGTTTGAAGTACTAACCTTATTTAGTAATTTTAAAAAATCGGGAGAATTTTACAAAAGCAATGTTTTTACCTGTCGGCATTACAACTCGTGAAACACATTAGTGATGTGCCTGGGTGACCTAATCTACTAACCTTTAACGTTTCCTCTATGAACTCTAACCCTCCTGCAATATGGCGCCTATTGTCTAGAGTTAAACTACATCTTTCGGTGTGTTACGTAATACTACGATGCCTATCCCATTATATCGATCCCTGACACCACATGATCCCATATACACCAACATGACACCACAGCAATCTAATCTCTGCAAATTACTTTATAACTCACCGATAACAAACTTTCTCATTCATGTCCCATCCATTAATCTAACGTTTATTATACGCAAGACTGCGTTCAGCTACTGGTCTATTGATCAATTCTATTCAGTAAAACCGAGTCAATATCTCTGCGCCATATGTTGACCCAAAGCTTTTGAATACAGTACATTAGGATCGGGAGGGTTGGTTCGAATCCTTTATTTGAAATCAATCAATATGAGAAAGCATTGGAATTCCAATGTGGATAGTGCATAATGGCTTGTATTCCGGATTTAGGGTTAGGATTAGGGTTAGAGCACAGAGCATACCTTGAGAGGACACTTGGCTCATTTGCATGGCAGTCGGACTCTCCATTGTATTTGTTCATTTGTGTATGGAGAGCAATGGCGACCCTTCATTGTATTTGTTCATTTGTGTATGGAGGGCCATTCTTGGAGCCCATGGGACTCAGGCTAGGTCCTCAGGTAGAGTCAGACGCTGTATATACTAGAAACGCATATTCTTAATTCCGCGTTTATTCAATGTTAGCATGAAATTTGTATTGCCCGGCAGCGCGCGCAATGGAAAAACCTGAATTTGTTACATAAAAAGAAATGAAAATTAAAAAAAGTCGGGTTCCACCTGTACATATTAAATGGGTGTAGAAATTGTTCTGAAAATATTAATTAATTTAGACAAACATACGGGATATAATGAACCTTTGACATGACGCCATGATGACATGATTTTATTAGTCGTTTTATATCACCTATACCGTGTGTCATAATACCAATATTTTGTAATTTTATATAAGAACTAATATTTTGCATCATAAACTCGCAGTCCATATGTACAAACGAATACTAATCTAAGATATTAAGCTTTAGAAGACTTCAAAATAACATGTCACTAAGCAGGTCATAGGTGCTGGCCTTGTCCTATTGTACTTGTTCATTTGTGTATGGAGAGCTCACTGACCTGTATAGAGGTCAATGGGAGCTAGAGCTTCTTTACGGGGCACTATCGGTTTCAGGGCGTAGTTCATTGAACTCAACGGGCTGTTATTTGAAGTGCTTTTATGTTATTGCAAAACGGATCGAGGCGAAAGCTAATAAATAATTCATACCAGGGTTTAATTGATCTGGGATGCGGACATTTAATTATTCGCAAACCACCGGGATTCGATATAGGTTTGCGTTGTAAAATGAAAATGTGAATAAGAGTGTCATCCCCCTGGTTAGAGTTAGGATTAGATTACACGAAATAATTACATGAAGGATCGACCAGGGTTTTTTTAACGTGTGACTTGGGGTGGTGTTCAGTTTTGCAATACTTTCGCCATTCTACAGGGTAGAAATGTGGTCAAATGTTTGTCAATAACGAAGACCGAGCATTTTTGGAATATACATAGTTGAATTGGAATAGGTATGCAAACTACATAAGACGTTTTAGGTAAGTCCTTAATGTTCTTCTTAGCAAGAACATAGAAAACATTGGCAAAAATGCAACTTCTTACAAAAACGCTATATTCTGCGATAGTCCATATTTACATGATTTCTGCCAACACTTTTGGGTCTCGTTTAAAATCTACCGATAACACAGCCGTTCTAATGTTATCGGCGTTTGCGGTACAGTCTAAATCCATATCTGGATTAACGAAGGCGACCCTTATGGTATATTAAGACGTTGCAAATTGTCGACAAAAAGCTTATAATTAACATTACTGACAGTAAGATCCATAATAGATAGTATCTACATTCCAAACGGAAACCTAAATATGCAATTACAGTAGTAAATGACTATGAACTTGGAACACCGAAACAGATGTTTACATTGGTGTCAGACTTATTAATATTAAAAGGATACGATAATTAGCCCCACAATAATGACTTTCATTTTAACTGAGATTTTTACTTTTTGAAAAATTAATGAATTTTTCGAAACAGTTTTGGAGAACGCTACTTTAATGCTCCGATCCCTTAACTACTGCAACTTCAGTTTTGAACGTGGTAGCTTATTCAAATATTGCATGATGATACATTTGAGTCTGTAACAGTACAAGGGAGAACAGACTTACATTAATACCATTGGTTGATTTATATAGATGACCTAAAACCATAAAAAGATTTGGGACACCAGAAACGGTAAAAGTTATAAAGAGATTTTCCTTAAAATTTATAATTCATCCGCATAGAAAAGTACATGGATAAGTTTTGATATGCTAATGATTCAAACCATTTTTATCATTATCATTTTACTGGAATTTCTGAATACCTTTAGCGCGTTTAAAAGAGAGTTTTGTAATCCCTCTCTCTCGCACTCGAACATCATCAAAACAAAATATTTTTCATATTAAATGATGATAATCTGAAGAACACCAATGACGTTAAAAATAGGAACATACTTGCTGGTGAAATAACACTACAGCACTATATTAGAACAATATGGAATAGAATTATGGAATATTAATTTTACAACAGTTTTTATAAAGTTTTTGCTTGTCTTCACTTTGTAAAAATAACACACTTTTTGAAAGCAAATTCGAATTTACGTGGTAATAGCAATAATATAAATATGTTACTTGATGTCACTTGAATCATTCTTTATAATACTCTGTGTGTCCCCTTGCGTAAATTACAATCTGTGTACCCCAGAGATGACGATGATGGGATTGGGATGATAGTGGGCCACTTGAGTGGTTCTTAAAGCCAGAAACATAACATTGGATACTAAGAATTCCAATAGTATGCTGAAAGGTTTTTTCTAATTTTATGTAAAGACATGTAGGTGTTTATGTTTTGAAAACCATTCTTTAAGACATCGTTATCATTTCAACCTCAGAGACCAATCTCATGATTTACAATGTCATAGCATAGGAATTATGTTGAGTTGAACTTGTAAAATGTTACCTGCAAAAAAGTTTTCACTGCATGCTAAAGGGTTTTTACAATTATACGTAAAGATATGTAGGTGTTTACGTTTTGCAAAACTGTTCTGTAAGACTTTTATTCAAGTCGTTATCATTTTAATCTCTTTCGCCCTCAGAGACCAATCACTAGGATCCCCAACATGCTCATCTATCAAGGCACAGTTCTTTAACCCCAATATATTTGTACATTCATTGAATGACCTTTGCAAATTTGGGTACTAAAACTCATACTCTGCTATTTGAGGTCAAATTTTGCACTATGATTGTTTAATTGAGGTTATTGAACTATGTCATTGGGATGAGGCCATTGTGGTCCATAGTGAATCTCATGATTTATAATGCCATATGAAAGTCGTATTTCTTCATCATAGTAATCACTCCGCACATACGAACGGTTTATTAGAATCTGTCTTTCTTTTCTACATGTTCACTATAAGAAGGTATCTGAGTTTCAAAGGTTTCATTTTTAAGTACCAACCATCAATTCATCATGGAAAAGAGGAGCTGTAGGAGTTACTTCGATCATCATGATCATTGGCTCATTCTATTGTTGACATTTGTGAGGTGTAATGTCAAAAGCAGACAATGATGGGTTTGGGATGATAGTGGGGCACGTGAGTTGGTCTTAAAGCCAGAAACATAACATTGGATAGCAAGAATTCCACAAGATGCTAAAGGGTTTTTACAATTATACGTAAAGATATGTAGGTGTTTACGTTTTGCAAAACTGTTCTATAAGACTTTTATTCAAGTCGTTATCATTTCAATCTCTTTCGCCCTCAGAGACCAATCACTAGGATGCACAACATGCTCATCTATCAAGACACAGTTCTTTAACACCAATATATTTGTACATTCATTGAATGACCGTTGCAAATTTGGGTACTAAAACTCATACTCTGCTATTTGAGGTCAAATTTTGCACTATGATTGTTTAATTGAGGTTATTGAACTATGCCATTGGGATGAGGCCATTGTGGTCCATAGTGAATCTCATGATTTATAATGCCATATGAAAGTCGTCTTTCTTCATCCTAGTAATCACTCCGCACATACGAATGGTTTATGAGAATCTGTCTTTCTTTTCTACATTTCACTATAAGCAGGTATCTGCGTTTCAAAGGTTTCATTTTTAAGTACCATCTTCCAACCAGCAATTCGTAATGGAAAAGAGGAGCTGTATGAGTTACTTCGATCATTGGCTCATTCTATTGTTGACATTTATGCTGTCTTTGATTAAAGCCAAAATGTGTGATTTGCTTCACAGCGACGCCCTCAAATTTACTCGGATTTCTACTTTTTGCATAAATATAATGCCCAGTGGTGTACTAAAATACCACATAAAAGACTAAGCCTGAAGTGCTTTAATAACAGTAAAATTTAACTGTTTATATTAAAACCGTTTCGATCCGGTTTTATTCAGAGTTCATCGATCGACTGCTTGCTAACATCTCCCGTGGATGTCAGCTTATATGTACACACGTCGAGCGAGATGCTCCGTGTAGTATTACATGTTACGATCTGCGAGCGTAGTACACGCATTGTAGGCGCTAGAATGAAATCGCAATTTTCTTCATTATACCTCATTTGTTTAGCTCGAAATTAAAAGGGGATAATGTGATCAGTGGAAACAAAAATTTAAATAGGAATCTATTCTTTATGCAAATCACACATTATTGCTTTAAGTGAATAAAAAGTACATGAAACCACATGAAACTGTGTACTCCTGATGTTTCAAATAGTAGCACAGTAATTGTCACGTTTATAATTGTTATCCCTAGAATCAATTGTTCCAGCGTAAATTTACGTGTAAAAGATCCTTATGACATGCAGATGCCTATTTACCACTAGATCTCTCACAGTTCTTATGATGCTATGCACTCAACCGTCTAGTATAAACACAGACTGCGTAGAAGCTAGACTAGGTGTGCTTTGAAAATATCTGTGTACTCGGGTGTATCGAAGTGGAAACTGTGTGTAGATGCATCAATAAGGCCCCGTATCCATAGACTGTTCCCTTGTGGCGTGTGCCCTTGTTCCGTGTTCACTTGTTCCCATGTGACCTGCCACACAGACAACGTACCTAAGCAAAACAAAGGTTCGTTGTCTGTGTGGCAGGTCACATGGGAACAAGTGAACACGGAACAAGGGCACACGCTACAAGGGAACAGCCTATGGATACAGGGCCTAAGAGAATCGTTTGGAAGCCAAACCTTTTCATATGGAAAGAAATAAAGGTAAAAATTAAACCTTTGAAAGTCGGATATCTGCTTTGTGAACATATAGAAAAAAAAGACAGGTTCTCATAAACCGTATGATGAAGAAAGACGACTTGTTTTGTAAATCATGGTCTCTGAGGGCGAAAGAGATTGAAATGATATATAACTTCAATAAAAGGCTTAAAGAATAGGTTTGCAAAACACAAACACTCACTTCTATACTTATCTTTTATACGTAAGATTTTATAAAACCTTTTAGTATTCTATTGCAATTCTTGCTATCCAATGTTATGTTTATGGTTTTAAGAACCACTCAAGTAGCCCACTATCATCCCAATCCCATCATCGTCATCTCTGGGGTACACAGATTTTAATTTACGTATAGGGACACACAGTGTATTATAAAGCGACGTTGCTATTGCCATAGATTCGAATTTGCTTTCTTTTACAAAAAGTGTGTTATTTTAACAAAGTAAAGACAATAATAATAATATAAACAAATTAAAATTCTACGTGTTCTATATACGTGTTTCTAATGTTATTTCATCAGCAAGTATTTGCAGAGTGTTTTGCGTCATTGGTGTTCTGCAGTTCAGATTATCATCATTATGAAAAGCATTTGGTTTGATGATGTAGAGAGGGGGATTATAATACAATTACACTAAGGTCATTCATAAAGTTCTGCCTCAACCCTCATATCGTTGTCTCTGGTAGCCCTTTAATATTTTCCATGATTATCAATCAGTACGAAATCTCAAAGAGAAGGCGTAAGTAGACCAAATTGAACTGCAATACCATCTGGTCAACTGAGAAGGCTTGAAGTGATGTAAACACAAAGAAAATATTAGAATAGTGTAGAAATAAAATGTCCTTCTTGAAAAAAACGGATAGTTAGGCAGAATCTGTCAGTATTTAGGCATAAGTCAAATTTATAATGCGGCATTGTTACAAACCTTTTATGGAGATATCACTTTGTAATAGTATTTCGTGATCCTAGCATCCTCTTTTTATGACATTTTTCAGTAGATATCCATGAAAAAAGATTATTCCCAAAATTTCAGTTGATTCGGATTTTGCGTTTTGAGTTATGCATGATTTAGTGTATTACACTGCTCCATAGACAATGTGTTGTAATTTCGTTCTGTATACCAGAACGAAATTCAAATTTCACGATATCTTTCCTAAACGAATTAATCTGCAAGAAATTTTTTGTACATAAACATTATGTAGCCAGAGGTTTCCAGTGATATAAAAATCTCAACTTTTTTGAGAAAAGTGGGGGATGAGGCTGTGGATCACGAAATGCCCTTTTAAATGTCACGAAAGCTCGTAACTAGGGAAAACAAAATATGGATAAGCGTCTTTATTTTTTCACTTTTATCGTCGAGACAGAACTCTAAAGCGATTCCATACAAAGTAACTACTGCATGATTTCCATCAATATAGTCATCAGAGATTCCAGTAAAATGATAATGATAAAAGTAGTTGGAATTTAAACAAATATTTTTATCAGTGGCAATATTGTGCTTAGCTTTTGATCTCTGTTTCAGTTGTAATCATTAGCATATCAAAACTCATGTATGGTTTGTATAATCTCCTGTGAGGATGAATCATAAATTTTGTCAATCTGTCTTTTTTCTTTATGTTCACTAAGCAGATATCTGACTTTCAAAGGTTTCATTTTTACCACCTAAACATAAAACACAGAACATATTTCACTTTTTGCAATTATACCAACAGCAGTAACAAACAACAAGAGAATACCATAAAGAAAGCAAGAACTTCTTTCATAATTTTTCCCCTTTCCGGTGTACCAAATCTTGTTATGCTTCTGAGGTCATCTACAGAAATTTACCAATGGTATTAACGTAAGTGTTCCCTCGCTTGTACTGTTGTAAGGGACACTCTAATGTATAATCATGCAATATTTGAAGAAGCTTATATTCAAAACTGAAGTTACAAAATAGTTAAGGCAGTACTTTTTAAATGACCCTCATATTATAAATCACACACCCCTGACATTTCTGTTTAATTAAAGACGCATCATTTGGATCACGCATTTTGTTTATTTTGATGTCAATTGCATTAAGACAAAATGTATCGAATTACCTCAATTGATTAAACTCAGCTACGTTTCCTTTGAATTGTTTAATTGTAAATTTGATACCTGTTTTAGCTTTCAAGTATATTCTTAACTTCTCTCGGATTTTATTCTAGAATGTCAAGGATATAATTATTTTCACGTCATCTTCATGGTATTTGTATTAAAGTCATGAAAGGCGGATGACCGATTCTATGCTACATGAAAGTCAATCACCAAAACAAACAAAGGTATGCAAACTACATAAGATGTTTTAGGTAAGTTCTTAATGTTCTTCTTAGCAAGAACATAGAAAAAAAAAAAAAAAAAAAAAATTCTGCGATAGTCCATATTTACATGACTTATTCTAATACTTTTAGTTCTCATTTAAAATCTGCGGTTGTAGTAAATTCTAGGAAAGAATGTGGCTAGTTGTTTGGTTACAAAACCGATACTGTCAAAAACATCGGGATTAACTCAGGCGACCCTTTTGATGTGTAAAAGACTTTGCAAATTGTCAGATTGAAGAGCTTATAAATTAAAATAACGGACAGTAAGATCTAAAATAGGTATATACATTCCATGCGGAAACGCTTTTGAGGAACATATCACCCCTTTGCAACAATCACTGAAACTTATATGCAATTCCAGGCGATCTGTAAAACCCAGCATGAGTTTAAATGACTATGAACTTGGGACACCGAAACAAATCTTTGCATTGGTGTCAGACCGATCGCAATGATACAATAATTAACCCCTCAATAATGGCTTTCATCTTAAACGTTATTTGTAAACTGTGATTTTTACTTTTTGAGAAATTAATGAATTTATCGAAAAACATTTCAGAGAACGCTACTTTAATGTTCCCTTCTCTTAAGTAAATTAAAACGTGATGGGAGTATACGCTGGCGAAGTTACGTAATAATCGGATTAACTACCATAGCAATAGGTCAAAACAATTTTTGAATATACCGCGCTGCACTGATACGTTCACGCGGTACCTCTGCATTGAACCATATCATGCTGATCACTTGCACCTGTAAGATTAGTATCTTTGAAAAGACCAGTATTGTATTCAATCTATGATTGCAGACATACACAGGTGATAAGTTCAACCTGCTTGTAGTGCAGCGCGATATGTTCAAAATTGTTTTGACCTAATTACGTAACTTTGCTAGCGTTAAAGAGCAATCAGTTGGTGGAATTTAGAGATGGTTGAACCCGGGACCTCCGATTGCAGTTAGAAGTGTTTTATTGACCTTCTATACAGACGAAAAGGATTGAGAAAGGGTGGCTTACTTCATTAAATGAAATATGATATCTGTACTTTAATTAGCATTGGGTTAGAACCTATAATTGTTTTTGACAATGTGGTTATAAAATATTGTTTACATAATTTATCACAATGTATTTAAAAGGAAAAATATTATTTTTGTAGTGTATTTGAATAAAATTTATCTAACCAGAGCTCAACACTACTATGTTTTTATTATTAAGATACCCAAGTAATTAATTATTTGACACAATATATTTGAAAACGATTTGGTCAACATTTCTGTATAGTGATAGGATCATACGCTACTCATTTTAGTCCAGCTTTGTATCAAAATATGTCATTTATTTTATATTTTATTATTGTACTTTTGAGTATTATATGGTTTAGTGATTCCATATAAGTTACATTTCTTTTAATTTCGACCACATGATATCATCATTGTACACATTAATATCTTAGTGTAAGTTCAATTTCCATCTTGTTCAGACTAGGTGCCACAAGCTTCACGCTTCGCGTTTGTAACATCCACATCTCTTCTCTCTTCATATTCTTATGGTTTATCTTAGTAATTAATATCATAATGTATTTTTATCTTGAATTTTCCATTTCAAATAATAATGATATGAATTGAGATGAAAACAAATAAACTAAAATCGAAACTTGATCAAAAAATGACAGTAACTTTATTGTAACGATTTTAGGCAGATAATGCTACATATACCTCAATACGTTATGCATTTGCAACAATGCAACATAGCCTTTTCAGTAACAAGATGGGTTTGTCAAAATCTGGACCTTGTTATAATTCTCTAACATAATTTTTGTAACATTTATATCCATTCATACAGATACAAATCAATTAAATACATGAATACATGTATTTTATATTAATCTGTCACCTTTTGTAGTGTTTATTTATAAGCAAACGTCAAAATGCCAAACGAACCCTGAGAAAATGTATTTGACCATGTTTACACTGAAATCAAAAGGTATGTTCCGGACTAATAGTATTAGTAATACATTTATGAATTTCACCCGGAAATTTCAGTGAGTTACTTTAAACGCTTACGTTTTATTGTAAGGATACATAACCACTTAAAATGGATAGACAATATAAGTCATGTCCTTAAAGCGCTATTTAAATCGAAAACCATTTTAAAGGACTTAAGCAACAACAAGTAGCTTCAAACTATTCTTAAGGGATACCATTACATAGCCTTTAAAACAACTTTTCAATTTCCCTCCATATATACCTGGGACCAAAAATCTAGTACAAACTACAGGATCTGAAAATATTGACCTACAAAAGGCAGCGAAAAGCTGGTTGGTAGTTAAGTCCCTTGGGTTGAACGCCTTCTAAAGCACACTCCACGGGGAGGGCTTGTACGTGATATTGTCAACGAAGAACACATTCGTGTTCGGTAATCGAGCAAATCACCACCTAGCCGACTACAACTCATTGTTAGTCAATGCATGGACCAAATTTGCCGCCACGCATGAAATTCAAATGCTGATTTGCAGACATTTAAATCGGATTTTTGTGGCTCATGATACCTTAGAATTTTTTTCTAGCTAGCTCAGGCAGCGCTGAGGGTAAATGTAGCGTGGCCTTAGTGCCCTGGTATCCTAGGCTTACTAGAGATCTTGTTTTATTGATGCACTGGTCAACATTTACCTGGATATCGACGATTTCAACGCCGAGCCCAGGGGTTACCTATGATGTACTCACGTTTACAATTCCCTATTTATTTCATCAACTTTGTCGGTGGGGTTGGTTCTATAAGCATACAATTGTTTTATATATCCTTTGGTTACGTTGCCTTTCGTTGCTTTGTGTTTGTCAAATTTTTTCAGAACGTCAAATGTTTGTTCTCCAGTAATACATGTAATATCCAAAAAAAATTGAAAACGTAAGTTTTGTCAACGCAGTTTTGGCATCGCAACTTTGACAAGGTTGACAGATCTTTTCACGATATGAACAGTTAAGTGCGACTATACATTATGGAGTCTTTAGATATCATGGATATGGTGACTAGGGTAAATCTCATTTGGTACATTATGGTTAAAAAACATCGCATGGAAAAACATATACGTTTGAAATTTTTTTAAAGGTCCCTACCGAAATTTTGTGTGTGAAGTCAATGTGATTTTTGAGGTGAATCTGTTTCTTTTTGTTTTCACTTTCAAAAAGTCAGATGGATGCCAAAAGACTGTCACATATTTTTGACATGACAAATTCTTTTTTTATTATCATGGATATCAGTAAGAATAAAGTTAAAGATTCATCAAAAAGCACACAAAACTGAAAATCCTTGTTGGGGGAGTGCAGCTTTTAAACACATCTGCTTTTATTCCTGTTACTTGTTTGAATTATTCATTACTATAAATATTCAGTTCATCACTAACAAAGGCTTGCACACCTGAAACCATTTCATATTATTAAATAAGTCTGCCACAGAGAAGTATTATGTAATATTGAATTGATCTGATTCTAACCATTTGAAGTGTTTTGATTCACTGGTTGTAAGTACCTATTTGAATATGTGATGCGATCAAGCAAAATCAGTCGGAACTCGGATTTAATTTTCAGTTTCTTACAGGATAGTAAAAACATTTATAAAGCTGCATTTTCTAGAAAACCACATTTAAATTGAACAACCAGTTCCAAAGATATTAGCAATTAAAGAGTTTCCAAAACAAGGGGAAACAAAAGGAAATATTTCCTTTGTTTGGCTATATCTCAAAATCAATATTTCCGAGTTCCGACTGATTTTGCTTGATGGCATCACATATGCACTCAATTCAATATTTTAATGGACTATTTCAATATTATGTAATGCAGATACAAACTAAATTCAGAGCAAAGCCTAATTAAAATGTTCAGTTTGCCACTCCATTTCAATTGCCTGGTAGCATAATGCCACAGTACACAATACATAAAGTATATAGCAAATGGCCATCTACTCACTGGCTGTTGAATATACTGCTGTCAACCCCATTTTGCCCTTTTTAATTTAAAAAAAAAAATTGATTTGGGGATATTTTATCCCGAATATCCTTTCACAATTATGTTACAAATTCCAATAACTCTCTGATGACACATGTTTTTAAAGAAATATTTCAGATAAATATTACTTTCTGGTACTTTGTTGAAAATAGTTAAAATCACCATTGACTTTATGTGCAAAATGCGATGTTTTTTAAACATAATGTACCAAATGAGAGGGTAGCCAATTAAAACATCCAAATGTTATGTTTTTCAGATTCACCCTAATGGTGACCTTGAATTTGTGTACCACTGTTTGAGGCGCATTTAGCTGATGGGAAATAAGACTTCACTGAACCAATGATAGAGCAAATCAAAAGACACTTTAGTATAAAAACAATATCAAAGCATTAAAAATACATTGGTTCGGTTCAAATATTTCGTATTGGGCTTTCCTAGTTGAAATTGAAATGCATACACCCGCTAATGGAAGACAAGGTCTTAATCTTTCATACCCCAGTGTGAATTTAAAATGGGATTATTCGAATGGGTGACTCAATTTTAAATCTACACACCACACTGGTGGAAGATTAAGGTCATGTGTTCCAAAGCGTGGGTAAGCATTCCAATTTCCCAATGGTTTGTTACACATCTTGTAATTCCTATAGTTCGGTTCCGGGCCCTTTTAAGTACTGGGATGCGTACAAATCTTGTAAAATACATATAATATAAGTTTAATATTAATTTGTAACCCCGTTTGTTAATTTCGAGCTTGAATAACAGATCTCTTTTGTGGATTCAGATTCAGATAGCCTCAACAGGACAAGCCATCGTTCACTCTCTCGGTTTCCAGTAAAACAAAGGATTGTTTATAAGATCATTCTGTATGCATTTAAATATCTAAATAACCAAGTTCCTACATATCTGATTGATCATCTTGTCCAGCTACTTCAGGACGCTGCTTCTGGCAGATGCAGACACATACTTCACTCTTCTGATACAACAAGGCCCGCTGTTTCTTCATCTGGAAAATAAGTCGGAGACAGCTCCATTGTTATTATTGCACCCCCAGCTTTGGAATAATCTTTCTGTTGACATCAGGGAATCGGAATCGGAGGCTGTGTCTGTATTAAAAATAACGCCTGAAAACACACATGTTCCAGAGTAATTTTTTCTGCATATCTCTTGGAATCCTGTATTTGTGTTCCTTGTGTATTGCTTTCTTTGGATGGCTCTTGTTTTTTTGTAAGGCGCTGTGTGCTCCGTAAAGCGCCCTATAAAATAATGTAATAATAATGATAATAATAACGGAAAGCGCAGAAAGATTGATATTAAATAATTAACCCATTCTACCCCTAAATACATGTATCTACAAAAGGATATTTGATCATCAAAAGGTATGTTCCGGACATACACATAATTTTGTGGATTTCACACGGAAATTTAAGTGTGTAAATTGCTTACGTTTGGTTGTATTGTAAGAATACATATAACCGGCACTTAAAATGGGTGCAATGTATAAATCATGTCCATAAAGCGCTATTTAAAACGAAAACCATTTTAAAGGACTTAAGCAACAGCAAGTAGCTTCAAACTATTTTTAAGGCATACCATTACATAGCTTTTAAAACAACTGCTCAATTTCCCTCCATATATACCTGGGACCAAAAATCTAGTACAAACTACAGGCACTGAAAATATTGACCTACAAACATGACAAAAGCCAGCCAAAAGCTGTTCCTTACATATTGTAGCATTTGAACTCCTTGAATCTGATTTTCTTCTAAGAGTGTTAATTATCGTCATAAAATGTAGGACATGTATTTTCATTAGATCATTTCATACTCATTTTTTAGAATACCAACAACTCATTCGACTCTGGAATAAACAGTAGCCATGGAACCCCAAAGTCAGCAACCAATTCTCAACATATGCAGAGTTTTGATTCTTGCGATCCTGTACATGACGATTGCCAGCGGATGATCAACACACCACCTCCGGCAGTGCTTCATCATGACTGGAAAACAGAAGTGATATTTCCTCAACAATCAGATTGCAACAACAAGGTAAAGTATCATTAGCAAAGGACAAAATCATCTGCAGTCTTGAAACTTCTCTATATTGGTTAATTATCACATACAGGATGTCCGTGAAAGAAATCTTCGTCGGAAACTTTACTTGTTGTTACTCAGCAGCATGGATACTGATATTGGACTCTGTCATTCTTGACATTTGCTTAAAAAGTTACCTTTTTCAGAGTCTTGGTTAGCAGCGGCGTCTTCATTCAGCGTATAGTGTTTACAATCGGATACGACCTGCCCGCCATCTACAATGATCTGCTGACACTTGACCACCCATCGGGTGGTCAGGTGACCGGAGGATTGTAAACACTACGCTGAATGCAAGACGCCGTGATGGTGTCGCAAGCTACGTCGCTGCTAACCAAAACTCTGAAAAGGGTAACTTTTAAAGCAATTGTTGTTACTTGTTGGGTTTTTTGAAACCAAGCAGAACTAAATATTTGATGATGTGGTTTAGAAATAAAACAGCCATCACATGAATTTTGACAACTGATCGTCCCGTTCTTGAAATCTGGGAAGAATATAATATCTTTTTCAGCTTGATATAAGAATTTTACGAAAATACCTCATTTTCTATGCGTTCAACAGATTCAAATATCGTTTAATAACAATAGTCGTCTCGTGCGCAGTGACTGGTTATCAAGATACAGATCAGTGATTAATAGTTGAATACGTGGAACGGTTTGAATAAAATAAGGTATTTTTGTTGAATGCTTATAAGAGTATATGATAGCTGTTTTATTCCTCAACCACGCCAATTATTTAGTTATGTTTGGTTTGGGCATCAAAATACCCCAAAACTAAAGTTTCCGACGATACAGTTCTTTCAGGGTCACAAAACCCACTTCATTTTTAAACAAAACCGCAATATTTTATGCTGTTGTTTCAGTTTTCAGTTTCAGTTTATTTTACTATGTAGATACATGATACATAATACAATTAAATGATTTAAATACATATAAGCATAGTGGGCAAACCATACAGAGCAAATTAATGCTCGACTTAAATGGTCACCCAAATAAAATATAAATGATTTTATTGCTTAATGATAATATTAAATGTCTTTTATTTTGATAAAATATCAGTTCTTAATGAATGATCAAAATGTAAAACCACGTTTGAATTAATTACAATTACTTTAAGGTAAGATTTGCCAATTACGTACAATAACCCAGTAATGAATGAATGCAAACGATTACCAAATTTAAAAATCACAAGTTGGTAGCGTACATTCACTTAACGTGACTTTGATCGAGTGTCAACACCATCGGAGGCGGACAGGCCCCGAGTAACCTTATAACGTCTTTTACCAGAATGACAATAGGATTACTTCAGCCTTAAAATGCGTCAAAAATGGTGTGAATATTTAAATAGGTGCATTAGACGCATCAACATCTCAGTACAAGTGTATTATTTTGTTCCATTTTTCGAGCGGTCAATTTTTCGAGCGACAAGTGGTACGGAGTGCACATTATACACAATCAATGCACTCCGCGTAATTTTCTAACCGCTTTTCTGATTGGCTGCTTTGATATAGGAGTGTATGAAAAGATGATATAGGTTGTCTGTACTCCAATCTTAATTACCTTGATGGTTGTAATTCGAAATATTTGTGTTTTTGATAAAAACCGTAGAAAACGTGTTATTGACTAAAAAGGTGGAATGTCTCAAAATATAGGTTATTATTTTGAAAAACAAATACAAATTCATGGAAACCTAAAAGGCGGGGAGGGCTACGGTATCTATGTTTGACAGAGCTTATGAAACTACTCAAGAACTATTACCTTTAAATTCATGGAAACCTGAAAGGTGACGAGGGCTATGTTTGACAGAGCTTATATAAAACTAGTCACTATTACCTTAAAATTCACGGAAACCTGAAAGATGGGGGAGGGCTTTGTTTGACAGAGGTTATATGAAACTACTCAAGAACTATTAACTCAACAATGTAAATAGAAATGTAGTTCAATACCAACGTTAAAAATTCTGATTATTTTTTTTCAACAACTTATCCAAGTCAAGAGTGTATTTTCTGAAATAGCAAGAAATCTTACTTGAAACAATAACACTTTATGTCACGACTATTAAGGACTAATATTTCTTTATAAAGTCAATTAATAATTACTAATTACTTTGGTATTACGCACGTAACCTTGAGCTGACAAGGGGTGGACACACCTAATATTGAGTTGTGTTTTCTCAAGCAAGAGACTTATCTGAACATGTCACAGTGAGAGTTTAAGTTTAAGTTTTTGTTTAAACAAGAAAGTTTGCTAGTGTCTTTTATCTCATTTTGTGATACAAAGAGACCGCCAAAAAGTGTTGCAATTGTGTGATCCTTCCATTGTAGTGCGCTTCCTCAGGTAATTATTTGTTTACTTGACAAATTGTGTGATGTAAACATCAAAGGACATTTGTATCTTTCAAGTAAATTCAACTTAGCACTACTCCAGAACAATATGATTGAAAACTGCATTTGATACAAAAATAAAACTTATTGCATTCAATTGTCGGTGAGACTTGACTTTATCAAGAAAAATTAGTCCTTAATATTCATGACATAAAGTGTTATTGTTTCAAGTAAGATTTAGATGGCGACACTATGCTGAAAATCCCATCCAAATTGGAGTTAAGGTGCCTGAAATGCAGCTGTAGTTTATTCTCTTAAAAATGAATACAAACAAAAATTGACCTCTCCTCTGGGTCTTAAATCGATTTTCCTTGATCCAAACACTTATTTTGTACAAGGAAAACATGCACCAGTACAGCATAATTCATCTAAGTGGTGGTTAATCGTTGATTCTAGTGAGAAAGGGAACGCGGTTTCGGCAATTAGTTATTTGTTTAAATAGCCAAGAAAAAAGGAGAAAACATGTGGAAGATGTGGCCTTCTAAAAGAATCTGGTTACTACTTGTTTGCTTGTCCTCCCCGGACCTACCCTTATATTTTAAACAGTTCCCGTCACATTTCTAAATGGGATTAACATATGCTAAATGTGGGGCAAGAAATCCAATTACTATCATGAAATTTCAGTGACTCAAAACAAGCGGTTCGGTATATATGATAGGAAACGAGGTACATCCTAGCGGTACCTTATTTCTGATCATAAATAACAAACCGCTTGTCTTGGGTCACTGAAATTCCAGTGTAGTAATTGGATTCCTTGCCCCAATAATATACATAACTTTAGTTATCACTGTGTTATTAGTTTTTGAGAAAAATGCAAAAATAATCACAAATTTACCACATGGGTGTAGTACCCCCTTAACAAAAAGTCAACAAAATAGACACAAATTTATCGAGCGGTGTAGTACCCCCTTAAGAAGTTGACTTTTTTGTTGGCCCTACTACTAACATGTCACATTAATATTTATTTCATTGAATAATTTTAATTAAACGAGCTTAAAAGCTCGTTTAAAAAGCTTTAAAAACAATCTCATAGCATACCTCGATCATTGGTGCCTACATACTATTAGCAAAAATGGATTTAAAAATAAGAAAGAAGAGATTTAGACCTATAGCAATTCAACTTGCCAATTATTTCTATTTCTTACAGTGGGCAGCAGCAGTTACTGTTTTTATGGCATTGTCGTTGTTCTTAGGAATTATCGCCTTTATGATCGTATTCTTCGCTACCAAAGGAAATGAATCAGATAGTGATGTACCAATGACGTACAGTGAGTACTCAAACATTCCTTTGTTTAGTGAGTACTCAAACATTCCTTTGTTTATTGAGTACTCAATTATTCCTTTGTTTAGTGAGTATTCAAATATTCCTTTGTTAGTGAATACTCAATTATTCATTTGTTTATAGTGAGTACTCAATTATTCCTTTGTTTAGTGAGTACTCAAACATTATTTTGTTTAGTGAGTACTCAATTATTCATTTGTTAGTGAGTACTCAATTATTTCTTTGTTTAGTGAGTACTCAATTATTCCTTGTTTTTTTTTTAAAAGGGAATGGTCATTTTTGGCCATCGAACTTTACCTACTTCTAATGCCTACATTTGCTGTTTAGTACCGTCTAGTCTGTATTGTCTTGTTAACCCCACGAGGTATGCGTAGCCTTATTTGTTTTACCAATATGAACCAATGTATAGCATCACACATCATTGCGTTCGGCCACAATGGTTTATTGTGTAAAAGAGAAGCCGTTTTAAAAGTTGCATATGAGTCCATGGGCAGGGCCAACTGTATTGTTTCAGAGTTGACTCCTTTGGACTCAGATGCAATTCCAGCTGTCTTCTTCAAGCTGATCATAGAGTTCTTCCAATGTTCTGGACGGCTGATGTATATATCCTTATTCACTTGTCCTGCGAAAACAGCGAAGTCCATTGTACACTTGCATTTATATATCCTTGCGTATAAAATCCTCACACAAAAATGGTGCTGCCTTCTCCAAACATTTATCTCCTTGCGCTGCCTTCTCCAAAGATGGTGCTTCTTTCACCAATCACCCTTTCTCCAGGAAACAGGCTTCTTTCTGCACTGCTCCACCGTATTTGACAGATATGTTGTTTTATAAACCAAACTCCAACAAGTCGACAAAAGAACTTCAATCCTTTGATGTGAAGGAGCAGATTTATGTACTCAAAAATCTCATTCGTTGCTGTATTAAAAATAGCACATTATTGGCTATGTAAACTGGTTAAAATGTACCTCTTTTTGAAGCACAACCAAGATCATGATTACTTCCAAGGGTTTCCCCTTGTCTCATATCTCTCATGACATACTTTCAGCTTGTAAACAAAGTTAAATAAAATTACTGAGGGCACATCATATATTTTACCCCTTGTAATGACACAAATTTGGTAATCATATCACCTTTATTAAAGAAAAGGTGATTTTCATGAGGGTGTTCCTTTTTAAAAGGGTCTTTTTACATGATGCACCAAGCACAATGATGTGTGACACTATAAATTAGTCCAGATGTGTAAAACAAAGAAGGCTACACATACCTTTTTACATTTTTACATTTCATAAAATATTTTTTCCATTTATATTAAAAAGCGTCAGGGGAAACTTAAACGTTGAGGATACTACAAACTTAATTAGTATTTGTGGCATCATGGACCCAAAAGGTATACTCAGTTTCCTATTTCAATTTTGCTGTAGTTGTCAGAATGGACGTGTTATAACTCAGAAAGGTCTTTGACTACACCATTTTTCTAAACAATATCTCTCCTATTTCAATGTTTTCATTTGAAAAACTAATTATAGCAATATGGTTACCGAGTATGATCAATCAAAACATTAAAGCTATTTTAGGAGCTATTGTATTTTGCTACGTGTTGCCTTTACTTATTTTAGACACAAAATTGAATTCGACACAATAGGAGAGGAGCGGAAATTTAATATTTGCATTTCAAACACGTTGTATGGGGGTATATTTTAGTGATTGTGTGTTGGGTGCTTGTATATGTAAAATATAGCGATTCTGGTACACCATAAGCCTAAGGGACCGTGATTGTGTGTTGGGTACTTGCATACCCCCACACACCCCCACATCTCAAATCCTCCCCTACACTCCGCCCACACCACATACTTAGAACCATAAACAATCTTATACCAATGCATTCTTACGAGAAATTGGAAAAGGGATTTAATCAATGAACCCTTGACACAAGGTCCATTATGGTGTGCCTGAATCGCTATATTTTACACATGTGGAGGTATGTGAGGTCCACGGTGGGTCGATTAAAAACGGGTGTGTGCGCCCTCGGTTAGATAGTATTATTAATCATATGCAGAATCCCCTCTCCCCGTGGCTCATCTGGTAATGGCGGGGCAGTTGACCCATGATAAAAGACCTTGTTACAGTCGGTTCCGATCAGGGTAACAAGCCCGATTGTTGGCTACAATTGACTGTCCTGTAAAAATTCCCCGATAATTCTGGTGTACGCTCAGCTCCCACAAAAATTACGTGAAAATGTCGCTAAACGTTAATATTAGATCCCTTAATTCAGAACAAAACGTAGGTTTGCCATTTACTGGTTCAACATGCATGGTAAATAGCTATGAAATGAGTATGGGGGAATTGTTGGGTTTTTTTGTGCGTAAGGGGTGGTGGCCTAGTGGTTAGAGTGTCCGCCTCACGATCGGGAGGTCGCGGGTTCGAATCCCGGCCGGGCCATACCAAAGGCTTTCAAAATGGTACCTACTGCCTTCTTGCCAGGCGTTCGGCATTGAAAGAATGGAGTAGGGAAAGTTAAACACATGGCTACCAGTGAACTAACCCCCTGCTGTAGCTTTTCTGCTTGCAGCCATGTGGCCTAGAGTTATGAAACGGAGATAGGCGCCCCAATGGGCCGAAATGCTTGGGAAGGATTTAACTTTAACTTTAAGGGGGAAACGGAATATACAGGAAATGTTGATACTTGTAGTGTTTCAGCGTAATACTTGACCTGTTAGTGCTTGTTGTGGTGTGAATAGAAACATGCTACCAAATTGGTATTGGTACATCATTTGATTAGCATATCAGAGAGGGTGGTAATCATAATGTTATTAAAACAACTTAGTGGATGATAGCTTGGTATAAATACACATTGTGACAAGTAACCTGTATGTTCTTCACAGATTCGTTACGAGCATCAGCCGCCCTCAAACTTAACTTAACCTACAAAGAAGCATATGGTGATGCTACAAGTCAAGAGTACAATGAGTTGCGTAGTGATATGTTATCGATGGTAAGAGCCGTTTATTTTCTTGGTTTTATCTTATTTCACTTTGTTTCCGATGCCATACATCCAATTTATGTATTAAAAAAAACACACACACACACAAAGTTTTCAGTGATACAAATATCACTGCCACATCAAAATGCAACATAGGATCAACATCATTGGTTGATGAATGTGATAAACAGTCATATGACTATAAATCATGGTCATTTCAAGGAGATCCGATGTTGCATTTGGAAGAGACAGCCTTTTCAATAGCCATCAATTCTGATGGGTACCAATCATTTTGATACAGCCGTAAGGCAATAGAAACAATCGATCGACCATCGATGCTTGTTCGATCCGTGTTATTTATGAAATCAATTAATTTACTATTGTTAATGATCATAATATAGTAATTATTGCCTTTAGTGATATTGACCGACATGAATGTAGCATTAATTCTTATTAATTAGATTAATTAGTTGATAGTTCATTAATAATAGACATCGACGGTCGATCCAAAGATCGAACAAATTTGTTTCTGGTGCCTAAGAAATGATGCTTTCCTAATTGAATGATTAATTTCAATAAACAAGTTGAATCTGATGATATGTGATTTAGACTATAATAGTGATTCGATGTTATAATACACTTTACTTACAGCTGGATAGTATTTTTCGTAACAGTACACTCAAACAGGTTTACATGGACACGGTCTTCAATGGGTTTCGGTATGTAAAGCATTTTTTTTGGTAAAATTGAATCACGAAAAGTTTGCTATATCTCTACAGATCACGTGTAGGTCATTGAAAACATTACATGATTGATAATTCAACAGAAAAATGAAAGTTGCGACAAGTCACGACATTGCTTTTGGTGGAAAAATAACTTCATTGAGCCCCTCCTGAATTTCTATGCCTTTCATTTGGGTGCCATGTCTATCTTGTGGGTCTGTAGAAGCAAAGCATACTTTGGCAGAATCGTGTATTAGTTTGCGTGTACATATGTTATGTTCGATGTTGCAAAGACTTAAATTCGTGACAGATATTTAGCTCATTTTGTTATTAGCTGGTTTATGACCAGTTTTGTTATAGTCTTTGAATCTAAATCACTGACATGTGTTGCCAGCATCCGGAGATTTCTGTACAATTAGGTGACTTTTTAAAAAGTGGAATTAACAAAAAGCACTGGACCGCTTACTGAAAGATAATAACCATGGCTACAATGGGGAAGGTGCTAGAGGTTCCAGATTAATTGACCTCTTCGGTAAATCCCATATAGACCTTTGCGAGAACACCTGAGATGTCGTTATTTGAGGTCACGCTGACTTGTAATGCGCAGTAACGATGTTCGCTAAATTATGTGCGCATTAGCGCAAATCGGCGCGACGTCAAATGTCGACATCTCAGGTGTACTCACAAAGGCTTATGTGATTTACTGAAAAGGTCAATTCTACTAATGCTTCTAGAATAACATTCGTTGTTTCTAAATTTTTTTTTTTTTTGGATTGAGGTATTTTTTTTAAATTTAGGGAAACATTTCTTTTACATAATGCAAACAACAATTACCCCTGATCTGGAACCAGCTGTACAAGGATATCTAGTCTGGTTAAATAATTAAGCTGCGCTTTCATGTTTCTTTCAGAGCTGGCAGTGTGTACGTCGATGTCACTATTATTCTTTCATCTCTACCTAAGGCTGTAGAAACCTTTCCAGACGACACACGGAAAGAATGGACACGGAAAGAAATTCAAAATGTCATTGATTTTGGCTCTAAAAACAATATTATTATGCAAAATCGTCACGCAAAGTTAGAAGCAATCTTTGTCACAGATGGTAAGTTGAGACTTGTACGATATGATGGAGTAGAATGTACGTAATTGCAGGTCCCCCACTGTCAAAAACGGACCAGCCAAATTTGCACGCTACAAAGCCTGAAAATAAAATCCCGCGAATCACACGTATGGGAGTCCCATAGGGTGCTATATAACAGGTGCTAACGTCATCGCGGGGGTCACCGGGGTGCTAACGAACGCGTCGCCAGCACAAGCGTCCTACGCGATCAATAACGCGTATAGGGCGCATTCAAGTTCGCCGTTAGCGACCGGTAGTTCCTGATACGCGTTGACAGGGTCAATGGCCGCTTCCACACAATAACATACTTCTGAACTCACTGTCAGAGTCCTGGTAGTTAATATAATATAAATTATTCGAATAAATTATTCATGGGATTCAACATAATGTGACCTCCATTTCACTAAACTTTACGAAGCTTCGTAAGTCTTGAAATCAAAACTAAACTTACTTACGAACACGGTTGTTTAATGGCATGTAAAATTGAGTCATTTTAAAGAAAAGTTGAACAATGATGGCGCTATTTATCTGAAATCTTATTTGCATCTTTACAAGGGATTACACTTGTACAATGGTATTAGAACATCAACAAAAACACTAACAAATGACAAGGGAATTAAAAAAACACCTTTTTATCATGTAATGTACGGTATAACTCACACTAGTATTTGGGTAATTTAAATTTAAAATTCATGTAAATAGCGCCCTCAATTTGCACACAAATGTACAGTTGAAAGAAAAAGTACCACAAAGAAGCATAAAAAATATGAATAATTTGAAATAGAAACAAAAAGCTATGTTAAAAAAAAAAAAAAAAAAAATATATGTGTGTGTATATTAGTGTGATGGCTGTAGGACCGAGGTGTTATTCAGGTCTAGAATTTAACATTATATAATGTTTTGTTAGAATAATTAATAAATGATCACATCAAATAACCGATAATAAATGATCACATCAAATAACCGAACGGGTATAGAGATTCACTACATTGACCTTCGTAAAGTTACGTCTAGTATTGGGTATTCGTAACTTTACGAACGGTTATTTGAGTTACGAAGGGTTAAAGGTTTAGTGAAATGGACCCCTATTTAAGGGCTCGGTCACCCTGCACCTTTGCACAGCACATCAGACGCACCAAATTACATTCTGAATATGAAGAATATTTTATTAATAATTTAAAAGTGATTATTTAAATATATATCTCTATTTCTATGCTATTTTTCCTCTATTTCTGTACTGTTTTTCAGTGATACTTGATTCTACTTTAACAGTCGAAACGACACAATCTCCGTCATCACCAACTCCACTCAGAGGTACAACAGGTAGAGTTGACAAACTCCTCTTTTTTTGCCCCATTCATTCAATGGTAATATATACTTCATCTAAGACCGTTATAACCACTATTATGTTTTCATGGATCCAAATGTGTGAAAATATTAGATGCAACGCATAATAATGATAAAATTGGATGCTGTACGCCCGTTATTTATTGGTCTCTCTATGAATATTAAAATATTGGACTCGACTACGTCTTGTCCAATATTTTAAAATTCATAGCCTGACCAATAAATATGGGCTCAATCAATCCAATTTTATAATGAGTTGCATGTCAGGTTCTTAACCCATGAAGACAAATCAGTCAATAGAAGTGTCAATCAAATTCGGAATTTAACAAAAGCTATGTGTATTGTATTCAGTTCTTCACAATAACAATAGCAGTACAAAAACCATTGTTTTGCTATACGGGGATTTGAACCAAGCCAGTGGCAATTATTATAAGTTTAGAAAAATGAATCCTATAATCTGAGATAGATTTTTTTTGCGTCTGACGTCACCGTCAATCAAAATCCCTACAACTCTTGTTGATCAGAAAAAAGAAATCGCAGAAAATCGCGAAAAATTACTGTACTTTTACAAGGCAAAAAGCAACTTTTCTAGGAACTGTTGACACGATGCCTTCAGCTAAGACAATATCATATTACCCTTGAGACGGTTTGTATGTTTGAAAGTGCCAAATTAACCATAAGGCACGCTGTTTTACCACCGCTTTCAAAATCGTTTTTGAGTTTGAATGACAGGTGATGTCAGACGCAAACTTTTTATTCTGTCTCCGATTATAGACCTTTATAAAACATGATGGAGACAACTTGAGCAAAATAATGCTTGTCTGAAGGTTCCAATACCTCTTGGACATCAGACGCATTTTGGCAACTCTAACTTTCTTCAATCAATCAAGTGCTAAAACTCTTAAAGAGTATCATGTTTAAGCACCGTTGATGCAAATTTTGTGGTTGATGACAAGAAATTAAATGATTATTGAAGATTTAAAAAATGAAATCGTGTGGGAGGTGTAACATGATTTACCCACCAAGTGTTTGCTTAATCAGTATCGCTTCGGACAAGAGATAGTTCACATTTTACAAGCGTACTCTTTGCAGAATCTCACAAATTAATGCGTGGGTCCGAAGTGAATAGAGTAGACATCAAACAGAATATATAATAAAACAATTAAAGAAAGACGCATTCGTGGAGGAACTACTTAAAAACTCTTGAGATATTATGTATCACAATTATGGTGTTGTAAAGTGCAAAGATTCCTTGTGACCTTATGAGGATGAAGCCACGTTGTCGATATGAATCAAAATGGTTGATACCCTTTAGTTTTGATGTTTATTTTATTATAAATACGGTACAATAATTTAACACCGATAATAATATTTTATTATAAATACGGTACAATAATTTAACACCGATAATAATATTTTATTATAAATACGGTACAATAATTTAACACCGATAATAATATTTTATTATAAATACGTTGCAATAATTTAACACCGATAATAACATTTTATTATAAATACGGTACAATAATTTAACACTGATAATAATATTTTATTATAAATACGGTGCAATAATTTAACACCGATAATAATATTTTATTATAAATACGGTGCAATAATTTAACACCGATAATAACATTTAATACACTCTTAAAGCGATCTACTTATTTGTGAATAGAAACTTGTCAAATTTGACAAGAGAAACTATTCAGATGGAGAACACAACATATTTCGCTTCAAAATGAATCTGATATTCTCATCAAAATGACAAGAAACTCATCAAATTTGATAAGATTGCCATGTCATTAAAAAAAATGTTCTTGTCAAAAATGACCCAACTTGTAAGCGCTCTTTTAGCAAAGTCATAGTTCATTGAATTTATAACTGTATGACAAAACAGGCGAAAATAGTAAGTTTTTGCACAAGATTAATAAATTTGCAATTTAAAGAGAATTGGCCATTGCTCATTCTAGTGACTCTAGTGTTTGGACAATATAAGTGTGCTTTTTCATTTAATGGCATAAAATTTGACAAATATTGTAAGGAACATTTAAGGTTTTGACTTTTAAAACCTACATTTTGGTCAAAAAACGTTCGCCTTGTTATATATATATAACACTGTTGACCTAGTGACTAAAAGTGTTTTTAGGGGGAAGTGTTGGCTTTCGTTTGATACAAAAACAAAACAAAAATCTGATTGGATGAAGGGAACACTTGAGGTTTCGACAAAAACCAATCAAAGAGGCCCATTTTCAGCTAGAAGCTCCACAGCTCTCACATTGCTATGCACTCAACCGTGTAGTGTAATCAAAGACTGTGGTGGAGACATTCACTGCTTGTTGTTCTCTGCTTGGAAGCTCTTGGAGGAAAACGTGTGCTCTGGTGTATCGAGGTGGAAACTGTGCGCATGTTGGTTTATAAGAGAATCGTTTTTGTATAGAAACCTTTCCATATGTATAAAATTTGAGTAGTTTGTCTTGTCAAATATGACAAAAAAAAAATCAAATTTGAATAGTTTGTTTTGTCAGAGGGGAACATAACAAAATCTTGTCATAATGAAAGGGGTAATATTGTCAAATAATGAGTTGGAGATCTTGTCAATTTGAATAGTTACTTGTTAAAATAATACGGACACTATTAATTTTGATAAGATTGTCGGTTCAAAGTAATATACCTAATCAAAATGAACAGCGTATCTCATCAAAAACGAATCAGTAGATTAATGGGTATTTTTCCAGCTTTTGGCGGCCATTTTGATTACGTCGCAGTTGGACCCCTCGCCCAAGTTAAATTTGTGTAAACTTTTGATATGTTATTTATTACACCTTATATTGCAAGAAAATACCAAAATCCCTCTGTTGCAATTTTTTTGGGGGTCATGTGGTAACTTTACTCTACTATGCAGGCTGTATAAATCTTAAAACAGACAATACAATACCCGTAAATAAAGTATTTCGATAAAAAGATGTTAAACATACCTCAATGACGTTTCGTACTACAACGTAGTACTTTCTCAAATTGACTGATCAACTCTCCCACTCCTCGCCTGTTTCTGGTTGGAACTTGACGTTGGTGACGTTTTGGAGATTGGTCATTTACAAATAAGGCATTCACAAGATCAGAGAGAAAAGCCTCGGTCACAGGAGAGGTAAACAAATCAGCCATAACGGACCACGTAGCGGATGAAAACCATGTCATAGACTGGGAAGACGCAAAAATCAGAAACAAAGAGCAAAACAGAAAGCAAAGACACATCAAGGATGCCATCTTGACCCGGCAAAAGAGAGCCAACACAATCAATCGAGACGAGGGCAACCACTTCCTACCCCACATTTATGACCAATTACTCCACTCCAAAACGCCACCACCAACGTCAAACAGGAAACAGACGAGGAGTGGGAAAGTTGATCAATCAATTTGAGAAAGTACTACATTGTATTGCGAAACGTCATTAAGGTAGGTTTAATATCTTTATACGGGGTACCGAAATACTTTTGGATTTGTATACAAGAATTTTGAATAAAAAAGGACGACATCATTTGTTCTTTTATTCTGCAGATAATAAAATCAAGCCATCGACAGCATCAGATGATTTATTTGTTGAAGTTCTGCATCACGGTACGTAAAGTATAGCATAACCTAAATCATAATTGGAAAACATTATAAGTTGCCCTTACGCTTTTTGAAATAAATGGAAATAATATTTTACGAAATATAAGAATGTAAAATGGTATGTATAGCCTTGTTTGTTCTTCACATCTGGACCAATTTATAGTGTCACTATCATTGCGCTCGGTCACAATGGCTCATTATGAAATACAAGAGGCCACTTTAAAAGTTTCATCTGAGTCTATAGGAGTCAATCCTCAAACAATACAGTAAGCCAGACCTGTTTTTGTTAAAGAAAGTTGCACTATGGACTCATGTGCAACTTTTAAAACAGCCTCTTTTTTACACATTGAACTATTGTGACCGAATGCAATGATGTGCGAAACTATACGTTGGTTCATATGTGTAAAACAAATAAGGCTACACATACCTTTCAAAAAACGCCAGGGGAACTATAAGTTGTGGATCCTATATTAAAAGAAGCAAAGTTAATCTTCTATTTTCGGCACATAATATTTAAGATGATATTATTCTGTTTTTCAGATGAACTGTAGCTCAATCCCTACACTTTGGTTAAATCCAACTAGGAATTAAAATAACAGTTTGTAGAAGAAACGCCAAAAGTATGCATTTCCAGTATGTATGAAGAACAATTAAGATCAAACAATTAAGTTTTATGTGCTCTGACTATAGGACAAATATTCCAGTTGATATCCATACATCACATCCTCAATGGAAGACATGCACTTGATCTTTAACACAGGGAGTGTGAATGTCAAATGGGTTACCTGAAAGGGGTGACTCCATTTGAAATCTACATTCCCTGTGTGGCGATTAAGATCATGTCAGGGTGTGTATGGATTTCAGCTGGAATAGCCCATTGGTGACATATTTCCTTAAGCAATGGGAGAGTGAAATTAATGGTAGTATAATCAAGAATTTGAAGACCTTTACATCTTTTTTCATTTAATGACTGCGATTGAAACAACGTGCAAACGTTGATTTCTTTTACTTTATTTGTTCCCTTTAACTAAATATTGAAAAGAGACTTTCATTGCCAGAACGATTGAACTAAAATATTTTTTTTTCAAGTTGCAATATAGAATTATAATTGTGTGATTCAAAACAATCATGGCTTTACAGTAATTTTTATTGGAAGTAATCCAACAAAATGACAACTTAATATAAAGGCAATATGACAATATCAGACACACAAACAAAATAATTTTGATACGTTTCACAGTTTTTCATTTTATTCATAATTATTCTAATTGTAGATATATTGAATCAAGATCAATGTGGATATCGTAATAGTGCGTTATCACGTTTTCGTATCATCGGTGGGTATCCGGCATTGTCTGGTGCTTGGCCGTGGATTGGTTCGATGGATTACGCCGTAGTTGGGCATAAATGTGCGGCGTCGTTGATTGCTCCTGAGTGGGCTATTACTGCCGCTCACTGCGTTACCATGTGAGTACATTGTATTTTCCTGTTCTCGCGACTTAACTATGCCCTCCTGAGTAAAAACGGCGATATCTCAAGCTGCAAGCTGCCCCCGGACACAAAAAACCTGCGAAGAAGAGCAAAAATAGGGAAGGGGGAAAAGGGGGAAAGGGAAAGAAAGAGGGAAGAGGAGAAAGGGAAAGGGAAAGGGAGAAGGAAAAAAAGGTAAAAGGAAAGAAAGGAGAGGAAAGGGAAGGAAGAAGAGAAAAGGAAAGAAAAAGAGAGAAGAGAAAGGGGAAAGAAGAAAAGAAAAAAGAGGGAAGAAAAAAGGGGAAGGGAGAAGAAGAAAGAAAGGGGGAAGAAGAGAAATTAAGGATAACTGTTGTACAAATTTTAGTGCAGCTTCAAACAAATCTATACTACTTTCATTGTGAAATTTGTACTCTGAAATCCTGATTTTTTAGCTTCTAATATGCCCAAAACCAGGAGCTTCCGATGGCTCCGCCCCTGACCCCACGGGGCTTTGCCCTGAAGCTTAAGGCGGGCCCTGGTCCCCACCCCTAACCCGTAACCCCCCCACGGAAGGTCACGTCTGGTTACGCCACTGGATGGCCGAGTGGTCTAAGACGATGGGCTACCGGCCGAGTCTATACGACCTACGCTGCGCGGGTTCGAGCCAATCCTACATGAGTTTGCCTTGGTACTAGAAATCATTTGCCCAAATGTCGGAAATCCTGCAATTACATTCACCTAATCACCGTTTAGTAAACTGGCCTCAAAAAGAAACTTATAATTTTTCACAAGGTCATATCTTAAAATCCTGTCCATAGAAATGAACTAAAATTACACACATTATTACTTCAATACTCTACTCTAAACATATGTTCTAAGTAACCAAGCAGTTGTCCAACTGACACAATAGCAAAATGAACTGACCCAGAACAGCTTCCTGGACCACATTCACAGACGAATAATTGGCACCCAGCAAAAGAAATCTGTGAGAATGCGCACAAGATCCTTACAGAGGTGATAATTTCCAAAGAGTAAGTGGAATAGTGTGTAACGGGGTGCTTCTGCCTTTCACACGCTTTCTTCAATAAACAGGTCTTGTTCCACACTATTCCACTTACTCACAGATTTCTTGTGTTAGGTGCCAATTATTAGGCTGTGAATGTGGTCCAGGAAGCTGACACATGTCAGTGCACTTTGCTGTTTTGTCAGTTGGACGACTGTTTGGTTACTGACCAGTGTTTAGAGTAGAGTATTGAAGTAAACTTGTGTACAATTTTGGTGCATTTTTATGGACACGATTTTAAGATATGACGTTGTGAAAAATTATAAGACTCCTTTTGAGCCCAGTTTACATATGTTTAGCGAGGTTATTTTTTTTATCGGCGTTTATGTTTTTAATCATACTATCAGTAGAGTATATTGACGAATTTCTTCACAACCCAATACACTGCTTAGCACGTGCAGGATAAGTAGTAAGCCGCGTGTGCGTCTTGTGGTTCGGAAGTATCTGTTGGTCCCGTGTACAGAAGAATAATCCATATGCATGTTATTAAAGCGCAGAACTGTTCGTAAAGAGAAGGGGCCATCCCCACTTATGATACCGGTATTATATTCCTCTACAGTTGGTCCACTATGAAGTACAAAGTGACAACTTGCGCGTAAACAGCGCGTAAATATAGTGCGCAGTGCTGCGTCTCTTGAAAGTCGGGGGCAGGCATGGGTGTTTTTTGACAAAAAAATCGCCCACTTATTTCGCCTCACTGTTGAGTGAAATAAAATCTCTGTATAAATGTATACATTAAAATTTTACAAAAAACCGATACCTTCGCGGCGAAAATAAATCCGCCTGACCCAAACTCCCATGCCCTCTGAGAATCAAAAGGTGTGTCCCTAAACATGCCGGCAATAATCCATGTGAATACCTCTGGTCGTTCCACCACAGACAATAACATTTCACGATTCCGGTTCAGTGATTATTTTTGGTCCTCATAGTCATACGGAAGTTTTCTCATACGATTATTGCGGATAGCATTGACATTTTTGACAAATCTAACTAAAGAGTTTGACCACTCATCATCAATGTAAGAGATTAAAATCATTGTGTTTGATCCAAAGCATTCCGTATCTAAAGGGGAACCCATCGCTCCTAATCTTAACTGTCCTCACTCCAGGTGCCTAGGTGATATTACTTTATATTGGATGCAACACAATTTTACAATTATACCTGTACTTCTTTTACCCTACCACAGTGGTCGTGATGCTATTCTTCAAAATATCACATTCGGCGACCTCTCCCTTGAAGACCCATCACCGTATCATCAAGAAATACCTGTCGAAGAGATATATAGTCACCCAGGATTCAGTCCTCTGCACAAAGATCACGACATAGCCGTACTGAAACTTGCTAAACCAGTACAGATGTATGCGGGACATGTCATGCCTGTATGCCTGGAGACAAATTACAGAAACTGGGACCAATATAAGCAGTGCTTCATCGCTGGATGGGGTGTCAAGGAAGTTTGTAAGAAATTATTTTCTATATATTTTTAATGACATTACGCAATCCTCTCCTGACTTGATTCGTTTATTTACGTCGATAGTAACAGGGTCTCCTATAAAGAGATTACATGTAGAAAATGAAATGCATTTGTGATGGTACAACAAAACAATGTAACTTTTTCAGATATTATTTATTCACACTTCTTGTAATTGTTTGCTAAGTTTCAACTCCGTATCTTATGACCAAGTTGACCACAAGCACACCTATGTTTTCATATTTTTTCTTTATTACTTTTTTTTATTTTTGCTCTAATTTTTATGGTTGATTGTTTTTCACAAAAGAAACCATATTATCGGCTACATAATTTTCCGCTTTGTGTTGTGTTATGTTGAAGTAAATAAATATAATGTATGGATTGGATATCAATCACACGCGTACATAACTGCTGCATTTATAAGCGACATAAAAATGTATAAATTAATTAGTTTCTTGTCCCCGGAAAGCAAAACACATACATCTCGCCTAGGCTCCCCTATCCTCTAACCTATATTACATCCTCTTCCCCTATTCCCTCTCCTACTCTACCCGGCCCAGTGTCTCCTTCTTCTCTCCCTCACCTCTCCCCTATACTGAACTCTTCCCTCCCCTACAACCTACTCCACTCCCGTCTCGAGCTCTCCCATCCCCTTCCTTCCCGTCCCTCTTCTAATCCACTCTCTCGATCTCCCTCTGTTTCTCTTCCTCTTTCCCCAAACCCCTCGCACACCACCTCTCTCCCCTATCTCATTTTCGTGCAATAAATAACTTGAATAAAAGTCAACTAGCATTTATATCGGAAGTCATATAGCTTCAATCGATTAACCATATATGCGATATGCATATGAATATAGATGTGAACATAACTCGAGCGTCTATTCTTTTGTAATCTCGGGAAGAAATATTTCGATGGTCTATATTTTTTCATAGAATTATTTGAACATCTACACCACGCTTTCAAATGTAGATTGAGTTGTTCGATTTCTCTCGTGAATATTGCACTGCGAAATTTAAACACTTCTTTTGTATACTTTGATCAAGGTAACTTCAAACCAATTGATTCTGCGGTCACACGATTATATAACAAACTGAATTAAAACAGGCAGGATAATGGGAAACCACGTGACCAAACCCAAACAAATCCTAATACTCATAACTTGAAACGACCGATTGTGGTGTTTCAAATGTAATCTTTGAGTGTTGTATTATTTTGTAATTCAAAAACGGGGTAATAAAGTAATGACAGGAGGAATAAAGCAATGAGATAAGATTTCCAACAACTATCAAGGGATCTGGAATGAGAGTTTTGAGCGTTTGGACAATATTTATTGTGGGACATGAGAGCACATCAGACATATCGAATTGCATTCCGAATACGAAGAATGTCTTTCTGATATCAAATAATTTTCACTTTTTTAAATTCACGATTTAATACAAATTTTATGACAAATTATTAAAATTTGATATTTTTCACATTGTTGATATATAACAGTCCTCGAAGTAAATTTTATAAATCTAATGATATATTCTTAAAGTGTATGTAGCTGGGAGGAAAAACCGATGATCAATTGAAAATTTTGACCTTTCATATTGAAGATATAGATTTTTCCCCAAAAGACCTAATTTGTTTTGGTGTTTTGGGAAAAAAAAATCCATATCTTCAATACAAAAGGTCCAAATTTTCAATTGATCGTCGGCTTTTCATCCCACCTACATACACTTTAAGTATAAATCATCAGATTTATAAAGTTTACTTCAAGTACTGTTAAATATAAAAAATATTAATTTTTAATTATTTGATATCAGAAGGACATTCTTCGTATTCAGAATGCAATTCGATATATCTGGTGTGCTCTAATGTCCACAATAAATACTGTCCAAACGTTCATACCCCATCCCTTAAACAAGTTAAACGAGCTTTGACATAAGGTATCTCAAATTGCGTGGAAAAAAAGTAAACAAGACTAAGGTGTGGTACTCTTATAGATATACGGAAGGCATTAGGCAATCAGGCAATGATTTTAACGATTTTAACTTCAGGATGAGTGGTCAAAGTATTCAGTCAGATGTGGTGTGATCAGTCTGAAGTCGGTCATATTTTCAGTTTCTTATTGGATTGTAATAAGCATTTACAAACTACATTTTGCAGAAAACCCCGTAGAAATTGGACAACCAGTTCAAAAAATATGAATAGTTAAACAGTTTCCAAAAAAATTGGAACAAAATGAAATATTTCGGTTTATCTTAAAATCAATATTACCGGCTTCCGACTGATTTTGCTTGATCACATGTCATTTCCATCCTCACTACTCACACACAAAATCTATATACTATATTGTCCAAGTTGAGGGGAATTGGTTGGCAAGCTGGAGGTATTTTCAAGGACTATTGCAGAATGAATAATAATAGGAGTCATTCATTACTTTGACAGGATAGGGCAATATCTATCGATCAATAGTTCCTGTGGGATTATCCTGCCCGCTTAAGGGTACTTGCCCATCAATTTCAATCAGGGGCGTGTTTGAAAAACGGCACAGCGCATTAGTAAAAAGAATAAAAAATACTAAAATTTTAACCAGGGTTCGAACCACTGCCAAGGCACTATGAATGCTAAAGATGCCTATTGTGCCACGGTGACTGTGCTTAACATTCGGCGATTTTCAAAGATATACATATCAACACGTTTCTAGTGTATTGAAAATCAGATTTTGGTAGGAATACAGTCATAGAAAGACATATGACTCTACTTGTCTGTTTGTTTTTCATTTAATACAAATTAATTTTGATGAATTGAACTGGTATGACTCTTAGGACTCGTGATAAACGACGATTAATTTTGTAATAATAAAATGAAAACGCTGGGTCATTCACGACGTCATTTGTAATTCATGTCAAAACCTGGGGAGGACCACACACATCCGTGTATACGTGCGCAATCGATACTCAATGATCCAGGCAATACCGTTTGAATATACCGCCCTTATGTATGCACCTGCTTGACACATCTTGTCACTTGCGGGAAGATATACTATAGACCTACCCTAATAGCTTACAATAGATACCCCACCGTAAATTGCTCTCTTCATTACCTCGCTGTGCCAGAATATACGCGCAGTGTACGTACTTTTGAACCATATTTTGTTCAAAAATGATAGGAAGGGACTGTTTTCAGCTAAAATGTTGGCTATCAGCAGATGCTCAATGATACCGGGAAGTGTTGCAGAAAGGTAAGCGTACTCTTTATTTATTCAAAATATCACATATCAATTAATTTAAATTGGAAATCCAAAAAGGAAATGTCAGGTCAAAATTCTCACCTTAGAATTATTGTGAAATAAAATCAAACCAAATTTAGGCTCCGCTAACAACGTCCAATTATTCCCATTGGTGTTTGCTACACGTGCATATAATAAATTATGATTTGGGGCTAATTTGAGAAGAGGTCATGCCTCGAGTTCAAAAACATCGACAATTCAAGACTCTGTAAAAACAAATCAAGAATTATCTGGGATAACTGCAACTAAGTATAATGAAAGTTATGATCTAAGCTACCAGATGCATCATTAATTTCCTGACTATGATATTTAGTTGTGGGAAAAGATTACTTTAATGTTTTGATCGGATTATTTCCGTCCAAAAATTGCAACCAAAAAGAGCATGTAGCCTTAAACATGGTAATTCCTTGCGTACGGGGATAATAGTGCAGAAAGGTAGTTTGGGTCAGACTTAAGAAATCTTTAAGTCTGGGATATTTTAGTATATAGCTTTCCTTCAGATGCAATTGCGTTCTTATCTAAAGAAGAACCTCCCCTTATCAATATAGCCTGAGTCCCTCGGCCTCTCACTCGCAAAATGGCGGACAAACATGACGGCGGCTAGCCTGAGTCCCTCGGCCTCTCACTCGCAAAATGGCGGACAAACATGACGGCGGCTCGTTCGAGTATACAGCACAGTGCAACGGCCGTGCGTAGTATTCGAGACTGGAGGATTTAGTCTATTATCAATATTCCTGGAGAAATCAAAACTGTACAATAGTAGAAGATATTACATGAAATTAAGAAGAAAGTAAGGAAGGAAAGAAGAAAGGGCGATAGGAAGGAAAGAAGGAATCGAACCACACTGTCTTTCCTCTTATGATTACTCTTAGCTTATTTTTATATTTTACAGCTGGAAACATCTCTGTTGAACTCCAGGAAGCAAGGTTGCCACTTGTACCAAAAGTTGAATGCCACAACCAATATAATCTTTCACCGTTGCCCTCGTATAATGTCATCACTGATAATATGATATGTGCAGGTACTGATGATGGAAGTGTGGACGCGTGTCAGGTAATGCTAGTGTTCATGTTCAAAGTTATGCCCGAAGTAGCATGGACTTTCTGTTTGTCGTATGTTTATATATCGTAACCAGCTTAATCGTAATACCGCCATCATCAAGGAAATCCAAACTATCTATTTCAGCTCAAAAAAGAGGGCAGTTTTTAAAATGTGCCGGTTGTCTATTACATACTGTAATACGGTATACTAATAACTAATTTTCATCTCAGGTCAAATTGGGCCAAAATTTTAAATTTTTGTCGACAATCTTACAAATATCGGAATATCGTGGGTAGGGTGGCATCATTATTATTATTGTATTTGGTTAAAAAAGAAGAGGATGATCGAACAATTACATATAAACACTTTATGAGTAGTGTGTGTGTTTTATTACAACGTAAGAGAAATGTGAGATAAAGTGAAATGTGTCGTATGAAAAGAGGCAGTGAAGAAAAAGGACCAAACTTACCAACCAGCTTAAATAATCTAAAATTAACGCTTAGGTATGCAACCTTATTGTCATTGGCTAATGTTAGTGTTGTATTATTATTCCTAACAGAGTGATAGTGGTGGACCACTTGTTTGTCAGCGAGAGAGTGACAAATGGCATATGGTAGGAGTAACTAGTTTTGGCATGGGATGTGGCCATCCTAATTTTTCTGGAGTCTATGCGCGTGTTTCAAGATATAGGGAGTTTATCTTATCAGTTGTTGATGGAGGTTAGTAACATTCTCCTTACCTGTAATTCACGTAGTGACGATCTGCGCATTGACGATGACGTCATATAGTCTTGATTTATTTGTAAAGGATGTGGGAATAACTTCACATTTTCTAAAGTTTAAGGGGGTACTACACCCCTGCCCAATTTTGTGCCTATTTTTGCATCTTTCTCAAAAATTATAACGTATTGGGGACAAGTAAGATATGTATATTATAGGGGCAAGGACTACAACTACTGCACTGGAAATTTTATTTCAGCATAGACAACAATAACAAGTGAGGACGTCGTAGATCTACTGAAGTTCATACTGACCACCACCTATTTTACGTTCAAGGCAAAATATATCGTCAGCTCTTTGGTACGACGATGGGCAGTCCCGTAAGCCCTATAGCGGCCAACATTTTTATGGAAGCCTTAGAACAACAGGCGATCGCTACTGCCCAACTTGATTGCAGACCAAAGCTATGGCTCCGATATGTCGACGACATTCTTGAAGTTATTCAAAGAGATAGTGTTCAGCAGCTCACAGACCACATCAACCAAGTAGACAAGTCAGGTTCCATCAAATTTACCTTTGAACAAGAATCGCAAGGTCAGCTTCCATTTCTGGACACCCGAATTGTGAAGAGAGACGATGGAACGGTGAAGTTGCTGGTCTATCGCAAGCCTACTCATACCGACCAACACCTCAACTACAAGTCGCACCATCCTTTACATCAAAAACTGGGGGTAATCCACACATTATACAACAGGAAGGACACCATCGTGACAGAAGAGGAGGACAAGGTTGAGGAGGATAAGAAAAACCAGGAAGCGCTTCAAACATGCGGTTACCCTAAGTGGTCCTTTGAAAAAGTCAAAGACCAGATGGAAAGTGTCAAGCCAAAGAAATCGGCTAAAAAGACTGATGACAGCACCAGAAGCCGTGGTATGGTCGTTCTACCCTATGTCAAAGGCGTCACAGAAAGGGTGTCAAAAGTGATGAAAAAAATACAATGTCTCAACCGCGATGAAGCCACACAACACGCTCCGCAGAGAATTGGAGAAAGATAAACGTGATCCTAACAACTTGACCCAAGCAGTTTACAAGATCCCCTGTTTGAACTGTGACCTTTCATACATAGGGGAAACTGGCAGAAAATTTGGTACACGACTTGATGAACACAGGAACACAGGGGAAGGTTAACAGCACAGTTACCACCAGAGCCGGTAGAAAAGAGTCTCTCACAACGGTAAACAAGTCAGCAATCACAGATCATGTAGTCGACAAGAACCATGTTATTGGATGGGGGGACGCTGAGATCATAGGCACTGAACAAGAACGATTCACACGCTGGATAAAGGAGGCTATAGAAATTAGAAAGAGGAGGGGCACCACCATGAACAGAGACGACGGACAGTCTCAACTCTAACACATTTTTGATGAGTTTCTAGAACTGGGTTCAAGAAAATCCCCAGATGGAAAATCAATTGGCAACACCAAGACCTACGCTGGAGATACATCTAGCGTCGGTTGCCAGTAGGAATCACTCATCATCAAGTGTTGACAGAGGCAACAGTGTTGCTGAAACGTACACAAAGTAAGTGCAATTTCTGGATCAGATATCAAGAACTTTGGTTACTGAGTACTTGCAGTCCTTGCCCCTATAATATACATATCTTACTTGTCACCAATGTGCTATAATTTTTGAGAAAAATGCAAAAATAGGCACAAAATTGGCCAGGGGTGTAGTACCCCCCTTAAGTTACCTTGATTGCATTTATAACGTATATAAATTTCAAAACATATCAGTTCTTCGTAATGTTTGAGCTACCGCTGTGATTCATGATCTGTTATAGATATAGCTAGCATCATGCAGTCATGTCTACAGTAGAATTCATCTCGACCTTTGCAGGACTTAACCCCATTAAAAGCTATTAAACCAAGATAACACTCATTGAAACAGCTCAACTGATTAAATCGGATCTTCTCTGGTTGTGCACAAGTGTCTGTTTTCATGTGCGATATCGCAATAAAGCTGGTATTCATAGCTTCAGTTGGGTAACCGATTATAAAGGAAATGAAAGGAAACAATGGTATGTGTACCTTTGTTCACGAAATGAGACAATGGCGTGCTTTTTGTAAACCAGCATTCTTGAAAACCAATATTTGATCAATAAATCAATAACTACTTGCTTTGAGTTGCTGAATTTTCAGTACAGTAGTTGTAGTCGAAAATCAAAATAACAAGTGAGGACGTCGTAGATCTACTGAAGTTCATACTGACCACTACCTATTTTACGTTCAAGGCAAAATATATCGTCAGCTCTTTGGTACGGCGATGGGCAGTCCCGTAAGCCCTATAGCGGCCAACATTTTTATGGAAGCCTTAGAACAACAGGCGATCGCTACTGCCCAACTTGATTGCAGACCAAAGCTATGGCTCCGATATGTCGACGACATTCTTGAAGTTATTCAAAGAGATAGTGTTCAGCAGCTCACAGACCACATCAACCAAGTAGACAAGTCAGGTTCCATCAAATTTACCTTTGAACAAGAATCGCAAGGTCAGCTTCCATTTCTGGACACCCGAATTGTGAAGAGAGACGATGGAACGGTGAAGTTGCTGGTCTATCGCAAGCCTACTCATACCGACCAACACGTCAACTACAAGTCGCACCATCCTTTACATCAAAACTGGGGGTAATCCGCACATTATACAACAGGAAGGACACCATCGTGACAGAAGAGGAGGACAAGGTTGAGGAGGATAAGAAAAACCAGGAAGCGCTTCAAACATGCGGTTACCCTAAGTGGTCCTTTGAAAAAGTCAAAGACCAGATGGAAAGTGTCAAGCCAAAGAAATCGGCTAAAAAGACTGATGACAGCACCAGAAGCCGTGGTATGGTCGTTCTACCCTATGTCAAAGGCGTCACAGAAAGGGTGTCAAGAGTGATGAAAAAATACAATGTCTCAACCGCGATGAAGCCACACAACACGCTCCGCAGAGAATTGGAGAAAGATAAACGTGATCCTAACAACTTGACCCAAGCAGTTTACAAGATCTCCTGTTTGAACTGTGACCTTTCATACATAGGGGAAACAGGCAGAAAATTTGGTACACGACTTGATGAACACAGGAACACAGGGGAAGGTTAACAGCACAGTTACCACCAGAGCCGGTAGAAAAGAGTCTCTCACAACGGTAAACAAGTCAGCAGTCACAGATCATGTAGTCGACAAGAACCATGTTATTGGATGGGGGGGGGGACGCTGAGATCATAGGCACTGAACAAGAACGATTCACACGCTGGATAAAGGAGGCTATAGAAATTAGAAAGAGGAGGGGCACCACCACGACGGACAGTCTCAACTCTAACACATTTTTGATGAGTTTCTAGAACTGGGTTCAAGAAAATCCCCAGATGGAAAATCAATTGGCAACACCAAGACCTACGCTGGAGATACATCTAGCGTCGGTTGCCAGTAGGAATCACTCATCATCAAGTGTTGACAGAGGCAACAGTGTTGCTGAAACGTACACAAAGTAAGTGCAATTTCTGGATCAGATATCAAGAACTTTGTTTACTGAGTACTTGCAGTCCTTGCCCCTATAATATACATATCTTACTTGTCACCAATGTGCTATAATTTTTGAGAAAAATGCAAAAATAGGCACAAAATTGGCCAGGGGTGTAGTACCCCCTTAAATTACCTTGATTGCATTTATAACGCATATAAATTTCAAAACATATCAGTTCTTCGTAATGTTTGAGCTACCGCTGTGATTCATGATCTGTTATAGATATAGCTAGCATCATGCAGTCATGTCTACAGTAGAATTCATCTCGACCTTTGCAGGACTTAACCCCATTAAAAGCTATTAAACCAAGATAACACTCATTGAAACAGCTCAAATGATTAAATCGGATCTTCTCTGGTTGTGCACAAGTGTCTGTTTTCATGTGCGATATCGCAATAAAGCTGGTATTCATAGCTTCAGTTGGGTAACCGATTATAAAGGAAACGAAAGGAAACAATGGTATGTGTACCTTTGTTCACGAAATGAGACAATGGCGTGCTTTTGTAAACCAGCATTCTTGAAAATGAGCAACATAATGATTGTTGACTTAACACGGTTTGGAAATAATTTCTTCATATTTTGGTGTTATCTGTCGTTTACATGTCCTTCCTAAAACACAAAAGTGCGACCCTCTCCAAAAACCTAAATTAGCTAAAAATTTAGGACATGTTACAAAACTATATTGTCTAGAATTTTAGAAGAGTACTTTTAATATTGGCCGGTTATTTTTCACACAGCGACGTTAACTAGGCAATGTACTATTACCTATAACATTAACTAAAACACCAAAGTACGAATATTTCCAAACATCTAAATTAGCTAAAAATTTGCATATTATTTTAGCGGCCATCTTGGATTTTTGGGTGTCGGATTTCAAAAGAGTCCAGCAACGAAATATGTTAGAAACTTAATTTTTTTAAATGAAAGATAATAAACAAACCTAAAAAATGTAGTTAGATATTTTTTAAAGCATTCCATTTTCTCAGGAAAAGATAAAATCAAATTATAGAGGGCGCTATTGAGTGCAAAATACCCATGTTTTTCTTTATTTTAGATTTGTTTTTTCTTATATGGAATATTTTTTAAAAATCTAACTCCTACATTTTTCAAGTTTGCTTATTATCTTTCATTTAAAAAAAGAATTATGTTTCTGACATGTTTCGTTGTGTACCTGGACTCTCTTGAAATCCGGCACCCAAAAATTCAAGATGGCCGCCAAAATATATGCAAATTGGGTAATTTTTATCATTTTTCGCTTTTATTCAACCCAAGTGTCCTTGACACCATATATAGTGTCTAGCAGGTTTAATAAGAAAAAAAGTTTTTTGGCAGGCCAAAAAGGGGGGGGGGGGGGACAAGCATTTTTTGGCAGGTCGAAGGGGTGGGGGTCAAGCAATTTTTGGCAGGGCGAAAGGGGGGGGCGGCAATATATTTTTGGCACAGGTAGTTTGGGCACCTTTTCTATATTACGCCCTAAAAAGGGAAAACATTAGAAACACAAAAAAGGGGGGGGGGCAAGTGATATTTGGTAGACCACTTTGAGAATTCACCACCCTGGGGTACAAATAATTCTTGCACTACCCCTAACGAATGTTTCTTTTACAGATCCGTCAGTTCTTTGTGAACCAATTGATCTTGATGGATGCCGCGGAATTCTGCCCTATAGTCATACATACGTAACATCTCAAACAGACTACAAGAGTACAATTGAACGATTGCTTGCCACTACTAATACAACAAAAAGCAGGGACAATGTAAGTACGTGTATAAAAGTGTCTATAAACGATTTCAGTTTTGGATAAAGAAAACGGGTTATGACAGTCCTTACGTATTCATTAGAGAATGAATTTGGAGAAAACCTTCTGATAATTACAAACACTCGCTGAGCAAGAAGACCTTCCCTCTAAGCTTTTAATCCGATAAGCTGATTATCTATTTGTTTTCATGAATTGGAAGACATTCTTTGATGTATTACTGAGCTCAATCATCTGAAATTACTGGAGCGTGAGCCACCCACGCTGGTGGCTCAGCATAGTATTTTATTAACAGAAGGTTTTCTCCAAATTCGTTTCATAATGTAAACTTGATTCCAACAACTTGTTCAAAAGTCTCAATCATAATCCTTACGTATTAAACTGGATTCAAACAATAACTTGTTCCAAGGTCGCCATAATAATTAAAGGAGGATTTCGTGATCCAAGCATCCTCTTTTTATGACATTTTTCAGTAGCTATCCACGAAAAAAGCTTATTCCCAAAATTTCAGTTGATTCCGATTTTGCGTTTGCGAGTTATTCTTGATTATATGTAATACACTGCTCCATAGGCCACTATTGTAATTTTGTTCTGGTATACCTGAACGAAATCAAAATTTGACGATATATTTGCTAAATGAGTTAATCTGCAAAAATTTTTTGGTACATAAACATTATGTAGTCAGAGGTTTCCAGTGGTATAAAAAATTTTTTGAGAAAAGTGGGGGGATGAGGTTGTGGATCACGAAATACCCATTTAAGAAGTATAAATATGATTTTACGAATTTCTCTTCCATCATGGTGGGATTATGTCTTCGTTGAAATTATTAATATCAGACTCTTAGATAGTTAGAGCCAATCGGAACAAAATTTAGGAAGACTGCCATGAGTGTATTAATTTAGGTTACTATAGTAAGAAAATGCGTATCACTTGTTAGGAGTGAACTTGTACAAAATAGTGTACTGATGGGCTCGTGCATACACGTCAGTACAAGCGCATTATTTTGTACAATTTCTCGAGCAACATACATGATAAAAAAATCCCATGATTTGAGGTATTTTTCTATCATTAAAATGTTTGAAATGCGATCAAATATAAATGCATCATCCCGCAAGGAACATGAACGCGTGCAAAAGCACTGCGATTAGCACAAGTAGTGCGAGCCCGGCCATTATAATACACTCCTTGCATTTGTCTATAAACATGATAAACGTTTGCTCTTACTAGTTCTTGCGATCTATAGACGAATCCAATTTCACGCATTCCTATACCACAATGGCAGCCATAGCCGCGACGGGGACCCAGCTATCTCACCTAACATGTGAAATGATGCGGCCTTGAAGGGTATTTTAAACTGCATTCTATCACCCGTGTTACACGTAGACAAAAGAATGATCACAGTTTACAACACAAAAAAATCTAACATCGAATTGGGCACTCACAACACCTGTTTGGTGCATGCGGTGACCCAAATATGGCCGACCAAATCCTGACCATGTCTTGGCTCGTTGGATTCGGCTATACGCGCCGTCAGTGTGATTCCACTCACTCCACATAGTGAGTAGAATGGAGGAGGAGGCTAAAGAGTAGAAAATAAAGCTATAGTTGACGGACAAACATGCGTTAAAACATCTTAAGTCAGACATTGTTTGTGACCACTCTCCCGATATTGCCTTTATGCACTCTACCCTTCCAGCACTAAATGATATGTTAACTCCTGATCGGTAACTCATTCATTCCAAATTGCAACATCACGATGTCCAGTGCTTTGAAAATATAGACGAATCCAATTTCACGCATTCCTACTCCTCAATGGCAGCCATAGCCGCGACGGGAACCCAGCTATCTCACCTAAAATGTGAAATGATGCGGCATTGAAGGATATTTTAAACTGCATTCTGTCACCCGTGTTACACGTAGACAAAAGAATGATGACAGTTTACAACACAAAAGAATCTAACACCTGTTTGATGCATGTGGGGAACCAAATATGGCCGACCAAATCCTGACCATGACTTGGCTCGTTGGATTCGTCTATAATGTGCGGTAATGTGTTGAATAATTCCGAATGCTTTCAAAGAGCAACACTATGGTAACCTTTTTCTGATTATTTTCAGACTACAATACGTGACTACAGACTTTTTATGTGCTCTGTATTTCTACCTCGATGTACACATAATCCTAGTTCTGGTGTTGAGGTGACGAAAGCTTCACAACTCACTCCTTGTCTGGAGTTCTGTCGCAGAGTGGAGCAATTTGTAAAAGATAACGATATGTCATGGTCATATATATTCATTACTTGTGCAGATTTTCCTTTCGCCATGAACAGATCAGCAAAATTATGTGAAAGTAAAGGTCAGTTCATGACGTAGATCCTTACCCTCGAAGACTATTTTGAATTGTTTAAACAGGGATTGCAACCTGTATTATGTCCAATAATGTGAACTTGCATGCATCAGGAAACAGTTTTATAGAGTGTTTTGCAAAATCACGGTGCATTTTGGTGATGCGGTGATATTATTCTTAGGCGAAAACCAGTAAACTAAACGGCGAATTTGCAATTGGGGTCATTGTCCTACGGCATTAGACGGCTAACAATAGAAACAGCGCCCCACGAAACTATCGCCTATTTTTTCGGCAGTAACTTCGCCCTAGAAGAATTTATTTGAAACGTTTTGTTTGTTAGGGGTCGCAGCACACCTGTTAAAAATTATAGACACAGATATTTTAATTATTTACTTGTATACAAAGCATTGTTAAATATTGTTTGTTTTCCTATTTATTATGAAGCTGATCGAATTTCTACATATTTGTAAATGTTTGTAATCATCCTGGTAGGTAAACAAAGTAAAGAAAATTTCAATTCAGATCATCTGGACTTACTATTAATTTGTTGATAGCTGCGACCTATCACGTCTCATCCGAGATGCATCTTCAGGATGACATGACCTAATTCTACAACCTTTGCAGGACCTACGACGCATTTCCACGACGGCTCTCCCGTGACTTTATCATCCTGATCACCGGTCAATAGCTAGACCAGGCGACCTGATAATGTGTCTGGGATGAGTTATCAAAAATGGGAAATCCAGGCCAACTGAATTTTAATTTTCTTTACTTTCTAATTTCTATAGTATGTTGTTATTTATTTATTTATTTATTTATTTATTTATTTATTTATTTATTTATTTATTTATTTATTTATTTTTTTATTTTTTTATTTATTTTTTTTTATTATTTCTATTTATTTCAGAAAGAAACTTAGCTTGTGGGCTCGACTTCCGATTTAATATATCCCATGGTTCTCACAAGGTGTTGAAATCTCCGTATTATCCCGCTTCATTTCTCAATTCTCTGGACTGTTCATGGTTTATAACATCACCATTAAATACCTACATACTAATCAAATTTCACCAATTTGGGCTATCTGAATGTTGTGATGTAGTAAGCATTGGCGAAGGAACTGATATCTACAATAGAACGACTGTAAGAAGGAGACTAAGAGGTGGTTCCAAGTTAACTCCAATGGTCGCCCATAGCAACCATGTTTGGTTAAGACTTCAAAGTGATGAATTTGTTGAGACCAAAGAAGTATTTTCCATGGAATTTCATACTATTTTCCCACAAGGTTAGTACGGTAGTAAAATTTATGTAAATCAACATAATTTTAGGCAAACAATTCCTCAATTTCTCGGTCACAATAATATGATGTTTGGATGAAAGTATAGGTAAAAGACACAAAAGGACACCAGTGGGTTTCGGACCTTTTTGCCAGTAGTTATAAGTCACAAATAGTGCAAACTATTCTGAATCTCCGAAGCTAAATTAATGATATTTTACGAAGGTAAATATTAATACAGCCGAGGGGGTCGTGGAAAACTGGACCCGGGTAACTGACATACTCCAAAGAAAATGACAGCTCCTAAAAACATTGTTTCTCTCCTTATTTCCTCAAGGTCTGTTCTCAGTAACCTAGTCACTATGTGTTATCTTTACAGATGCCAATGATCCATGCAAAAGCATTGAACATTCATCGAGTGCAATTTTCACCAAGTGGAGATGTGATGGCATTGTTGACTGTGCTAGCGGCGAGGATGAAGAAGGTTGTGATCGCATCAACAAAACAACAAGTGCTCCCCCGTAAACAAGATTTAACAATGATTACAATGGAGTGTTTAAATCCATTGTAATGGAAACATTATTTTACATCTTAATGCAACAACTGTCAGCAATGGACAGGGGTTTGTGTGGGCATGAGTTTGGGGTGTGTGGTGTGGGGATGCGTGTAAGTGGGGTGTGCATGTTGCCGGTGCGCGCTATATTCGGTGATGTATGTAACTCCAAAGTGTATCGATGTAATACAGCCAACGGCTTGAGGCAATGGTTACATTCTGGAAAGCTGGACTGAACAGCATCATTGGATGTAGCGTGATTCCTATCTCGGTCATACATTTTCATTGACTGTATAACGCATTACGTCATCTCAGGTACATGTATAACCTGTAAACGTTCAAAAATTGTAAGTGAAAGGTGGTTCGACAGTGATAGATTTTGGAGTGTCGTTTTAAACATAGACCCTGGGGGAAGCAAAGATATGTCAGCGCTGTTTAACCATTAGATGATTTCTAGCTTATAATTAGGCTGATGTATTTTGATGATTATTAAGCTGATGTGGGAGAGCGTGGCGCAATGGTTAGGGTACTTGCCTTTAGTACATGAGGTCCCGGGTTCAATTCCCGGCGGAGGCGATTTCCTGGGATATTAACTTGGAAAAAAAATCTGAAATTAATTGGCAACATCTGTAGATGAAATTCAGACTTCCGCTCTCCCCACAGTTCATTTAGAATTGGGTAAATGAAGCATGAAGTACCCCGTCCTTCGGAGGGGACGTTAAGCCGTCGGTCCCATGTGCAGAGAGCCATACCTGTACATGTATCTCGCAGTTTCGAAAAGGGTAGGGTGTTAACCCCTGACTGTTCCCAACCCGTCACGGTTTTCAAATGGACCCCAATGGAAATAAGCTTCAATAGAGGCTTTCTTGGGTTATCTCGTGTTGTCAAAAAAACCCGAACAAATCAAATCAAATCAAATATTTTGTATGTGCTTGAGTGCAGAGTGCAAGTGTTATTATGAGGACTGCTAGAGTTTTGTCTTTTGCTTGTATTTTGGAAAGTCGGTGTTTCCTTATGATCGGTGTGCAAGGGTGAAGGGGTATATGGGGTGTTTATGGTGTGTGTGTTTGGTGGTGGTGGTGTGGGGGGTGGGTGCGCATGTATTTGCTGTCAAACGGGGACGTTTTTATGAAACTTCACATTCAATCGTGGCCGTTACTGCAAACAGCCTAAAATGCATTTGATAGTGCGTCCCCTATTTTTGATATAAAAAGCAGTCCCCGGTTGATAGGTTAAATTCCTAACAAATTGTGTATGATTTGTGTCAAACGGGGTCATCGCTCCAGGTTAGGCGCAGAAAATCAGGATCCCCGTTTATCGGCAAACACATGCAGGGGTGTGTGTGAGGGGTGGATAGGGCGCTCGTATATGTCACATTTTTATGTATAGGAGATGTGGATGTGTGGTGTATATGCTCTATCTGTAAACATATATACGTGCTTCTTCCATGAGTATATTTGAGCGCGAAGGTGTGCTAGTGTGAGGAGGGGTGTATTCACGAGCGTCTGTGAATGCAGAAATTTGATTGTGTCAATGCTGATATTGCCCGTGTATGCTTCGGAGCATGTGGAAAACGTACGGTGTGTGTGGTAGTCGGGGCGAGTGGGGTGTGTGTGGGGTGTATTGGCAGTTCGTGTGGGGGTGTGTACATGATGTAGGGGTATATGTATGGGGCGGGATGGTTTGGGTGGGGGTTGAATGTTTGTGGAGGTGTGTGGGCGTGAATGTGGGGGTGCGTGTAAATGGGGTGTGCATGTTGCCGGTGCGAGCTATATTCGGTGATGTACGAGGGCTGGACAATAAGTTCCCGCAACTATGGTGTATCTCCGCTCATGCATGACTTGGATGGCTGTTACTTACGCTAAATTCAAGTCTGTACTTTTGTCTTTCAAAACGAATATGTATTAGCGATGCTGAATGCTTAATTACGTAATGACATTAGCATAAACACAATAGCGTATGGGCACTGCCTGATTTATGGTGAAAAGTAGTCAAGAAAAGCTCGCGCCAAATTGAGGTATTGTTACATAATTCCAAATATCTCGAGAATAAAAGTATTCGCTACTTGCACGGTTCCGCCATTATGCACTATGTGCAGGGGAGAGCCTCGAACTGGCAGCATACATGAAAGGAAGAATTATGTAACCTTACACAGAACGTTATGACTAGTTCAATTCCCATTCATGTATGCTGCCAGTTCGAGGCTCTCCCCGCACATAGTGCATAATGGCGGAACCGTGCAAGTAGCGAATAGAATCTGACACGGTTTTTGCAGCTTTATAGACCGATAACATAGGCATGATGCTGGACTCTTTTTAGACATATACCATTTTTATTAAAGAAAAGAAATCGTGTTGAATATCTCCAATTTTGAGTAGGCTTTATCACCCATTGTTCTTTACATAATAAGAGATAGAAAGATTAATCGATGACAAAATTTAACCAATGGTACCTGGTTTGATTGGGTATCTACTGATGATAAAAAAGGGAGGTCCCAGTGGTGAAACCATAAACATTTCTTTCTTAATGAACCCTTAATTTCAAAAGGTCTTGTTTTTGTAATTAAAGTAGCACACGATAGAGAGGCTCTGGATTGAATACGAAATTTGATTTTCAAAAGGTATTTCTAATTCTAGCATAAGACTTGGTATAGCAATTCACTCACACAGCTACTGTTCCGCAAACCTTGTATTAGTCATATTTTTAGCGCGTTTTGATGAATTTTTACTTTTTTCATACATTTTTGCTACTTTCAATCATGCATACCATCAACGCATGCGCATATTTCTATTTTTGTTGTAACAAATTCTATTGTCCTGACTATGATCTCTAATACCATACCAATAACCATATTTGGTTTTGTTTTATTTTGGAGATAATTTGGATTCTTTCTTCTGCCGTGTGGGCTCTTTTTCGCGATTTTCACACCATTTTTGCTTGTTGTTATAGGCCTATTTTTGGTGAAGTTCAAAGACGGTCCCTTTCCTCATCTGTTGACGGATAGATTTCTTCTTTCACAATTATCAATTGAATATACTCAGATTACCTCATACCAAAAATAAGGCTTGTAAACTGCTTTGGTCCTTACTTCTGCTTCTTTTTATTACACGTTCCTCAAAGCCAATTCAAATTTCTCGCCAATGTTGACAATTGTCAGTGTACATATAGCAATGACTTTATGCAAATGAGATTACATAATTAAAGGTACTCTGATACTAATTGTTGTGCGTTTTCAAAGACAAAGGTACAAACTTTATTGATCGTAAGTAACAGTCATCTAAGTCATGCATGAACGGAGATAAATAATGGTTGCGGGATATTATTGACCAACCCTCGTATGTAATTCCAGAGTGTATCGATGTAATAATTTTACAAGCTACGACAGTGGTTATAAAACTATTGTAAATCAGTCCAATTATGACCAAAGTGGTTTGATAACTAGTATCAATTTAATATCTTTGCTATTGCGTAGGTGTACATATTGAAATTTTGAGCTTAAATTTTCGAGTTTTATTCTTGGCGTTCTTTGTATATGTGTGAATAATAAAATGTTTACTGAATATTTTGTTTACAGGGCAGTAGTTTTGAGCTGAAATTAATTTTAGTATTAGATACGATTGAATGATCAACATACTGAAAATGAGTACAAAAGTCGTATATGATTGTGTTAACTGTTTATGAAGTAATTGTAAAATGCAACTATTGGGGCTTTCGGGCTTTGTAATTCATTCTTATTGAAACATTTTGGATGTTGTGACTTTTATTTTATTTCGTGTTTAGAAAATATATATCATAAGCTTTAAAATGGTATATCATTTGACTTCACACGATATCCAGAAGCGGTGTTATGGTTTGTTGAACTCTGTTCCTTCAACAAAGTTGTACCTTTTTCGGTTCTACATGTGTCTCTTTTTCCATATTTCTGGTAATAAATATCAAACAGTCATAATTGGTGGTCATTTCAAATTATCCTCAAGTCAACGAGGTTCAGGAATGTCCTTTCATTGTAAATTGTTGGTTATACATACCTAGACAAAATACTAATGCTTTGTTATCCACCACTTGAACAGGGTTTAGCCAAAGCAAACAAAGACAAGAACTATGTAAGGATTCTACAGAAATAGGTAGAAGCTTGTTACCCTCTTCAGCAATAGGACTGTTGATTGGTTTAAACAGTGTTTGATGAGATACTTGTCGCGCCGAATTGAGATACCTATGAATACGACCTTCACGCACATTTTACACTGTAGCTCAGAATACAATTTGCCGACTTTACGGCTAATTCGTAGTGTCTAGCCACATATATAATTATTAGAGTAAAAACTTCGTTACTGTAATGTGATACTCGTTATTTGGCGCCTTTTTGAGAATTGTATCTGAATTTGCAAGGAAATTATCTACCGGTACGTAATTTTTATGAATAACTTCTTGGCACAATTTTCTATAACAACTATGGGAAAAAAGTATCTAATTTGCGTAACAATAATAAAACTTGTTAAAATTGTGTTTAAAAGCACTATCAGTAATCCCAGTGAAAAGTAAAAAAATGTAGGAATAGCTTAAGGAATCGGATAGCAACGTCTGCACAGTATTTTTTGTGGGACCTGAGAGCACATCAGACACACCAAATTGCATTCTGAATACGAGGAATGTCTTTCTGATATCAAATAATTTTTTTTTTTTAATTCGCGATACAATTTTATGGCAAATTAGTCCTCGAAGTAAATTCTATGATGCTCTTAAAGTGTAGGCCTATATAGCTAACCGAGCCCTTAAAAGTAAAGGATAAGAAATAATGAAAATAAGAAAAACGACAGTGTTGATAAATGTGAAACTCGATTCAATTATTGTATATTAGCTATATCCATAAAACAATATGCTCCCAAACATTGACCAGCATGCGTCAGCTTACCTTTATTAGGTTGTTTTTGGTCTTATGACTCGTATGCAAAAATCTGATTCGGTAGATTTTCTGATTTAGCGCGTTGCTGATAGTGCCTTTAAAGCGTAAAAAGTATTTTATGCTAATTGAAACTGCTCTCAACTTTTCATAATACATGTTCAAGTGACTTTTTGAATGTTTTGGCAATATTTTCGGCGATATTAAGAAGTATGTAAAGTGTACATTGGTTGTGATTTTATATATAATATTAATTCCGTAATCGAATGGTACATAATTATTTTCACCTATCAAACGAGGAAGATTAAGTGGTGTTTATAAATATTATATATTTAAATTAGTGTTTTTATTTCAAGTAGTAAGAATGTATATTTTATATCTAGATGATATTTCTATAATAATTTGATGTATAAATAATTATCTTCTTGATGTTAACATGTTGTCCTTTTTGCATACAATATAATAATTATATAATTAAGTAATTTCAGTTCGAGTTCTATGTTAAATAATAGTAAAATGGAATTGAATTTATTATTAAACTATTAAGCATGCCAGAAGGAAATTCGTGTCAAATATATTATTTTTAAAGACAAAAGGAGGTCGCAAATAAAAAATACTGGTCTATCTTGGGGGCTATCTCGAAATAGATCAGTATAAAATGCACTTTAAATACGATATCGGGAAATTAACCATCACAAACAAAACTACAACTTAAGTGTAGTTTTAAGCAATTTTGCATACGTAATTATAATTCCGGATTCCACTTAAATAAAACTCTTAAGTACTATATATGCTTTAATTTAAAACCACTTTCATGAAAATCCATAGTCTAATTAAATTATAGAAAGGTAAACTTAAAACGAAGATTTTCAATTGCGATCTTCTAGAAATGCGTGTTTTTTTCGAGATAGATCAATATGTGAAATACGTATTTTGTAAAAATCATAAATATATAGTTCAAAGTTAACATTTTATAACTAATTATTTAGGAAAAATTTAGCTCCATAAAAAGAACTATATACCAATTTTCTCAGAAAAGACAAAAATTAAAGAATATGAATATAAATTATTCCAATAACTCATACAAAGATTCTTATCATTTGACTGGTCAATAAATTAGTATTGATTATTTTTGACATTTTTACCATTTTCCACTTAATTCACGCGCAGCTACCTTGACAACGCTGACGTAGCGGACACGGTGACCACCTCGACTCGCCGAAAATAGGTGTCGCTTGTAAAATAAATACACTTTATATATATTTCAATTTATTTTGTTTTCCTGATGAATTATAAAATTAAGTGTAAGAAAGGAATTTATATACGAGTTTAAATATTTTCATTCGGTGAAATATGAACTTCATTTAACTCGGCAAAGCCTCGTTGAATGGAACAGTTCATATTTCACCTCATGAAAATATTCTCATAAACATTCAATATTTTGTATACCATGTATAAAATGATAATAATTATTCATACATTTTCAACAACGATGCTAACATCGTCACGATGTGCGCATCAACGACGAAGTCATGCTTTTGGAAATGACTTTTTTAAATAATAATTTAGTCATATTTATCTAAACGAATGATTTTTAACAATATTTCTAATGCATTCAATAGCGATTCACAGGTAGCACAATGTACAATATGTGCAGAATATGTGACGTGTCATGTCAAAAGGAGACAATTTTGGGCAGGATCGTAAATGAAGAAATAGCCAACAATCTGCCGGGGGAGATTTTTTCACAATTTGGGTTTGTTGCGAATTTGTGATGTTATTAATGTTTAAAATATTGTCTGATAGTTTCAGACCGGAATATAACAGGCATCTTGCATTTTTTGAGACATTGTTATAGGTAATTCCTACTCTCAACATTGTCAATAATATTTTTAAAGGCTGATATCTCAATTTCCAATTTTAGGCTTAGGAATGTCCGATTTCATTGGGGAAAACGGCATTGTGGAGCAAAATATCTTTATTTAAGATATGTAAAAACCTCGAAATTTATAACCTGCCCAAAAGTGTCTCCTTTTGACATGACGCGTCACATATGAGCTTCCATTCTATTCAATAATTATTATTGTTCCCAGATTTTGCAAATGTAACCGTTGTTTGTCATCAACGATCTACTTAGGCCAGTCAAAATATGAAATCACCCATCACAAATTGCAACAGAATCCATTTCACATGTGTTTATCTCCCCAAAGCTGACACAAAAACATATCAAAAGTCCCCAAAAATCCAAGTAGTGGAACAGTGCCTAATTTGCATAAATCCAAAATGGTTGCTTATGCAGGGGGTGGAAATTTCAGAGTTGGTCAAATCTTGATAAAAACCTTACCAATGTATTCCTCTCGTCATAAGGATTTAGTTGGGATTGGGATTACACAGGGGACCAAAATTGAAAAATTCTCTGATTTGAATTTTATAAAAATGGTCCCAAATTGCTCCGCTTGAAAAACATTTAAAAAAGAATAGTTTGCTATATCTCAGGTTGTTTGTTACCGTAGTAACATGGCAAAAAAGATCAAAATCCATTGAGCCCTGTTGACCTTGACCTATTATATGATGTTACCTATGTAACAAAACATCCACAACAATGCAACTGTTTTCAATCTAATTCATCTAAAGGAACAATTTCAGACCGATTGGATGAAAATTGGACCATTTTCAATTGTGGACACCTATGGACCCCAGGCAGGTTTTCCTCTTTAAACATCTTATTTTACTGCATACAATAACAATAATAATAATAATACACAGATTTGGAGAGCGCTTTTTAAATGAAAAAACAAAGCGCTATGGAAAAGGAAAAATGCAAGAGAGAGGAAACATTAGCAGAATAGGTGAGTTTTAAGGTTCTTTTTGAATGTCTGGATATTGTGAGAGTCACGAATGTGGGAAGGCAAGCCATTCCATAGAACAGGGGAAATGATGGAAAATGCTCTGTCACCAGCCAACTTGTGGGATCTTGGAATGGAAAGGCAAGTGGCAGCAGTAGAGCGCAAAGAGTACCCAGAATGACAAGTGTGAAGGATGGAGGACAGGTATTCAGGTGTAGATGAAGCAAGAACCTTATAAACATGGACGAGAGTGCGGAACTGGACACGTTTAGCAACTGGAAGCCAGTGCAGACTATGAAGCAAAGGAGAAGTATGAGTATATTTTGGTTCTCTGAAAATAAGTCTGGCGCACTTGTTCTGGAGAAGCTGCAGGCGGGTGAGGTTTTTCTGGGAGATGCCATTGAGCAAGGAGGAGCAGTAATCAATCTTGGACAGGACAAGAGTCCTAACCGCATTGGTACACGCATCAAAACTTAGGAACCGCCTAATCCTCCAAATATTGCCAATCTGCCAGTTAAAAGTTTTGGACAAATGCGCAAACATAACTGGACATCTTCATGTCATGGTCAAAAATGACCCCCAAATTCTTTATGGATAAAGATACAGAGATCTCCAACCCATCCAAATAAAGGGTGAGATGTTTGAGATTAATGTAGTGATAATCAGAAGAGGCAGCAAAAACCCATTGATGCAGTTGGAAAAGGCACAAGTTGCATCACCCGGAATGGCAGGATTAAAGGTGATGATCAGCTGGACATCACCAGCATAGAGGTGATATTGGAGGCCGTGATTACGAATAATGATGGTATGAGTGTAATAGGTGAACAATATCGGGCCAATGACCGATCCCTGGGGGACACCATAAGGCAGATGAACCTTATCAGAATAGCATCCCTTCACAAAGACCTGACTACTGCGATTTTCAAGGTAGGACTGGAAAAATATGGGCATCACCTATCCCAGCAAACACAAAAACGTTATATTTTGGCTTTTGGTTTAGGTAAAAACGTTTTAATAACATTAAAATGTCGGGTTATATAAAGGTCATGATAACGTTTTAAAACGTTTTGTATAAAAACACACTACAACAATATTTCTAAATGTTTTCAAAAAATTTTATTGTAAACTATTTTTGCAAACATTTTTGCCAAATAGTGTGTCAATACTTAAATAACATTATGTTAAAACATTTGAGCCCAGCAAACACAGAAATGTTCTTAAAATGTTTTTTCAAAACCTTTTAATAACATTTAAATGTCGGGTTATATAAAGGTCATGAAAACGTTTTTAAAACGTTATTGAAAATATTTTGGGCAAACATTTTTCGCAAAATATTTTTCAACCCCAAAATAACATTATGTTTAGAATGTTTTGTATCAAGTTTTCAAGAATGTTTTTGGAATGTTATTAAAACGTTTTTATACCCTTTATATAAACCGACATTTAAACGTTTTCTGTAAAACATTTTTGCTTGCTGAGCAGTAGATTAAAAAAAATGTTTTTTAAGGTTATGAAAACGTTTTATACTCTTAATATACCCTTTATATAACCCGACATTTAAACGTTTTCTGACAACCTTTTATAACCTTTTGCGAATGATGTTGTAAACGTTTTGTGTTTGCTGGGATGATGCCAAATTCTTGGCTCAACCGCTGCAACAGAATACGGTGATCCACCGTATCAAATGCGGCAGTCAAGTCAAGTAACACCACAAAGACAGCCATGTTGTCATAAATAGCTCTGAGAATGGTATTATGAACAGCCAGGAGTGCAGTCTGCTGCTGTCTCGGTGCTGTGAGCAGCCCGATACGCTGACTGCAGAGGCTCAGCCAGTTTATTGCACTCAATCAGTTTACCAACAAAGGCCATATTGGAGACAGGCCGGTAGTTCGAGAGCTGCTGTTTGTCAAGGGACACATTTTTTAGCACAGGCGTGATGGTAGCCCTACGTAGCTCAGCAGGAAAGCAGCCAGAAAGAAGGGAGTTATTGACGATCTTGGTAAGAATAGGGAGAAAGATATGGATATGTTTCTTTAACAACCAGGTCGGGAGGGGGTCTAGGTCACATGACTTGGAGGTCCATTGCGTTATTATTTTTGATAACTCTTCTTCAGACACAGCTTCAAATTAGTCAAGCGAGCATTGCAATGTGCTAGATGTAGAACATTGAGAAGCGGTGTTTGAAGAGGTAGCATGGACAGCATCAACATCAGCACGAATTGTTTCTACTTTCTGGAAGGTCACGTGAAGTCTTATTCAAAAGAGCATTTATGGTCTTATACATGTCATTAGTGTTACAATTGAGTAGCCTTTCATTATAAAAAGATGCTTTCTTTTTGCCAATGGTTGCCGCAGCTTCCCATAAACCAAATATTTCTAGGAAAACACACTTTTGCACATGGTTCGGTATTTTACAATTTATTATTCATTTCACCTTGACACAACATATCTTGTACAAATAATAACACCGTCGTTTCAAAATTTTATTAAAGTAATAAACTATTAAATTACAAATTTCAATTTTCATCCGCACATCCCAATCACACACACCCACCCTACCATCTACACAACACGCACACTAGAACATTCAAGTTCAAGGACTTGTATTAATTTCAGTACATGAATGGACCCACTGTATATCTAATAAATATAAGGGGTGTAGCTAGAACGTTTGGGCCCCTCGGATAAGTAGTCATGTGGGGCATTTAAGTTGCTTTGGGTCAGTCCTTTTTTGAGAAATTGTTATTAGGCCCCAAAGGACTGTGCCCGGTCTTTAAAAGCCATCACTTGGGGCCCAATTTTCACGAGAATAATCTCTCGCATCTCCTCCTCTCGGAGAGAGTTAATTGTCCATGAAAGTTGGGCCAACGTAATGAATTTTCCTGTGTTTTCTTTATCAGTTTAGCAACAATTCTCCAGTAGCAGCAATTCTCGAACAAAGCAGTCTAGCAGCAATTCTCCAGAAATTCTCCATTTAGTTGGCTGGGTTGTATTATACACACTCCTCTTGTCTCCTCTGCTTTCCCTCTTACCGAGGGGAATGTGGGACCCTCCGGTGGCCCCCTGGAATTCGTTCATTCTGTCCCAGGGCGTTACGGGCCTGATATTGTAAATGAGATTGTGGCAAACCTAACAACACCACTTAAGCAATAAAACAGACAAAAAAAACCGCAAAGATTTGTAGTGCGCTACGCTCAGGTACAAACACACGTGCCTCAGCACTCTTTACAGGAATTCGCTGTGCCTGCACTCTAAATTTTGCAATGGATAATGTAGTTGTGAACAAATTGTTGAATTGTTTGTTGCACTGTCTTGATGTTACGCACTTTGAATAAACCTGTGTACATGCAGTGCCTATATGACATTATAAATTCAATAAAACAGCCATAGGTGTAAATAATGTCTTTTGGAAAAGGGCTCGTAATTGGTAAAAGTAATTTCTTGGCTATTTATATGTGACGTGTCATGTCAAATCAGACACTTTTGGGCAGGTTATAAATTTTGAAGTTTTTACATATCTTAAATATAGAGATATTTTGCTCCATAACGCCATTTTCCCCAATGAAATCGGACATTCCTAAGCGAAGATAATGAGTTCGTTAGTTATGGTATTATAAAATTGGAAATTGAGATATCGGCCTTTCAAAATATTATTGACAATATTGAGAGTAGGAATTACCTTGAAAAATGTCTCAAATAATACAAAATGCCAGTTATATTCCGGTCTGAAACTATCAGACAATATTGTTAACATTAATAACATCACAAATTCGCAACAAACCCAAATTGTGAAAAAATCACCCCGGGCAGATTTTTGGCTATTTCTCCATTTACGATCCTGCCCAAAAGTGTCTGCTTTTGACATGACACGTCACATATTGCAAAACAAACAATTGTCCCGAAAATACAAACGCATACTTTCGGGACAACAATGTGTTAGTGCACTAACAAATAATTGTCCCGAAAATACATGGTGTAATTTGTATAAAGAGCAAAGAAATTGTCTTATAACAATTACGAGCCCTATGCCAAAAGACTAATTTTGCCACATATGGCCATTTAATGGTAATTATATCATAATTTATAAGCACTGCATGTACACAAGGTTTATTCAAAGTACGTAGCATCAAGAAAGTGCAACAAACGGTTCAACCATTTGTTCACAACTACATTAACCGTTGCAAAATTTAGAGTGTGGTGACATGTCCATATGTTTGGCTCGATGGTATCAAATATTTTTATCCAAACCTTTTATCCAATCATATACCTTATTACAGCCTGTCTAAAAAAAATGTGCAAGTGAAAAGCGCCCTCTTTGGCAATTAGAAAATACCGTTGTGACATGATGCTTACATCAACGTCAAGGGCGCAGTCTTGGCTCCCAAATGCCGTTTGTTCTGTTACCCTGTCACGGTTGTTTGATGTGATCATTTGTGATGCGATCAAGCAAAATCAGTCGGAACTCGGAAATATAAAATTTTCAGTTTCTTATAGGATAGTAAACTGCAATACAAATATGGATTTTGCACAAGACCCCAATGAAATTAATTAACCAGTTCCAGAGATATGAGCAATTAAAGAGTTTCCAAAACAACAGGAAACAAAAGGAAATATATCCTTTGTATGGCTATATCTCAAAATCAATATTTCCGAGTTCCGACTGATTTTGCTTGATCGCATCACATTTATTATTTATTATTTCTGACAAAACTTTATTATAATATTCAATTTTAGACCTGAATAATACCAACAGCTATCACAATAATAAATAATGTATAATTTTTAACATAGATTTTCGTTTCTGAAGTACATTATTCATCTTTTTCTGCTTTTTTGAGGCAATTTTAATTCTATAAACTGTAAATGTGTGTGCAAATTGAGGGCGCTATTTACATATATTTTACATATACCTTACATTTCATGATAATTTTTTTTTTTTAAATTCCCTTGTCATTTGTTAGTCTGTTTTTGGTGACAAGGTTCTCCCCTTGTAAAGATGCAAACAAGATTTTAGATAAATAGCGCCATCATCTTTCAATTTTTCTTAAAATTGACTCCGTTTTACATGCCATCAAACATCCGTGCTGTATAGGTAGTCTCAGTATCACTTAGTAATACAATGACGTGATGGTTATTCTGTCCCCTGGACTATAGAAGCCCAAACATAGAGTGCTGTACAAAATTCCATGTTCTACCACATAGATAAGTTGACATTATTGTAAACTAACTAACCCTTACAAAACATACCAACAATAAAATATGATGTGTATTAAAGTATATTGTTGTTAAACAAACATTGTATATTCCTACGTCATTGTTGGTACGACATCATGTACAACAATTCAAATTGCAAAATAATTAATTTGATCAGGTTCAGGTAGCCGTGAGTCGTAGGCGGCCTCTTTTGTGCAGTTATTCTCAATTCCTGATTGATAAATCACTACTGTATCATGTAGACCTGGGCAAAGAGAGAACACGAAGAGTTACCGGTTATTTTATGAAAATCTACAATACAATATGAATGCAGATAAGAAATTGTTATACAGGGTGTCCCTGAAAGAACTGTATCGTCGGAAACGTAATTGTTTGGGTATTTTAACGCCACAGCTAAAAATAACTAAATACTTGGTGTGGTTGAGGAATAAATCAGCTATCATATACTTTTGACAATTGATCATACCGTTCTTGAAATATAAGAATTGTACTAAACTCCCTCATTTTCATGCCTTTCCACGGATTCAAATATCAATCGATGACCTATATTATATAGTCAGAGTGCTAAGGTCATCTTGATTTAATAAATAGCCCCAGCGCGCATTAGTAAAATCGCCCGGTTTTTTTTCGCGTTATTCCCGCTGGATTGAGTAAATTTCAGTTTTTCCGCTGTTTTATATTTTCCCTAGCCACCCCACAAAAATCTCACGTCTGACATCGTCAGACGTCAACATATATAGCCAAAAAGCGTAAATCTCAATAAAAAAAATCGTCATCTTGACCACAGTGCAATCTCCCTGATAGATGAAAAGGTGGTCTATTCTTGCTACATACACAAAATTAAAGTTTAAAAAAAACCCATTAATTAAAACAGCATTACGTATTAGATTCTTAACTTTTAAGAAGGCTTTGAGACGAACTATTAAGATTAAAATTAAGATGGCCTAATCACTGCATATGATTAGGGCATGATGCGTCTGTTGTCATTGATAGATATTGACTCCGTGGAAAGGCTTGAAAATGAGGGAGTTTCGTAAAATTCTTTTATTTTAAAAACGGAGCTTCATTTCAATGAGCAATGACCAATTCTCCTTCAATTGCATATCTTGTGCGAAAAGTTACTAGTTTCGCCTGTTTTGTCATACGGTTGTAAATTCAATGAACAATGACTTTTGCGCTTACAAATTCATATGATTTAAGTGAATTGCCCTTACTAAGTAAAGACACAATATGCGAACATCAGATGAACACATTATAAAGATCAATATCATGTCACTTTATTTTTATCGTTATAAACATCTCAAAACAAGTAACTAACCCCCCTTAAATAATGACCATTATTCAAAAACGGGTGATTATATTACAAATCTGTAAAATGCGTTGGAAGCAGAATTTATTTCTGCACATTTTGACACCTCATTTGTAGCAATTGACTAAATATTGTCGTCACAGCGTACATTTAAATCGATGTAGCCCAAGATTTGAAAGTTGATTTTGCATTCAGTGTAATGGAAAGAAATCTGTGTAATGATATCTGAGTGTTTTTGTATTGTAAAAATTTGTATGTAAGTGCAACTTTCAAATCTGGACCTCGCTACATTAAATTGACCCGGTGTTTTATTGTTTTCTGGGCTATCGTATCAAATGAGGTGTCAAAATGCCCAGAAATAAATTCTGCTTCCAACACATTTTACAGATTTGTAACACAATAGCCTTTTGAATAATGGCCATTATTTCAGGGGGGTTAGTTACTTTATTTGAGATGTTTACTTACCCTACATGTGATTAATTGTGGTGCTTTTGCCTGTTGTGATGTTTCCTTTGATGTTGTCTCTTTTTGCTGTGAACCACTTCTGTTATTCTTGAAACCCTTTGTGAAGTAAAAACATGATGAAATATTTGTCAGCAAATACATGTGCCATATTAGTATAACACAATACCACCCTGCATACACAACATCCATACACCCCCTTTTTTTCATTTGTGATATGAATTTCCCTGCCTGATAATTCATTTGATCTATAAACTCATCAAATAATAGTACAATAATAACTGAATGAATGGAAATATAGGTCCATATCTGATGATATAAGAATAAACAAATCTAATTTTAAATATGAAACTAAATTTCTCCTGAAGCGATGTAGGTCTTAAAGTAAGTAAACCGTAGTAACTGTCCGCCCACATGATATATTCTGGTTTTGAAGAGACAGATTATGATGATTGTAATCATCGTTTACTATTGCAGGGGGTATCTTAGTCTTGCCAATTTAACAAAAATTAAAAAAAATTAAAAAACCAAAACAATGGGTATACCTGGACAAAATTATATAATTATAATAATTGAAACATAAAATATTTGCAAGTATCTGGGGAAAATGTCGCCAAAATACTTTTAAAAAGTCGTTACCAAAAACGCTCAAAAGTATGTAATTTTCATTTTTATTCCATGTCAGAGGAGACACGTTTTACCAAGATTTCGATCGAGACCGGGAGGGCCGAGACCGAGACCTTCAGGTCTGAGACTAAGACCGAGACCAGGCTTAGCCAGTCTCGAGACTGAGGCCAGTTTCAGAACACTGTTGTATAAATACAATAACTGGGCTGGTTCACGTGGATCATTAACAATTCATTTCACATACCACACAAGTAATATTTATTGCTTTGTATACTGATCTGCTGAAATTAAATCAACTACTCGGTACTCGTGACGTATGTCACGTTTGCATTTGTTGCCCTCTAGTATGCAGCCAATTAATTGTGAGTGAGAATCGGTTCGGAGAATGTTTCAAAGAATTAATTAGGATTAAGTGTCAAGATGTGCTATTTGTAAGCCTACTCAGCCTAAGATGGATATGCCGGGGGTTGATATGTGTGGGAGTAAATGATAGATATATTGCATCTTTTAATTGTCTAGATTAATGATGATATCACACTTTCCCTATAACACAGTAATAACAAAAGATGAAACAATTATGATTTATATCTGTAAAACTTAATATAAAGTAAGGATACCCTACTCGACTTAAAATGCAAATTTCAAGATTGCCTTCGGCTTATAATATGGTCTTATGTGAAAAACAAGTGTCTCCATTTATAGTTTCTTTTTCGTAGAATAGAGTTAAAAGCATTTTTAGTCTTTAAGGGTATACGATGTACTGTTGGTCGAAGCAGTAGAAAAAAGTAGTTCACAGCATCTTGCGAATGGTAGTAAGCTTTAGCAAAAATTGCATTGCTCATTTCATAGTGAGCGTGTAGAAGAATTCAAATATCACAGATATACTTTTGTAGGTCCTGTGGTTCTTGAGTTATGTTGTAAAGAGGGCGGAAACAATAACACTTTTGTAAAACGTACATAACTTATTAACAACAGTAAATTAAGCAAGTTTACAAAGTATATGATTTGTAGAATGAACTTTTGCACAACACCAAAGTGTTATTTTTCAATAATATATTGATTCATATAATGAAAATCGATTTTTGTTTTTTTGGCTGCTTCGACCAACAATACCGCGTATACCCTTAATCAGGTTGTTTGACTAATACAGTTTGTACCAGTATGGTCGGTGTAGCAATAACGGTCTGGAGAATGTACAGCAAGTTAGTGACTGAATGTTAATCATATTTATAGATTGTGTGTGCTACGTTTCAGAACGTAATTGATAATTATTCATTTCGAATGTAGCAAATTAATTGTGGGTGAGAATCGGTTCGAAAGCTGCCTCAAAGAATGAATTAAGATCGGATGTCAAGATGTGCTTTATGTAAGTGGGAGTATGGGATAGATTTAAATTGTATGTTTTAATTAAATACATTAATTAGGATATCAAATATATAACACAGTACAAAAAAAGGAGGAATATTATGATATACATCGGCAAAGCGCCTTAATTCGGGTAAGATGTGCATGTAAGATTTAAAATATTAATTCCCAGTATGCCTTCGGTTCCTCTGTAGTTTTTTACCAAATTGAACACAGTGACAAAGACGAGAGGATGCACATTACGATCTATATCTACAAAACTCCTGAATATGAAAGTAAGGATACCCAACTCGGCTTATAAAATGCAAATCACAACTTTGCTTTACACTGTTAGAATGGTTGCTCAACCCTTAATGCCACATGAACAACCCGTTTGTTGGGTAAAATATCACTCTCTTGTGTAATATGAAATATTTTAGCTTATTCTTGGGTACAGAATAAGCTATAATGTTAAATATTACTCAACAAAAGAGTGATATTTTACCCAACAAAAGGGTTATTCATGTGGCATCCAGGGCATGTCAATTTTAAGCGCTCTTTAGCAAAGTCATAGTTTATTGAATTTACAACTGTATGATAAAAAAGGCGAAAATACAATGTAGTAACTTTTTGCACAAGATTGGCAATTTAAAGAGAATATGCCATTGTACATTAAAATTTGAAAAATATTATAAGGAACACTTGAGGTTTTGACTTTTAAAACCTACATATTGGTCAAAAATGTGCTTGGATAGGTAGTTTTCAACAGATTTACCACATTCGCCTTGCTGTAACATTGAATTGCTCGATATAAAAAAAAAATTCTGATTGGATGAAGGGGACACTCTGAGAAAAACCAATCGCAGAGGCCTATTTTTCAGCCAGAAGCTCACACAGCTCTTATGATGCTATGAACACGACCCTGTAATGTGTAATGAAAGACTGTGTAGAGACAATTCACTGCTAGCTTGAACAAAATTGTGTGCTCAGGTGTATCGAGATGGAAACTGTGCATAGATGGTTTATAAGAGAATCGTTTTTGTGAGCCAAACCTTTTCACAGGTTGGGTAGAGTTTTTATACCCAACCGTTCTAACAGTGCAGTTTACTATCTATGCTTTTACAGGATATGAAAAAAACCATTCGTTCAGATCATGGTGTGCCGGGCTGTTACTATTATGTGCATGTGATGTTATCATTAATCTAATAAGTTAAGGGCTGGGGTATGAACGTTTGGACAGTATTTATTTTGGGACATTAGAGCACATCAGACATATCGAATTGCATTCGGAATACGAAGAATGTCATTCTGATATCAAATAAATTTGATTTTTGAAATTCGCAATTTAATACACATTTTATGGCAAATCATTAAAATTGATATTTTTGATATTTAACAGTACTTGAAGTAAACTTTATAAATCTGATGATTTATACTTAAAGTGTATGTAGGTGGGATGAAAAGCCGACGATCAATTGAAAATTTTGACCTTTCGTATTGAAGATATGGATTTTTTTCCCAAAACACCAAAAAAAATTAGGTCTTTTTGTGGTAAAATTCCATATCTTCAATATTAAATGTCAAAATTTTCAATTGACCGTCGGCTTTTTCTCCCTGCTATATACACTTTAAGAATATATCATTAGATTTATATAATTTACTTCGAGGACTGTTATATATCAAACATTTGAAAAATATCAAATTTTATAATTTGTCATAAAATTTGTATTATATTGTGATTTTAAAAAATGAAAATTATTTGATATCAGAAAGACATGCTTCGTATTCAGAATGCAATTCGATAGGTCTGAGGTGCTCTCATGTCCCACAAAAATTACTGTCGAAACGCAATAAACGCTCATTTTGGATCCCTTAAAACAGGCAATATATCTATCCTATTCGCTACTTGCACGGTTCCGCCATTATGCACTATGTGCGGGGAGAGCCTCGAACTGGCAGCATACATGAATGGGAATTGAACTAGTCATAACGTTCTGTGTAAGGTTACATAATTCTTCCTTTCATGTATGCTGCCAGTTCGAGGCTCTCCCGCACATAGTGCATAATGGCGGAACCGTGCAAGTAGCGAATACCAGCGGTATACCAATCGTAGGCTGAGCAGGCTTATTAATAGCACATCTTGACATGCAATCTTGATTAATTCTTCGAAACATCCTCAGAACCGACTCTCACTCACCCACAGGTTTATCAGGTTGTGAGACTATAGCTTTTTTTAGTCTGCATTAACACGGCTGGTAGCAATCACGGTCTGGGCGCAAGGTGAGACTGAATGTTAACCCTCGTCTTCCTAATAGAGTACCAAACCTCATAACATTGTTTTCTTGTGCTCTTTTCTCATGTTTCTGGGATATGAGAGCACATCAGACACACCAAATTGCATTCTGAATACGAGGAATGTCC